>NW_003852420.1:10846237-10858087 GCF_000181295.1 Otolemur garnettii
GCTCTTTTTAAGGCAACAGTGCATCTGGCAGGGGAACTAGGGGAAATGTTACTTTAAATCTCCTTCACCTAGTGGGTCAGATTGCTAAATAAACATTACAGCTCCAGACATCACTTCCCATAGTAGGGAGGGAGAGAAGCTAACTCAAGAATTCAGTTCTTCTGTTCGCAAAGCTGGTCTCACTTATTTTAAGAGATGTATTCTGCTGTTTTTAAAAGTCATTAGTATAAAAGCAAAAAAAGGTTTTATAATTCACACATGAATATTTAAATTTCATGGCAACTTTTGTGCTGACCTGTGAGTTCAGCTTCAGGGTCTGGGGTAGTTTGCAACAGGGAGTGTCTCAGAGCTCTGGCGTGGACTTGGGCAGCTGCCCCCATCCTGAGAATTCAGGACGCACCCAGCGAGGACCCATGAAGGAGGCTTCCCCAGCAGGGTCCTGGCTTCTGTGGGGCTTTTCTGGCTCACCTGCTGCTTGCTTTGTGGGCAGGAGGAAGACGAGTTCATCGTGGAGGGGCTGCTGAACATCTCCTGGGGCCTGCGCCGGCCCATCCGTCTGCAGATGCAGGATGACAACGAGCGCATCCGTCCCCCTCCGTCCTCTTCTTCCTGGCACTCCGGCTGTAACCTAGGGGCCCAGGGGTGAGTGAGGAGCCATGGGGCTGGCAGATGACAGAAGTCCCCGGGGGCTCTCAGCAGGTCAAAGCTGCCTTCTCCCCGCCAGCCTTCATCCTGGCTCCTGTCCCAACACTGCCACTGCTCACCCTCTTTGGACAAAGAGAGAAGGGAAAATGTTGGTTTGACGGGGCCTCCGTTCCGTCACCGCAATCACCGAGTGAGGTCACAGGGTGGAGGGGAGATACTGGGCAGAGAGGGGTTGCCCCACACCAAGGCTAGGGTGACAACATGCCTTCCCTGGTAGAGAATTCTGGAGTACCATACAGTGTTGCTAGTGGACCAGCCTGCGGATTTCTGATGGGACCCCCAGCTACCCAGCACCCCTCCGCCCCCCACTGAGCTTGCTCCTTATAGAATGTTCCCTCTCCAGGGAAATTCAGGGCTTGAACCTTCTGACCAAGGCACTGTGAGTCTTGGGGAACCTGAAAGAGGAAAAGGAATGTTAGACCCTGTCTGAGCCAGCCATGCGAGGTCGGCCAGCGGTCTGCTCCCCTCAGCCACACCCGGGTGATGGCCTGTAGTCTGGGAAGTCCCCTCCTCTGGGTCCCCACCAAAGGTCTGGGAATCTGGCCTGCTCCTCTTCATCCTCCATGGCCAAATGGGTAGCCGAGTGCACTGCGCGAGGCACACCCTTTTCTGGTCTTTTTGGGTCTTCAGTTTTCCAGATCAGGTGACCAGCCTTGTTTCATCCTGAAACTTGCTGATGCTGGTGGCCGCAGGCCAGAGCTTGGGTGGGGCATGCTGGCCTCTCAGGCAAAACCGCAGTGATGTTTTTTCTAGTTTAAATGAGAACCAAGCCCTCTCTCTTGGCCACACTGAACCTTTTGTTAAACTCCACAGCCAAATCTATCTGTACAACTGAGAGGAACCTACAGTGTACCAAACCCTGGAGCTGATCTGGTTTCACTCCAGGGGAATTTAAGAAGGAAAGTTGTTGGCCATCCCATCGGACACCGGGATGGCTGGTCAAGTTCTTTGGTTTCCTCTAACTTTGCTGGTTTCACACTCTGCTTTGCTTTCAGCACTGTCCCTGTATTTGATTTCCAATAAGCCAAACCCTTCCCACAGCCCAACCCCAAACCCTAGATGATTATGTTGCATTTCCTAAGTGAAATGGCTTCTAAAATTGCATGTGACCTGGGGCTGCTAAGGTTCCTTCACCCTGCCTACTCCTTACCCTTCCCTTCCCTCTGGCATCCAGCTGGTCTTGGTTGACCCTTAAAACCAGCAAAATGTATTGTGAGAGCTTTTAAGAATGGTAAATGATGTCATCCAGATGCTAGCTACAATAAAATGAATGCCTGGGCCACTGTGTTAAGAAGGATACTGAGGCCAGTTTCTGCTTTAGCAAGAAAGAGGGCTTTGGACCAGGGAGTGGGGGTGTCAAATGTTCACCATTTCTGAGAGGCTCTGTCCAGATCCATTCTGGGACTCTGAGTTATAGTAGGAAGTTCTTTTAACTTTTCAGTTTTAATTGTCTTTTCTTAAAACTACTATCCCTGGAACACGAATCCTGTCTCTACTGGCTTCCAGGGCGGCCATGCTCTTCTCACCATAGGAAGGTTCTAATTCAACTCTACGGCCAAATTCTCTGTTGACTTTGGATGTTTTTCTCTGTGCTACTCCCATTGTTCTTTTTCACCTAGAGACGTTATTTGCCAGTTATCATGGCAAACCCAGGTCTCAGCTTGGACTGTCTACATGTGGCCCTTTCTCCAGGTTGGCCAAGGACTCTGTCCTTTCAGCCCTGAGAACACTGTCATTAACACCACTTCCAAAGCTGCCACAATCCCTGTAGCCATCAAATATTACTTTTCATCCCTTTTAGATGCCAGAAGCAATTTATGAGTTATTCCTCCGGCAGAGATGGCTCTGAACTGGAATCCTGTCGGGCCAAACAAATGGCCATTATTAAGGTTTTCCAAATAGCCCATACGTGCTTGGAAAGTCAGTGTGTGCAACACATGGGTTTTGTTCTTTGCTGTTCTTCATCCTGGCTTTGATGAATTGGGTGCTTTCATTGCTGCAGATGCTGAGAAAGAACATCTCTCTCCAGAACCCCCCCTCCCCAGCCACGGCCTCGTGCGGAGGATGCTCAGGGCAGTCCACATCCACCCTTCCTTTCCCCATGAGTTCTGGTACCCCGCCGGGCACAAGCAAAGCACCTCCCTCGCAGGGGTGGAGTTGGGTGGGAATGGGAATGTGTCCTGCAGGGAATAAACCCTTCTCCTTTTTGTTTGTCTTCTGTCCCCTGCAGCACCACCCTGAAGCCCCTCACGGCACCCAACATTCAGATCTCAGAGGTGGATACACCGCCCCAGAGCGACCAGACGCTGAGCCCCACAGGTATGAGCCTGGTGGAAGGATCCTCGGGTTGGGGGCCAACTGCATGAAGACCGTTGTGACAGCTACGAAAACTGTTATTTATTTTTGAAAATATAAAATTGACATGGTTCAAGATTCTAAAGGTGTTATAAGGAAAGGATTGAAATTTACCCACCTCATCTGTCCACTTGGAAGCCACCCAAGAACATCCTTCCCCAGGGATTCCATACACATATAAGCAAATACACCCCAGCATGCTTTCATGGGCGAAGGTTTTCTTTTTTTCTCCTTTTTATACAAGTTGTAGCATCTTGCACGTGGCTGCCTTTATTTGTCAGTTTATCAGGGATTGTTCCACACAGATCTGTAAAGAACTTCCACATTCTTTACGGCTCTGTGTTATATTCCATTCTATGGACAAGTGATCATTTATGTAATCACACCCTGCTGATAGATATTTAAGGCACTTTCAGTCTTTGCTATGACAAGCAATCTTGCAGGGGGTGGCCTTACCCCTGTGTCACTGTACCTAGTTATCCATACGTCTGCAGGATTCTTTTCAAGGGGAATTTCTGGGTTTGAGAATGTATACATTTGTAATTTTGATAGATATTATCAGTTTGCAATATCTTTTTTTAACACGACATAGATTAAAATATTTTAATAAAAACAGATTAACTGACACATGCTTCACAATTTGGCTGATGTCGGTATTGAATATTAATAGACATGCAAGGATAGGAATATGTCATATTACATTTATTTATATTTATCAAGCATTTTATTTCCAATTTTTTAGTGTGGTAAAATACACATAACACAAAATTCATCGTCTTAACCATTTTTAAGTGTACAGTCATTGATATTAATACATCCGGACTATTGTGCAACCACCACCTCCATCCATCTTCCAAATCTTTTCATCTTCTAAAACAGAAATCTATATCCATTTAATAATAACTCCCTATTTCCTCCCCGCCCCTCTAGTCCCTGGCAATCACCACTTTGTCTCTTATGATTCTGACCACTCAGTACCACATATATGTGGAATCATTTAGTATTTGTCTTTTGGTGGCTGGTTTCAGTTGGCATGATGTCCTCAAGGTTCATCCTAGTATGTGTCAGAATTTGTTTGCAATATCTTGCAAGCCCTTATGTCATGCCTATCCTGTGGCAGACTACATTAACTCGCCTAGACCCTCTCAACAATCCCATGAAGTGGGTGTTATTATCCCCATTTTATAGATGAAGAAACTGAGGCACAGAGTGATTAGTGATATATGGCAATAGTGGAGCTGAGATTTGATCCCAGGGAGGCTGGGTCTGAAGTCTGTGCTCTGAACCTTTTCACTGTATCACGTCTCAATAAATTGTATATTATGTTTTTTTTTCCTTCAGCAGAAAGTTTTTTTTTTTTTTTTTTGGCTGGGGCTGGGTTTAAACCCACCACCTCCAGCATATGGGGCCAGTGCCCTACCCTTTTGAGCCACAGGCGCCGCCCAGAAAACACTATTTTTATAAAATGTGTATATATATACTTTTTGAGGCAATAGATGCTGGAGAATTCACCTGAAGAGGGAACCATGTGCAAGTTGTCCCCTGTCCAGACAGATAGATCATTCCCTCTTCCCTCTCAGATGCCAGAGGTCTGAAGCCCCTGCCGGAAGACACCCCACAGCTGATGCGCACACGCAGTGATGTTGGGGTGCGTCGCCGTGGCAATGTGAGGACACCTAGCGATCAGCGGAAAATCAGACGGCACCGCTTCTCCATCAACGGCCATTTCTACAACCATAAGGTAGAGGACAGGAGTGTGGGAGGAAGGCAAGGCCCCTTCCAGGGACCTGGTGCCTCAGGGTTACAGCCATGTGGTCTCAGACCTGGGGAGCCAAGTGTCTGCTATTGAGCTTTGGGTGGCAGGTGGGCTGCAAGCTCTGTTGGCTTCCTGAAGGAGGGGGGAGTCCAGGTCAAAGGCTCTGAGACCCTCCTGGGGGTTTCCTCTAGGGTTTTGGGTGTATTCAGGGAGCTGTATAATGCAGCCCCTGCTGTAACCCTGAAGATCCCATAAACCCACATCATCAGTCCCTGCCAGGCAAACCGACATATTCCCTTCTTCCCGCATTGGGCCTGCTGGTCTGTCCTTCCCCTGAGCGAAGGGGAGGCACCACGCCAGGCGTCGGGGCACCACCCACCTGCCTCAAGCCACGGACACCTCCTTCCCTCATGCTGCTTGGTTTACATCCTAGCCCCAGAGGCAAGTGTGGGTGGGAGAACGGTCAGAGGCCACCTTGTGTAGAAGTCCAGTGAAGGGTCTTTGTGAATGTTTTGTTTGGAGGGGACCTCACTTCCCCAGTCTGGTTCCCCCTCCTGGCCCCGCCATCTGGGGACTCGGAGAAAAGAACTGAATCAGGCAGACCCCGAGAACTGCTTTGCCAGGTTGCCAGGAGGCTTCCAGGGATTACATATTGAGCACCAATGTCACTGTGCCCTGTACTGCATCTGGGCGTTAGTACTTTGTCCTGTCTCCCTGAGCTGGACCCCTGTATTGACAGACATCGGTGTTCACGCCAGCCTATGGCTCCGTCACCAACGTCCGCATCAACAGCACCATGACCACCCCGCAGGTCCTCAAGCTGCTGCTCAACAAATTCAAGGTGAGTTTCCTTTGCTGGTTGGTCACAGATGGGGTCACATGTGTGCCTTGGGGATCCATGCAAGGGAAGAGGAGCAGCTGTGGAGAGTGTATGGTTTGGGGGGCACCTGGCAGAGGGTTTGGGTTCTTTGGACCCTCACTGCTCAAAGCAAGGTCCACTGTCCCAGCATCACGTGGGAGCTTGTTAGAAAGTCAGACTCTCAGGCCCCACTGCTGACTCGCTGCATCAGAAAGTGGCGGGGCCAGGGCACCTGCTTAACAGGCCAGCGGGGAATTCTGATGTCTGCTGAGGTCTGAGAGACATCAGCCCTCAGTTTTTCTTCTTCTTCTTCTTCTTCTTCTTCTTTTTTTTTTTTTGAGACAGAGTCTCACTTTATTGCCCTTGGTAGAGTGCTGTGGCATTACAGCTCACAGCAAACTCCAGCTCTTGAGCTGAGGCGATTCTCTTGCCTCAGCCTCCTGAGTAGCTGGGACTACAGGCATCTGCCACAAAGCTGGGCTGGGTTTTTTTTTGTTGTTGTTGTTATTGTTGTTGCAGTTTGGCTGGGGTCAGGTTCAAACCTGCCACCTTTGATATATGGGGCCAGAGCCCTACCCACTGAGCTGCAGGTACCACCCAGCCCTGGGATTCTTTGTGGATAGCTACAGAAGGGCCCCAGTTCCTGCTGACTGGTTTGGGGCTCAGTGCACAGATTGATTTCTAGGACACAGTTGGGGAACCTACTTTGAAAAACAATACTTAAATAGATGTGTAAATTACGGTGCATGTGTGCTTTTAAAGTCCTGTTACTCTATGTTTTCCATAACCTCCTTGTAACTCTTTTGGAGAGCAAGTATTTTTATTTTTACTAGGAGCCAGTGTAGCCTAGCAGCCTAAGGGTGCGTTTTCAAGGTTTCAGCTCCCACCTATCCCCTGCTAGTCAATGACTCAGACAAGTTACTTAACCTGCCTCTGCTTCTGCTTCCTCATCTGTCAAATCAGGGCAACAGGACTGTGTTCTGACGATGTCATGAGTGTTGGATGGGTTAAAACACAAAATGTGTGGAACTAGGTCTGGCAAATCACCGTACATTTTAGCCATTATTATCTGTCACAGTCATGCACGGTATAACAATGTTCTGGTCAATGCTGAGCTGAATATATGCTGGTGTCCCATAAGACTATCCTAGTGTGATTTTAATGTGCCTTTTCTGTGTTTAATATGTTTAAACATACAAATACTTGCCATTGTGTTAGGCTTGCCTATAGAATTCAGCAGAGTAACCTGAAAACAGATTTGCAGCCTCAGAGGTATAGGCTAGACCAGTAATTTTCAACTGGTGTCCTGTGAAAAAAAAATTTTTTTTTTTGGCTGTTTTTGGCCCGGGCTGGGTTTGAACCCATCACCATCAGCATATGGGGCCGGCACCCCACTCCTTCGAGCCACAGGCGCCGCGCTGCTGTGAACATTTTTAAAGATTGTTAACTAAATTATTTTTGAAAGAAGTTCAAAGCACAATAAGGATATTCTTTTCTTTACTCTTTTTTTTTGATCAACGTAATTTAAGTGTGTTGGGAAAGTTTAACAACAGGTTCAAGTGTGCCGTGAGATAAAAAACATTGTGTTAGACCGTCTGGGTTTATGTAAGCACAGCCTAGGATGTTAGCACAATGAAATCTCCTAGTGATGAATTTCTCAGAACATCTCCCCTGTCGTTAAGTGACATGTGACTGTATCATTAATAAGGTATCTGCCTGTCCCATCTCCTTATCCCTTCTGAGAGCTGTATATATATAGCTTTCCCACCAAAAGACCAAAAATCTATTTAGCTTTGCATGATATACATAGAAGCAGGAAAGGCTCAAAGTTAGGATGTTTAACTACCTGCTCTCGACAAGTGTCTTTTGTTCCTGATTCAGATTGAGAACTCAGCGGAGGAGTTTGCTTTGTACGTGGTCCACACCAGTGGTGGTAAGTCTGAAGACCACAGTGTACTTTAAGACCTCTAATTAACTCAAAATAGCAAGTTAAAAAAACTGTCTCTGCTGGCTTGTTGTTTGGGTTTTGAAAACTTCCAAATGTTCTTTGTCTCCAAGGCTGGTGGGCTTGCTGGATGAATCCACTGAAGAATGCCATATATGGTCAATAAACAAACTCTAAAACCTAACCGCCTATTAAAAAAGGAACTAGATTTTTTCAAGAGACAGATATGCCCAATTCCTCTGAAGGGTTTGAAGCACGGTAGTATTGTTGGGGGAGGGAAGTGGGAGGAGGTTCTGTTTAACAACACCGGTTGAGTAGTTCATTTACAATCTGTCTCTTAAGGTGCCTGTCCTTTTGGGCCCCTGAGTTGACCACTATTGAAGGTATAAAAGGCCTCTAGCCAAACTCAGGGCTGCTTCTGGTTGTGTGTGATTCCAGAGAAACAAAAGCTGAAGACCACCGATTACCCTCTGATTGCCCGAATCCTCCAGGGACCATGTGAGCAGGTCTCCAAAGTGTTCCTCATGGAGAAGGACCAGGTGGAGGAAGTCACCTATGATGTGAGTCTTCTTTAGCTTGGGTGGTGTACCCTCTGGACGAGGGAGATTAGTAGTGTTACCTGAAACTGGCATATAGCATAATTTTTGACCAAGGACCATGTCCTCTTTCACTGCCATTGTTCAATACCAGGTGTTCTTGAAGGCAGGTTGTGGGTGTGCCCTGTGAGAGTTGTTGGAGGAATTCATAGGCAAAAAATGACTTCCGTAGATGGAATAAATTTTGGCTCAGCGCCTGTGGCTCAAGTGGCTAAGGCGCCAGCCACATACACCTGAGCTGGCAGGTTCGAATCCAGCCCCGGCCTGCCAAACAACAATGGCGGCTGCAACCAAAAAATAGCCAGGCATTGTGGTGGGCGCCTGTGGTCCCAGCTACTTGGGAGGTGGAGGCAGAAGACTCGCTTGAGCCCAGGAGTTGGAGGTTGCTGTGAGCTGTGATGCCACAGCACTCTACCCAGGGGGACACCTTGAGGCTCTGTCTCAAAAAAGAGGAATAAATTTCTTGGGCTTTTCTAGGGTACTATAAGAGTGCTGAAAAGTGTTTGCAGACACTCTCTTAGGTTGCTAAGAAGTTGGCAGTGTATTAGTCAGCTTTTGCTGCAGTAACAAACATCTTCAAATCTTAGTAACTTACAAACAGCAAATATTTACCTTTTTGTTCCTGATTCTGTGGGCTGGTCTTGGGGCCTCTACTCTAGACTGTGGGTTGAGTTTGGATCTGCAAGGTGTGTCTCATTCAGAGGCTCAGGCTCCAGGGCATACTTCTGTGTAATATGCTCCCCACCGGGGATGGTAGAGTGCAAGAAGTCAGGCCATATCACGGAGTGCATTTGAGACCTCCACTCAGATTTGGTGTATGTCATGTCCACACACATTCCATTGGCCAAAGCAAGTTACATAGCCAAGCTCAACCTGCACAGGATGGAGAAATATACTTCTACTTTGGAGGAGGGTTGATAGAGGAACATGGGGCTTCTGGTGGAGAGGATAAGCCAGTTTTAAACTTTAACTCACCTGGGTGATACCCACAGACTCTCTGAAGCAAGTTCACATTTGGATGCCTATTTGAGCCTTGACATTCCAATTGTCACTCTGACCCAGGGTTTCTTAAATGCTCTCAGTGGAGAATAAAGAGGTTTATTAAATACAGAGTCAGTTCTTTCTCTGCATCAGTGAATCAAGAGAAAGTGCTTTCCTGTGTTTGGCACCACCTCATCATTGAATGGACAGAAGAGATGAAAAATGAGAAGTTATAGGGTGGTGTCGTGTAAATGGAGTGATCTTCATCGAAGACTCCATACCAGCTTAAAGAAGAGTGAGGATTGGCCCTGACTGTTAAGGAAATCCTGGGTTGGAGGGAAGATAGATCTCCCTAGGCTTTGTGCCTTGAGTGAGAGTGACACTGAAAGGAATTGGGATGAGGCAGGGAGGGGTGCGCACTCTAGAACTTACTTTTTTCTCCCCAGGTGGCCCAGTATATAAAGTTTGAGATGCCTGTCCTTAAAAGCTTCATTCAGAAGCTCCAAGAGGAAGAAGACCGAGAAGTAAAGAAGCTGATGCGCAAGTAAGAGTGGACCCCCGACCCCCCCACCCCCCGGGTGCCGAGGGGGTTTCCCTGTGGCCTCCACGGGAGGGGCCTTCATTCAGGAGCCTCGCGGGGCTGTGCCGAGCTGCTGTGCGGCCCGGGTCTCACGGACTTTCTTCAGGGGGCTGCCCATTGACTAATCTGGATCTCAGATGGGGAAGTGAAACTTAAGTGTGCTTGTCTCTCTGCTTCACGTGGGAGCTTCTCATTCTTTTCTTTTCTTTTTTGAGACAGAGTCTCACTTTCTTGCCCCGAGTAGAGTGTCATGGCTTCATAGCGCACAGAAACCTTGAATTCTTGGGCTCAAGTGACTCTTCTGCTTCGGTCTCCCGAGTAGCTGGGACTACAGGCACCCACCACAACACCTGGCTATTTTTAGAGATGGGGTCTCTCTCTTGCTCAAGCTGGTCTCAAACTCCTGAGTTCAGGCAATCCACCTGCCTTGGCCTCCCAGAGTGCTGGGATTACAGGCGTGAGGCACTGTGCCCAGCCATAGCTTCTCATTTCAATGTGGAACATCAAAATGTCTTTGGTCCCCTCCCCCCTTTTATGGTAAAAAGGATGCTGGTATGAAATTTCTTGGGGGTCTAGATTCAGAAATGGGGGAAGTGATTTTATCCTCGCTTCCCTCGCTTCCCTGATCAGGCTCCCAGCAGGTACATCTCCCTTTCCAGTGAGAGTCTTTGAGAGGCATTTAATGAAGGGGCTATTTACAGAGACTTGGGCAGAGTCTGGGGTAATCTCAAGAGATAGTATAGCCCCCAGGCCAGCGTCACCACCCCTTACCTAAAACTAGTCTAATTTGGACTTGGCCTCTTTATTCCCTCCTATCCTATCATGGAAATGAACACAAGCAATAAAGTGTCTAGGGCGTGGGACTGAAATGGAAGTAAAGGGTCGGACCTTCAGCTCATGCAGCTACCTGGTTTTAGCTGGCACCACCTCAGTGTCACCTGAGTGGCCAGCAGAGTCCTGAGGAGGACTGTGTGGCTGCCTGCTCTCCACCAGGGCCTGGGGAGGGCCGTGTGGCTGCCTGCTCTCCACCAGGGCCTGTTTCTTGTCCCCAGGTACACTGTCCTGCGGCTGATGATCCGGCAGAGGCTGGAAGAGATAGCAGAGACCCCAGCAACGATCTGAGCTGCAAGAATGAGGGACCCAGACACCCTAGGAGCCACCCTTGATTGACATGAGCAGACCCCCAGGAGTCTGGGCACTTTCTTTCCACAGAAATGTTTAAGTACAAACCTCTCCAGCTCCAGACAGGCCACTGTTTTGCTCCCTGGAGCAGGACGAAGAAGTCGGCAGACAACTCCCCATCCCTGGATCCCTGCTGTCTTTTCTTTCCCTTGCAAGGACTTGACTTTTGTTATAAGGAGGACCCCACGTGTGTGTGTCCATAGGTGCATGCACACACATGTCCATGTGCCTAGCTGATATTTTCACATGTAATTAACTTCCAAGAAACCAGCACTCCTGTGTTCTGGTTTTCCCTTGCTGCGCGAGGCAGGAAAACCAGAGGAGACGCTGAGCTGAGGGTTTTAAGTCAAAGAAAACCCCAAGTGCCAGGGAGCAGGCACATATGTTTAGAAGGGGCAGGGGGATCTTCACGCTTACCACTTGGGGTGTTTATGTATTAGTATAAATTCTCCCCATATACCTAGAAGGATCAGTGAATGTGAGACCCTTGGAAATTAACAGAATAACAGCCCCGTTACCCTTAGGGAAAGCCTGATGGAAAGAAAAAGATAACCCATCCGTGGGGCAGATGCAATAAGCCCACAAGTTCTTACACTGGAAACTTTGATTGTTTTACATAATGAAGATGTCTGTGATGGTCTGTGTGGACACCTGTGAAGAGTGGATTCTGCCTTCGTTCCATCCCCTGGCCACCTCTAGCAAACAGGGGAGTCTGTGTGTTTCTCTCTGCGTGCCGAGCTGCCCACCCGTTTCTTCACTATTTCCTCAAGTTGAAGGACAAGGTCTCAGGAACAAAGATCTTGCCAGTGTGCAAATGATGCTGACCAGCCAGTGTGGCCAGAGCATGGCTCTTTCTGGGGTGGTGCCCTGGAAGTTTTGGATTCGCTCCTT
>NW_003852420.1:10858439-10875583 GCF_000181295.1 Otolemur garnettii
AATGGGGGGAGAGGGCAGAGATGGTCTGTCCACTGTGGCATTTGGGAAGATTTCCAGGCAGCTGGGTGCACCAGTGTGGCTGATATAGTTTGAGGAGGGACAGACAGATGGAGCTGGGTGCCTGGCTGGGAAGACCAACCCAGGAAGACCAGGAGTCCCAACAGCAGGCATCTCTGAGCTTTGCTGGAGGAGGGGACTTCCCCTTCTCTTCTCTGCTTCCTGTCCAAGGAAGGTTGACAGAGCTGGGCAGGTGAGGAAAAGATAGACAATGGCCGGTGTCTGCAAAGGAAGGTGGACCTTTTCAGTAGAGCCCTTCCTGCCCTGGGCATCCTTCTCCCCTCTACTCATATCCATGGCCTTTGTAGAAGGCCCACAGCCATGGTGTCACTGCAGACCACAAAAAGATGGCATGCAGCCACCTGGCATTTTGCTGGGGATGTCTTATCAAGCCTACCTCCTCCATGGGGACCCTGCCACCAGCCCCACAGGGCATGGAGTGGAAACCCAGAGGGACTCAGTTTAGTTGGACACCTCAGTGGGCTTCTGCAAGATGCACAGAACGGGAGGAACAAAAGACAAGGAGAGGCTCCCTTTGTTGGAGCTGGGAAAGAGCAGCGTTGTGAATGCGAACATACACCTTGAGTTTTGCATTTGAGAAAATGATTTGGAGAGAAAGTCCTCTAGTAATTTTAATTTTGACTGTTCAAAGCCTTTCTTGTCCCCAGTAATTCTCCTTGAGGGGCTGGGGGTTTGTAAAAGTTCTCTTTAATTTGCCTGAGCACCGTGATACTGTTAAATGTGGAAATCTTGCAGAATGCCCATTTTTCCAGATTACTTTCTAAGAAAATGATACCAAGGTAGACTCAGCTTTTTGAAGATGGGGGATGGGGGTGGTTAGGGCAGGGCATCGAGGAGAAATCATATTTTACACAATGCACTCCCACTTCCCCATTTTGGCACACCCCATCTAGACATCATTTTTCTCTCCCTAATAACCTGATCAGAAATTTTGGAAAAGTGCTTTGAAATAGCAGCAGTTGAAACAGAGACACTTGGCCAAGGCGTGGACGGGATTTTCTCACTGGTTTCACACGGCCTCGCAGCTTTGAACCCTTCCGCCGATTTGTGTGGGTTTATGCAATCGTGTGCAATGAACCCGAAAGCGTGTAAAGAATATAAGTCCAATTTGTAGGGTTGTGTGGTTTTCTTCCAACTTGTGAAAAGCGGTTTAGCCTCATCTGGCTCCCCCCGGCCCCACCCCTGGACTTAGGTTACAAGGTGATCAAGGGAAAGGAAAACCCGAGCCCACCTGGCTGGGATGTGGAATTCAAGCACAAGATCACGTTCTCGGGGGACACGTGAGTGGGACAGTGACAGCGTGCCTCAGGGAGAGTCCGAGAAGCACAAAGCGGGCTTGCCTGGGCCTGTTGAGGGGCGTGCACGCTCGTCCCCAGGCTGGGTGGACTTCAACTTCCAGCTGAGGTTGAGATGAGAGGATCTCTGGAGAGCAGCTGCTCGTGCACGAGAAAAATGCTGAGGTCCCAGGTCTGAGGTTTGGTCTGAGACATGCCAGTGCTTCAAGGACAAATCTTTTCACCCTTCCTCCCTCCCCAAAAGAAAACAACACTCTGTCTTAGAAACCTGCAGCTAAAGACATTTTGTCCTCATATCAGTGGCCCATCACGATCCACCCCCAGTCTGTTCTTCGTGTGAAAAGGCCTGGACAGGAATTCTTTCCTGTGGACTTGGGTGGTTATTTCAGAGCATCAGGAGAGTGGAAGGAGAAACCCACCACAGAAGGGGAAGAAGCTCTCTTCAAAACGATGCCACCCCCAAAATGAAAAAAAAAAAACAACCCACATCTCATTTCAAAGCTTGGTAACACGGGGAACAGGGTGTCACAGTTACATCTCCATGAGAGAAATTTCTACGGAAATGGGGGGATTTCAGTGTCTCCCAGTGGCCAAAACCGTGGTAGGAGGAAGGAGACAGGAGATCACCGTCAGCATCTTTGATACAGCAGCATCCATTTTCAAGTTTCTACTTAAATTGTTTTTACCCGAAGTCCGTGCCCCCCACCCCCCGTCACAGAGGAGGTCACCGGCCACAGGTCCTTTGTGTTCTAACTGAGCACAAAGCTGCATAAACTACGGAGGGAAAGCTGCAGTCTCCCTCGGAGCCTTCCCGACAGGTCACAGACCTGTTTCCAGGCTGACGTTTCTGGTGTGTAATTGCTAGTGTTTCTGTAGTGGTCCCCCCCTTGTTTTAGCCTTGTGGAGTGTTCTTTTCTTAAGCATAACTTTGCCTTTTCAGTGATGGTACCTGACCTGGTTCAACGTTTCATTCTGGACTTACAAACTGATGCGTTTAGGCATCTTAACATAATTTGACAGAGCCCCAGTAAGGAGCCGTACATTTTTGTAACATTTTGATATGCTTTAAAGCACCTGACTTAGATGTTTTTGAAATAAAGCACTTTTCAAAGAGAAGTGCCCCCATGGATGGTCTCTGTGTGGCTGGGGTGGGGGGCTCCATGTTGTCTCGGGTGACTGCAGGCTTGGGGGCAGGAATGTGGCCGTGTACCCAGCAGCTGTCAGTTTTCTTTCCCAGAGTTTACAGTTTCAGTGTGTTTGAGCCTTGGCCGTAATGTTCCAAAGGGGAATTGAGATGAGAAAATCCTCTTACAGGTCTCTAGCTGAGGCCCCGGGGGAGCCAGGTGTTGTGGAGAGAGCTGGAAGCTATTATTCTGCGAAGCTGGCTTTTCACCCTGACTCTACTCCTTGCTCTTTAGGACCCTGACACCAACTCATTGAACCTTTTTCTAGGTCTTGGGTTTTCCGACTTAGAAAATGGCCAAGCCATAACCTGCAGGGACCTCGGGACTTATCTCTTTTGAAGGCAGCCTCCCAGTGGTCCTAAGCATAAGATTTTCAGTTCCACACTATTGTGTGGGGAAGGTATAAGGGTTAACTTTACATGTTAATTTGGCTGCGCCATGGTACCCAGATATTTGGCCAATTGTTCATCTAGATATTGCTGCGAAGTTATTTTTGAGGTGAGATTAACATTTAAATCAGTAGACTTGGGGCAGATTACCCTCCACAGTGTGGGTGGGCCTCGTCCAATTAGTTGAAGGACTTAAGAGAAAAGACGTCTTTCCAAGGAAGAGAAAGCTCTGCCTGCAGCATGCCTTTACAACGTTAATCAGGTGAGCCAATTCCTGAAAACAACCGCCCTCCGCCACTCACACACACACACATCCTCTCTGTTCTGTTTTGGTTTCTCAGGAGAACCCTAACGCAGAGAGGTACTGTGGTTGGTAAGTGGCTAATGGTTGTCTTCATAGGAAACCTAGCTGTGAAGCATAATGACCATCATAACCCAGCTTCTAAAAGAAGTAACAGAGGTGGGGCGCGTGGCTCAGGTCTGTAATCTTAGCACTCCGGGAGGTTGAGGTAAGAGGATCACCTGAGTTCAAGATTAGCCTGAGCAAGAGCACGACCCCATCTCTACTAAAAATAAAGAACCTAACTGGGTGTTGTGGCAGGTGCCTATAGTCCCAGCTACTTGGGAGGCTGAGGCAAAAGGATCACTTGAGCCAGAGAGTTTGAGGTTTCTGTGAGCTGTGATGCCTCGGCACTCTACCCAGGATGACTCTGTCTCAAAAAAATAAATAAGAGAAGGTAAAAACCAAGGTAAGATTTTTAATGATGCATATGTACGTGACATAATGTTTATATAAAAGAAGAGAGAAAGGTTTGGATAAATCACATTTCCCTTTGAGTGTTGTTTCAATTTCCTATATTTAGAGTTTTTAGTCCAAAGTGGTAGCGTTTGAGTTGCAGCCTTAATAAAGTTGAGTGAAATAGATAAGCAGTGAGTTAACCCTTCCAAGGCAGTGAGACTTTATACTGCACATCATGGGGTTGTGGGTGATACAGACAGGAGATAAATAGTTCCTTTAGGGGTCTCACCAAGACCCCAACCAGGCAGTAGGCCTGATAGAAGCTAGCATGTCTAAAATCACCCAACAAATTCTAGTAATTGTCTTCACCAAAGGAGCCTGCAGTTCTTGACTTGCTGAATGGGAGTGAGAGAGGATACCAGGAAAAAGTAAGTTCTAAGAAAACAAAGGCCTTCTCAAGGAGGGCCCAAGGACATAGCTCCAAGTTCCTCCCCATGGTGATTCAGCTCTTATGAATTTGTAGAAACTTAACGTGGGACCTGGAAATGAATGCTTGTTTCCACTCCTGTAAAAGCCAAGCCCACTTCTCCACCTTGATTCAAATTGACCAATGAGAAAAGCCCCCATGGACTAGAACTTTTTGACTGGAGATAAAAAGGAGAAGACTGAGCCAGTCGGGAGTGCAGGCGTTTTGGAACCCTGTGTGTGTGTTGTTCCGTGGCTAGAATAAAGCCCTTCCTCTTTTAAACACAGTGTTTGGGTGTTTGTTCTCTCCATTGGGCCTTGTCTTCCTGCAACAGGAGCAGATTTTATGAAATACTTTGATATTGTCTATGTTAGGTAATAAAGTTTTTACTGAATGGAGTCTAGTGTGAATATAAGACTTTACTGTGAAATTTTGAATGTGTTCTGATAGGTTGCTAGAATGTTGAAATGCAAGCAAATTCTCCTGAAAATTGAACTTGAATAAAATTAACATTGCTATTTTTACTGTAAAGCCATGCAAAATAAGAATTATGATTTATAAATGATATAATGATGTAAATTCACTTTATATAAGTAATAAGTATAGACCCCATAAATATGTAAGTTAATTTTTGTTTTTTGAGACAGAGTTTCATACTCTGTTGCCCAGGCAAGAGTGCCATGACGTCAGCCCAGTTCACAGCAACCTCAAACTCCTAGTCTCAAGTCATCTGCCTGCCTTCAACCTCCCAAGTAGCTGGGACTATAGTCAGCCACCACAACACCCAGCTAATTTTTCTATTTTTAGTAGAGATGGAGGTCTCCCTCTTGCTCAGGCTGGTCTTAAACTCCTGAGCTTAAGCAATCCTTCTGCCTTGGCCTTCCAGAGTGCTGGAATTACAGGCATGAGCTACCCCACCTGGCCCTAAGTTAACTTTAGAAGTTTTAAAACTGTAGGACCCTTGGCAGGGACCATAAGTCTTGGTTTGCCTGGGACACTTCCAATTTATTCTGTCATTCTACTATAATTATTTTTTTTGAGACAAAGTTTCACTATGTCACCTTGGATAGAGTGCTGTGGCATCACTGGTCACAACAACCTCAAACTGTTGGGCATAAGTGATCCTCTTGCCTCAGCCTCCTGAGTAGCTGGGACTACAGGCACCCGCCACAACACCTGGCTATTTTTCAGCTATTTTTTTTTTTTTTTGAGACGGAGCCTCAAGCTATCCCCCTGGGTAGAGTGCCATGGCATCACGCTCATAGCAACCTCCAACTCCTGGGCTCAAGTGAGTCTCCTGCCTCAGCCTCCCAAGTAGCTGGGACTACAGGTGCCCGCCACAACGCCTGGCCATTTTTTGGTTGCAGTCATCATTGTTGTTTGGTGGGCCCAGGCTGGGGATTCGAACCCGCCACCTTAGGTGTACGTGGCTGGCGCCTTAGTCGCTTGAGCCATAGGCACCGAGCTGGCTATTTTTTTTATTGTAGTTGTGATTGTTGTTTAGCAGACCCAGGCCGGGTTCAAACCCACCGGCCTCGGTGCATATGGCCAGTGCTGTAACCACTGTACTATGGGCGCTGAGCCGATTCTACTATAATTATTAACAACATTCTTTTTCACTCTCAGAGTGTTCCAGTATGATCATATTGATCATCCTATGAGTTGGCCAAGAAGCAGAAGGAGCTTATTGTAATTTTAACAAGAGTTTTTTAAAACCCAGCCAAAACAGGATCTTTTTTTTTTTCACCCTCACAGAATAGAAGTGAAATCTAAACCCACATTTTGGCAGAATGCAAAATATAATACAGATACTTTATATTCAGTGTTCTGCTAACACTAATTGAATTGTCTTCCATTAGAGCAAGATACGTTTTTCTTACTGGAGTTTTACAATTAGACCCATTGCCATTAACTCATGACTTTGAATTTTATATTTTTTAATTTAAAAATTACTTACTTTTCCAGTTTTATTGTGGTACAATTGATAAATTAAAATGGCATATATGGAAGGTATACCACCTGATGATTTGATTTGTATATTCATTGTGAAATGATCGCCACAGTCACACTAGTTAACACATTCATTGCTACACATATTTACATTTGTGTGTGTTTGGGTGGGGGGGGTGAGGACATTTAAGATCTATGCTCTTAACAAATTACAAGTAAACACTATAGTACTTTTTTTTTGAAGCAGAGTCTTACTCTGTTGCCTTGGGGTTGAGTGCTAAGTGTCATCAAACACCCGGGCTCAAGCAGTCCTCCTGAGTAGCTGGAACTATAGGCGCCGCCACAATGCCTGGCTAGTTTTTCTATTTTTTTTTTGAACAGAGTCTCATTATGTCACCCTCGATATAGTGCTCTGGCGTCACAGCTCACAAAAACCTCAAACTCTTGGGCTTAAGCAATTCTCTTGCCTCAGCCTCCCAAGTGGCTGGGACTACAGGTGCCCACCATAACAATCGGCTGTTTTCTTGTTGTAGTTGTCACTGTTGTTTAGCTGGCCCAGGCCAGGCTTGAACCCACCAGCCTCAGTGCATTTGGCTAGCACTGTAACCACTGTGGTATGGGTGCCGAGCCTAGTTTTTCTATTTTTAATAGAGACAGGGTCTAGCTCTTGCTCAGGCTGGTCTTGAGCTGCTGAGCTTAAGCAATCTATCTGTCTCGGCCTCCCAGAGCACTAGGATTATAGGCATGAGCCACTGCGCCCAGCCTAAACACTATAATACTATTAATTATAGTTACCATGTGGAACATTAGATCCCTAGAACTTATTCATCATATAACTAAAAGTATGTACCCATACTTTTATAGTTTTTTGTTTATATGACACCAAAAGCAAAAGTAAAATAAAGTGGGACTATATCAAACTAAAAAGCTCTACACAACAAAAGAAGCAATCAACAAAATCAAAAGACAACCTACGGAAATGAAGAAAATTTTTTCTTTTTCTTTTTTTTTTTTTTTTTTGAGACAGAGCCTCAAGCTGTCCCCCTGGGTAGAGTGCTGTGGCATTACAGCTCACAGCAACCTCCAACTCCCGGGCTCAAGCGAGTCTCCTGCCTCCGCCTCCCAAGTAGCTGGGACCACAGGCACCCCCCCCCCCACAACACCCGGCTATTTTTTGGTTGCAGCCGTCATTGTTGTTTGGCAGGTCTGGGCTGGGGATTCGAACCCGCCACCTTAGGTGTACGTGGCTGGCGCCTTAGCCGGTTGAGCTATCGGCACCGAGCCAAGAAAATTTTTTCAAGCCATGTATTTGTTAAAGGGATTAAAATTCAAAATATATAAGTAACTCCTACAACTCAGTACTTGGTGACTTTAAATATTCCTGCTGGTCACTGAGCTCCTCTAGGCTGCCCCTGGTGCTGCCAACTCACACCTGTGCCACCATCAACAGGGCCGGCAGCACCTAGATCTGGCTACTTTATGGTAGCCTTACTGTCTGTGAGAACCCAGCTTCTGAGAGGGTGGCTGGTGCCAGGTATTGACAGTGGTTCTCAACCTTCCTGATGACTCCTAATGCTGTGACCCTTTAATACAATTCCTCATGTTGTGGTGACCCCCAGCCATACAATTATTTTTGTTGCTACTTCAGAACTGTAATTCTGCTACTGTTATGAATCATAATGTAAATATCTAATGTGCAGGATATATTTTCATTGTTACAAAGGGGTCACAACCCACAGGTTGAGAACCTTTGGGTAGAAGACACTGGACTGAGTGGGTATGTCTTGCTGATGGAAAGCAATTATGTCTCAGAGATGTCTGGGGTATAATTTGGGGGACAAACTGCCAATGAGAACTCCCACTTGTGGCAAATATTGACTGTCTGGGGCTTTGAAATCCAAAATGATCCCAAGGGAAAATCCTAGAAGTAGGAGCATGTCTGAGAAACTTAGTTTGGGAAGGTTCCATAACCAAATTTTGACCCTGACCCCACCCCCCGTCAACCATAAAGCCTAATTACTATAATTTAATGACCCTCAGCTCCAGACTTGGTAAATGAGATTGGAGCAGACCTATACCCTGACCAGATCCCTAACCCTCCCTCTCTCTCCTGAAAGGTGGAAGATAATCCTAATGACATGAGAACAGTGATAAGATACTACTTTGAGGCCTTCCCGCACTTAAATGTGACTTTGATCCTACACCCTACTGACCCTAATATCGAACCCAAACCCTGAGCAACAAAAAGCAGTATTAAGATACCCCAAGTGAGACAGATTGCAAATTCTGACTGCTCAGGTATTTAAAATTGAAATTATTATCAGAATCTCCAATTTTTAAAACACTTTGCCAGATCAGATAAGACTCGTCACCTGGATTGGTTTGCAGGCCTCCACTTTGCTATTTCCCCTCTAGGTAACTCAGTTTAACTAGAGTTAAGTTGGCCTCCCAGGTCGTACCTAGATTCTTGTGTTTTATGGTTCGAGATTTTATGGTTTGAGATTAGGTCTACATGTTTAGAAGACAATCCATGTATTTTCCCAAGAGGAAACAAATTGAAAAGAGCTGCTGGCCTTAGAAGATTTGGTGAGGGTCTCTTTAGTCACAAGGGTTTGGCTTAGAACTTGAGGCTTGGTGCCTGTGGCTCAAGTGGCTAAGGTGCCAGCCACATACACCTAAGGTGGCAGGTTCGAATCCAGCCCGGGCCCACCAAACAACAATGACGGCTGCAACCAAAAAAAAAAAAAAAAAAAGCCGGGCACTGTGGCAGGCACCTGTGGTCCCAGCTACTTGGGAGGCAGAGGCAGGAGACTTGCTTGAGCCCAGGAGTTGGAGGTTGCTGTGAGCTGTGATGACATGGAACTCTACCCAGGGGAACAGCTTGAGGCTCTGTCTCAAAAAAAAAAAAAAAAAGAACTTGACATTCCAGGTGGGTGCTGGCTATGGAACCCAGGACTCCCCCACGGCCTGCAATAAAGTTATGATTGATCCCACCTCTGCCTTCATCACACCTGCCTCCCCATCATTCCAGTGCAGCGGTGAGTGCCTACATTGGCCAAAAGGGCACAACCCTTCCCCCTCACAGTGTACCTAGAAGCTGGGCCCTGGCAGGTGGAGAGGCAGCGGGGCCTTCTCTCCTGACTTCCCAGCAGTGGACAGCACCTCTGCCTCAAGGTCTTGCCGGCATCTGTCTGCACAACTGCCCCATGGGCACCGTGTAGTTATTTTCACACACATGGCCCTGCCTTCCAGAAGTTTTCAGTGCTGACACCACACCCTGGTTCAGGTCAGCTTTGCCACCTCCGCCCCAGCTGGTCTCCCCCTCTTGCTCTGTCCAGAGCTAATGACCTCCTGCCTCCTGACCCATTCTGAGCTTCTGTCAAGGCCTGCTTTGGGAGGGGCCAGGAAGGCCATTTGACTCAGGCTCAAATTCCTGAAGGGACCGCAGTAGATGCTTTGATATTATCACTAAATGAGATGCAACAGTGTCTTATTTTGGAATCCTCCAGAAGTGGACTCTGACACTAGGATTTGAGGGCTGGTACTGTTTTTGAATTTGATTCCAAAAAACACTGGAGGCTGAGTGAGGAACCACAATCGGGAAGGGAAAGAAACCTACAAAAGGTGTCTCATTAATTAAGTCACCACTGTGGCAACTGGAGCTCAATCCCACAGGAGACCCCAGGGAGCCAGTGTAGAAGGTTCCCTGGGGTTCTCCCACCAGGGGCGAGGACACCAACTTCCATCAGGGCATTGGCTGAGGCTGCTCTTGGAGGTTGGGGGAGGCATTGAATCCCTGACGCACAGGCAGAGCAGATTCTGGTGAATCCCGCTGGAGGTCAGGCATGTGCACCCAGACGTGCTGAGTGGAGATGGACAGTGTCTGTGTCACGTTGTGTGTCACGACGTTGTGTTTGTATGTGCGAAAAGTAGCAACTTGTTAGGTGCAAATATTTAAACTACTCCACACTTTGTAAGCTTGTTTTGGAATTTCTTCATCTTGTAGTTCCCTGGATATCTTAAAAACAAAACAAAACCAAAAACAAACAAAAAGAAAAACCTCTCTCCACTGCTCCAGGTGACATTCCAGGAATTTATTTAGGGTCCATCTAAGCACAGTCCAGGATAATCTCCTCCTTCCAAGGTCTTGAACTTAATTTGATTTGCCAAGACCTCTTTCCCATATAAGATACTCGTCACAGGCTGCAGGAATTGGACCTGCTATCTCTAGGGGACATTTTCCAGCTTACTACACTGTGGAAAGTGTGAACTTATTTGTAAAAAGTGAGGTTGGAAGAAAAGAAATGCCCTTGGTCAGCTGGATGACCCTATTTAATAGACAAGAAGACACGGAACATCAGAAGTTGGAAATAGTGGCCAGTCCTGAAAGACAAAGGGAAGAGAATGTGGCCGAAGCAGGCCTGACTCCAGACCCCCGGCTCTGAGGATGCCCGTTTCCAGCAATCTCTCTGTTCTTCTAGGTCAGCTTCGAATCCCAGTGCCATCACAAAATTCTGGGTAATTCCCAAGCCAGCTAGCGACCCAGGGAAGCTTCAGTTCTTTTCCTGTCATTCATCGGACACTGGAAACAATCACCATCCCAGACAGAGACAAGAAAAGAGGGTTTTGTTTTAAGCTCTGGAAAGACAGCTCCTTCAGGGGAGGAGCTGGCCAAGTGCTGGTCTGTGTAAGCCTGAATGACAGAGCAAAATTACCCCTCCACGTTCTTGCTCCCCACTTGAGCGATTACTCCGATTTGTCCCACCTTGGGTGAGGTCATCTCCATCCCCCAGTGGCCCAATCTGATTTCCCCTGCCCCGAGGAGTCCAGGCCGTTGGGTGTTTGGGATCAGCTTTGAGTTGGTTTGTTTTGCTCTCCTGTGAGCACAGAGCTGTCAACCCAAAGGTTCCTGCCAGACAGAAAGAATGAATGAAGGCGTTTTGTGGAGTTTCCAGTCACCTGCTCACATTATATAAACTTTTTGTCCTTAAATTGCACCCTGTGGACAAAGCAAGTATCTGTTCCCGGAGCCCTAGGCCCCCCGAGACCTGTCCTAGGCAGGGTTACTTGCAGAACTCAGCCAGTGTCCTGGTAGTGCCCTTGCTGCTGATGGCACATGGCCTTGTCCCTTTCTTCCATCTCATTTCTCAGCTGTGTTCCTGGGGCTCCTTTTGGGGGACATGCATTGGTGCCCACTAGCTGAACTCCCCAGGCCTTGGGGCCCTTCCAGTAAGCCAGGCTCTTCCTGACTTTT
The DNA here is from genome assembly GCF_000181295.1 of Otolemur garnettii. Taxonomy (NCBI): domain Eukaryota; kingdom Metazoa; phylum Chordata; class Mammalia; order Primates; family Galagidae; genus Otolemur; species Otolemur garnettii. The sequence goes on from NW_003852420.1 coordinate 10,869,795, forward strand.
CCAGACCCTTCCCTTCCTTATGTGTTTCCTACCTATGGCTACAGTGTCCTCCTGGACAAGTTGGAGCCCTGCTGCCCACGGGCCATCACTATGTCCAGGCGGCTGCTCAGCTTGGCTGATTCTTCCTCCCTCTTCCTTGGATTCTGCCTGGATGTAGCCTCAGGGTTATCCAGGTTTGGGACCTCTAACTTTTCTCTATCTGGTCCCCGATGCCTTCCCATTGTACTTAGCATGAACTTAGAACTATGACACAGTCAAGTCTCTCACCACCAGCCCCTGGCCACTGTCCACCCTCCTCTCACATACCTGCCCTCCTGTTCCCGGAGTCTCAGCCTGGGCTCTTTGAGTGCATGGTTTTCTCTTCCTGCAGCATCTTGGCAGGAAGAGACACCAGATCTCAGCACAGCCGACTCCTAGTTCATTCTCACTTTTCAGGTCTCAGCTCAAAGGTCCTTCTTCCAAAGAGGCCATCCTGACCATCCATCCTCTTTCCCAGTTACTATTTTCATTACATAGAAAAGATTTTTATTGAGATAAAATTTACATACAATGAAACACACCTATTTTAAGTATCCAGTGTGAAGAGTTTTAACAAATGTATACATTTGTGTAAGAAACACCCCAATCAAAATTTGGAAGTCCCTCTGAATCATGTAGGATACATTCTAAGACCCCCAGTGGATGCCTGAAACCACGGTAGGACTGATCTTGATTGTCAACAAAGGGAACAGATGTCTGTTCGTGTCTTCCACCCACAAATTTAAAGCCTTTCCCATCTAAACTAAGTACTTATCACGTACTGTGACTATAACTTTGCAGTGTGAGCTGTGACAGCAAAACTAGCACAAATTTCTTTTCTCTCCTCACACCTTCATGGATAGGAGATTCCTTCTTATCATAGATCTCAGCAATCTCAGCATGTTTGTTTTCTTTTCTTATTAAGTCAAGAACTTTCACCTTTTCCCAGCTTCTCTTTGGCATGTCTCACTTGCCAGCTCCACCACTTTTGTGCTTGGGAGACATTAAGTGAAATAAGGGTGACTTAAACACAAGCACTGTGATACGCAGATAGTCGACATGGTAACAGAGAGGGCCACTGAGTGACTAAGGGCTGGGTAGTACAGGCAGCGTGGGTTTGCTGGACAAGCGGGCGATTCACGTCTCAGGCAAGACAAGGAGTGTTAGTGCAAGATTTCACCACCCTACTCTGAATATTACATAAATTAAAACGTATGAATCATTTACTTCCGGAATTTTACAACTAATATTTTTGAACCGGCAGCTGACTACAGGTAATTGAAACCACAGAAAGCGGATCAGGGGGACTACTGTATAGCCTCCCCGCAGACCCCCTTTTAACATACTGCCTGTTTCGCTGATGTCACTTAGCTCTGTAAGACATCATCTTGTTTGTTTGTTGTCTTTCCCCCTCTACAGCAGAAGCTCCCAGAAAACAAGACTCTGTCTCCCTCCATTTCGGTCTTCCCCACATTCAAGACACCCTTCTTGTGTGGAGTGAAGGAATGAATGGCCTTTTCCACTTGCTTTGGCCTGGGGTCTCCGACTTCTAATGCTGCACTCTCCCGGGCTGCCCTGCCCTCGGTAGAAGGGAATTCAAGCCGCAGGTTACCCCGGGGAGGATGCCAGGCCTGGTCCCGGAGCTCTGGGGAATGGGGATGTCAGAACGTCAGAACGTCCTCGCTTCCCATCTGCCCCGCCCCCCGCCACACCCACGGTCAGGCGAGGAGCGCAAGGGGGAAGCCAGCCGTCATGTGTGTAACGTCTGGAATATTCGAAGCACTCAGGTGTTTGTGTGCAGCCGAGGCGGACTCTCCTGACACGTGTTCCCCGGAAGTCATTAAGGCAGGGTTTTAAGAACCGCACGTGCGGAAGGGTATCTGTAGGGGCAGAGGGTGAGAGCGACTCCCCTTGCTTACAATTTCCATCTACGTGGCCCCGTGAAGGCTTCACGTTCCTAGCCCCACTCGGACCCCTGAGAGAGACTTGTCGCCAAAGAAGACAGGCCCATCTTCTGGCCTGGGTGGGCCAGAGGGTGCATGAGAATGGAAAGTGCACCCCGCAGCAAGCTGGCCTGGTGACCGCCGCCCTGCAGGACGGGCGGGGTTAGGGCGCCCCCTGGTGGTCTCGGAGCGGTGCAACGCCCTGTAGTTCCCAGGGCCAAGTCTAAAGCATTTGCTGACAAGTAGGTATGAAGAGCACCTGATTAATAAAATACTCCATTATTAAACAAAATTTGTGTCTGGGTAATATTCAAGAAAAGCCATTTCTGAAAAGTCAACTACTGTTATGATGATTGTTCATGACAATTTCCAACAAGAAGTAAAACATAGACTTCCAGTCTCGAAGTCCATTCTGTGTATAATAAGGGACTAGTTGAGCATCTGTTACATACCAGGTGCTGATCTAGGTGTAGGGAATTCAACCCCCTCCCCAGCTAGGTGGGCAAGCTTAACTGCCCCCAACTCACCCATAGCCTTTCCACAAGGAGCTCCAGCCAACTGCAGTTGTGAGTTGACAATAAATGATTGTCGTTTTGTCCTGGAGTTTTGAGCTGTTTTGTTATGTGGCAGTAGCTGACTATGCAAGGGAATAAGAAGCTGAGACTGATGCAGCGGCAGAGCGAACCTACTTTAGACAGGATTTCCTGGGAAGACCTGATGGGGAGCTCTCATTTAGGCTGAGATCGGAAGTTTGAGAGGAGCTTGCCAGAAGGTGAAGGGAGAGGAGTTGAAACAAAGGTCTTGTGTCTAGAAAGAACTTGCTGGGTTTCTGGTGCTGACAGAGGACCTGGGTGGCTGCAACAGAGTTCTTCAGGGAAAGGGGGCTCTAGATGAAGTTGGAAAGGGGCACAGGGGTTTTGAGGTCAATGAAAGGAGTTTGGGTTCTATTTAGGTACAACTGGAAGCTTTCAAAAGGTTTTAAGAAGAGAGGATGACAGAGTCAGACTTTAGCTTGTTAATAGTTCATCCCTATTCCTGTTGAACGGAAGCAGGACCATCAGGCTCCTGGGATAAACCTTTCAGGAAAGTCTACCCGTTCCCAACCCCATCTTGCAAACTCAGCTTTATTCCCAGCTCTACAAAGCAGCCAGTTCACCTGAGAAACCTCTTTCTTGGTCAAAAATGTAAATATACATGGCTCCCCTGATGTAACATTTGTTTTTTAGTGAGAGTTTTAAATGCATATGAAAAAAGTCCAGTCTTTTGAACCCAAAGTTTTAAGTCCCCTTTGAGATCAGGAAAGGCAAATTCTGGTTTGGTGGTGATAGGGGGCTTTTAGGCATATTCCCAGGCAATACTCTGTTTTCACACAGCTTCCCCCTACTCTAACACAATGAGCTCTGGGGCCAGCTGTAACTTAGCCCTTGGAGGCCTGTGATTTTCCTCTGTCTCTTTGTTTGTTTGATTTCCTTTCCTACCAGCTCCCATTCTTCCCACAGGCAGGAAGAGAAGACAAAACCTAGAGACAAAGCTTCCCTGGTCTGGCCCACACCAGGCCCCACAGCTCTGACACCAGCTGAGAACAATGGGGCCCTGGAGAGGCTGGGGTCTGTTTCCTTAGGCCAGTCTTCATCTTCACCTGCTGTTTTGCTGAAGCTGTTCTCATGGAAAGATGCCTGTTGGCAGTTGTGCCTTGGGAGATAAGATTCCCTTAAGTATAGAGAGGGACTCAAGTCTGTGAACTTGAATTTCTTGCTGTTTTTGGATCCCCGATTCCTTATTCCCCCAAATAAGAGGGCAGAGCTCAAGACCGGCTGGATCTTGCTTTTCTTTCTACTTCTGTCTAGACTAGTGTTTTCCAACCTTTTTTTTTTTTTAATCTCACAACACACTTGAACCGATAAAGTTCCTGGCACACTTAAATTATGTTGATCAACAAAAGAGAACTAAAAAAAGAGAATATACTTACTGTGTTTTGAACTTCTTTTAAAAATAATTTAATTAATCTTTAAAAATTTTCTTGGCACACCTAAGATCCGCCTATGGCACACCGGTTGAAAATCACTGGTCTAGAGACTAAGGTCTCTGGCCTATCTGCCCTCAGCCCAGCCTGGGGAGCCCTGTGGAGGCTCCTACTTTTTTCTGTTTGAGTCCTTTCTGTGCTGTCCTCGGACTCATGTCAAAACTCCAGAGCTACCTCTACCCCTGCAGATTCTGAGGTGTGTTCACAGTCTCTCAGAGGGTCCCCATGGCAGTGAAATGCTCCTTTACACACTTCTTGTCTGCCTTCCCCTCCCAGATGTGCCCCCATGTGAACAACTTGCATTCAAATCCTGTCTCTGCTTTGCTTCTGGGGGAATCCAACCTTGCCTAAGTGCTGGCTAGAGATCTTTGGTTTTTAATTGTATTTATAAGGGGCAGTGGATGGTCATTTTGAGTGACGAGAGTAAGTAGAATATCATGGAGATTTTCTCCAAGGATGAACAAAGAGCAAACTACCAAAGTTGGAGATGCTGGCACGGATGTGGTGGGCCTGCAAACTAATACAGCCTCTTTGGAAAGAAGTATGGAGAATCCTCAAAGAACTCAAATTAGACCTTCCATTGGATTCTGTAATCCCATTACCAGGCATCTACCCCAGAAGAAAAAAAAAATCCTTTTACCATAAGAACACTTGCACTAGAGTGTTTATCACAGCTCAATTTACAATTGCCAAGATGTGGAAACAACCTAAATGCCCATCACCATGAATGGATTAATAAACTGTGGTATGTGTATACCATGGAATACCATTCAGCCACAAAAAAGATGGGGACTTACATTTTTCATATTAACCTGGATGGAGTTGAAACATATTCCTCTTAGTAAATTATCACAAGAATGGAAAAGCAAGTATCCAATGTACTCAGTGCTAATATGAAGCCAGTAAAAGATCTAATACATGCCCACATAAGAGAAAAACTCCATTTAATTGAAGTTAGGGGAAGGGGGAAGGAGTGGTGGGGAAAGGGAAGGAGGAAGGGATTGGTGCACTCCCACTTGATGGACACAATGAAAGGGTAATTCTCCTGGGCACAGGACACAACTAACAAATGCAAACTTTGTAACTTAATTGCTTATACTCTCATATTAATCTGAAAAGAAGATGCTTAAAGCAATCAGAACAACAACGTAAATAAACAAATGGGAACTGATTAAACTGAAAAATTTCTGTACAGATTAGGGCACAATCAATACAGTAAATACACAACCTATAGAATGGGAGAAAATATTTGCATGCTCTACATCCAATAAAGGGTTGATAACTAGTATCTATTCAACCGAATCAAGCAAAGAACTCAAGCAAATCAGCAGGAAAAAGACCAAATGACTATATTAAAAAGCAGGCTAAAAACATGAACATAATTTTTTTTTTTTTTTTGAGACAAAGTCTCAAGCTGCGGCCCTGGCATCATAGCTCACAGCAGCTTCTAACTCTTGGGCTCAAGTGATCCCCTTGCCTCAGTTTTTTCTATTTTTAGTAGCAACCTAGTCTCACTTTTGCTAGGGTGGTCTCAAACTCATGAGCTCAAGCAATCTACCCACATTGGCTTCCCAGGGTGCGAAGATTATAGGCATGAGCGACCACATCCAGCCAACATAAATTTTTCAAACGAAGATAGCCTAATGGCCAACAAACACATGGAAAAATGCTCAACAAGGCTCGGCGCCTGTGGCTCAAGTGGCTAAGGTGCCAGCCACATACACCCAAGGTGGCGGGTTGGAATCCAGCCCGGGCCCGCCAAACAACAATGACGGCTGCAACCAAAAAATAGCCGGGCGTTGCAG
>NW_003852420.1:10875771-10876749 GCF_000181295.1 Otolemur garnettii
CCATGACATATCACCCAACTCCAGCGATACCGGCTCTTATCAAAAAATCCCAGAACAACAAGTGCCAGCCTGGCTGCAAAGAGAAAGAATTACTTGTCCGCTGTTGGTGGGATCATAAACTAGTATGTTTTTTTCTTTTTAATTCTAAAATGTTCTTGTGAGTCAGGCACCATGGCATATGCCCATAGTTCCAGCTACTCGTAAGTCCCAGGCAGGAGGATCACTTGAACTCAGGAGGTCAAGTCTACTCTGGGCAACATAGCTAGATCGCATTGTGGATATAATTTACATTAGCTGTGGCAGTTGAGAACTTTTTCATATGCTTATTGCCATGTGAATATCTCATTTTCTGAAATGTCTGTCCAAATCTTTTGTTCACTTAAAAAATAAAGTTGGTTGTCATTTAAAAAGAAACAAAACCCAGAGATCAAAGTAGTTTGTAGTCTGAGCAGAACAGCCTGCTTTTTAAATTTTTATTGCAAATAGTACTTCCGTGCAGTAAAGTACACACATTTTCAAGAGACAATTCAGTGAAATTTTCCATATGTCTATGTCCAGGTAACGACCCCGGGGGTCAGGTTGTACTTTAAACACCCTGAAAGCTTCTTCACTTCTCAGCAAGTGGCGCCCCTCCCAGGATCTGAACTTCTAGTACTCCCGATTAGCTTTGCTTACTCTTGGATTTCGTTTAATGAAATTATGTTCATTTCCTAGGGCTGTTGTATCAAATGACTACAAACTGGGAGGCTTAAAACAACACGAATGTTCTTTCACAGTTCTGGAGTCTGCAAGTCTAAAATTGAGGCACCAGCAGGGCCATGCTCCCTCTGAAGGAGCCTTCCTGGTCTCTTGCTAGCTCCCGTAGAGTTCCAGGCCTTGTCACCGGATCAGTCCAGTGTCAGCCTCTGGAGTCACATGTCTTTCAATGTCTTTCTTCCCTGTGTCTCTGAGGGTCTTCTCTTAGGATTCAGCCTCACG
>NW_003852420.1:10876813-10881363 GCF_000181295.1 Otolemur garnettii
TTTTGAGGTTCTGGGTGCACGTGAACTCTGGGGGGACCCTATTCAAGGCACTGCAGAAACCGCACAGAATGCACTCTGGCGCCTGGCTTCTTTGGCTCTGTGTCGTGTGTGGGTTCATCTGTGCTGGTGTGTGAAGCTGCTGATCATTCCTGTTCCTCGGGCAGAGTTCCACTGTGTGTCTTTGCCTCGGATTATGCACTTGGTCTGCCCTGGGTGGACTTGACTTTGTTTCCAGTCTGTGGCTATGATGAGCAGAACAGGTATGGACATTATTGTACGTCTTTTGACGACCTAACAATCTTTCCCGGGGGTCTCTACCTAGGTTACTGACAGCCCATGCCTGAAGTCGGCAGGATTTGGGGGCTTGCTTAGCTCTTTCTGTCTGTTTCTGTCAGTGGGCAGGGGGAGAATCGATGTTGGGTGCATGTCCAAATGAGCCGCTTCTCCCAGGCTCCTGCCTAGTGAGGGTCCGGGTGGGCTCCCAGCAGCCACAGCCCCTCGTGTCCAGTTAGCCTCTAAGGAAGATACTGACCTCCAGCCCTAATGCACCCACAGCTGCAGCAGGCGAGCCCTTCTCAGTACCGACGGCCACGCCACTCCCCAGCCAAGCCTGGCCCAGGGGGCATGGAAGCTGGCAGTGACCCAACAAGAGAAGAAGGTCCCCTAGGTGGTCTCTGCCCCAAGAGAATGTGACAATTAGGGGGGAAAACCAAGGGACCAAGAAAGTAGCAGGACTGGTTACATGACAAGTAAACAGAAAATGCAGTTGCAGGATTTCCAAACTTTCTGATGGGCACCTGGGACCAGGAATGCCTTTCCAACCTGGTCTTGCTTTGGGCAGAGATGGGAGAAGATGTAGAGGCAGAGGGACTTGCCTATTCCTCTCCACCCTGCACAGGGACCACGACCTTCAGGTGAGGACTTGGGCTGTAAGAGTTGATCTTCCAACCTTCTTGATGGAAATGATAAAATACTAAAATTTATTAAAAGGAGGCAACAAGGTGTGGTTATGAAACGCAGGTCCCGAGTCTTCAGTCTCCCTTTCTGTAAAATGGGGATAATTTTACTAGGTCCCAACTGATCATAGGATGGTTGAGAGGGTTAAGCAAGCTACATGTTGACTCTCAGCACAGGGGCTGGTGTGTAGTAAGCACTCAATAAATGCCAGCGATAATTATTATTATTATTATCATTTTGAGTCAGAGTCTCTCTCTGTCGCCCTAGGCTAGAGTGCCATGATGTCATTCCTCACAGCAATCTCAAACTCCTAGGGTTCCTCTGGCCTCAGTTCCCTGGTAGCTGGGATACAGGCATGTGCCACAATGCCTGGCTAATTTTTCTATTTTAAAAATAGGGACAGGTCTCACTCTTGCTCAGGCTGATCTCAAACTCCTGAGTTCAAGCTATCACCTGCCTTGGCCTCCCAGGGTGCTAAGATTACAAGTGTGAGCCACTGAGCATGAATAGTTTTGAAACTTTGAAAGTAATCATCAGCATCTGTAGTTGTTAAATATTTTAATTTGTATGCTTCTTCATTTTCCATTTTAAACGTTTTATTAAAATTATCACAGGATCATTAAGAGACTCAAGTGCATAAGAGGATGGACAAATTTGAGTACAAGAGTGAAGGTATAATTTAATTAAGACTAGAGCCAGCGGCCGCCTTCCACATGTCTGCTCCTGAAGCTCCCATGTGGACAAGGCAGGAACTTCACCGGAGACCCGTGCTTGCCCTGGAGAAGCAGTGCTGTCTACAGGGTTTCTTCCAGCTCTGCTCCCTGAAGGCCACCCCTTCTTTCTGGGCCCCACGGCCTCACTCGCATCAGGATCAACAGTAGCACCCAACAAGGAGACATTAGTTTCAGAAGAACCAGCGGGGGCCTTCTCAGACCCGCAGCCTGCCTTAACGTTAAGTGCTACCTTGAAACTCACTAGAAGGAATCAATCAATGCCTCAGTCCTGGCCCCTCTATATTTCTGTTCTCATAGAATTTGGAGTTGGAGGGATGTGCTCATCTAGTGGCCCCCAAGTCCCTGCTGCAGGAGTCCCCGCTATCACACCCTGACAGTGGCAGAGACACACCTCGAGGGGAGCTGTGTGTTTAGGGGTGACTCCACCTTCTTTCTGCATCTGAGCCCCTTCTCGCCCCTGCGGAACCCTCTCCACTCTCCCCAGAAGATTCCAGATGTGCCCTCTGGGGCAGCACAGGGACCAGACCGCACAGCCAGCACCAAGAACAGCTCCCTGGGCCCCTTGTCTTTGTTCCTGAGACAGAGCAAGGAAGTGAGGTCCTACTCTTTCCCTGCGTGTCCTCCCGCTGCCCCTGACAGCCACAGCTTCCAGGACAAAACCAGGAAGGGCCTTTGTGCTGTTCTGAGCTTTTGGCACCAGCCTCAGCTTGTTGAAGTTGACATCTTCCTGATAGACAGAACCAGCCACTTAATTTGAGGGGCCCAGTGCAAAGTAAAGATGCAGGCCTGGGTTAAAAAAATCATGATGAATTTCAAGATAGTGGCAACAGAGCCTGAAACCAAGCGCAGGCAAGGCCCTTCTGACTCCTGCATGGGGCACGCGCCCTGGTGATGAGAGTGTGCTTTGCTTACTCTATCTTCCTAGGATTTTGGATGTCCTTGCATCTGGTCTTGTTTTTTGTTGATTTTTTTCCTTTGCAGGTACAATTAACATACTATAAAATTTGTCCCCTGCTTTTAAAAATTTCCTATTCATATGAGGTTATGTACAAATGATTAGGTTACAATGTTCCACCTGTTAGGTAAAGTCCCTGTTGTAGTTGCGTCCTGAACCCGGGAGGTGTGCCGTATACCCTTCTATTGTGCCCAATAGGTGGGAGCTCACCAATCCCCCTTCCTCCTTTCTCTCTCTCCTTCCCCCAGCTTGAATTGGCTTTTTCTCTTGTGAAGATTTGCCCCTTTAACATGTGCAATTCTTTGGTTTTCAGTATATTCACACAGTTGCACAACCATCACCACTGATATCAGATGATTTTCATCACCCTGGAAGAAAGCCTGAGCCACTCGGCCTTCCTCTCTCTCCCTTAGGAAGTGGATTGGAAGCCACGAAGCTACTGTCTATCTCTGTGGCTTTACATATTCCGGAATCATCAGTATGTGCCTTATAAATGGAATCATCAGTATGTGCCTTGCGTGTCATTTTTTTCACTTATCATAGTGTTTTCAAACTTCATCCGTTTTCCCATTTCCTTTCCTGCCATTGTACAGATAGACCACATTTTTTTTCTCATCTCCCTGTTGTAATGTTTCCTGTTGAATTATGATCTCCACACCATGCAGCAGGTACAGCCAGTAACTCTCATTTTATAACAGTCCTCCCATTTTCAAAAGTTGACCTAGTTCCTTTTTTAAACTTATGTGTTTACTGACGTAGAGCGGATAGATAGCAAAGGGCACACTTCTTAAATGTGGCTGGTAAGCTTTCACACGTCTGTGTCTGAAAAGCCACCACCCAAACTCAGACACAGGTCACCTTGTGCTCCCATCCTCATCCTCCATTGGGCTGTCCAGTCTCCTCCCAGGCAATTCTGTCCCCTTAGCTTAGGGGTGCCTATCCTTGAAACTGATAGAGACGGAATCCCACAATATATCCTTTTTCATGTGACTGTCTTGTTTTTGGCTCAGCAACAAGTCTGTGAGAGTCATTATTCTTGTGTGTGGCGACAGTCCATTCTTTCTGGTTGTTGTGTAGAACTCCACAGAGTGGCTGTAGCACTCTTTAGCTATTCATCTATCCGGGGACATCTCGGTTACTTCTAGTTTGTGGCTATTGTGGATAAAGTGACTATGAGTAGTTTTGTACATATCTTTTGGTAGCCATAAGCTCTCTCTTCTGTTGGGTATTGACTGAGAATTGGAATTACTGGGCCTTAAAACAAGTGCATGTTTAGTTTGAGTACATAAAGCCCGAGAGCTTCTCCGGGGCTTGTGCCAAACCCACTCAGGGTGCAGGGGAGTTCTGGCTGCTCTGTGTCCTTGTCCATGGTTGTGCCACTTACTCTGGGATGCAGTCATAGCTTGGCGTGGTTTTGATTTGCATTTTGCTGATGATGAATGATACTGGGCCCCCTCCTCTGGAGGGGGAGTCATTTAGATATCTACTCATCACTCTTAAATCATATTGTCCTTCACAGTATGTCCAAAAGAGCATGCCTTTCTTTTTTCTGAGTTTTCTTAAAAATTCACTCTTGTTAACTCATATTTAAGCACAAAAGCATCATATGAGTATATTTTCTTTTTCTTTCTTTCCTTCTTTTTTTTTTTTTGATAGAGTACTGTGGTGTCACAGCTCACAGCAACCTCAAACTGCTGGGCTTAAGCGATTCTCTTGCCTCAGCCTCCCAAGTAGCTGGGACTTACAGGCACCCACCATGATGCCTGGCTATTTTTTTTGTTGCAGTTGTCATTGTTGATTTTAGCTGGCCCAGGCTGGGTTCAAACCTGCCAGCCTTGGTATATGTAGCCAATGCCCTACCCACTGAGCTACAGGCGCCGCCCATGAATATATTTTCATTGTTT
>NW_003852420.1:10881417-10892539 GCF_000181295.1 Otolemur garnettii
CTTATTGATATTTTAATGTAATGTGCATTTCTCTGAGTATTAGTGAGATTAATTATTTTTTCTTATGTTTATTGGACACTTGCATTTCTTCTATTCACTGCCTTTTCACTACCTTTGTTAATTTTTAACATTGGGCTGTTATCTCTTCCTCACTGATTCTGGAAGTTCTTTAATACAGTCTCTGTAGGAATTTGTTGTCTGTTATACATTGCAAACACTTTCTCCTCTCTTGCAACTGTATTTTTTAAAAGGTGTTCTTGCTTAGAACAGTTTGAAATTTTCAGAAAAATTGGGAAGATAGCACAGAGCGTTCCCATGTACCCACACCCAGTGTTCCCTTTTATCAACATCTTACAGTTAGCATGGCACGTTTGTTACAATGAAGGAACGACAGTGATACAGTCTTCATGTCTTAGGCTCCTCATGGCTGAGATGGTTTCCCAGGCTTTCCTTGTTTTTGATGACCTTGTTAGTTCTGAGGAATGCTTGTCAGATACAGATATTTTTAGAATGTCTATTGGTCTGATGTTTTTCTCATGGTGAGACCAGGGTTATGGGTTTGGGGGCGGAAGACCGTAGAGGTGAAGAGTTATTTCCCTCACCTCACAAGTACACATTGTTGACATGATTAGTTGCTGTTGCGGGTGCCCTTGGTCCTCTGGCTGAGGTTGTGTTCGTCAGATCTCTCCACCGCAAAGCTCCCTTTCCCTCCCATTTCATACTGTTCTCTTTGGAAGGAAGTCACTATGCTTACACTTAGGGGTGGGGGGTTCTGTTCCATTCCCTGGACGGCGGACGAGCCATGTAAATCACTTGCAATTTCTCTGCCCAGAGGATTTGTCTCTTTTCCATTTATAAATTAATTCAATCGTTTATTTATTTTAGTGTGAACTCATGGGAATACATTTTACACTTTGGGTGATAACACAGCAGTACTTAATTTTCTTGCTCGATTTGTTCCAGTTTTGGCCACTGGGGGCTCTTTCAGTTGGCTCCTGTGTGTCTTGAACATTTTTTATTTGTTTTCTGAGCACTTCCTTATTTTTTGGCACTACAAATGCTCCAGGCTCGTCATGTATATTTCTGCCCCACTCACAGAATTGGCCAGTTCTCCAAGGAGCCCTGGTGGCTTTTACTGGAGAGTTATTATTAGAAACAAAAATCTGGGTGCTGGGAGTGCTTGTTGCTACTTGGGTAGTGTTTCTTTTAGGCCTTCTCAGCTGTCAGAGCAAGGAATTATATGTGTGTCTATTAACCAGTGTATGTAATCACAAGTGTAAATGTTTCCACATGTAACTTTCTTCATTCCATATTAAGCTAGAGGTGAGTTCACACTGATGTCTCCAACTCAGCTTCATTGCCACATGGATCATTCTACCTCACCCTTGATTACCTGTAAATTCCCATCCTAACTGTCTGGCTCCTACTATCCACTGTCCATTCAATTGACTTTCTATTCCGGTATGCATGGATCAGAATCATTAACCCATACCCTTTTGGGAAACAACTTTATCAACTGAAGTGCAAACTGCAGATAGTGCAGAAGGCCTTGGTGACTGAGCAAGGGGGTGGCTTACTTGCAGCTGGTCTGAGGAGGTTCCCTGCTTAATTCCAGCAGTGTCTGGAAGTCTGGCAAAGACCTGGGCTGAAATACAGATTAATTATTCTTGCTGGTGATTTATATGGTGCTGTTTAAAGCCCAAAACTCTCCTAGAGCATCTCCCACCATATGTCTACATTATTTCTTTAAGACTTACAGATGCTGCTTTGCATTTGGTGTGCACATTTATCCGCTCTAATTTTAGCTATGTGACCAGTAGGGTGTAAAAGACCCTTCAGTAAGCCCATGTCTTGGCTCCCTGAGTCAAGGAAGCACACTTGTATCAAGAAGAAAAGTGCTCTCATACAATTTTAAAATGAGATGGAAATATTTCTTTGTGGTACTGACCATGTAATAAAGTGTCTATGCTTCTGAGCAACACTCAATGCATAGGTCAGCAGTACGTTCACAGTCCAGAGTAGCTCGAAGTTATGACTTTAGGGCCAAAATAACATAATGTTAATTCCTGTGGATTCCATAACAGAATTCCTTAAGAAATCTGCACTTTGGTGCAAATGATTAAGCATGGAGGATTTGTCTCTTTTCCAACAATAGATACATCTTTTCATTTATCAGAAAGGAAATCTATGGCACTTTTTAGAACAAATTTCAGGGCTGGCACCCATAGCACAGTGGTTACAGCGCCAGCCATATACACTGAGGGTGGCGGGTCCAAACCTGGCCAGGGCCTGCTAAAACAACGACAACTGTAACAAAAAATAGCCAGACCTTGTGGTGGGTACCTGTAGTCCCAGCTACTTGGGAGGCTGAAGCAAGAAATCACTTGAGTCCAAAAGTTTGAAGTTGCTGTGAGCTGTGATGCTATGGTACTCTACCCAGGGTGAGATAGTGAGACTCTGTCTCCAAAAAAAAAATTTCAAATTAATATGAGGGTATATACATATGATTAGGTTACAATGTTTGTGTTTGTTAGGTCAGGTTCTTGTTGTGGTTGTGTCACCCAGGAGGTGTACACTTACACTGTGCCCATTAGATGGGTGCACACCAATCCCCCTCCCTTTTCTTCCCCCCCATTTTGAATTGAGTTTTTCTCTTGTGTGGGTATGTATTAGTTCCTCTACTGGCTTCATGTTAGTATTGAGTACATTGGATTTTCCATTCTTGTGATACTTTACTAAAGAGAATGTCCTTCAACTCTGTCCAGGTTAATACAAAAGATGTAAAGTCTCCATCTTTTATATGGCTGAATAGTATTCCATGGTATACATATACCACAGTTTATTAATCCATTCCTGGGTTGATGGGCATTTAGGTTGTTTCCACATCTTGGTCATTACAAATTGAGCTGAGATAAACAATCTAGTGCAAATGTCCTTATGATAAAATGTTTTTTTTTTCTTCTGGGTAGATGCCTAGTAATGGGATTGTGGGATCAAATGGAAGGTCCATTTTGTGTTCTTTGAGGATTCTTCCTACTTCTTTCCAAAGAGGCTGTATTAGTTTGCAGTCCCACTAGCAGTGTAAAAGTGTTCCCTTCTCTCCACATCTGGGCCAGCATCTATAGCTTTGGGACTTTGTGATGTGGGCTATTCTCACTGGGGTTAAGTGATATTTCAGGGTGGTTGTGATTTGTATTTCTCTGATTATTAGGGATGATGAGCATTTCTTAAAATACGTTTGCTGGCCATTCATCTATGACACATTTAAATGCATGTTCAAGGCCAGGCACGGTGATATGTGCCTGTAGTCCCAGCTACACAGGAGAATTGCTTTAGACCAGGAGTCTGAGGCTGTAGTGTGCTATAATCACACCTGTAAATAATCACTGCATTCCAGCCTGGGCAACATAGCCCCATCTCTTGGGAAAAAACTGAAAAGTTAAAAAAAAATGCATGTTAAAAGATACAAATGTTCCAATAGAATACAGAGAAGTACTTTCTAGAAATGAGGCATCAGAGAGGATTAGAAACCCACTCGTCTTTATTCCAGCTTAAAATATTCAATGTCCCTACTTCCGCATGTGACAGACTTGTTGACTCAGATCTGACAGCACTGAAAGATGGTTCCATAATTCCTGGTTCACGTTTGATGCAGTGACTCAAGCTATCTGGCAGAGCTTGCTGCCTTTCCAAACAATCCAGTAAGTGAATTCAAATTTTCTGATTCAATAGAAATGAAGAGTAAGAGAAGAATCCAACTGGGCATGGGACACGAGGATGGCTCAAGTCAACTCTTTAGGTCTTGAATATATACTTAAGGGAGAGCCATTTATTTATAAAGTTACTGAGATGCACCAATGCCCACTGCTGATGCCACCCTCATCCCAGGCCTGTCTTCTAGGAAGGATCAGGATGTCTTGTGATGCTGTCTGAGATAGATGTTGACCATCTTGATGAACAGCAAGTTCAACTCCTGGGAAAGATGTATATTCTTATTGATGAAAATGATCATAAAATTGGAGTGGAGACTAAAAAGAATAATTGTCACCTGGATGAAAACCTTGAGAAATGATTATTACACTCAGCTTTTAGTAACTTCTCATTCAACCCTGAAAATAAGCTCCCTACACCCCGTAGCGATGAGATGCTGAAGTTACCTTCCCAGGTTGTTTTGCTCATAGTTATTAGAGTCATCCACTAAGTAATCCAGGTGAGCTTGAAGAAAATGATGTCATTGGCCTAGATGAGCAGCACAGAGGTATTTAAGAGCTCTTAATGAGGAAGGCCCATGGAAGAGGGCTCCTTTGGAAGAAATGTATTTTCTGACACAAATTCATGACCAGGGTCAATCTGATGGCATCTGGGGTGAACATAAAACAGATGACATTTTGTTTGTAAAGAAGAATGCAATTTCTAACCCATAACCAGTAGGATTAAAAGCTATTGCTATGTGTCAAAGGAAGAATTAGAACTTCTGAAGAGCATAGCAAGTGGTAAAATTAAGAGAACTCCATGGTTTTGAGTTATTGTAGAGACTTTTCTCTTTACATGGTGAGATTGGTGGGATAATTTTTTTCTGAGCCAGCAACTCACTCTGTAGCCCTCCCCAAGTGCAGTGATGAAAGCATAGCTCACTGTAACCTCAAATTCCTGGGCTCAGGTGATCCTCCTGCCTCGGCCTCCCTAGTAGCTGGGACTACAGGGCCCATCACCACACCTGACTAATTTTTCAATTTTTAAAAATAGAAATGAGGTCTCACTCTATTGCCTAGGCTGATCTCAAATTCCTGGACCCAAGTGATCCTTGGCTTCCCAAAGTGCTAGGATTACAAGCAAGAGCTTCTGTGCCATGCTGGGATAATTTAAAAATCATATGAATCACTTTGTTGACCATGAGAAAATATATAGAAAGTGAATGTAGAGATGGATGGTTAGTGAAGTACTGAAAAATTTGTTTACTAGGAAAGATTTAAAAAAATTGGTTCCCTTTTAGGAGCAATCTCTATATGACACATTGATACCTCACAACAACAATTTGTGTGGAAAAAACAACTGATTTCTTAATTTGGTATCACACACCCCATACGTAAGTTCTACGGTTTGTGAAAGACATTTGATTATTGTAAAAAGAGAGAGAGAGAATGAAGGTGCTTTACATATTTAATTTTTATCATAGTCTGCAGAAAAGAGCAGAGAAAACGATTTACTTAGCTACTTCAGTACAGCCTTAATGAGCTTTCTACATTCACAGGTTTGACTGGTAGAGCAGGTTCAAGGGAAATTAAAGGGCATGTGTTCTAATTGCTGTCATTCCAAGTTGATTTTGTGGTTTTAAGCGTTCTGGAAGTTATCACTTGATACCTCAAGTCAAACATTGCTTTTGGTAATGATATTAAGTTAAATATTCTTTTAAATAGTATTTGCAGACTAGCAAGTCTATCTTTTCAGAATTACAATGGACAGAGAAGCTATTCATAAAATGGAAAGTGAATCATACTCTATAACAGAGTTTCTTAATCTTGGCACTAGTGACATTTGAGCAAGACATTTCTTTGTTTGGGAGTACATCCTGTGCATTGCGGGATGTTTAGCAGCATCTCCCGGCTCTATCCACTAAAGGCTACCAACACTCCTCTTCCCCCGACAACCAAAATTACCCAATGTCCCTGGGGGTGTGAAACCACTGTTATGCAAAGTCAGGTCATACCGTAAGGGGGGGACAATAAGAAAATGCCCAAGATAAGGCAAAGAAGGACATTAGCGCAACTACTGAACATGAGTTAGGAGTGGGGATTGTGTCCAGACGGAAATTTAGCTGTAATCCTAAGTAAAAGCCATCTGCCAAGGCAGAGACATTGTCTGTGGAGGGGGGGTCTGTTTGCTGGCTCAGCTGGGTTTCTGAATATGTCTATCTGCCCAAGTCAGCATCTTCCCAGCTGAGAGGGAGCAGATTTGCAGACCACATCAAGTTTGAAATTCCGGAAGGAACCTCTTGGAGTCTGCTCTTGGGTCAGTGAGCCCCCCAAACCCCATTAACTGTAGGTGGGTGTAGGGCATCCAATCTTTGGCTCTGCCTAGTAGACCCAAAGGTGAGGAAAACCAACCGACTCTTTGTCTCCTGTTCCTTCTGTATTTCCCCTGCCAGGAGTGCTGGGGTGATGATGGAGTTTGACACAAGGAGCTCAAAGCTCCGTTTTGTTCTGGATTTCTAAGTCGCCCTGGAGCACAACAGCCAGTTAAAAAAATTATAAACCTTAATTATGGGTTTAGATCCTGGCACAGCCCAACAGACATGGCTTTCACCTAGCTAGGCCCCTACGTGGGCCAGACCATCTGTTGAAAACCCCTCTCCTTGGTGCTGAATGTCATTTGTTGAGCCTGGAGCCCCTGGTAGCACAACACCCTTCCCTGCTGGGTGCTGGCGTCAACTCTGCCGAGCCTGAGGGTGGAATTCTCCCCGGACACCCCCAGATGGCCTTCTCTACTCCTGTGTTTCTGCCCACGGCCCCTCCCCCATCGGGGAGGCCAGCCCTGTTAGTTCCTCTGGCTTCCCCCAGCCTGCTTAGCTTCCTCTAGTTCCTCTCTGGCCCTTTGGCTTGTGGCCAAGCTTGTTGGAGTTAAAACAATCTGTATTATTTGAGAAGGTACTGTTTTCTCACAAAAGTTTGCTTCAAACTAAGATCTGGGGATCCCAAGGGCAGGTGGGGCTGGGAGGGCGGATGAGGTAAGACATTCAGACCAGGGAAGGCATCACACTCGGTTACTGGAGGAGGGGCTCTTTTGTGTGTGTGGGGGGGTCAGCTTTGTGCTGACCAGGGGAGTCCCTTTAAAAGCGGGGTGGCTTATTCCAGGCTGTGGCCTCTCACAGACTCTTCCACCCTCCTCTGGGATCATTGTGTGAGGGACGCCTTGGGACTTTAGTGCTCTAGGGGTGGAATCTCAGTCCTTTCCTGGGGCAGCGTGTGTTCCTGTGCAGAGGAACCCTAAAACCCCTCGGGCCCAGGTGAATGCTCCATTCTCCCAGAGAAACCACTGAGTGGGTTTTTCTGGAGTATACTTGAGATGGTGCAGAATGGTCTTAGAGATATCTCAAGGGCATAGTGCTGTATTTCCATTTTGCAGGGAATGTCTGATTTATGCCCATTTTACAGGGGCATGCACTCCCAGGGGCATGAGGCTTTGGTCCATTCCCTTCCCCCAGGGAAGCCAGGTGCTCAGCTGAAATGGGTCTTCTGCCAGCAGTGGAGGTAAGAGAAGAGAGAGCCCCACGCCTGCCTCTGACTCGTGCCTTGGGAAGAGAGCCACCTGCACAGCCACTGGCCTGTGCCAGGCCTCTCAGCAGAGCCAGATCCAAGCTCTCAGGTGGGGAAACTGAAACTCATGGTGCCAGGTCTGCCTAAGTCCTCTGGCATGAGTGGTCTGTGACTATGTTGATCGCTGCTTGCATTTGGCAACATGGGCCCCCTGCTGTCAGAGTTTCAGAAGAGACCCTGGCAGGCTCCAGCCATATGCAGCCAAGGAGAAAAAGTGGCAGATGCAGGTGAGAGACGTGACCTCACCTCGGGGCGCATGACCCAATCAGCCACCACCCCACACCAGTCACTTGTTATCAGAAAGCTTGAGGCAAAGAGCATGGGGAGCTCAAGACAAGCTCAGGAACACCACCTGGGACCCTCCTGTTAGGCTCAGAGGGTGGAGTTTTGAAGTGTCATTAGGCATATTCTAAGAAAGGTGGGGCATGAGGGGTGCCAGGAACATGTCACCTGTCTGGCCGAGCTCAGAGGGGACATGCAGTTCGGGGTGTGTTAGTGCTGTGTTCCGTGCCTGCTCCTTTTGAGCTTTGGAATTTAGAGGGTGTTCTCAGTGCAACGTGGAAGCCTGCATGTGTAATTTCCCCCCAAATTAATTAAATGGCCAGGACCAAACCTCACTCCACGCATGCCCTGTTCCTGTGCAAACACCACTCTTGGGGTGGGAAGCCTGCATGCTGGTTAAAAAAAAAAAAAAATATATATATATATTTATATATGTGTGCGTGTGTGTGTGTATATATTTTTTTGAGACAGAGTCTCACTATGTTGCCCTTGGTAGAGTACTGTGGTGTCACAGCTCACAGCAACCTCAAACTCTTGGGCTTAAGTGATTCTCTTGCCTCAGCCTCCCACGTAGCTGGGACTACAGGCACCTGCCACAATACTGGCTATTTTTTGTTGTGGTTGTCACTGTTGTTTAGAACCCAGGCTGGGTTCTAACTTGCCATCCTTGGTGTATGTGGCTGGCACCATAACCACTGTACTATGGGTGCTGAGCTAAAAAAAAAATATTTTTTGAGACAGAGTCTCTCTGTCACCCTGGGTAGAGTGCCAAGGTGTTATACCTCATAGCAACCTCAAAATCCTGGGTTCAAGTGATTCTCTGGTCACTTTTATTTATTTTTTCAACAGAGTCTTACTCTGTTGCCCACACTAGAGTGCCATGGCATTAGCCTAGCTCACAGCAACCTCAAACTCCTGGGCTCAAACAATTCTCCTGCCTCGGCCTCCCAAGTAGCTGGGACTACAAGTGCATGCCACAATGCCTGGATAGTTTTCTATTTTTAGTAGAGACCAGCCTCACTCTTGCTCAGGCTGGTCTCCAACTCCTGATCTTAAGCTATCTACTCACCTCAGCTTCCCAGAGTGCTAGGATTACAGGCATGAGCTGCTGTGCCCAGCCAGGTTTGGTAAAATTTATGTTACACACAGGCTTTGCTCCAGCATGTACGAAGTTATTCCACACAAACAAAAGCACAGACTGCAATGTTGTATGTACATTTTTATGTTTATTGTTTGCAGTGGCAAAAACCTTGAAACAATCTGAAGGTCCATCAACAAGGAAATGATCACATCAACCATGATACACCTGCACAAGGAATATTACACAGAAATCTACAAGGGCGAGTTAGCTGACCAGCTAGCTGTTGACCTGGAGAGTTTCATGGTGCAGTGTTAAGTTAGGGAGGCCAATAGCAGAGGAATAAATATTATATGCATGATTATAGTATTTTAAAAGGGGTAATCAAGCAACTCCCCCCTCCCCCCCCACGTATCCATCTGAGCACAGTAAAGGTGTGGAGGCTGCATCTCAGGCTGGAAGGAAACGGTGGGGCTGGGAAAGATAAGGGGAGGCAAAAAAACCAACACAAAAAAGAAAATGAGGGGAAAAGCATTGAATGAAGGTAAGTAAAAATTTAGAATACAAACGCTCACCTGTGTTATTATTGCAAATATGTATATCTGTATATGGGAATGGATAACCACTAGGAGGTTACAGGGGAAACTTAATCAGATGCTGGGATTGTAGCAAGTTTTTGTTTTGAATTTCTGCTGTAATGTATTTATTTATTTATTTTTAAAGAGATGAGCTCTTGTACTGTGGTCTACGTTGGAATGCAGAGGCCTGATCATAGCTCACTGCAGCCTCAAACTCCAGGGCTCAGGTGATCTTCTCAATTCATCCTTTTTAGTAGCTGGGACTATACTCATGTACCAGCATGCTTGGAAATTAATTTTTAATTTATTAATTTTTTTTTTTTTTTTTGTAGAGGCAAGTCTTGCTGTGTTGCCCAGGCTGGTGTCAAATTTCTGGCCTCAAGTGATCCTCCTGCCTCAGCTTTTCAAAGTGCTGGGATTGGTGTAAGCTACAGCACCGGGCCACTGTTGTAATTTTAATGTCACTTTTCCAGTAAACTTATATTTTAAAAAGTCAAAATTTGGGGCCAAGTACAGTGACTCATGCCAATAAGCCTAGCACTCGGAGAGGCAGAGAAGGATCCCTTGAGCTCAGGAGTTTGAGTCCACCCTGAACAAGATTGAGACCCTCTTCTCTACTAAAAAGGGAAAAATTACCTGGGCATTGTCACAGCTGTCTGTAGTCCCAGCTACTTGGGAGGCTGAGGCAGGAGGATCACTTGAGCCCAGGAGTTTAAGGTTGCTGTGAGCTATGACACCAGGGAAGTCTACCAAGGGCAACAGAGTAATACTCTGTCTCAGGAAAAAAAAAAGAAAAAGAAAAAGAAAGAAAAGATCAAACTTCGAAGCCTTGGGGAAATCATTCACATTGTAAAATGACTATATCAGGAATGATTCAGAAGCTCCTCACAATTTTTTGCACATAGTAGTCACCGCATGACCCTTTGCTGGAGTGAAAAACCAGACTCATGAAGACTCGACTCTATCACGATTTATAAACATGAGAAGGATGTTCAGGCACGTATAGTTTCAATGAGAAGCTCCATAAACAGAGTTTGCATTTGAATCACTATATACAAATTCACTTCACGCCCCACTTAAATCTGGTTTCTGGGACTATTAACAACATGAGAAAAGACAGCAATTATGGAAAATGAACTACATCATGGCCTAAGTGTTTTCACATCACAGATGAAGTCATTTTGGTTACATGGCTGCATGTGCCCTTGTAATTAAACTTAGGAGAGCCACGAATTGAAATTTCAACATCAGCCTCTAAGTACTATTTGTTTCTTTCTTGCCACTGTTGTTATTATTGTTATTTTTAATTAAAAATTAGAATGCAAGAAATAGCCTCCTCCTGTTCTATTCTTTTTTCCTGCTCTCTGAATTAACAGAGAATTAATTAACTGTGGAAGCAAGAGGTGAGTCTCACCCCTGCCTGTGCTAACCACAGCCCGGCTGCTGGGAGGGCATTTCCTCCGCCTTCTAAATGTAACCTTGAGAAGAACACTGATAGCCTTGGGGATCCAGAACAAGAGGTCCCATTATCTACACTCATGTTCTGAAATACTTTTGATAAGTTGTCTGTTAATACACAATCCCCCTTACAAACTCTCTTTAAAGGAGAATTGATAATATTCAGCGGCTCTTTTCTCCAGATACGATTCAAGAACCTGCAGGGATCTCTGAGAGTATTCCCAGAAGAACTGTGGGGGCATCTGAGAGCATTAGACCCATTTTTAAAATTTTAATGTATATCCAGATTTTGTTCTATGTGTGTTTTTTAACTAACAAGGTGGTATATTAACTCTTGCTTAGGGCCTGAATGAATTCTTTGCTGGAGTTCCTTAAAGATGCATTTTCTTTTTAACCTTCCATTTTTGTAGTGA
>NW_003852420.1:10892829-10899744 GCF_000181295.1 Otolemur garnettii
TTCCATACAGTGTGATTTCTGAGCCTGTGTCTAGCTTTATTTCTATGTCAATTTCTTTATTTTAGTTTAATTAGAAGGATTAAACTAACCTCTGCAACTAGGTTTCAAAGTACACAGCCATGGGCTCAGGTCTTTCTGTTTATTTCTGAACGTGGAGCTGCTAGCGTCATAACAGCTATATGTCTGGATTTGGGTCCTTTAGAGCCAAAAAGTGATCATGACACAGCTCTGGGACTGGACAGAATGCAAAACCTGGGGTTGGACAAGCGAGGCTTGAATCCCAGCTCCGCCACTTTCGAGCTGTGTGACTCTGGGTGAGCAACTGCGCCTCTCTGAGCCTGTTTTCTCATCTGTAAAACAGGACCAACACCTACCTCTAAGAGTTGTTAGGAAGTGTCATGAAGGGCTTGGCACAGTTCCTGATGCGCTCTGTTACTGACTCAGCTAACGTTCATTCTACTACGGTGTGCCAGACACTCGACTAGGAGCCGAGAATGCGGTGATGGAGAAGCTGGTAAAGCCTGCAGGGAGGTCAACACACACGTTCACATCTATCAAGTACAAACAAACGCCGGGTGGGTGAATATCTGGGGAGATACTTAAAGCGGGCACGAATCACGTCCTTGGTACCTTCAGCACACGTGTGGCTCGGGGCCCGGAGGGGGCCGAGCTGGGCAGCTCTCTCCAGGGCTCGCCGGCCCGCTCTGCTCTGCGGCCGCGGCTGCCCCGAGAGCTTATTTCACCAGCAGCCAAAGCAGCAGCAGCATGCCGAGCATCAGGGGCTGGTCCTCGGTGGCCCGCAGGCCCGCGCCCCGTTCCAACCAGAAATCGCAGTGCTTGACGGAGCAGAGCTCCCGGATCAGCCGCCAGAGGATCCGCTGGTGAAGCTTGTTGTCCTGTTTCTCCCGGGAAAACTCGGCCTGGTTGGCCGCCTGGGTGGCATTGATGCAGCTGGCGATAAACATCGCCTTGGTGACGTTGGCGTCGGAGCAGCCGTCGTACTGGATCCCATCCGGGAACTGCCAGTAGTTGGCCTCGTAGTACCTGTTGCCCTCGGCCCCGAAGTCGATGTCCAGCTTCTGGCCTTGCTTGATGAAGGCTCCGGGGCGGTTCTCGGGGGCGGCGACGTGGGCCTCGGTGATCTGGGAGGTGCTCGGCAAGGCCTTTCGGTTCCACTTGAACCTGTGCTTTATGCCCCGCGCCTTGACCACGGCAAGGTGGCTGAAGAGCAGCACGCAAACAATGGCCGGCCACCATCCGCCCGGGTGCTTCCTCATTGTGTCAGAATCTGCTGGAGAAACCGGCCGTTAGCTTCCCCTCTGGGCTTCCCCGGCTCCCCTGCAGCAGCCCTCCCCCTGGGAGATTATAATCCAAGGAATTGCACCCTTGTGCTATTTATATTTTCTCAAAAGCACAACTGTTTTCTCACGCTTGGGTTGTGCAGGGTTAACTCAAACACCAAAGTTGTTTTCTTTCTTTTTTTCCCCCCTGATGCCTGGGATTACATTCACTCAGGGCCCTGATCCTGGTGTTCCCAGACAGATAAGAAGTTGCAACTGGCAATTATAAAGCCTTTGACTAGGCATGGGAAAATACGCGCGTAATGACCTAATACACACAAGTTTGCTTTGGTGCTCCCTAGCCTGGCAAAGAAAGGCGACCCTGGGAGGGTACAGTGTTGGGGGCGCAGGCTGTGTCTTCAGGCTTCCTTTTTTATTCTGTGTCACCCTAACCTAGCACTGTCCTGGGCACATTCTGCCACCCATTGTGCCTCCCATTCTACGAAAGTCACTGGCTGCTGATTCTAAAGGACTTGACAGGAATGAGAGAGAGCAGAGGAGGGTGGGGAGGAGAGAGAAACACAGAAATGTAGGGAGCCCTGTGCAAGGGGTGTAGATGTGCTGCGTGCGTCCTTTCCCGATCTCTCCCCCACCTCTGGGGGACAGTGTGCATACCAGCTTCCTACTGCACACTTGCTGCGTGTCAGTTGTTGTGTTAAGCCCATCTCTGGGCCAGGTAGGGTGGCTCATGCCGGTGACCCTAGCACTCTGGGAGGCCGAGGCAGGTGTTGCTTGAGCTCAGGAGTTTGAGACCAGTCTGAGCAAGAGTGAGATCCTGTCTCTACTAAAAATAGAACAACTAGCCAGGCATTGTGGTGGGTACCTGTTGTCGCAGCTACTTAGGAGGCTGAGGCAAAAAGATCACTTGAGCCCAGGGGTCTGAGGTTGCTGTGAGCTATGACACCATGATACTCTACCCTGGGGCAACAAAGACTCTATCTAAAAAAAAAAAAAAGGCTCATTTCTGACATCCTCTGATTCTCACAAGGGGTAGGCACATCATTATCCCCATTTTATAAATGTTGACCTGGGATTCAGAGAAGTTAAGTAATTTGCCCAAGGCTGCACAGCAGGAGCTGGTGGATTTTTTTTTTTTTTGAGACAGAGCCTCAAGCTGTCCCCCTGGGTAGAGTGCCATGGCATTACAGCTCACAGCAACCTCCAACTCCTGGGCTCAAGTGAGTCTCCTGCCTCCGCCTCCCAAGTAGCTGGGACCACAGGCGCCCGCCACAACGCCCGGCTATTTTTTGGTTGCAGCCGTCATTGTTGTTTGGCGGGTCCGGGCTGGGGATTCGAACCCGCCACCTTAGGTGTACGTGGCTGGTGCCTTAGCCAGTTGAGCTATAGGCGCCGAGCCAGGAGCTGGTGGATTTGAATTCAGCTCTGACTGACACTGTGTTCCATGTGCCCACCACTCATGCCCCCACTGTCCCTTTGGGTTTCAGGATGGTGCTCTTACTTTGTGCTTTTGACTCATTAGGAAGGATAGCCCCTAAGCTGAACAAAGAGCAAAGAGCAGGGCCCTCAAGGAATTTTAGACACAATGAGTTGAAGGGGAGGGCAGGAGGGCTCCTGCAACTACAATAGCTGTTGGGGAAATCCCAAGGCCACTGTCAGGGTGTTCAGCCACCTGGGTCTTTGTTTGTGTGGATCCGGGCTACAGAGGAACTCTGGCAGCAGAGCTGGCATCTCCTGCGTGAAAATTTACTGTGAGCGCACACACGGAGTGCAGGAGATGGAAGAGGTGGGAGTTAGTGTATTTAGTCCCTAACATGACCTCCATCACCACCCTGCCACATCCCTAAAAGGGATTAATGTTCCTCTGTTAAAATCATCAACTCCAATGCAACACTGACTTTTATGTTTAAAACAATCACGGGCAAAATACAGCCTACGCAAACATGCAGTCACATCTGGAAGCTTGCAAAGGGGCCTCACTGACTTTTCCTTGCTTGTGGGTATTGTCGTGGCTATGTCCCAGGGTGGGACAAGCAGCCAGGCTGCCAGCATCCCACCTCTCACCCCCTAAGCCCAGGGGAACTCAGACTGGTTTTCTCCAAAGAGATCCAAACACGAAGCAAACATTCATTAGTCTCCTAAATAAGGGGCCACACCCTATATCATTAACTCATACCTCTCGGGAGGAGAAATCTTAAATAAGAATAATAACATAATAGATCTTTACAGGTGGGCCAAATTAAAAATAAAAAGCACAGCCTTTATGAGAACGAAATTCATTTTCACAGGCAAGGGTTTAAAAACAAAACAAAATCCCAACCAGCCACCCCTAAAGTAGCATTTTATTGCAGCACCAACACAGATGCATGCAAGACCAAGGGTGACTGAACATTGTCACAAATCTTCCCTGACCTGGGACCCATCCCTGAATGTGGGAGTGAAGAAATCATTGCATGATTTTCAGTCTGGGGCAGAGACTTGATTAGAAACCAGCAACTCTGGCGGCAAAAATGCCTCCCCACGTACCTTGGGCTCTCTCTGGGAGTGCGCCTCGGAGCCTGGTGCTGCTTGGTCCTCCAGCACACCCTCTCAGCAGCTGGGTCTGCCCAGCTATATAGGAGCTGCAGGGGGGTGGCATTCCTGCACACGCCAAATATGGCAGGGCCAATCAGGGGTTCCCGAGCCACTCCCTCATCCTGACAAGGGTGGACCTTCTCATCACTATTTGCTAATATGTCTAACAACCAAGTGAAGACCTTGATGAATTTCAGAAAGACTTTTAGAGTTGAAATAAGGTGCTTTTAGAATTGGAGTAAAAAGTGTCAGAAGGAAAACGCGTTCCCATCATTATCTACAACAGAGGGGCGTCAACAAGTGTTGCCGGATATTCACACTGTCCTACATGTAAAGACCAGTCTCAGATGGCAAAGGGGGTCTGGAGGGCAGCCTCTGGGTGGGGGGTGTCAGCTTGGAAAGAGTGTTGGCCTGGATCACTGTTCCCAAGGCAGGACCCACAGGGAGGGAGGGTTCCCCTTCCACTGGGCAGTGGTGAAGCAGGTGGGTGGAAAGATACATGAGAGGACTTCCCAGCACTTTGGGCTGCTTGGGGACACGTGGTAGGCCCTGAAGGACTTAATTGATCCAAAGCCCAATGTGTTCAAGACCTGTGCAAACCCAGGGAACAGAGACAAATCAAGATGTTACCAACCAGGTTTATAGATGTTGGGGCTGAAAGTGGGTTCCTCCAAGTGCCTTGTGCTCTACATGGGGTCCAAGCGCGGTGGGGAGGAGCTGCAGAACCATTCCTGGGCTTTACACGGCATGAGGCTCACAATTATTGGCACACCATTCTAGGTCTAATGCAGAGGGACTGCTTAGGTGTCCCCGTTACAATCATTATGGCAAGGCAAAATCAAAAGTGAATTCTGGAGGTGAGGATGGGGCAAGATTTGCCTTTTAAGAACAATGGGATTTTTACCCTGAACGTGATCCCATCAGAGTTCACCACGGATTCGCTTCGGAGCTCATTTGCAAACCAAATAAACGAATGCTTCTGAACTGGCCGGAAGATGGCGCCAGAGAGCTAACGAGGACTTGCTGCGCTGAGATGGGAACCCTGCAGCTCACACCGCCCTGCAGAGCTGCTAAGCTCTTGTCTAGATGGATTTGGGGCTTCCAGATGGGCCTTTCTTTTGCCTCTGACTTTATTTTTAAAAACTGATCTCATCCTCCCCTTTAAACAAAGACCTTTCTAAATTTCCGTTTTAGAACAACAGATTTTTTTTGTGCTTGTAAGCACACAGACAACACAAACACATCAGTAGTGTAATCTTAGCTTCTTAGTCTACTATCTACAAAGTGCATAAGAGAAGAAGAAAAAAAATCTCCTCTGGGGAGGCAGAGGCGGGTGGATTGCCTGAGCTCACAGGTTTGAGACCAGCCTGAGCCAGAGCGAGACCTGTCTCTAAGAAAAAATATAGCCAGGCGTTTTGGCAGGTGCCTGTAGTCCCAGCTACTTGGGAGGCTGAGGCAAGAGAATTGCTTGAGCCCAACAGTTTGAGGTTGCTGTGAGCTGTGATGCCACAGCATTCTACTGAGGGCAACAAAGTGAGACTCTGTCTTAAAAGAAAAGAAAATAAATAAACTCTCCTAATACTTTGTTACCCACATACAAGTGTCAGAAGAAGTTTATTCAACATATAGATGCTCAGAGCTGGAAAAGATTCAGCCTCCTCTAGTCCGATTCCTTTGTACTGAGGTCACAGGCCCAGTTAGACTCAAGGTCACCCAGCCCGGCCGGTGGTGCAGCCCTTTCGGGGCCCATTGCCCCATTCTGGACTCTGTGTACTATCTCTCTGGCCTGTTCCCACCAGACACAGTCCTCTCCAGCCCCCTCATTCCTCTTCTTCCTATTCCGTTTCTGAGTAGGATTTTGCCCAGAGGGTGGTGGGAGGTTGGTTTAGAACTGATGAGGCTGCAGATTCCTTTTGTCAGTGAACAAAAGGCTGTTCTCAAAGGAGTAGAGGCATGTGGAAGACTGTGAGTGTGCTGGGGAAGGGAGGGTTCTGGAAACTGCAAGGAGGCCAGAAATCCGTTACTCAGATGCAGAGAATACAGGACTGCCCCAATCCTGCTTTGCACCTGGCTTCCCCGGTGTGATGCATGAACAATAGAAAATTACACAGATTTCTAAAAAAGCAACAGGGAAAGGAAGAATTCTAGAATGCATGAATAGGTCATTGTTTTTTCAATTTCTAGTTTTGATTAGATCTTGGACCCATTTAGGAGGATTCAGAAATAAGTACAGTAAGTCTTTGGGTTACAAACGAGATAGGTTCTGTAGGTTTGTTCTTAAGCTGAATTTGTATGTAAGTTGGAAGAGGTACATTTTCTTATTACCTATGATAGCCTTTGTTCATTAGTATGTGTTGTACATCAGTAGGATGTTTGTAACTCCGGGACTCACTGTAATAGCCTCTGTTTGTATGTGCAAGATGTACATAGGCAGATGTTCATAGCTTGGGGACTGCCTGTACAGTGATCTTTAGGACACAACCCACTATGCCAAATGAACTATACCCAGAGAGGTTACTGTGTAGGAAGATTTCTCACCATATTTGAGCCAGGGAAGGGAAAGTGCAAGACAGGTAAGCCAGGTCCCAGTGCTGAAGGAGCTCATGGCCTAATGGAAGAGAAATAATCAAAATGTGGTTTTGAAAATAATACTTATTACATAGGGGTGTGGGTATCTAAACAGATGCTAGGCTTGAAGGTTTGTGTCCCCTAACAATGCATTTGGTCAAATCCTAACAATGCATTTGGTCAAATCCTGTCTCCTGAGTAATGGTATTGGGGAGTCGGCCTTTGGAAGGTCATAAGGGCAGAGCTCCCATAAATGGGATTAGTGCATTTTTAAAAGAGGCCGAAGAGAACTCCACTGTCTCTTCCACCATGGGAGGACAGAGAGAAAGAGGTCATCTGTGAACCTGAAAGCAGGTCTCCACCAGATACGGAACCTACTGGTGCCTTAATCTTAGACTTGCCAGCCTCCAGAACCATGAGAAGTAAATGTGAGGTGTTTATAAGCCATTCAGTCCTTGGTTGTTATAGCAGCTCA
>NW_003852420.1:10900053-10901767 GCF_000181295.1 Otolemur garnettii
TTATTTTTGAGCCAGAGTCTCACTCTGTCACTCTGGATAGAGTGCCATGGCATCATTATAATTCACAGCAACCTCCAACTCTCAGGCTCAGGTGATCCTCTTGCCTCAGTCCCCAAGTAGCTGGGACTACAGGTGCCCAGCACAACACGTGGTTAATTTTTTCTGTTTTTTAGCAGAGACAGGATCTTGCTCTTGTGCAGGCTGGTCTTGAACTTCTGAGCTCAAGTGATCCTCCTGCCTCAGACCCCCAGAGTGCTAGGATTACATGTGTGAGCCACTGTGCCTGGTCTCAGCATCATGTATTACGATCAGCTGAATTTGCCCGTGTAACCTGTGCTCAGATTAAGACGCTGAGCATTATGGCACCTGCAAAGCCTCCTTTATGGCCCTTTCAGGTCACCATCCCCCCCATACTGACCACTGTTCTGACTCATGCATCATAGATGAGTATTGTCTTTTTCTGCACTTCATACTCATAGAACAATCTTTTCTGTCTTTTGCTCAAATCACATCTGTGAAATTCACCAACATTGTGTGTGTTGCAGATGGTTCACTGCACTGAGAGACTATTCCACACTCCATTCCCCTGTAGGTGCACATTTGGGTAGTTTCCAGTTTGGCCTCTTAACAATAGTATTGCTGTGATCACTCTTGTGCATTCATTTTGGTGGCCCTATTTCTGTTGGATATATACTCTTAGGAACAGACTTGCTAGGTCATAGCATATGCCTACATTCATCTTTCATATTCTTAGAATTTTGATTACAGCTGCAGATCTTCAAGGTTGTCCCCCTCCGTGGTTTGCCCACCCTCCTCCCAAGTGGTCAGGATCCCCGTGTGCTCCCCCAGAGTGCTCAGCACACAGCTCCTTCCGGCATCCTCCTGGCTTTCTGCTCCCAAGTTCTGCTGAGCTCACAGAAGTGGAAGGACTGAGTCTCACACACCGGTGCTTGCCCTGCACCTAGCGCAGTGCCTGGAATCCAGGGGCCTCTAGGGCCCCTCTGCCCCTTCTTTATCAGTGACCTGTGCCACAGGGCCGGCTCAACACAGCAGGTTGGAATATACAAAAGCAGCAGGAGGAAATTTAACAGAGATACATGGGACTATTTCACAGTTAAAACAAAAACCGGGGCAGCATGGTAAGACTTGCCATGGTGGTAGTTTGAATTGCTGTGGCATGCAGTTGTTTAGAAGTGAAATGGGAGTCCACAGAGTGACTTCAGTTTGGAGAGGCAAATACCGAGCTAACCTAAGGGTCATTCCCACTGCACTTCTGTGCCTCTCCCTGGGCAGCGAAGGGGGAGGGTTATATGAGGGCAAGGAATGGGGAGGCTTGTGTGGGATTGGAGGGAGGAAAAAGGAGATGGAGGTGAGGAGGGACAGTGGTCCTTCTGGAAGAGCAGGGACCCCTGGAGGCAGTTCCTCTGCTCCTTTCCTCTGCTCGTGCAGGCACCACCCAGTGTGTGGGGAGCAGGATGTTTGTGAGTGGGGGGTAGATAGCAGGGTAACAGAGGGTGCTTTCCTCCCTCCTTCTCTTTCTCTCTCTCCCTCTCTCTGAAAGGTGTAAACAGTGGCCCAGAGACAGGCCACAGTGGGATCAGAGAGGTTTAGGTCAGCTTTATTAAAAAGGGACAGCGGCTCGGCGCCTGTGGCTCAAGCAGCTAAGGCGCCAGCCACATACACCTAAGGTGGCGGGTTCAAATCCCCAGCCCGG
>NW_003852420.1:10901955-10931536 GCF_000181295.1 Otolemur garnettii
AAAAAAAAAAAAAAAAAGGGACAACAATTCTCCTGGGCAGTGCAAAGACGGTGTCTGCACCCACTAGGGCAGTTAGAGACCCCTTTTATATGGGGCTGTAGTGGGTGGGCAAATTCCACCGCTTGCCTGGAAAGTTAGGGTCTTTGGGAGAACTTCTTAGGGGTGGGCTGGCCAGATCCTCTGTGTCCTTGTCTTAGAAGGGGGAGGAGGAGGGGAAAGGGTTCATGTGTGGCTATATCAGGCCCCCTAACATGGAGCTGTCTAGAAAAGAGTGGCCCAGAAAAGGGCAGACCCCCCCCACCTTTATCGGCTTTTAAAGTTCCTCATTCTGCCTACTCACCACTCTTCTCTCTCTTTTTGATGCATTTGAAAGCAATGATTAACCTGAAAATTTGATTTCTCCTTTAAATATGCAAGATGTCCAAAGGGGAAAGGCCTCTCCTAGGACGATGTTACCTGCACCAGCTGAAGTGGCCAGCTTTTGTGTCAGAGCAGTGACACATTGGTTACTGAGGGTGGTTTCCATTGTCAAGGCCTCAGGGCACTGCAAGGAGAGTGGGTAGGGGCCAGAGACCTGGGTTCTAATCCTCATCCTGGTGATGTCTGCCTCGTGTGACTTTGGTTATCACTGGTTTTAGGAGGATTTTGGCCTCTGCTTGCTCACAGAAGGCACCCTTCACCTCACCCAATACGTGGTGTATTTATTGGGCATCTTTGGAGGAGGCATCAGCTTCCCCTGAGAAGCAGCGTTCACCTCTGTGGAAGGGGTGTCATGCCCAGTGCACCCACCATTGTTACAATGACTGTGGTTGAAATCAAGCAGAATTCAATACAAAATCCTTCCTCTGAAATAGTATAAAGTGCAGTAAGCCCAGGTCTAAAAGCTGCTTTGAATACACAGGCGTGTGTTCACATGTTAATTACTGGCCCCTGCCAGCAATCCTAATGATGCTTTCATGGTTGGAAAGGCACCTGGCAAAGGCTCAAGAAGTTTGTGCTGGGGGCCAAGTCCTGGGCAGCCCTGGGCAGCCCTGGGCCAGGAGAAAGATCAAAGCACATCCAGATGGGACACATTTCGGGGAGAGGAGGGGTCAAGCTACAGAGCCAACCGGGTCAAAAATCCAGGGAGAGGTCACTTTTTGGTGGTGGTGATTGCAGTGACTAGATCTGGCCAGAGATGGAAACGAGGACCCAACATTTTAGATGTTTTTATTGAAGAATAACAAAATATAGAAAAGTACATATGCTGTAAGCACAAAGTGCAGTGAATTTTTACGAACTCACCACTCTTAGGAAACCACAGAATATTCCCAACCCTCCTGCCCACCCCCTTGGCAGTAGCTGCCATCTTAACTCTTAGCATCTTGGTTGATTTCACCTGTCCTTTATATAAATGATATTGCACACTATGTGTTTATTTGTGGCTGGCTTCCTTGGTTCAACATTACATTTGTGAGATTCATCCGTATTGTTGCCTAGAGATGCTATTTTAAATTCTTATCCTTGTACGGTGTATGGCAGGATAAGTAGACCACAGTTTACTTACCTAGTCACCTCTGGATGGGTATTTGGGTTGGTCCCTCTTTGGGGTTATTGTGAATACAGTTTCTGTGAAAATTCTTGTGTGTGTCCCCTGGTGAACATGAGCTTCCATTTCCATTGAGCAAATACTCAGGGAGAGGAAAGGCTGGGTGGTAGGAGAGCTGTCTGTTTAGCTTTTAGAGAAACTGCCAACCATTTTTCCCAAATTATTCAAGTGATTTAGATTCGACCATGTCAGGGGTTCTTGTTGCACGACCTGCCACGTGAAGACTCGCCACAACCCTGTAAGAAAGGTGCTCGATGGAAAAGTTGTGTTATGTTAGTTAAACAATGACAACAGTTTGACAAATTTTTATAGAGCCAAGAGAAAAGTTTATCACAGCTCAGTTTACAATCGCCAAGACTCGGAAACAACCTAAACGCCATCAACTCAGGAATGAACTAACAAATTGTGAGATACACACACACACACACACACACACACACACCATAGAATATTATTCAGCCATAAAAAAGATGGTGACTTCACATCTTTTGTAATATCCTGGATGGAGTTGAAACATATTCTTCTTAGTAAAGCATCACAAGAATGGGAAAGCAAATATCCAATGGACTCAATACTAATATGAAGCCAGTAGATGATCTGATGCATGCCCCCATAGGAGAAAAACTCATTTCAATTTAAGTTGGGGGGATTGGTGTGCTCTCACTGAATGGGTACGGGGAATGGGAAGGGGGTGTTTGGCACACCTTTTGTGTGTGGGACATAATCACAAGAGGGACTCCACCTAACAAAATCAAATATTTTGATCTGGTTGTCCCCTCACATTAACCTGAAATAAATTTGCTTTTCAAAAACAAGAAAAAGTTTAGAGGAAAATAGGCTTAACTTTGTCCCACTAGTTGCAAGGATTCTCAGCCTGGAATGGGGTTGTCCATGGATAGAATTTGGAAAATACATGAACTGGGGCGGGGATGTGTGTGTGAAAACATCACATCTTTATTTTCACTAGCCTCTTCTTGAAATAGAGTGTTTCCTCCATGAAGATTGCAGGCAGCAAACCACAGTAGCATTAGCCATACTTTTGGCTATAAAACCACCATAATCACAGATACCTTCATGCCACACTAAGGTAAGGTGACCAACTGTCCTGCTTTGCCAGGGATTGAGGTAGTTCCCAGGACTTGGGATTTTCAGTGCCACTGTGGGAAAGCATGGGGCAAGCCAGGAGGCGTTGGCCAACCCAATTCCAGGTGTGAAAAATCACAAAATATCCTTTACATTTATCATTGTGAGATTATAGTTGTCATTAGACTCAGAAGTGGATCTTATTTAGTGAGATTTTAGATATTTAAAATAATGAGTTAACTAAAATATTTGAGTAACCGTGCTTCAGTTTGATCAGTTTCTTTTGTAGCCTATGTATTTTATTGCATGCATTTAAAAATATTTAGATTGAGCAGGATCCATAGGCTTCAGTGAATTGGTGAATGAAATGGTTCCCTGGCAGGGATAGACATTGCAGTTTGGTCTTGATGTATGCATAGGAGTTTGCCAGTTGGAGATTAGGAATGAGGAAAACTTTCTAGGTGGAAGAGACAGCATGAGAATAGGAATGTAAGCTCCTCAAGACTTCCTGACAGGTTTGACTGATGAGACTAGTTTTTGAAGAGAAGTGAGGATGGGCCGGGGGGCAGTGACTTCACACAGGTGAGGACTGTGGAGAACTGGTTTGCTGCAGAGAGGAGTGTGGGGAGCGAGGGAGAGGTGGAGGGCAGCTGGCATGAGAGGTGGTGCTCGCATGGATTCCTTTCACAGAGGTCTCTATCCTGTGACTTTTCCCATCAAGTTCAGGTTTGTGTTTGGGAGGAAGGACTGACATTTACCGAACAATGCATCCTCCTCTCCTGCCCTGGATAGTGGTCACCACTGCTGGGGAATGACCCTTGCAGCACAGGCATACTGTCATAGACACACCCACCTCCTCCTCAGACGTCCTTGATTTAAAGGGTTGACTGGATCCTCTTTCCCCTTCTCTTTAGCAGCTACATGGAAACATTTCTGGTTTCCCAGTGGGGCATGAGCCAACGCCTCCCTTCCATCATCTCTGCTCTCCTGACGCCAAGAGGAAATGCCTTGCAGGTGTGAGATGATGCACAGGGACAGAGCACCAGGCACAAACTCAGGCCAGCCAATAAGGCGAAGGGTAAAACGTCACGCGTGTGACTCAGAAGGGACATCTGGTTCACAAAGGACCCAGCGAGGCCGCAGACAAGGCAAGCAGGTCAGTCACAGTGAGTAAGGCGGGGCTCGGGGCTGCAACTGGGTCAGTAGGGAAGGTGAGGCTCAAACATGGGCCTCCTTTTCACAGGCCTGGCATTCACACTGCCCAGCCTCGCCAAGACAGCTCAGCATACGACAGGGGTGTGTCCGTACTCATTGGCATAACTTTCCTGTGAGGTGGAGAAGGAACAGCTGGGCAGATTAAGAAGTCAGGAGCAACACCATCTTTGGGGAAAGGATAAAGTTTCCATCGGGCAGATGAAAGATGCTAAAATACCTTTTCTATAAGGAGTAATTTATATCCTAGTAGAAAAGACTTTCATTAGACTCTTCACAAAAAGTAGTGCAGGAAACACCGTCCCAGGGCCCTGAGCATTCATTCCTCAAAGATCCAGAGCTTTTTCTTGAGGACATTTTCATATTTAACACTACAGAAAAGAGGTCACATTTCTGCCACATATGGCCAAGGGGACTTATTTCCTGGTCATGATCTTATCAGCTCCTGATACCAGCAGGCCTTCTAAAGTATCCCATAGCCCAGCAGGGGCAGCCGCATTTAAACTCAGCCCCTCTGTGATTAAACACCCCTGTGCTCCTTCTCACTTGTCTTGCATTTTTAATGTTCAAGAATGTTGTATTCCATTTTTCAGCTTTTGTTGATTTAGCCTTTGCTTTTGTGGCCAGAAAAGGCTTTGGACCACATATTTATAAACACGCTAGACCAGAGGCTATAGAAGCTTCTGTACAGACTATTTTCTGGATGCCTACAAGAAAAACAAGGGGCCAGAAATGTTTTTATCTCAATCTACTGCTTCAAACTCCCCTACCCACTTACCACCTTTATTCTTAGGTAGATAATTCTATGCCTAACCCCCCCACCCCCAACAACAAGACCCTTCATTGAGATAATTCCCATAGTATGAGATTCCCCATTTCAAAGTGCACATTGGGATAGTTAGTCCAGGCACAGAATGGTTCACTGATGGCTCTTATCTAATTCTAGCACATTCTTATCACACCAGAGAGAAACTCTGCACCCATCGACTTCCCATTCCTCCTCCTCCCTCCACCCCCTGGCAGCCGCCTATTCTACTTCCTGTCTCTACAGATCGCCTATTCTGGCTATTTCATATAAATGGAACTTCTGTGCCTGGCTCCTTTCACTGGGCACAGTGTTTTTAAGGTTTATCCATGGTGTAGTGCATGACAGGACTTTTTTCTTTTTCTTGCTGAATAATAACTGTCTGGTCTCTACCTTGTTGTAGAATGAAGGTCGCCAGTCACCCTGGAGGACCCAGTGCTCTTCCATCCTGTATTGTAGTCTTACAGATCGGAAGATGCCTAATGAAACAATGATTTCATTGTCCAATTACTCTTTGCGGTGATTATGTCTAAAGCAAGATGGTGGTTTTTCGTGGGCATTTCCCATAACTTGCATGGACAGAGTCGTACAGCCTGTCCTAGTTTATTAGTTGAGTTTATCTCCTGGCAGCCGGGGACTGTGGCAGCCCAGGCTGGTCAAAATCAGATGTGTAGCAGAACCACAATGGGCCTCCTCTGTGGGTGGCAGAGAAAAAACTTGATCTTGAAATTCTCAAAGGCTTTCTGAGGGGAACCTGGGCTTGATTGACTATGATCTTTCATTCTTTCCTTCCAGAAGATCCAGAGCTGTTTCTTGATGAAACATTAGTGCTGCTCGACGGCTAATATTGGAAACACTCCTTCTGGGCCAGTCTGGTTGATCCATGTGGCGTAGAGAAAGGGGTCTGGTGAGAAATGGCCTCCTTGGAGGGCTGGGATAAAAGGAGATTCAGAGGCAGCCAAGGAAAAGAGGAAAACATGGCATTCACGGGTAGGGAAACTGTGGCCTTGGCGTCACATGTGGCTTCTGGATCCTTGAGTATGGTCTTTTGACTAAATCCAAATTTTACAGAACAAATCCTTTTGTGTGTATGTGAGAGAGAGACAGAATTTCACTCAGTCACCCTGGGTAGAGTGTTGTGGTATCATAGCTCACAGTAACCTCAGACTCCTGGGTTTGAGCAATCCTCTTGCCTCAGTCTCTACAGTCGCTAGGACTACAGGCACCTGCCACCACACCAGCTTGTTTTTCTATCTTTAGCACAGATGGGGTCTCATTCTTGCTCAGGCTTGTCTCAAACTTCTGAGCTCAAGCAATCCACCCTCTCGGCCTCCCAGAGTGCTAAGATTACAGGCATGAACCCCTGCCCCTGGCCAGAACAAATCCTTTTCTAAAGGGATTTGGTTGAGGGGTGCACTT
This sequence comes from Otolemur garnettii, assembly GCF_000181295.1. NCBI lineage: Eukaryota > Metazoa > Chordata > Mammalia > Primates > Galagidae > Otolemur > Otolemur garnettii. The sequence continues at coordinate 10,908,063 of NW_003852420.1, forward strand.
GGGGATCTTGAAGCCACACCTGACCTTGAGGCTGCAAATTCCCCACCCTGGAGAGATCCTCTCTGAAGGGCTCTCCCTGAACGTGGAAGTTGGGGCCCTGGGATGGTGAGCCTTGGCCTGAGGAAACCTGAGTGGACACATTCCATGAGTGGGTAGCTGTCGTAAGCAGGGTGGTGGGCACACCCATTTGGAATTTGGCAGCATGAAGGAAGGGGACCTTGCCAACCTTCTGGAGCACCCACTGAATTACAGACAACACTCACGGTTTCTGTTAATTAACTCCTAATCAGCCTCACTGTAAGGCAGGTGTGTTTGCAATGTGTGTGTGTGTGGGAGGAACTTTATCTGGCTCAGAGTTCTGGATCTTCCTGGGTACAAAGCAAATGCAACATAATGTGGTTGATCATGAAACTCTTCCCTCTGTGGGGGTGGTGACTGAGTTTCAGGAGCTGGGTCCAGTCTGTAAGCACTTCTGTTTGCTCTGCAGCGGGCACTCTGAGGTAGGCAACCTCAGCCATGCTAAGGTGAGTGGCAGGCAGTGGCCAGTCTGTGCAAGGGCTCAGAGTGACCCAAACAATGGTAATTTCATTGTGAGAATCCTGGGGAGTGTGTGGGTGGAGGGTCCCCACGAGGTCCTCACAGTCCTAGGAGTGCCTTTGAACCATGTAGAAAGTGACATGAACACACAACTGTGACATTTTTAGAAAGATGGTGGTATGGCTGAGTTGTGTCCCCACAAAATTCAGATGTTCTAATTCCTCCCCCTCCCCCATACCTTAGAATGTGACTATATTTGGAGACAGGGTCTTTAATAGAGTAAGGTGAAATGAAATCACTAGGAGGGCCCTCATCCAACATGACTGGGGTCCTTACAAGAAGATTAGGGCACAGACAACACAGGAAAGTCCTTGAGGAGGCAGTGAGAGGGTGCCATCTGCACGCCCAGGAGAGAGGCCTCCCAAGAGGTCCCACCTTGATGTGGGACTTCCAACTTCCAGAAGTGTTTGGAAATAAATCCCTGTTGTTTAAGCCACCCAGTCTATGGTACTTGGTTAGGGAAGCCCCAGTAAACTAACGTAGATTTTATAATCAGCAAGAAAAGTGTTGAAAATGGGGTTTTGTAAGGTTTTCTGAAGAAAATGAGCTACCTGAGGGAGCTATGGGATGGGCTTACTGAAGACTGATAGCTTTGCCTGCCAGAAAAGCTTATGATGACTCTTCTTTTAAAGAGAAGGAGGGAGGAAAGGGAGAGATTTGCTGGGGCAGTTAGAGAAGAAAGTTTTCAGTTGCAAGAACCCTGGTGGCTTCCAGTCTGGGGATTCCAGAGGAGGTGGCCTGTTTTCTAGAGTTCTAGGGGACCATGGTTTGATTTGGGCAGCATCATCTGTAAACAACCTTCGGGCGCTTGCTGAAGCTTACCACCAAAATAGTGCAAGGGGGCAGATCTGGGACAGTGAGCTGTGGTGGGGCTGGCTGGGGTAGGGTAGCATTTCAGTCTGAGTTTTTCTTAGGGTTGCTAACACTCTCTCCAGGTGCCTCTTGGAGTCAGAAGAGTCCCCTGACGCTAGTGCCCTGCACAAATCCAGTGGGCACCAATCACAGAGGCCATAAGCACATGATGAGGACAGGGGCCCCAGTGTTGGGTCTGAGGACTCTGTGGAGAAGCCAGTGCCTCAGGGTTGCTAGCCTGAGATAGTGACAGGCCTCTGAGGCCTAACTCCCTGCCCTAGCTGGCCCAAAGCATTGGAAATGCTGGAGCCAGAGGCGGCAGCTGTGGGAATCAGCCACAGGCTTGATGAGTGAGAGGCAGAGCCTCCCCCACAGGCCTTGGTTTTGAAGGGGGCTTCTCCTCACTGTGTGCTTTAAAGGATCTTCCCTGACCTCCCCGAGAAACACTGCTCTTCTCTCTTTACTCTGATCCTACAAATACCCACACTTTGAATGATGTAAGTCTTTTCAGTGGGCTACTTTTGAGAAATTATGATTGGTGAATAACAAAAAGTTTATTTTTAAACAATTAGGCACGTGGTAAAAAGGTAGAGTAAAAATAGCTCTAGAAATTTTTATGTAAAGCATCAACTTTGAGGTCCATTTATAAATGAGTTCTCTTTTGAGAATTTGAATATGTGTCATTCCATTTTAGTAGTTTTGTGGATGATGGTGTCTCCCTGAAATCTTTAAGACAAAAGTTGATCCTCTGTTCACTGCAGGATATTGACATTGTATTATAAACTTTAAATAGCTGTTAAATCTTCTTGAAGCTTCAGCATCTCACGAATAGGCTGAGTGCTCAGCCCAGATGACCAGGTGCACCAGTGTGATAAAGCTGGTTCCTTCCTTGCCATCGCATGTGATCTGGTGACACCCAAACATGACAGTGAGGTCCCCTCTCCCCGTCTGCTGAGTTCCTCCCAAGCAGCCCCTGCATGGCCTATCATGTGTCCCTGTCTGGGGCCTGTGAGTACAATAAATCCTTCAAGTTCATATGGTTTCTGTGGCTATATTGGAATAAGACGTACTCCCCATTTATGACACAGACTTTGGCTAAAGTATTAATATTGGGTTTTTAACCACTGTCACCTCTTCTGATTACTTCCTGCAAATTAGTTGCAGAAGAAAACTTCCACAAGGATGACCAAGAGCATCAGGCACTGGTGCCTCCCACCAGTCCAGGAAGACAGGGAACACGGAAGTGGCCTTTGGACCAGAAGTGTTTGAATACGACCAGAGTGATTGTCTCTGGGGCTCCTAGGACCTGAGAATATTTTAGAGCCTAGGGCATAAGGTAGGTACAGTTGGCTCCAGGACATGGGTTTGAACTGTGTGGGTCCGTTTCTAGGAGGATTTTCATCTGTCTTTGCTGCCCGAGACTACAAGACCCACCTCTCCTCTTCCTTTTCAGCCATTCAGTGTGAAGACACAGATGAAGCCCTTCATGACAACCCACGTCCACTTAATGAACAGTAAATATATTTTTTCTTCCTTATATCTTTTTTTTTTTTTTGAGACAGAGTCTCAAGCTGTTGCCCTGGGTAGAGTGCCATGGCATTATAGCTCACAGCAACCTCCAACTCTTAGGCTCAAGCGATCTTCTTGCCTCACTTTTTCTATTTTCACTAGAGACTGGGTCTCACTTTTTGCTCAGGCTGGTCTTGAACCTGTGAGCTCAAGCTATCCACCTGCCTCAGCCTCCCAGAGTGCTGGGATTATAGGTGTGAGCCACTGTGCGTGATCCCTTATGGATTTTCTTAATAACATTTTCTTTTCTGTAGCTCACTTTGTGGAAAGAATACAACATATAATAAATATAACTTCCAAAATATGTGTCATCGGCTGTGTATGTCAAGGCTTCCCATAACCAGTGGGCTATCAGTATACTAGTCATCATTTGGGGGGAGTCAAAAGTTTCCTGACTACACAGCAGGGGGCAGTCAGTGCACCAATCCTCTTATTGTCCAAGGGTCAGTTGTACTTTAAAACTTAAATCTCATGTTAATCAAGAAAAACTATTTCTTACTCGGGGAAGGGGGACTGAAGACCCCATTCTTGGCAAAGAAAAGCACCCCCAGAAGAAAGGGAAAACTAAAAAGTAAGCTGAGTGACTTGGAACAAAGAAAAGTCAGCTAGTTTATGTTTAAGCTAGCCATTGCTAGCAAGCTTCTTGCCTTTCCTGAAATTCTAGCCTGTTGGAGATACAGACCTGCTGGGTCTGTGAGCACCTGAGGAGAATAATGGTCATAGACGGGGCTATGACAAGTCCTAGAAAAAGATACATAGGGCATTTCCTGCCCAGCAGGCAAAGCAGATACCCATTGTGGGGATTTCCATTTGCCTGGGGCAGGGACAAAGGGAGTGGCTCCAGCTCTTAAAGAACTTATATCCCTTATAGCAGAGAAAAATCCTCTGTGGTGGTGATGGGAGGAAAATGTCTCCCTCCCACCCATCCCTCAGAGATTAATGCTGGTGGCAATTTACTCCACAGAGAACTAGAGGAGCTTAACACCTCCCTAGAAATCTGTGTGTGTGACCTCAAGCAGGAGGCTATCCCAATACAAGGCTCAGATTTCGGATTAGTGAAGGCCACCCTTCAGAGTGGAGCAGTCTGGGCATTGCTGCAATCCCACAATGGGCAATGGAGCCCTGAGCTCCCACTTTTATTTCTGCTCTCTGTCTCTTGTCTTTCTTTACTGTCACTCCTAACTTTATGTTTCTCCAGTTGATCACTGCCAGCTTCCACAGCTCTCAGCGGATACTGCTCTTGGGGTTGGACTCCAACAATTGCTGGCTTGGCACCTATAGCTCAAGTAGCTAGGGCACCAGCCACATACACTGGAGCTGGCAGGTTCGAGCATGGCCTGGGCCTGCTTTTAAACGACAATGACAACTGCAACCAGATAGCCGGGCATTGTGGTGGGCACCTATAGTCCCAGCTACTCAGGAGGCTGAGGCAAGAGAATCGCTTAAGCCCAAGAGTTTGAGGTTGCTGTGAGCTGTGACACCACAGCACTCTACCTAGGGTGACATAGTGAGACTCTGTCTCAAAAAAAAAAAAAAAAGCCATTTCTAAATCCAAAACAGAAAAAAGCTTCCCGGCTGTTCCTCCTGCTGCAATAGTGCCATTGCTGTTGACTCAGTGCTAAGACCACTTAGATACTTGTGAGAAAAATAAAACGGGAGCAGACACAAGCTGCTGGGAACTGGGAAGGATAGGGCAGGGCCGGGAGTGGGCACATGGACCATCTGTCATGTGAGGACTGCAAGTGCCCCGTGGTTCAGGTCAATCCCCAAACCAGCCTGCCAACACAGGTGAGCACAGGAGTACAGACACAAATGCCACAGATGGTGCTCATCTTGGCTCCAGTTTAATTTCAGTCAGATATTAAACATTTATAAATTCTTTATACAACAAAACAAGAACATGCAAAGTTACAAATATAGAAAATATAAAGTACATGCATACTTCAAAGACCAGTTAATGGTGACCATCTGGATTCTTATATAAAACTATTCAGTGCACATTGTAAGCCTAAGGATCACGCAAAAGGGTTTTTCCCACATGTTAAGTATTTAGTACCTTACAAAAACAGTTAATGCATTAGATTTTTTCAGATGTTAACTATTCTAAACAAAAACTCCTAAGTTTGTCATGTGCAATATATATTTTATACATATATTTTTTACATAGAATACCCGCACAGTGCAAGCCAGTGCAATCTCAGAATCAAAATATGTATCTGCTGGGTGATGGTGTTAAACAATTCAGGGAATCATTTTACCTTACTTAAATAACATTAACAGAATTTCTTTTTCCACTTTGAACACATCATAATTCTATCACTCCAACCCAAGATATTTTTTAGATTGTCTCCCTATCCTTTGATTCAAAAGCCAATTACAGAAACTAAGGACTTCACTTATTCTGGTTTTTGACCATGATGTGTAGGAGACGGAAATGCAGAAAGGCAAGCACTTCCTTTCTCTGTACACCAATCATTTTCTTTATTTCACGATCCTCGATGATGACTGTGATTTTACAACTGCAGCTTTCCGCTATGTTAAAATCTCCTGGTTTCACCCACACAGCGTTTAAATCACTCTGGCTCAGGCAAATGAGCAAAGGGGATTTGCCTTCAGTGTCTAGAAGGTGATATGGTTTTCTGCTGCTTTAATTATCTATGGTTTATGCTACTAAAGAAAGGAATGCCGTGTGGAGGTGCTTTAAACCTCTCGAAAGAGAGGGTGTCTCCAAGGGCACCACTCCCAAATGTTGGATTTTTCAGTCCCAGAAGCCTGTCATGTATGTTTTAGCTATCACATGTCATGTTACTCATTCCCTACAAATGTGTCCTCTGGCCAGAGGGCTAAAGCTGCACCAGTATATGTGGTCTTGAGGCAACGACTCCCAAGTACTACAAAAGTCAAAACATGGCTGTAGTTCTCTGCAGACACAGAGCACGTGCTCCAGAGGGCTAAGCCTGCGCCTGTGAGTTAAGTTGTTCTAGTTCTGTTTCTTTTAAATGAGTATTATGTGACCTCTTTCTAAATTTGGCAGAAATGTTGTCCAGTTTTCTTAAAATGGATGAGATAATTTCTCTAAACTGCTATGAAATCACTGCTAAGATGGGGCATTAGTGTACTGAGCTCTAATCACTGAAAGAGCCAGAGGTATTCAGGCAAAGGTATTTGAGGAGTGTTTTGAGATTTATTTTATCCCAACCTGGTGCACCAGACCAAAAATAAGTCTAGATTAACCAATGGTTATTTGCTGTTATTTTCTTATCGGCCCAGCATTAGCAATGGCCCACAAAGGACTTCGATCAAAAGGGGGCTGGAATAAAGAGCGTCCCGGGTCCTCTCAACATTTTCCAGTGCTCATCAGTGCCAAGGGGATTTATTAGCCTAAGGGGGACAAAGAAGCAAGAATGAGACACCACCACTAAAAAGGCTGCAGGTGGATACCCCCTCCCTCAACCTGGAAAAGAAGATGAAGATGGTAACGACAGGAAGACCTTTCTCATCCCACAATCAGGAAGATGAGGAAGGAGATAAGGAGGATCACGGGTGGTGATGAGAAGAGGACCACGCTGGAGCCTCTCTGGTACGCAGCCTGGTACTCCCTCTGGTACTGGGTGACGCACATCTGCTCGACCATGCGCTCCATTATCTTCACGTCCGTCTCGGTGAAGTTCTCCCCTTTGGTGGTGGTGGTGACTGTGTGCTGCTTGATGGTGATGTTGACGCAGTCGTGCACAAAGTTGTTCTGGTTGCTATACTGATCCACCGGCCTGTAGTACACTTGGCTAGGGTAACGGTTCATGTTTTCACGATAGTAACGGTCCTCATAGTCATTGCCAAAGTGGATGAGGGGCCTGCTCATGGCGCTCCCCAGCATGTAGCCACCAAGGCCACCTACCACTGCCCCAGCTGCGGCCGCACCTGCCACGTGCTTCATGTTGGTCTTGGGCTTACTGGGCTTGTTCCAGTGGCCTCCTTGACCCCAGCTACCACCACCATGAGGCTGCTGTCCCCAGCTACCACCGTGGGGCTGTCCCCAGCTGCCACCATGGGGCTGCCCCCAGCTGCCACCGTGGGGCTGCCCCCAGCTGCCACCGTGAGGCTGGCCCCAGCCACCACCACCCTGGGGTGGGTAGCGGTTGCCTCCAGGGCTGCCCTGCCCCGGGTATCGGCTCCCCCCAGTGTTCCAGCCTCCAGGCTTCGGTCGCTTCTTACAGAGGCCAATGTCACTCCATGTGGCCACAAAGAGAACCAGCATCCAGCAGCCAAGTCTCGCCATTGTGACTGACCTGCAAAAGGAAGAGGAGAGGGTCAGTGCCCTGCCTTTACGTTGAAACCACTTGACGTTTGCTGTGTGATGAATGTGCACAGAGAGATGCCCGCAGCTCCTCAGTGAAGACCCTCTCCCCGCCCTGTGCCTCTGCTTGGCAGCACTGAGGACAAAGCAACTGTAAATAAAGGGTGAAAACAACTCCTTCTCCTTGTGTGAGAACATATGTGGCCGTAAGTTAATCATGTTTAGCTTTGTTTCCTGGAAATCTGATAAAGGTGGAATGCTGGCAATATCGTTATGGTAAAAACCACCTCTGATTGGTAAGCTACATCCAGACTGGGAGAACCATAAGCTACTGGTGGGTTTGCCATAGCTTTGAGCTTCTTTAGAGCAGAGATTCTTGTATGATCTCGTGAAGACCCTTGAACTTGTGCCCATCAAGCTATTATAGGGATATCAACTCCTGTGGGCTTCTACGCTAAAGAGAACCCTTTACTCACCACTATGGATCACATTCCCTTGCACCTGAGCAGTCACTTACCAAGGCTGGGGCTGAAGATAAATCCCTGAGGCCTAGTTGCTGTGGACCACTGTGAGGACCCTGAGGCCAAGTGCAGCCTATGGAGGGAGGTCTTGTGTCAGTCTAACGTCTAGTTAGGCCGAAGGCAGGTGGGTGTGGCAGCAGAGTGATTTAAACACTCTGCAAATAGCTGGCTCAACATCTTTCCTCTGTAGGAATAGCAGGAAATAAGTCTCTCTTGTTTGTGGTTACACCTGCAGGGGCTAGGGCAGTGTCTGGCACACAGCAGGGCACAATGGGTATTTGTTAAGTGAAGGAATTGATATCCCCTGAGCATACAAACACCATGAAGAATTTCCTCAAGGGAATTCTCAATACAATTCTACTAGAAACTAGAAATATCCAGGATTTTGAAAGCCCCTATTGTAAATTCATCTTTCTCTCTAGAGTCTAGACAGATAGGCGGGGCTGCTCAAAGTGGAGGAAATGGGCAGTGTTCACAAGCTACGAGGTTCCTTGCTCGCTGAGTTAAGTTTTAGTTCAACATTTAATGTTTTATGTGTGGTTTATTTTCTTCCAATTTTTGATGCAGAAGAATCACTTCCTATATAAAAAGGCTAGCACAGTTTAGATGACAGACAACCCAAATAGCCTGGATGACAGTGTATCCTCTTTCCCACAATGTATGTTCACATGAAAAATCTCCTTTCAGATGAATGACCTCATCCTGGGCACTCAGTTCCAAGGGCAGAGATCAAAGACACAGTAGAACGATTATTAAACAGTATTTAGGCCAGGTGTGGTGGCTCCTGGCTGTAATCCTAGTACTCTGGGAGGCCAAGGTGGATCTGAGCTCAGGAGTTTGAGACCAGCCTGAGCAAGAACAAGAGCCCATCTCTAAAAATAGCCAAGTGTTGTGGCTGGCACTTGTCCCATCTACCGGGGAGGCTGAGGCAAGAGCATCACTTGAGCCCAAGAGTTTGAGGTTGCTGTGAGCTATGATGCCACAGCACTCTACCGAGGGTGACAAAGTGAGATTCTGTCTCAAAACGCCCCCCAAACAGTATCTACTATACCCTATGTCAAATCATATGCTCCAAAATATCATGGTATAAAACCCAAGACGGCATACGCTCTAACAGTGAAGTCAGTCTTGTTCCCAGGACTGGCATAATCTAGAAATTTTTTAAAAATTAGAAAATTATGTTTCATATCCTACAGAGTTAACAACTAAATTGGATAATATCATCGAAAGGATTACTAAACAAGTAATTGAGTTAGCAGCCTGTTCATGCTTCCACTAACATTATTGCAGTCAGAAGCATATCCTGATGGTCATAAGCAAATCAAAACGTATCTGAAAGTTACAAACTGAGTTAAAGTACAGGCAGTCCCTGGGTTAGATAGGTTTTGTAGGTTTGTTCTTAAGCTAAATTTGTACATAAGCTGGAATAGGTACATTTCCCTGTTACCTGTAATAGTCTCCTGTTCATAGGTATGTGTTATATGTAAGCCAGATATTTGTAACTTGGGGACTGCCTGTACTCAGATCATGCCAAGTAGGATTTTGGAGGCTCTTTTGGTTGAGGATTTGAGGGGCAGGGACGTGCTGACTGGCTCCATTCTTGCTCCTACATTCCCTAGCCCCTGGTCTTTGCAGGCCTGCTCCCCTCACTTGTCCTGTGATCCCATGATCCTATGGAGCCCGGCTCTTGGCCTCCCTGCCACTCACACACCTTAGGGAAACAAACTAGGGGACTGCTCTGCAGTTAGCAACTCCTCATTTAAAGGGTTTTTGTGTCATCAACTTCTTCAACCCCATTGAATTATTCTTGAATTTTATTACCCGTGATATATATTGGATCCATCAGCAAATCTTAGCAGCTCCACCTTGGAAATAAATCTTAAACCTCTCAGCCCCTCACATTTTCAGATATGACCATCACTTGTCACCTGGCACAGTCTCCCAACCAGCCTCCCTGCTTCCCTCTGTCCCCATTGTGTGTTGTCCTTTTAATATGCAGATCACATCACGCCACCTCCTTGTCCCCACGTGGCACTCCTTTGTTCTATGGATAAAACTCCAAGTCCTGGCCATGCTGGCTGGGCCCCTGTGACCTGGTTTGGGCCTCTGCTGTGCCACAAACCTGGCAAGTGTGACCGTGTCGCTGGGCCCTTGCACTTGCTGTTCTCCAGGCTTCAAAGGCTCTTCTCCAGCTACCCACACTGCTCACATCTGCTCAAACGTCATCTCAAGGGACTTTTCACACTGCTCTACCTACAACAGCCCCCTGCCCTCCTTTCTTTCCCCTTGCCCTGCTTCATTTATTTTTCCTTGGAGAGGTTAGGGCTACTTGATAATACTAAGTTATTTATTGTATGCTTATTGTTCATTTTTTCCACTGGAGTGTGGGCTCCTCCAGAGCTGAGGTTTGGTTTTTTTGTAGAGACAGAGTCTCACTATGATGCCCAAGCATGTCCTGAACTCCTGTGTTCCTCAAGCGATTCTCATAACTTGGCCTTCCAACCTATTTTAACAGCTTAGTAAAATACACTGTGACCAATATGGATTATTTTAGGAATATAAGAATAGCTTAAAATCAGAAAAATCTATTGGTAGGATAAAGAGGAAAAATATTTTCTGCATGGTTAAGTTTTCAATTAAAATCAACATCCATTCCTGATTTTTAAAATTTTTATGCTACTTTAAAAGTTTCTGCAGAACTAGAAAGATGGTCTCATTCCATCATCAAGGACAAAGCCCCTACTCCATCATAATTTTAAGAGGAAAGGTGGTAAATGAGGCAGTAATACAACTTATTGCTGCTATTATTTTAGGTTGTTCTGGAAGTTCATCTAGATACAATATTCTATTTGAAAAATCCAGGACCATCAACCAAAAATGTCTTAGATGAACTTGGTGAACTCATTAGGGAGGCAGTTTTTGAAATAAACATTAAAAACCAGTGAGTCTCTAAATCAGTGTAATAAGTTAGAAGATGTAGTGGGCAAAAGCATTCCATTCACATGGCAATAAAAATTCAAAATATCTATAGGATTTATTTGAGGAAAGCTATCAAATTTTACTGAGTTATAAAAGCAGATTGGAAAAAGAAGATATATAACATTTTGACTAGGAAAACCAATAATAAAGAATACCAATTCACCAACAAATAATACATAAAGTCAATAAAATTTCAGTCACAACATAAAGGGAACTTAAAGGTCTTCTGTGACCATAATGGTATAAAACTAGAAATCAATTACGGAACTTCAGAAAATTCACAAACTAATAGAAATTAAACTACATGCTCCTGAACAATCAGTGGGTAAATTAAAATTTAAGAATTTCTTGGGACACACCTGGGCACAGTGGCTCACACCTGCGATCCGAGCATTCTGAGAGGCCAACTCACGAGGATTGGTTGAGGTCAGGAGTTCTAAACCAGCCTAAACAAATGGAAAAATTAGCTGGGCATGGGGGCACACGCCTGTAGTCCCAGCTAGTCAAGAATCTGAGGCAGGAGTACTGCTTGAATCTAGGAGTTTGAGGTTGCTGTGAGCTAGGCGGACAGACACCAGGGCACTCTGACCTGGTGAGACTATATCTCCAAAACAAAACAAGCAAAAAACCAAAACAACTTCCAGGGACAAATAAAAATGGAAACATACCACATACCCAAACCTATAGGATTCAGCAAAAGCAGTCCTAAGAGGGAAGTTTATAGTAATAAACATGTACATCAAAAAAGGAGAAAGATTTCAAACAACCCAGTGTTGTATCTTAGAAACCAGAAAAACAAGGACTAAGCCCAAAGTTAATAGAAGCAAGGAAATAATAAATATCAGAGCAGAAATAAATAAAATAGAGACAGACAAAGATAATAGAAAATATTAGCAAAATGACAGCTGGCTTTTTGAATGAACAAAATTGACAAAGCTTTAGCTAAACTAAGAAAAAAGAGAGAAGACTGAGAATCAGAAATGAAAAAGGATGCATTGCAGCTGATATCAAGGAAACACAAAAGATCCTAAGAAGCATAAGAGACTAATATAAACCATCACATGCCAACTAATTGGATAACCTGAAAGAAAATTCCCAGACACATACAACATATTAGGACTGAATTATGATGAACTAGAAAATCTGAGAGGAAAATAAGGAGTAAGGAGATTCAATTGGCAATAAAAAGCCTCCCATCACTGAAAAGCCCAGGACCTGATGGCTTCATGGCTGAAATCCACCAGACATTTAAAATAATACCAGATGTTTTCAAACTTTTCCAAACAGTTGAAGCAGAAGAAATATAGCCACGCTCATTTTCTGAGGCCAAGTTTTACCTTGATACATTACAAAACACTACAAGAAAATAAAACTACAGGCCAATATCACTAATGAATGTAGATGCAAGTATCCTTAACAAAATACTAGCAAACCAAATGCAGCACTTTAGTAAAATGTCAGACACCATGATCAAGTTGTATTTATCACTGGGGGTTAAGGATGGTTCAACACGTACAAATTAAAAAATGTGATATGTCACATTAACAGAAAGAAAGATCAAGAATCACATGATCATCTCAATAGATGTAGTAAAAACATTTGACAAAATTCAACACCTTTTATGATAATAACATTCAACAAACTAGGGATAGCAGGAATGCACCTCAAGATAAGAAAAGCCATTTATGAAAAATCCACAGCTGACATCATACTCAATGGTGAAGAAGCTAGAAGGCTTTCCTCTAAGTTCAGGAACAAGACAAAAATGTCCCCCCACATCCCTTCTACTTATTATATGCTGGAAGTCCTAGCCAGAGGAATTAGGCAAAAGAAAGAAGTTAAATCGTCCCTATTTGTAGATGACATGATCTTATATATGAAAAAGCCCAAGGATGCCTCCCAAAAAGAATTAGAATAAACAAATTCAGTAAAATTGCAGTATAGAAAATTAATATATAGGGCGGTGCTTGTGGCTCAAAAGGGTAGGGTGCCAGTCCCATATGCCAGAGGTGGTGGGTTCAAATGCAACCCTGGCCAAAAAAAAAAAAAGAAAATTAATATATAGGGCGGCACCTGTGGCTCAGGGGGTAGGGCGCTGGCCCCATATACCAAAGGTGGTGGGTTTGAACCCGGCCCCAGCCAAACTGCAACAAAAAATAGCCAGGCATTGTGGCGGGCACCTGTAGTCCCAGCTACTCAGGAGGCTGAGGTAAGAGTTAGAGGTTGCTCTACTGAGGGTGACAAAGTGAGAAATAAAGTCAAAAAAAAAAAAAAAAAAAAAAAAAGAAAGAAAGAAAGAAAGAAAATTAATATATAAAAATCAGTTGCATTTCTCTAGACTAATAGCAAACTATGTGAAAAATAAGTCAAGAAAACAATCCTATTTACAATAGCGACAAAAAAATTAGTAAAAAGGAGGTGAAAGTTTTTTAAAATTTTTTATTTTATTTTATTTTTGCAGTTTTTGGCCGAGGCTGGGTTTGAACCCACCACCTCCAGCATATGGGGCCGGTGCCCTAACCTTTTGAGCCACAGGCGCTGCCCGAGGTGAAAGATTTTTAACTGAAAACTATAAAAACACTGATGAAAGAAATTGAAGATACAAATAAATGGTAAGATATCCCTTGTTCAGGGACTGAAAAAAATTAATATTGTTAAAATGGCCATACTACCTAAAGCAAACTATAGAGTCAATGCAATCGCTTATCAAAATACCAAAGTTGGTTATAAAGTGATTTTTGGTCTTCTGGCTATATACCTAGTAGAGGAATTATTTGAACCAGAATGTTTATTGTAGCTCAATTCATAATTGCTAAGTCATGGAAGAAGCCCAAGTGCCCATTGACCCACAAATGGATTAGTAAATTGTGGTATATGTACACCATGGAATATTATGCAGCCTTAAAAAATACGGAGACTTTACCTTTTTTATGTTTAAAAGGATGGAGCTGGAACATATTCTTCTTAGCAAAGTATATCAAGAATGGAAGAAAAAGTATCCAATGTACTTAGCTCTACTATGAAACCAATATGTAAGCACCCACACTCCCATATGAAAGCTATAACCCAACTACAGGCCAAGATGCAGGGGAAAGGGAAAGGGGGGGCAGGATGGGTGGAGGTAGGGTAATTGGTTAGACCATACCTATGTTGCATTTTACAAGGGTACATGTCAAATATACTAAGTGTAGAGTACAAATGTCTTAACACAATAATTAAAGTGTGGTGAAGTTTTGTTAACCAGTTTGATGAAAGTATTTCAAATTGTATATAAAACCAGCACATTGTATCCCACAAATGCATTAATGTATGATGTAATTAAGCTATGATGTAATAAGAAAAAATACCAAAGTTGGGCTGGCCTCAGTCGCTCACACCTATAATCCTAGCACTCTGGGAGGCTGAGGCAGGTGGATTTCTTGAGCTCAGGAGTTTGAGACCAGCCTGAGCAAGAGCAAGACCCCCCTCTCAAAAAAAACAAAAAAACAAAATAGCTGGGCTTTGTGGCAGGCACCTATAGTCCCAGCTACTCAGGAGGTTGAGGCAAGAGGATTGCTTGAGGCCAAGAATTTGAGGTTGCTGTGAGCAATTATGCCACACACTCTACCCAAGACAACAAAGTGACACTCTGTCTCTAAAAAAAAAAAACATACTGAAGTTATTCTTCACAGAAATAGAAAAAAAATCTTAATATATATATGTAGAACCACAAGAGACTCTGAATAGCCAAAGCCATCCTGAGCAAAAAGAACAATTACACTTCCTGGTTTCAAAATATACTACAAAGATATAGTAACAAAAACAGCATGGCACTGGAATAAAAACAGACACACAGACCAATGAAACAGAGTAAACAACTTGGAAATAAAGTGCCAAGAACACACAACAGAAAAAAAAGTCTTGTCAAAAACTTCTGTAAGGAAAACTGGATATCCACATGCAGAAGAATGAAATTGGACCTTGTCTCATACAGTATACAAAAATAAATTCAGTATGAATTAAAAATTTAATGTAAGTCTTGAAACCATGATTCTACTAGAAGAAAACACAGTGGAAAAGCTCCATGATATTGTTCTGAGCAATGATCTTTTGGATTTGACCTCAAAGCCATAGGCAACAAAAGCAAAAAATAGACAAATGGGATTACATAAAACTAAAATCCTTTTGCACAGGAAATGAAACAGAGTGAAGAGACAACCTACAGAATGCAAGAAAATATTAGCAAACTATCCATCTGATAAGGAGTTAATATCCAAAATATATAAAGAATTCAATAGCAAGAAAACAAATTTTAAAAATGGGCAAAAAACCTAAATAAACGATTCTCAACAGAAGATACATGGGTTGCCAGCAGGTATCTGAAAAAGTGCTCACCATCACTAATCATCTGAGATATGCAAATCAAAACTACAATGAGGTGTCACTTCACTTTAGTTACTAATAGGCTATTATCAAAAGGACAAAAGAGAACAAGGGTTGACAAGGATGTGGAGAAAGGGGAACCTCTGCATGTTGTTGGTGGGAATGTAAATTAGTATAGCTGTCATGGAAAACAGTATGGAGATTCCTCAAAAAATTAAAAATGAAACTACCCTGTGATCCAGCAATCCCACTACTGGGTAGCTATCCAGAGGAAAGGAAATCAGTATGTTGGAAAGATACCTGCACCCCTGTGTCTACTGCAGCACTTGTCACAATAGCTAAGATACGGAATCAACCTGAGTGTCACACAGGCCTGAAAAGACAAATACCACATGATGCAAATGTGGAATCTAAAAAAGTCGATCTCATGGAAATAGAGAGAACAGAGTTACCGGAGGCTGAGGCAGTTGGGTGGGTGTTGGGGAGATGTTAGTGAAAAGATTTATAATTACAGTTAAATGGGAGGAAAATGGTCATGAGATCTATTATACAGCACGGTGACTACAGCTAATGATGACACACTGTATTCCTGAAAAGTGCTATGAAGAGGGAAGTTAAGTGTTCTCACCACAAAAATATCTGTATGAGGTAATGCATGTTAACAGGCTAAATTTAATCATTCTACAATGAATACATACCTTAAGACGTCATGTTGTACACAACAAATAAATATAAAATTGTATCTGTCCATTAAAAAATAAAATGGAAAAAAAACTCTCCAAAGGGGATTTTAAAGAACATTAGGAAATTCAGAATTAAGAGGACTGAAGACATTTTTGAATGAGAAGACATTCCTGCCTGCACTTGGCCTGCCAGGCGTTAGGACACAAAGCAGGCAAAGTAAGATCACGTGGCATTGGTGCAAGAGCAGAGAGAAGAGACGAGGTCCATAAATTACCTCGTTCGTTTAATTTCCATTTATAGATGGGGACTGAGCATCAGAGCTGGTAAGAACTTGTCCCAAGATTTAATAGCTCAAGGCGATGGAGCTGAGATCCAAATATAGCAACCAAAGCCTTCCTGCCCATTAAGGTGGTGTGTGGAGGGCCCAACTTCAGATACCCAGAACACTTTACAGCTTAAGGTTTAATTGGTTATGTTGGCAAGTGGCCAGGATCAAACATTTCTCCCACCCTCACCTCACACTGTCTCTTGTCTTTCCTGAGTTAAGTAAACTCACTTGTCACATTTTGATCTTTTGATGTCATTGCCCCTTAAAGAAGTTGATGTAAGCCATATAAAATTTTGCAAACAATTTTGAGGTCGTAGTTTTCTATTGGCACCCTGAAGCCCAGCCCTAGATTAAATAGGGCAAAGGGTCCCTAACCTGGTCCATCATCAAAATTACCTGCAGAACTTTAAAACAACGTCACTGCTAGAATCTATCCCAGGCCAGCCCAGGAGTCCCTAGTGATGGGATTTGGAAAGCTATAAATGCTTCCCAGGGAACTGGCATTTCTATGTTGCCAGGCTTTGGAGTTAGGTGCTTAAGAAGAATAATCCTTAACATTTACAGTGCTTTTCATAAAAGAGTATCCCTTCCTTGAAGTAACCACACTATACTGTTGGTGCTATGAATAGACTATTAGCAAGAGGAAAGGACTGTTTAAAAAATTAAGGAAAAATATTTTCCCGGTGGGGAGGACTGCTGTGTGTCCTGTTTCCTTCAGGGTTGTTTTACGTGTATAATGCTGTAGCCCTCCCTGGGTTAGATCTACACATGTTTTGAATGTTTAATATGTAGCAGGTCACATCTGATATAGTAGCCTTGGAAGAAGAAATAAGATCTGAAAAGAATAGGTAAGTTGAAACTACAGTTTAGAGAACTTTTCACCTCGGTTTTGTCAGTTAATTGAGAAGCATGTTCAGTGTATCAACATCAGTGCCGAAACATCTTTTATGTATTGTTGTGGTTTTATTATTTTGTTTTTAGAATGGTTGCTCCCTTAGATAATTTGGCATGATTCTAGAGAAAGCTGTTGTCCTTTCTCTGTAAAATTAAGCTGCTGCCCACGCAATTAGGTGTGAATTACACAGATAGATCCAAACGGCCTCTGGAACAAAGGCTTTGTGATCATAGCCTTTCCTGACCCTCATTTTCTGTGACAGTTGGTGACTTTTAACCATCCCAAGACCACAGAGGTTCTGCAGGGTACATGCCATCTGTTGCAGCTCAGTTAGGTTGGATTTGTGCCTCCAGGAAGACAGAATGCTTCAGCATGGCTGAAACTGTTCAGTTTTGACACATATTCAGGAGTCCTTCAAAACAACAAAAAAGAAGAAACTAAATCGACGAATCGAAGAACTGATTTTTAAAAAGAAAAACCTCATCACCAAATCACCAAATCCCTCTTAAATCAACTCAAGGAAAAAAATGGAACAGTATTTGAAAAAGGAAACAAGGTCGACTATTCTATTCTAAGGAAGCAAACACAATAACGATCTCTCCTTTCTCCGACACACAGAAAACTGTGGGTCCATTTCATTTTAAAAATGGAAACCTGTGAACCATTTTTTAAAAATTCCATTCTTTAGTGAAGGCAATACATCCACAAAAGGAAAAGTAAGAGCACTTATAATTTCCAGTAAAGCTATCATTTTCTGGATTTTTCCTTTCAGATTTTTCGCATATGCATCGATGCTTGAGTATATGCACACACAGGTTAGTAACCTGCACTTTGACTTAATCTTTCCCCGGCATTATCACAGGCTCCAAAATCATGATTTTCGATGGTTATGTAATGTCCCATTCACTTAATGTGTCATGATTTTTTAAGCTACTACCCTGCTGTTATACATTTGGGCTGTTTCCCAGTTGGTTCTCATTTTAGATTATCCTGTTTGGAATATGTGCCTGCAACTGGCTTTCTTTCTTTCTTTCTTTTTTTTTTTTTGGTATTTGTTTCATCCATTACAGGTAAATTCCCAGAGGACTGGGGTTTCTGGGTCACAATTTCCAACTTCTCCATGCACTGCCAGATTGCTTTACAAAAGGTTGATACTACTTGAAAATGTCCCTAGTGGGGAGGGAATAAGAAAAAAGATAAAGCATACACACCAAAGGCCAGTATTACACAGTTGGTTAAAGTTAATCTTTGCAACAAATCCTAGACGTAGGTATCATTTCCTCCATTTTATGAGTGGACAAAAGGTGGGTTAGGAAATTGACCTCAGAACCAGCTTTCCTGACCCAAAGTACCACCTCCCTGGAAACCTAAATAGGCCGAGTCTTGGGCAACCTTCCAACAAGGGGTTGCTGTCAGTATGACTGTTGTTTTTGTTAACTTAATAGACATAAAATGATAACCCCAATAATTTACATTTTATTCTGTAAATGAGTCATCATTTTGCCACTTATCTACCCGTATTAACACTTTCCTTTTACCAGTATGAAAAACTTGTGTCAGGTACAAATAATACAGTAGTACTAATCACACCCTAGCTCTCCGCTTTCTTCTCAGGTTAACGCTTGTTCCTTGTAAGAGGGCCTCAGTATTTGGTAAAACTGTTCCCTTTCATGGGTTCTTTTTTTCTCAAATCTACGAGATTTGTTAACCTTCCCAGAGATCTCACATTTTTTATTCAAATTTTGTTCCTATTTTTCTGATAAGATTTGTAAAAATTTTTAATCCTATGCTCCCCAGAGTTTTTCGTAAGGAAAAGGGAAACATCTCCAGGGTCTCCCTGTGGGGAACTGCTTATTAAATCGTAAGGACAAGAAAATAACGCAGCCATGAAGGTTATCTTGATTACGGGAGTGAAGTGGCCATGCACTGTGTGTGCATCTGGAGGCAAGGAAACAAAAACAGAGGGCTGTGGCTTTGCGGTGGTGGAATTACGAGGTAAAAGATATTTCGAACAGCTATTACAAAGAGAAAAGGAAAAAAATCCTTAAAGGGATAGTAAACATGGATTTATCCCCATTGTTTTGTTTTTTGCAGTTTTTGGCCGGGGCCAGGTTTGAACCCGCCACCTCCGGTATATGGGGCCAGCCCCTTACTCCTTTGAGCCTCAGGCGCCGCCCATATCCCCATTGTTTAATAATGAACCGTGACGGCCCCTGCAACACAGGTGGAGAGGCTGGTTTCCCCAGGGCCCTGATGACCAGATTCTGTCCCTCCAGGGTGGGAGGAAAGCGTGTGCAAAGGGAAGCTGTGGGTCCGCGGTCACACCCTGGTCCCATTCCCGGGTACCACCGCCAGGGCAGCCGCACTAACCGCCGGCATCCCCGAGACTCCACCCCCGAGGCCGGAGGCCCCGCCCACGCCCGCTGGCTCTCTCCCGGTCCCCCGGTGGCTGAGAGTGGGGCCCGGCTGCCTCCCCCAGGACCGCTATCGCCGCGCGGACACAGGGCGGGGCCGCCTCCCGGGAGGAGCTCGGCGCCTGCGGCTGAAAGCCCTCTGGAGTCTCGGAACTCCTCTCCCGCTGCGGCCTGGACCCGGAGGCTGGCGCCCGCCTCTTCATACCCCAACGCACCCTCTGTGCACCTGGAGGCGCTGGGCTTTGCCAAGGGCCGTCCTGGCCCCTGACCCTGGCCTCTGTACGCCAGGGGCAGCCATCTGGCGGGGAGCCGGGGCCCTGAGACCCCCAGAATTTCCTGCTCTGCTCTCCTGGCCGAGCGCCCCAGCCGAGCTCGTCGGCGGCCCTCCTTGAGCCCAGCCTCCGGCCATCTCCCCCACGTTCTCGCACCTGCGGTCCCTGGGGTCGCGCGACTTGCCCTTCTCGCACCCATGCTGGGTGGGGGGCGATTAGATACCTCACAACCACCGACGTCCCCCAGAGGGACTGCACTAGCTTCCCCCAACCCCCACTCCGAATAAATGCAGGCTTTCATAATCCGAAAATCGAAGCCAAGCAGCGTCATCCGAAAGACACCAGCACACCCGGCAGGCCTGAGCAGCGCCATGAGCCCCGGGGAAGCTCCAGCCCTTCCTTACTGCCAAGGTCCCTACCTCGCCCGGCCGCGTGCCCTAGCACCTCAGCCCCAACACCCCCGGTTCTCCCTGGGCCTTCGCTTATCCCCGCCGCACCCTGGTTCTCGAGACCCCTGTCCCAGCCCACGTCCCTCGCTGTGTTTACCTGCCTCGGTCGCGAGCAGAGGAGAAGCAGCTCGCAGCGCCGCGGCTGTCAACGACTGGTGCCGAGGGCAGGCAACGCGCGCCGCCAAGGAGGAGCCGGGGGCGGGGCAGGGAGGTGGCGGCGCGCACAGGCGGAGGTTGGAGCGTGGACCAATTAGGCGCAGCCTCGCGCACTCCTGGGTGCGCCCGGCCGGCAGCCGGCCGAGGTTTAAGTTAAAGGGCGCAGCGCTGGGAATGAGTCACTGGAAAAACGAGTTGATATTCGCTTAAACACCGCCATCACCTGATACCGCCTACGAGTGTCATCGCTCCCTGACGTTGCTCATTGACTATAAAAATCTTTTTAATTGAAAATTCTGCTCAAAGCCTCAAATCCCCGTTACATAATAAAGAACTCGAGAAAAACGACAGGTTAGGGAATGAGAAAGCAATTTCTGGTTAACTTTGATAACCAGAAATTTCTAAAGGGGGAAAAATTGGTCACCCTGAAGTGAGCCAAATAATTATAAATTGGAGGCCCAGAAAGGGCACTGACACTCACCTATTCCTTCACTTCTTCACTTTCTGCTCCTCATTTTACTCTAAAGAGATGATGTGGATTGTGATACTGACAAAAGAGGCACCCCGTATGAAGCAGGTGTGTTCTAGCTCAGAATCTCTGCTGAGACATTAGGTGGGGGGGTTGTTTCGTTTAAAGGAGGGATGTAGCGATGGCAGGACAGGAGTTAGGGGCGACCATGTAAATTTTTGCCCAAACCGGGTCACTTTTGAGAGTTTAAGGGGCATAAACCAGGACTATCTCGGGGGAAACGAGATATATATTGTACTCGCTGTGGGTTCTGAAAGGCTTATGGAGCACGTAAGGGAAGAGGTTTAGGATGCTGACGATCCAATTGGAAACAGGATTTGGGTAGAATAATTGTATCTCAGGACCGATCACTCAAGTGGAAGCGGACAAGCGGTGAGCGAGGGAGGAGCCAGGAGGACGTACTTTTCAGAGCTGGGGGCGACAGCGCCCCGGATGTGGTGTTTGTGGGAAGGCAGGGAACACTGGAAAGGTCCGCGGGGAAGGGCAGGGAGAGGGCCAGACAGCGTGGCCTTTGCATGCAGCTGGTTCAGTCCAGCGGGGAGGGCTGGCCTGAGTC
The DNA here is from genome assembly GCF_000181295.1 of Otolemur garnettii. Taxonomy (NCBI): domain Eukaryota; kingdom Metazoa; phylum Chordata; class Mammalia; order Primates; family Galagidae; genus Otolemur; species Otolemur garnettii. The sequence goes on from NW_003852420.1 coordinate 10,929,520, forward strand.
CAGTTGGAAAACAGCACCAGGCAGCGATGCTGGTTTGCCTCCTGTCAGCCTTACATAATGCTTAGGTTGACAGAGCTTCTGGAACGTCCCCTCCTTTCCTCAGAGATGGCTCGTTGAGAGATGAAATCCGGCAGCAAAGCATCTCTTTGGTCTTCTAGAGTCTCGTGCACAGCTGGGAGGACTGAGTCAGGTTGGGGCCGGAAGTGGGTGGCCAGATCAGCCCAACCAGGGGCTGGCTACCCTTTTGGCAGAGCGGACTCAGGGTAAGCTAACTTCCAGTTTGTCCTCAAAAGAATCGTGTGTGCTGGGCGACTGCTCTGTCCCCAACTAGGAAAAGGCTCAAAAAGGCAGACGATATTTTTTTGGGGGGGGGAGGAATTAAGGAACCAATGGGGATCACCTATGTCTTCCTATTCTTATTATTATGTTGCAACTCGCCCAGAGCTTAGTAGTTGAAACAACCACCATTTTATTGTGGAGATAGATTGTGTAGACCAGGGAGTTGGGCAGGCACGGTAGGGACTTGATTCTGCCCCATGATGTTTGGGCGGTGAGTTGGAAAGACTCGAAGTCTGCAGGTGGCTAGATAGCTGAGGGCTGGAATGATCTGAGGGCTGGTCCACTGGTATGAGTGGCACCTGGGCTGGGAGGACTTGAACCTCAGGTGTGCTGACCTGGGTGCTGCTCTGTGGCTTCCTCTCAGCTTAGGGGGACTTCTTACTTGATGGCCCAGGGCTCCAAGCATGAGAGTTTCAGCAAAGGAGGAAGCTGCATTGCCACTTGCTACCCAGCCTCAGAAGTCACATAGCATTACTTCCATTGTATACTCTTGAACACTCAGATTGATTCAAGGGAAGGGGACATGGACCCCACCCCTCAAAGAGAGCAGTATCAAAGAATTTGCAGCTGTTCAAAAAATGCCACAATGGGCTTGGAGGTTTGGCCTGTAGATACTTAGGCATTTTCATTGACCTCAGGGACAGCACCAGGGGTGGGCAGCCCATAGGAGGTGTCTTCTGCAAGTGGCATCCCAGCCTTACTCCAGTTGCCTCACCCATCACCACAACCACTCATAACCCACTATAAACAATGAAGGTCGTGTACTGGGCTGGGTGAAGAATGGGGTTTAGGATTTGTCCTCCCGGGTTTCACCTGATAGCCCCACAGCCCTCGCTGAGTTTCTTGGACATCTCCCTTCACATCTGTGTCCCTGCTCAAAGTTATTTGTCAACACTATGTAATCCTCCTCAGTGAATAATAAGAAGAAGCTAACAAAGTCATGCTCTCAATTTATCTTATTTGTGAAAGGAGAATCATTTCATTCAACAAACAACTTATTATTGAGCACCCAGTATGAATTAGAGAGTTACAGTTTCTAATGGCCCATGATGGGTTTGGGATTTTAACTAAATGTGAAAGCAAAGTCCCTGAAGATTAAGTGAGGGAGTGACATGGCCCTCTTAATGATTGCTCTGGCTCAGCAGCTCTCAATCTGTGAGTCTCAACCCATGGGAACTGTATTAAACGGCTGCGGCATTAGGAAGGTTGAGAACCACTGCTCAGGCTAGTGTGCAAGGCATTAATCAGGGCCTGGGCTGTGGCTTTTGCAGTGGTCCAGGGGAGAGAAAATGGTGGCTTGATCTACAGTGGTGGCAGAGGATGGATTCAAGACAGAATCTAGAGGTGGACCCACTGGACTTGCTAATGCCAATGAGATAAGGAGTCCAGGAAAAGGGGGAATCGTGGATAACTCCTGGTTTTTTTTAATGAGCAACCGGGGATGGTGGAGCTATTTTCTTAAATGGTAAAAGATGAAGAGCAATGAAATTTTGGAGAGCACCTCAGGAATTCCTTTTATTTGAACAACGTTGAATATGTGATATCTGTGTAGCGTCTGGATGGCTGTTGAAGATATACATTTAAAAGTTTTCAGCATGGCTCAGCGCCTGTGGCTCAAGCGGCTAAGGCGCCAGCCACATACACCTAAGGTGGTGGGTTTGAATCCCCAGCCCGGGCC
>NW_003852420.1:10931668-10942909 GCF_000181295.1 Otolemur garnettii
GCCAGCCAGGGTCAGCTTCCCGGCCTGCTGTCCTCTGTGTAGCGTCTGGATGGCTGTTGAAGATATACATTTAAAAGTTTTCAGCATATAGATGATTTTCAAAGTCATGGCCTTAGATGATGCCACCAAGGGAGAAAATACAGCTAAAGAAAAGAAAGGAATTAGGACCTAATCCTGAGGACCGGTGACAGTGACAGACCAGTGGTTCTCAATCTTCACTGCACAGCACCTGCGGGACAGGACACAATACTGATTTCTGGGCCCCACCCCAGAGGTGCAGTAGGTCCGGGGGCGGGGGGTCTGTGACAGGGACCACACTTTGAATTTGAGAAAGAGAAGGAGGGGTGGCTGGTGAGACAGGAGGGAAACCAAAGAGGGTTCTAGACTCAGAGAGGAGTCGGAAGTGAACTGAAGTGGGCATGGAAGGTGAGGGAGACGCTGCTTCTGAGTTTTAACCTGAAGGGAGCAGAGGAGAGGGCAGCTGAGAAGAGTGTGTGGGTAAGAGAGGGTGCTTGAAACTCTGTCACTGGAGGGTCTTCTTCAGGGGGAGTCCCTGAGGTAAACTGAAGCTTCTAGAACCTCAGCAGTGATGACTGTGGTGGCTCCTGGTGGTGAGAATGCCTGGCAAAATATAAGAGTTTTTTGGAATAAGTGTGAAAATCTGGGTGGCACCCATAGCTCAGTGGGTAGGGCGCTGGCCACATACAGAGGCTGGTGCGTTCCAACCCAGCTGGGGCTGTTAAAACAATGACAACTGCAAAAAAAAAAAATATATAATAACCGGGCATCGTGGCAGGCGCCTGTAGTTCCAGCTACTCGAGAGACCAAGGCAAGAGAATCGCTTAAGCCCAAGAGTTTGAGGTTGCTGTGAGCTGTGACACCATGGAACTCTACCCAGGGCGATAGCTTGAGACTCTGTCTCATAAGAAAAAAATGTGTGAAATATGTCAAAGGTGTATTAACTTTGTAAATAATCATTTTGTACGTTGGACCACTGCTTAGTCAGCATATTCTGCAGGTTCGCATTCCCAGATGCTCCGTTTGCAGGGCCTGTCTCTACACGGCCTCCCTGTGACTCCCACGACAGCACATCCTCCGGGCCCTGCCTCCGCCTCGTGCCGGGCTCTTCTTTACCAGGACGAACACAGCCTCCTTCTGGACCTTTTTCCTCAGCTGGATCCCTGTCTTTTTGTTTTGAGTGCCGCCAGCCAGGGTCAGCTTCCCGGCCTGCTGTCCTGACCACATTGCTCTTTTCCTCCGAGCCCTTGGTGTTTAAAACGCTTACCGTTGGTTTGTCACGCATTAAATTCTAACTCTGCTTCAACTTATATTCTGCATCTTGTTTTCAGAAGCTTTGTTTTCTTGTCTTGTGGCATTTTCTTGAGAGGCACACGAATTTTCATTGCTTTAATTTTCTGATGGCCCTTTGTTTCTTTGAATGAGACTTTATGCCAAGACTGGAAAGAGAGCTGCGCTGGCTTTATGTAAGTCACAATTGCTTGACTGGGACAACAGTGGAAGATACCCAAAAGATGTTAAATGTGTGACATCAGAATAAAAGTTAATAGCATATAGTAGAAGTGAAGTTGAGTGTCAAAATCAATAATATGAAAATAAAAGTGGTTGGAGGTCACGTCAGAGCTCATGGGCAGTTCTGTTCTTTCTTTTCTTTTCTTTTCTTTTCTTTCCTTCCTTCCTCCCTTCTCTCTCTCCCTTCCTTCCTTCTCTCTGTCTCTCCCTCCCTCCCTCCCTTCCTGCCTTCTCTCTGTCTCTCCCTCCCTCCCTCCCTTCCTGCCTTCCTTCTTTCCTTTTCTTTCTTCCTCATATTATCATATTAAATCAAGAAAATGAGACAAACCAGGATCGGAAATGCTGCCACTTGAAATTGCCTGATAAATTACTCTGAAAACTTTGGCTTCCATGTTTGTTCATATCTTGCTTCTCTCTGCCAGGGAGAAGCACCTTGAGACTGAAGAGGGTACAGTGCACACTGGGTTGGAGGGTCCTGGAAGCTCAGATGGGTTGGAAAGAGTCTGACACCCTCATTTATGCCAATCACATTCAGGTCTCCAGACCTGTCTGGATCATATCTTCTATATAGGAGTGGAGTGTCATTCCTGTTGCTCACAACTCAAATGCAAACTGCGGCCTTCGTAGAAATAGTCTGAAATGTTTAACCCTAATGCACAAATAACATGAGAGGGTGCTATGGTTTAAATGTGTCCCTCTAAAAGTCAGGTGTTGAAACTTAATGGCCAACATGATAGTATTAAGAGGTGCTGCCTTAAAGAGGTGTTCAGGTTACTAGGGCACCTCTTGCAGGAATAGAATTCAAATCCTTAAACAAGAGGCTTCACACGCAGCATTTGGCCCTCTTACCCTTCTGCCATTTGGAGACACAGTGTTCTTCCCCTCCACAATGTAGCATCAAGGTACCATCTTGGAAGCAGAGAACAGCCCTCATCAGACACCAGACATATTGGTGCCTTGATCTCGGACTTCCCAGCCTCTAGAACCATGAGAAACAAATTTCTGTTTTTTATAAATTATCAAGTCTTTGGTATTCTTTTATAGTAGCATAAATGGGCTAAGACAGATGGTTTCAACCATTCTGGATGTTGAGAATTTGAATTTATTTCTGAAAGTCTTAAAGCCTTTGGTGGTGGAGGGGGTGGTACAAGAATACCACAAATTAATGGATGGGTTTATTCTTTGGTCAGTACCTTCAGATGATAAAAAGCTTGAGTTAGAATAACAGACAGCACTGATGGCAAGGAAAAGAAACCCATTCAGCCTGGCCTGAGCAAAAGGCAGTTTGTTAAAATGAAGCAGTAGATGGTATCTACCAAACAGGGGACAGCCAGGCCTTGTCAACCTAAGTAACAGAGGGAAGCTTTCTAAAAGAAAGTGATGCTTTATCCAGGATTATAGCCTTGGAGTGGGAATATGAGTGCCATAGCAAACTAGAAGCATATTCAGGGAGGTAATGAAAGGCAAAGGTTTTTAAAGGAAAAAATGAGGAGGATTATGTAATTGCTTTGAGAAAATTATCCTTGACCACAAGGGTGGCATCAGTTCAAGGTTAGACAGGGAGTTCCTAAGCAGATGTCTTTGCAGTGGTATTTTTGTGCATATAAGGTTGCAGTTGGCCTTTATGCAAGGTTGTAGTTTTTGTAGTCTTTTGTGATACTTCTTACCAGGCAGTTGTGTATGAGACACCTCTTTTCATGGCATTGCCTGGCTCTAATTGTTAGGGTTTTTAACACAGGTGAATCCATTTTGATTCTAACTTTCCCGGCATCGTGTGGCAGTGTTTAAAACAATTGCTCCCTCCCTTTCCTCTTTTTTTTTTTTTATGATTATTGACTTTTTTTCTTGCAAAAGTGATACATGTTCAACAGGCACATTAGAAAACATAGAGAAAAATAAAGAATTGTAAACTCTTTATGATTCTATCCCTTTCATGTTATTTTTATGTGCACATAGAATTTCTCCTTAGCCAAATACAATCATGATTTTTGCAATAGTCTCCTCCCATATCACAATACATTCTGCAACATCATTTTAATGGCCATTTTGCAGTGGGGAAGAACATCCCTGCAGCTTAATAAGCTGCTAGGCATAGAGTGTCGAGAAAGGATGTGAGTGTTTCTAAACATGAAGCCATTGAAAGAGAAAACTGGTGTATAGTAATATTGCAAAAAAGAAAAAAAACCCAAGCCTATCAGTTGTCTTTAATGAAAAAACAGAACGGAATTTGTAATCCTGGCATTGGTGTGGAGGGGAATAATCAATCCCGCAGAATAAGGTAATATTTTAATACCTGATTTCATATCTTACATATTTATTTGAGCTTTTAGACAGCTGAAACATTAGTTTGTAGGGTAATCCTAAGAAAAAACAGGCAAATGCAACATGCCATTCATTAATAGTATTTTAAGTAATATTTTTCACATGTCACCAATAAAAAGTTTTGGCAGGAAGCTTATTGCAAGCATTGATCTAACTTGGTTTTTACTTTTTTTGCTATTGAAGTTACAGTTCATAAAATGCCTTTTTCTTTTTCTTGCCAAGGGTTTATTTCTCAATTGGTAATCTTTCAAATGTGACTAACGTTCCATGTTTATTTTGGTAACTCTCAAAGGAATGAAAATCTGAAATAGTAAATTTCAGCGTTAATTTTGTCTGCTTTAAGGGCATATGAAAAATTAGCCATATTTCGTTTGTAAATTCAGCAACTGAATCAGTTGTGGTTTGTGTTAAAAGATAATGTTTATTCTGCTAATGTAAACTTTTGAAGATCTTTAGTGTATGGCTCTTTTGTCTTTACTTTGGGTGATTTGCCTTTCGTCTCTGCACCTTGATTACATACAACTAGAGACATTTGTGAAAGAGCTAGTGGAAACAAAACTAAAACCAAACTCAGTATATGTGATTTTATGGCCCTAAGGTTCTTAGTATTGTGTGATTTACTCCATTCAGTTTGTCTTTCTAAAGTCCTTAAGAGGAAATACCTGCCAAAGCAATTAAGCAGGACATAATGTTCCCCTATTTAGAATAATACTTAAATGTGAAAACAACATGGATGTGATCCTGGATGTAGAATTTCTGTAGCCATTTTCTTTATACAAATAAATACAAACTGGTTATTTGGTTGGACAGTAAATCTTTGTGCGTGACTATAAATGTGGAGCTTTGTTTATCCACTTAAGACAATAGGGAAGGGAGGATTTGCTGAGAAATTATCTAATAGGGAGTGGGCATAAAGCAAGTTAATTCCCAGGGGCAGGTTTCATGTCGAAAAGCACCAATGCATTGCTTTAACTTTTGATTAGTTTTATTCTCTTAAGCAAACTTAAAGAGAGTATCATACCATGCTATATCCTGGTAGGCCAGGGTGGTTGAGAATTCTACAATGGAATGCCATTTTGGCTGGATGTTACATTTTTTGAAGGCAAGCATATAAAAAGTAGCCTGTGTATTTTTTTACATCACAATTTAACTTCACACTTTATGACATGCTATAAAGGCTGAATGGTTCCTCTTAGTAAGGATATTTGTTTACAAGTGCCAGGAAATAACTCTAAGATAAGATACCAAAGGATAACTCTAAGATAAGATACCAAAGGATATTTCTAGAAAGAATTAAGAAAGCTATTTAAGAAGGCCATGACTCAGTTTTTGGCATGTATGTGTACCTTTCAACATCCTAGGAATTTTCATATTAAAAGCAAAATATGTTTTTCCAGTTACAGTCTACTTTAAGGAATTACTGTTGTTCCCTTTTCACAGGTAAAATCACTGTTGGGAATTACAACTGGAGAAAAAATATCCAATAAGAATGACTGTAGATGGCTAAACGATTCTAACTCAGTGTAATGTATAATGCAACCGGGACCCTTGTAAATTGTCATGCCAATAAAATGGCATAAGTGGTAAAAAAACAAAACAAAACATGAAGCCAAAATGATTGTACCAATTTATATGCACATACACACAAAATGCTCTGAATCTCCCAGTAGAGTATTATCATTTTTTTTCTAATCATTGCCAATTTGATAAATGAAAATGATATTTGTTTTAATGAATGATTAAAGCTTTTTTATTGCTGCAAAATTAATTGTGAAATTCTGGCTCTTGCAAAGAACCTCAAGAGACAAAGTGAGGAGGAAGCATTTCCTAGCAGTCGTTTAAGCAACTGGCTGTTGGTTTCCTGTTCTCTTTTCTCTTTCTTATTTGGGTAAGGAACCCAACTACTCCAATTATAGATTTCATACCCTGTGTTTCTGGTTACCTTTGTGCATGCTGTTGTATTCAGTCTAAAATATTCTAAAGGTATTTCTCCTTTATAATGAGCCAGAGAAATACATGGAATTATGATAGAAAGTGTAGGCGGTGCCTGTAGCTCAGTGGGTAGGGTGCTGGCCACATACACCCAGGCTGGCGGATTTGAACCCGGTCCGGGCCTGTTAAAAACAACAATGACAACTGCAACAACAAAAAAATAGCCAGGCATTATGGCGGGCACCTGTAGTCCCAGCTACTTAGAAGGCTGAGGGAAGAGAATTGCTTAAGCCCAGAGTTTGAGGTTGCTGTGAGCTCTGACAACACATAGCACTCTACCTAGGGTGACATAGTGAGACTCTGTCCCAACAACAACAAAAAAAAGTGTAGAAAGCTGAAAATGTTTTTCTGGTCAAATATCCATGAGAAATTATCTTCATTGTCTTTGAAATTCCCCTCCCTGATGGTGTAATATACTTTGCAGAGGCAGTGTTTTCTCTTTCAATGCATTATTTATAAGAAGCTACATCAGTTGCAGCAATTCTGTAGGGCAGTATTTTTTTTTTCTGTGCCATCTTTTTTTTCTCAAATGGATAGACCCCAAGAAATCTGAAAGAAAAAGAATTTCATGTTTTATTGGCGTGTTTCAACTTTCTTGGGTTGTTGGTGCCCAAGGAAATTGTACAGAAGCATTCTTAGGTGTGTGGCATTTTTATGTTTATTTGTCGAAATTGTTATACTCCTTCCCAATAGAGAGGCAGATGTTAATGTTTGTGGACTATTAGCGTATGTAACAATAACGTAAGATTATTCAAAACAGGAAAATCTATGTGCCTGTCTGATGTTGATCATCAAAAGAGTGGTTCACGTGGAATTACTTCCTAATGATATTGCTGGATTTATTCTAATTCGTCCTCAGCTTGTAGCTTCTCTTGTCCTAACGACACACACTGGCAAGGAGGTTGGGGTCACCTCCTTGGAAGGTGGAAGGAGGTTGGAAGGAGTTTTTGTCCAGGAGTTGAGTTAACTTGGCCCACAGGGTCCTCATGGCCACTTCTAAGCTTTACAAAGAACAAGAACATCACCAAAATAAATCCTAAAATTCATGCTAGAGCAAACACATTAATGTAGAAAACTGTGTTTTCGGAATTGATTTTGTAAAAGGAAACCTCAGATCAAAATATCAGCTTTAAGTGTAGTGTTCACAGCTGTCCGTTTCATACAGCAGCTCTAAGACGCATGTGCTATTGAAACCAACAACATTTCAGTTCCTCACTCACACCTGCCACTTCCAAGGGCTCAGTGGTGGGTTCTGGTTGAATAATTTTTACTGTTGTAAATAGTTTCAAATTTTCTGTATATTAGGATGTTTTGACATCTTACATGACCTTTCTAGGCCAGGGTATTCTAGGCTCACACCTGTAGCCTCAGCATTCTGGGAGGTCAAGGTGGGTGGATCCCTTGAGCTCAGGAGTTTGAGAGAGTGGGACCCCGTCTCTACAAAAAATAGAGAAATTAGCCAGGAGTTCTGGTGGGCACCTTAAGTTCCAGCTCCTTGGGAGGCTGAGGCAGGAGAATTGTTTGAGCTCAAGAGTCTGAGGTTGCTGTGAGCTAGGCTGACACCATGGCACTCTAGCCTGGGCAGAAGAGTGAGACTCTGTCTCAAAAAAACCAAAATGAAACAACAAAAAAACCCTTTCCTGCTTGGGAACTACTGCCCCTTCCCGGGCTATCCAATCTTAGAGATAGTGAAAGACCCAGCCAGGGGTCTTTGCCTTTGATAGGCAAACTAATCAATCCTAAAGTATATCTCCCCTATCTGGCCTTTGCACCCAGGAGATAATATTCCTCTGCCTTATCCATGGTCAGGCGCTAGACAACTAGAGACAACCCTTATAAGCCCAAAGCCCAAAGAAATTATGGAAACTATCCAGTCCTTAAACTTTCACCCTGCCCTGCCTTGCCGTTCCCTCTGAACACCAGTGGAGGCTCTGACCTCATGTTCGCTCCTCACTCGGGTCTTCGGCCTCCTGACCACCCTGGTGTGTTTCCCAGGTGGCCCTTTGTGGCATGCCATGACGCCTGTTGTAGGACCTGTGAGCGGAAGAAACTTGGGCTTTTCCTGAGCCTCTCCTGTATTTCCTCTTGTGGCCACACCTGACCGACCATCTCATTATAAAAGAACCAAGAGAAAAGCACATATTACTAGAAAGTGTCCAGAAGTTACACGTGGTCATGCTCTGCCCCAAACGTGCTTGAGAGGCTTCAGGCTACTGTTCAGGTATAAGGTTTAGCGAAACTGCAGTGAGGGGCTGCACTTCCCCAACCTATTGGCCTTGGGCTGTCCACGTAAATTGCTCTGCTCAGTGGCACATTAGTGGAAGTGATGTGCCCAGAGGTGTAAAATGTGCTTGCCTTCTTGCTCTTCTGTCTTCACTGTGGAAAGAGCCTGCGTCAGACAGCTTTTGGTTCAAAGAGGATGAAATGTACCTGGATCCAGCCTGCAGTTCAGATCTCAGCCCTCCAGACCACTCACTCTGTCCACGTTAGCCCAATCCCAGGCAACCTGCGGATGCAGGAATGAAACACAATTGTTTACTGCTGAGTGCCAGTCAGTTTGGAGTTCATGTGACCTGACCCCACACGACTCTTTCATCATCTTTGAATAAAGCATTCTATCAGCTTTGAATATTCTCCCATCTTTGTCTACCTGGGAGAAATCCTTGGTACACTTCCAGCTGCACATTCAAATATCACTCATGCTGTTAAGGTTTCCTGGATTTGTTTTCTGCTGCCATATAAATAGAATTGTAGGAGACTTAAAAAAAAAAAATACCACCCCAAACAGCTTTTCTATTTCCTACTCACACTCACCACAGAATATGTCACCTGTGGTCACCAAAATGTCCCACTAACAACTAGTTCTCTGCTGGACATCAACTAGGAGTCCTCCAACTGAACTCAGAGTTGGGTTAAGCCTTGCGCCATTGCTTCATTCCACAGATAATATTTCTTCTTGTATCTCTCTAGGGGTATTAACGGTAATTACAAAATATTAGTTTCAGTTTCTCCTGGTTGATTACTGTGTGTCTGTTTGGATTCATCGTGCACAATGCTTGTTTCCCTCAGCTGTCTGGCTGCCCTGCTCAAGCTGAAGGGCGAGCATGTCCCAGCTGGCAGCATGCTCTGAATGCACAAGCGGGGCTTGGCAGCCTCACCCTTCTGGGCCCTGTTACTGGAAATCTCTCCATTTCCTGTTGGGATGGTGGCTGGGGTTCCGGGAACCGAATGAGAAACCAGGCTGCGGAAGGGTTGCCTCAGCCTCCAGAGCGCTGGCGTTCACGTAATCCCTGTTTTTAGTGTGACAAGCCTGCTTTCCACAGAGTTTGGCGTCTCCTAACTAGGCCACTCTACTGTTCACTCTACTGAGGGGCTAAATCTCTGGCTTCTGCAGGGGCTGGGGTTGGGTCAGGGGGAGGCCGTGATCTGGCTGAGCAGAGTTGGGGACACCTGGGGATCTGACCACTTCTTAGACTGTATTTTGGCCAGTCCTCCTTAATGGAGCCTTTTCCTTCATCTCTTTGTCCAGGGGGACCCTTTGTCACTAAGTAGCCTTCGGGGGACTAACCAGACTTTCTGGTTGTCCCACTGCCCTTTCAAACCAGGGTTCAACTCCAGGGATCAATGTTTTTTCTTTCCATTACTGACCTCCCATCCTTCTGCTTTCTGTAATGGTTTCCAACTGTTGTTGCTGCTGTCTCCCCTGCAATTCTCCTGAGCTGGCCTCTTGGGCTTTAAGCTTGTTCAAATCACTGCATTTACCCAGGAGCTCCGATCACTTGGTCCTTCATCCACACTCTCTCCTAAGCGACGAGCCCGTTCTATTTCTCTGGTCTTCCATTGGCAACCCCCTCTCTTCTGCCTCCTCTCTGCCTCCCTGCTGCACGTGGGCACACGCCCCTGGACTTCAGCCAAGGCTCCCTATTTGCCTCTGTCTACACTCTCCAAGTGATCGCATCTCATCTCCCATTTTTAAATTGTATCTGTTTGCTGATGACACCCAAATTTACATCTCAAGCCCTGCTTTCTTCCTGTTTGAATAAATACTAAAAGGAAAAGAGAGACACACCCTGTGAACATCTGGCAAAGTGCTATTCTGGGGACAGGGAGCAATAGGTGCTGGCGTCAGAGGTGGGGTCTGTTCAGCAGGCTGAGGTGCAGCTAGGATGGCTAACACAGGGAGGACATAAGGTCTGGTGTCTGTTTCCAAGTCAGAGGGGAGTCCGCAGCAGCCACAGCCAACACATGCCATGGGAGACCGGATGGTGAGAACAGGGAAATCAACTAGAAGGTATAGGAGGTCCTTGCTAGGGGAGGGGCAAAGCCTTGGGCCTGTCTGTAGGAAATGAGAGTCAAGGGGGCGATGCCCCAAGGTTCAGTGGAGAAGCCATGTCTGCAAATAGGGAGACTCAGGTACAAAGCAGAATGTGTCTCACCACCTTGCTACTCAGACTGGGGTCCATGAGCCACCAGCCTCAGCATCACCCGAGAGCTGGTTAGAAAGGCAGAATCACAGGTCTGTCCCGCACTGATCAGTGTTTGCATTTTAGCATGATCCTCTGAAGGGCTGTGCGCACACTGAAGTTTGAGAAATGCTGTGTTATGTGTCCCAAGGGAAGAACTGTTGGGCGTCTCCTTCAGAGGAGAGTGGGTGTCTGATGCTTGTGGTCTGAAAGAGCCTGCATGTTACCAGAGTGTATAGTAACTGACCATGAAGATCTAGGGAACCCCAAGCAAGGGGTGGCACGGGGTGTGGTGCTGGGATCCCTGCACTGGGTGGACCTCAAGGCTTGGACCAGTCACCTGCAGATCCCTTCCCAACACCAGGGTTTTATGCCTCTATACAACCAGCCTCCTGGATGCATATCCTTGCCTACTTCAGCAAGTGATTTCTGTTGGCCAAATTCCTGCAAGTGGGCACACTTAAAATTTCAGTAGCTGTTGCCAGATTTCCCAACAAAAAAGCACACCCATTTGTATCCCTCCTGACTGGGTTGGGACCACATGCTCTCCACGTTCTTGCCAACATTAATTATTATCTATTAATCTTTTAAACTTTGGCATGTGGATATGCACAAAACCTTATATTTGGTGATCCAAACTTACATTATCGGAAGGTGGAACTTCTTTTCCTGTTAACGATCGTGAATATTTTTGGCACGATCTTCAGTCCGTTCACATATTTCTCTTATTTTTCAATGAGATGGTTTTTCCCATTACTGATTTGTATCAACTTTTGGTATAATGGTAAATTAACTTTGTTCTCTTTATATATATTCTCTTTTGATTTCAATTAAGACACACACACACCCCCTTACAGTGTGGGAACTTACAACTGTTTGGTAGTCACATTTCTTTCTCATGTTCTTTGTGACTTCCAGAAAGTTCACGCTTAAG
>NW_003852420.1:10942929-10950421 GCF_000181295.1 Otolemur garnettii
AAAAAAAAATGTACCCATAAAAACAGTGCTTTCTGTTTGCATTTTAAACATCTAAATCTTCTCTTCATTTGAAATAAGTTTTGATTAAGAGAAAAAAGTCAAGCAGTCACCCTGTTTTCCCTGAAAGGTTAACAGATTGTTCCTGCAGATTTTGCTCATATGACACAGATTTTCTGCATTGCTTTAAAATGCCACCTTTAAAATAATGTACTGAATTTTCATATGTACTTAAGTTTATTTCTGTACTTTCTTTTAGTCTATTTATCTGTCTGCCAATTTGATGCAGTTTTCTTTTAAATAAATATTATTGCAGCTTTACTGCACAATTTTAATATCTGGCAGGCTGGCCCACCTCTACTGCTATTCTCCCACTTCTGTCCCCAGATTTTCTTTCTCTTTTCTCGTGTATTTATTCTTGTAGGAAACGATAATAATAGAGCTAACATTCACACACCTATTACATTCCAGATGCTGTGCTAAACACTTTATATGTGTTAACCAGCTTAATATTTTATTATGGAAACTTTTATTATTTGCATTTTCTGAGTGAGGAAATAGACACAGAGATGATGAATCACCTGCCCAAGTTTGCACAGTGAAACTGAGAATTATTCTTTTGCTATTTTGATTTGGCTTGCATTAAGACAGCTAGTATTAGGAGAAGTCACCTTTGTTACAATATTATGTCTTCCCAGGATGAGCAGGGTAATAATAATACTTGCTTCATTTTTTTTCTTTTTGGTTTGTTTGTTTTTTTAGACAGAGTCTTGTTCAGTTGCTCTGGGTAGAGTGCCATGGGCTGACAGCTCACAGCAACCTCAAACTCTTGGGCTAGAGCAATCCTCTTACTTCACCCTCCCGAACAGCTGGGCCTATAAGTATGTGCCACTACATCAGCTATTTTTTCTATTTTTAATAGAGATGTGGTCTAGCTCTTGCTCAGGCTGATTTCCAACTTCTGAGCTCAGGCAATCCACCCACCTTGGCCTCCCCAAATGCTGGCATTACAAGTGTGAGCCACCATGCCCGGCCTGCTTCATTAGGTTAATGGGAAGATTACTTGAGAACCACTCTTCAAAATTGTTTATAGCAAGTCCCTGGACCATAATTACAAAAAGAAGTGTTGGCTATTATTGTTATTATTGATGCTATTACTTTTTTCAAATTTTTTATGTTTCTCAGATTTTTCTGGTTTCTTTTATGTAGATCATGCACATTTCTTATCAAGCATGTGTCCATATGACTTGGTGTGGTGACTCATGCCCATAATCCTAGCACTTTGGGAGACCAAGGCAGGAGGATCACTTGAGGCCAGAAGTTTGAGAACAGCCTGGGCAGCTTAGTGAGACCTCCTTCTCTATAAAAAAAGTAAAAAAAAAAAAAAAAAATTAGTCAGATTATGTAGTATTCATAAATATCCCTAGCAACTTGGGAGGCTGATCTGGGAGAATTGCTTGAGCCCAGGGATTTGAGGTTGCAGTGAGCTATGATCACACCATGTCTTCTAGTCATCTAGTCTGGTCCAGCGGGAGACCCTGTCTCAAAAAAATAAAAAGAATATATCCATATAAGATATCTTCGTTTTTCTTGCTTATTCTGAGTATTTTCTTTCATTGGATTTTCAAGTCATTTCCATTTGATTATAGAAAGACTTTTGCTTTTTGTGTTAATTTCATAACCTGTCACCTTACTAAAAATGTTTTCAGTTAACCCTTTCGAATTCCAAGAGTACAATGCTAACATCCACAAATGATGATAATGGGGCCTCTGTGCATTACGTTCAATGTTTTATTCTCTTCTCTAACTGGGTTGAGTAAGACTTTCAGAGCAGTGATGAAAAAGTGGTGGTAATGACCACCCTGGCCTGTTCTTATTTTAAATGGGGTTGCTTCTAGGGTCTCACCATTAACCATGGTGCTATGGGTTATATTGTGAAAAATATCCATCCTGAACGATTTTACTAAAGATTTAAAAAACTTAGGAATGGATATTGGATTTTATCCAACACTATTTTATTGTTTACTGATTTACTAGCGTATGAATTACAATAAATTTCCAAATAGCAAGCCAATTAGAAAATGTGTTCTTATTTAATACGGCTGGATTACATTTGCTAATATTGAACTTGGATATGTGTTTTAATATTCCTAAGGGTGCCTGAGTTGCAGGTTTCTTTTTCTGTGCTGTCTTTAGCTGGTTTCAGAGTAGGGATTTGGCTAATAAGCGTGAGAAAAGAACAAATTCACTCCTGCGCTGTCAGAGCTGGCATTTCTTTTTTAGTATTGGTATGTCTTTTTTTTTTTTTTTTTTAAAGACAGAGTCTCACTCTGTTGCCCAGGCTAGAGTGTCATGACGTCATAGGTCACAGCAACCTCAAACTCAGGCTTAAGTGATTCTCATGCCTCAGCCTCCCAAGTAGCTGGGACTACAGGTGCCCATCATATCGCTTGGCTAATTTTTCTATTTTTAGTAGAGATGGGGTCTCACTCTTGCTCAGGCTGATCTCGAACTCCTGAGCTTAAGGGACCCTCCTAAGAATTAAAAATAAACAAATAAATAAAATCTGCCCATTTTAATTGTAGGGCTTTGATGAACTTTGGTAATTGTAGATAACAGTGTCAACACTGCCACAGTCAGGATATAGCACAGACCTTCACTCTAAAACGTTGCCTTATGCACTCGGTCCCCTGCCTTTACTCTGCCCCAGGCAGATCTGCTTTCTCTCACTACACTGGGCCTCTGCTAGACTTTTTAATAAATGGAGTCATATAGTTCACCCTTTGGTTTGTTACTCCTTTCACTTACCATAATGCCTTTGCGGTTCATTCACGTTGTTGTTACGTGTTAATATTTCATTCCTTTTGCTAAGTAACATCAAGATAGTGTAAAGCCTGGTGGCTGGGAGCCCAACAGGGATTTTGAACATGAAAGGATTTGCGTTGGGTTATTGACTGTGCGGGGTGCAGAGCCAACTCACTCCTCCATCTCCTTGCAAAATCTCTGCAGTCTGTGACTTGCCAGAGCTCTGCAGAGAACACTTGCTTTTCCCTGAGCCAACAAAGTATGAGTCTGACTTTGACATGGGCGTGAGCAGAGGGGCCCCAGGACTGTAGCCAGCACCCCAGCTCCTTCCTCTGTTTTTCACATTTTGCTCTGTGGTTTACGTTTTCTTTGTTTCACCCTTTGTCCTCTCTCCTTATTATTTTGGAACATAGAAGCCTGATTTTCGCTCCACTGATGGTGGTTTATATAATTTAGAATAACATCTTAAATTTCTTTCAGTTTAACAAGCTTCAAAATGAAAGCGCACACATTGACATCCTCAGCAACAAATCGGAAATAATGACATGAGCAAAGTGGTCCATCCCCAAGCTTCCCGGATGCCCCTGGTTCTTCTACCTTACATATTTTTTTGGTGCCACAAAAAATATTGGACTTTGGTACCAAAATATTATTATAGGTTACTTCTTATTTTGACATTTTGTGAAATGGTTATAATTTTATTGTTTCCAGAGAGAGAAGAGATGTCAAGAGACTTTTTGTTTAACTGCCAGCTTGTTCCTTTTTGTGAGTTATTTAATTCATCACTATTATATCCTTAAGTAAACATTTTTGGGATGTATTGAGGGTGGTAGAATTTCTAAGTTCTTCTATGTTTAAAGATGGCATTCTGCTGCTTTTATGTGCCAGCAGAATCTTAGCAGAATAGAGGATTCTTGATAACATTTTTTTTCCTGCAATGCTCTAAACCCAGGACTTTGTTTGTTTGTTTGTTGTGACAGAGTCTCACTTTGTCACCCTCAGTAGAGTGTCATGGCATCATAGCTCACAGCAACCTCAAACTCTTGGGCTCAAGATATTCTCTTGCCTCAGCCTCCCAAGTAGCTGGGACTACAGGCACCTGCCACAATGCCTGGTTATTTTTAGAGATGAGGTCTTGCTCTGGCTCAAGCTGGTCTGGAACTTGTAAGCTCCAGGCAATCTGCCCACCTTGGCCTCCCAGAGTAACCCAGGACTTTAGTTAGGTTGGGGCTAAAGCCCCTGTATGGTCAGTTGAAATCTAGCACTGGTAACAAGATAGGTTTTTTTGTTTTTTTTTAAGAGTCAGAGTCCCATTTTATCGCCCTTGGTAGAGTGCTGGTGTTACAGCTCACAGCAACCTCCATCTCCTGGGCTTAGGCAATTCTCTTGCCTCAGCCTCCCGAGTAGCTGGGACTACAGGTGTTTGCCAGAATGCCTGGCAATTTTTTTGTTGCAGTTTGGCTGGGGCTGGGTTTGAACCTGCCACCCTTGGTATATGGGGCCAGTGCCCTACCCACTGAGCCACAGGCACTGCTTGGTAACAAGATAGATTATGGAGACTAGGGGAGTCTCCACAGGTTGCTAATAACTGTTGTATGAAAGAACAGCAGACCCCAAGCTGGATCAGTTTCATAGAAAATAATATTTCCATAGCCAGGGGTGAAGAGGATGGTTTTAGGATGATTCGAGGACATCACATTTATTGTGTACCTTGTTTCTATTACATATTGTAATATGTAATGAAATAATTATACAGCTCACCATAATGCAGAATCAATGGGAGCCCTAAGCTTGTTTCTCTGCACCTAGATGGTCCCAGTTCTAGTATTCCCACCTCAGATCATTGGGCATTAGATTCTCATAAGGAGCCTAGATGCCCCACATGCACCATTTACAAGGTTCTTGCTCCTGTGCGAATCTAATGCCTTGTTGTTCTGTCAGGAGATGGAGCTAAGGCAGTGACAGTGATGGGAACGGCTGTAAATGCAGATGAAGCTTTACTTGCTTACTTCCACTTACCTCCTGCTGTCCAGCCTGGTCTCTAACAGGCCACAGACAGTACCCGTCCTAGGTCCAGGGATTGGGGACTGAAGTGCAAAAGCATATTTCTTAGAAAGAAAGAAGAAAGCGGGAGGGGATCTGCACCACCAGCCAGCTCTCTGAAACAAGCTCTCCATGTTAGTGATGTCTGTCTGCTGAGAAGCAGTGGGAGCAATTAACACATCTTTCAGATGGATATGCCCTTGGATCTCTCTCTCCCCTTCTGAATGTTGTCACACCTTGGAGGGACTGGAAGATGCTGCCACCCTAGATGTCCTACTCACTCTACGTAGCACACATTCTCCGTGACCTCTGCGGTGGGGTTAGAAACATTCCTTGGTTTCTCTTTGATGGTTTCCTCCTCTGCTTTTTGTTCTCTTTGCTCAGTTTTTTGGGGCTTAGGAAGGGGAATTAGATGCGCATTTCTTCTGCCATCTTTCTGAAAGTTCTTTCTTTCTCTCTCTTTTTTATATTTTCAAATTACCACAATTCTATCCCTTTCTTATACCTAATTCCATGTATCTGTCTTTTTGGAAATTATGTTTCTTGATGAGAGTGCTCTGAGATTTGCTTATATATTTCCAACCTCCATCAACAGGAAGCCGCCAATTTACTTGAGGCCAATTAATTCACTGAAGGGTTAAATGAGAAATTTAGTCTTCTAAAAATGTATCTGCCATTGCCTGAATGTCCCTCCCTTCACCTTCTACTCCCTTCGTATGTTGAAGCCATAACCCCCAGTGTGATGGTATTTGAGGGTGGGGACTTTGGGAGCTAATTAGGTTTAGATGAGGACCCTCCTAAAGAGATAAGTTCTCTTGTAAGAAGAGGAAGACAGAGCACGTAGCTTTCTCTCCCTATGCACGCACTGAGGAAGGGCCAAGGGAGAGGTGCACAGTGAGAAGGCGGCCCTCATCACAACCAGACCACGCTGGCACCCTGACCTTGGAGCCGCCAAAATTGTGAGAAAATGAAGGTCGATTGAGCCACCCCAGATCCAGCTATGACAGAATCTACTTGTTTTAAGGAGCACATTCTTTTAAAATATATTTGGTGAGTAGGAATATATTTCTACTTTCTTCTGTATTTATTAGATCATGCTAATTCAACAAGTATTTATTGATCAGCATTCTTGGTTCTAAGGATACAGCAATGAAAAAAAAAACAGATAAAGTTTCTCCCCTTGTGCAGATTATGTTCTAGAATTGAAACATCATCAGTGAGGGAGAGGGTCTTTTCTGTAGGAGTGGTGAGACCTACCCCAACTGCAATAGGTCCAAGAGCAGATGGGCAGATGGGAGGAGCTGGCACTGTGGTGTCTCCTGTGGATGAGCAGAGAGCAGAGTGGGCAGCAGCTGGGGAAGGGGACAAGGGGTCTAGGGAGGGTATCTTTCAACAGCACATTTTACGCTGATGGGAATGGTGGTGATGCAGGGAGGAAGGGATGTCCCTGTATAACTGAGAGCGGGTGGGACAGGACTGTGGACGATGGATCCCAAGGACCAGGGGAGCTGACAGAGGACAGGCCAAGGTAAGAGCAGGCTGGAAGATGGGGTGGGAACATTGAAGCAACTCTTCCATTTGCTTCTGTTTTCTTCCTGACATGAGAGACAAGCTCCCTCTGGCTCCAAGGGCAGAAAGAGGATTTGATGCTCAGTAAGATGGTTTCTGGTGAATCCACCCACAGCCTGGAAACCAGCTCTTGGGTAGACTTACCAGTTCACAGATTTTTCGTTTTATTAGTCACAAGTTGCTACTTTTATTTTTATTGCATTCTCCCTTCTATCTCTTTTATGTTACTGTGTTGAGTGCTTGGTTAATTTTTCCATTTCTTCTCATTAACAATGAGAGCATTTAAGGTGACAGCTTCCTTTGAGCGGGACTCTCTCCCCCTGCCTCCCTTCCCCCACTCATGACACATTGCCGTACAAAAGAATGTATTCAGCCTGGACCCCGAGTCTGCATTCTAATCGAATGCTGTGGAATCTGTTACAATAATGAGGCCTGGAGCTCTGCTTCCTCTTGTTCTATTTCCTTGGCTTTCCTAGAACTGGAAAATGTGCTTGTCACGCAAGCTTCACTACTTCTCGGAATTTGAAACAAAGTGTGTGCAGTTACATGCCAGTGTTGCATGTAGTGACTAAGCTATTTGAACCCTGGTGACTAATACAAGAGTTTCTGCATTTTTCTTATGGGCTTCTGCATCGTTAGAACTCATCCTGAATGATCGGAATAATTGAGTTTGGTTAATCAGTAGAGATTATTAAATCACCTCGTGGTGAAGCTCCTATTTCATCAGTAAACTTATTTATTGATTGTTTGTCATTTACCATCTGGATTTCCTGAAATGTTCCATGTTAATTGTATTTAAGAATTAGGTTAGATTGCACAGTGTCATTACAACTATACCCAAAGGCCAGGAGGAAATGCACCCAATATGAACTGTGGATTCTGGGTAACAGTTTCTTCATATTTTTCCTCCACTTTTCAACTTTTCTATCATTTTTTTTTTTTTTTGCAAGGAAAATACTTTAGTATATGCCTGACATGCTGAACATCCAACAAATGTTAGCTATTGTTATATATACACATTCACATCTCCAAGACGGACGGAATGCTTCACATAGAAAAGAGTAGGTTTCAGCCACTC
>NW_003852420.1:10950499-10951148 GCF_000181295.1 Otolemur garnettii
AGCTGTCCAATTTGAGACAACTGGCTTTCATTGGTATAACTGAAGAATAAAAGCAATTTTGGCTATTTTGCAGGACAAAACAGAATTTAATCTTCAAACTTGATAGATTTAGAAGCGTTTCTGTCAATATAAAAGATTTTGTCTGCAGCATTAGAGAAGCCAAGGCCAGCTCCTCGGCTGTACTTCCAGCTCATGGCCCGGTCGTAGTCCCGTTGCAGGTTCTGCTGCAGAGTGTCAGCTGCCTTCTTGTTGAGGGCCATGTTGGGCCTTCCAGCCATGCTAGGGGGCCGGCTAAATGAAGGGGACAGATTTTTAAAGCCACCCATAAGTTTGAGAAATTTCACTTTCTGTTCCTCATTTTCAAAACCAGCAGTATCCCACTGGCCAAACTGGGTTCCTGTCCACTTCCTGGTTTCAGACGTTTCCGTTTTGCCCGACTCACGGTCGATCTCTTCTTGTAAGGCCTTTTGCCTCACCTCCTTCCAAGGGTCTCCTACTACACCGCTGTCTTTCTTCCTCTTCTTCTTCTTCTTCCTTTTCAGAGCCACCTCCTCCATGACTGGCTGCTCTATCTTCTTCTTGGATTTCATTTTTTTCTTTGCTGGTGCCTTGGGGCCATCTCCTAGGGGGATGTATTCTGGAGCATCAA
>NW_003852420.1:10951330-10972855 GCF_000181295.1 Otolemur garnettii
CCCCAGCATCGCAGAACCAAGGGTCCTGGACTGAAAAGGCTGCAGGGTCCTGGGCCTTTTTATCCTTCTTGTGTTTTTTGACCTTCTTGCCAACTCTGGTTGCCACCTCCTCATTCTGTCTGGGGTCTGGAGAGGTCTTTGCCCCCAACCCATGGGACATAGTTGGAGGTAACAAGGACTTCCTCTTCTTTTTCTTCTCCCCACGGAGAAATTCCGAGTGGCTAAGCACCTGCTTCCTGGGGCTGGGTGACTTCTCTGTCTGTTTGGCATGACAAGTGGTCTCAGGTTCTAGTTGCTCCTCACAAGGGGTGCTATAACCCTTCTTTTTTTTCTTTTTCTTCACTAGAGGCATCTCAGGTGTCTCCCCTTGGACTATAATCTTAGGGGGGGATGTGGCTCTTATAGGAGAAACATTGGCAAAGCAATTGTTACTGTTTAAAACTGAGTATTGAGTCTCTGGTTCTTTGATCACCTTCTTCTTCTTCTTTTTCTTCTCTGGCAGCCCAAGGTCCAGGTCTACTTTTTGGGTCTTGGTGATCATTCCGGCAGGCCAAACCTCCCCGCCTCCACGTGAGAGCCCTCTATCATTTTTAACATGTGTTAATTTTATAATTTTAAAACTTGTTTTAAAAGGACGGAAAATTGAACTTTGCATGTACTATGTAAATCACAATTACACAAAATAAGCACACTAATAGGGACGAAAGAAATGTATGAAAATGTTATCGGGTTTTTCTCTGGGTGGAGGTGCAAGGAACGATTTTAATTCTCTTCCTTTTGCTAATCTGTATTTTCTGAGAATATATTTACATATTCTTTTTTTTTTTTAATAATAAAAACTTTAATTATCTTTCCGGTAAAGTAAATAGAATTCTGCCAGGATGCCCTAGGCATGGAGCTCTTTTTTCACCAATGTTTCCTGTGATGAAGAGATTTCTCAGAACCTAAGTATTTACATTTCTTTTTTTACATCTTGGGACAGTGCTCTTCAATTATTCCTCACATCACTAGTTCTAGTGTAACTGTTCTTGCTTCGTACTCAGGAACACCCCAAGTCCTGTGCTCCAGAGAGCCCAGGGCACCACACATCCTGGGGAAGAGACTCATCTTATAAAACTAAGGAGTTGCATCCCCACACCCCCAGCCTGGAAACCCAAAGAACAGAATCATTAGAGGTCCAGGTGGCTGTGAGGAGCGGGTGAGATGAGAATGACAATTCCAGCAGCTGGGGGACATGGCCCCAGCCACCTTCTATCAACTTCTCCCTCATTTTAAGTTTACTCTTTTTGTCAGTGCCCAAAGAAGAGCTGCTGTCATCTTAGAAATGGAATTATGAGACAATCACACCCCATAAAGACACAGACTGTGAATGATGCCCAACTATAGGATGCAAGATAAGTGAGGGCTTTTGATGATGTCCCGAATCCTGACAGCATGTTACATTTGGGTGTCTGGAACCACTGCTTGGCTCAAACCATGGGTCTGAGTACTCAGGGTGGGACAGGCCAACACAAGTGCCCTTGGGCAAGGACCCAGCCTAGTCGGGGAGCCCATCTGCCTCCTGGGGAGGGGAGCCCACAAGGGGAAGAGACATTCAGGGGACAGCTCTGCTGAGACCAACCCTGACACACAGATGCTAATGCAAACTGAAAGTTGTTTCCCCAGAATCCAGGCACCTCTGCTTCTCCTCCCAGTGTCCTGGAGGTAACTGTCCTCTCTGAGCTCCCCCGTCACCTGCCTCTGGATGGTTGGTGCTCCAATCTCCCAACTGTCAGAATCGTCATTCTCTTCCTGTCACCAGCTCTGTAGAGGCAAGTGGACCTCTATTCTGTTCTTCTGGTTTTGTCAGTTGGTCCTCCAGGAGCACTGCAAGGCTGGGGGCTTGGGGCTACAACCCTTTAGTTTTAGGAGGTGAGTGTCTCACCCAGGGTGTGGCGACCCAGAGTTGATTTGGAGAGGCTTTTGCAGTACAGCCTGATGTTGACAAGAGCCACAGTTCTCTTGCTCCAGTACACAGGTGGACAATTCTTGTCCTGTCCTCATCCAGGCTGAGCTGTCACTTAGGGCCTGTTGCACCTCCCTGACTCCCAGCTTCATCCCGCCTGATGCCGAGAACTCTAAGTTCAGGTCATCACCGTGGAGTCTTGCAATCCATAGAAGTCTAGGGGTGTCTAGTTTTACTACTACAGTTTTAGGTAACAGCTATAGATGAGATTATCCAGTCACTGAAATGTCTTGCCCTGTGCTGGTATTTCTGTGAGAATACACTTTTTGAAATGGGATTGTTTGATTAAAGAGTATCATACATTACATAGTTTTTTTTTTAATTAATTTTATTTTTTTCAGTTTTGGCTGGGGCCGGGCTTGAACCCGCCACCCCTGGTATATGGAGCCAGTGCCCTACTCCTTGAGCCACAGGTGCCGCCCTACATTACATACTTTTTTGAAGCACTGCCTTCTTATCTACCTCAAAGGCTCTGTTAACCTATATTCCCACCAAGAGTGTCTAGATTGTGCTTCTGGTGTTATATCTAAAAACATATCATCACACCCAAGGTTACATAGATTATCTCCTAGAAGTTTAATAATTTTTCATCTTGCATTTAGGTCTATGATCCATTTTGAGTTAACTTTCACATATCAGGTGAGATCTGTGCCTGGGTTCTGTTACCAGAAGAAGAGCATCTGGCTGCTTGTCACTGTCAGCCAATATGCGGAGATGGGGATATGTCCACCAAATTTTATTTGTCAGAAGGCCAGCTATTCTAGAGAACAGTGAGAGTAGCTTCCCCATGACTGTTCTGTTCTTCCATTTCCAAAACCACAATCTTATGCACAAAAGTCAAAAGTAAGAACCATACTAACTCTTATCTTAAACAACAGTAATTAACACTTACCTTTTTAATTTCAAATTATTGTGAAGGTTTAAATTTTTAGGTTACGTTGTTCTCACTTCCAAGGTAAAGTTCCAATTATAAAAGAGCCCCTCACCCAGGAGTCATTTTCTACACTCT
Source organism: Otolemur garnettii (assembly GCF_000181295.1). Lineage (NCBI taxonomy): Eukaryota > Metazoa > Chordata > Mammalia > Primates > Galagidae > Otolemur > Otolemur garnettii. The sequence continues at coordinate 10,954,345 of NW_003852420.1, forward strand.
CACTTTGCTCACAGTGGGTGAGATCATGCTCTCCCTCCTTCTGCCAATTGTCCTCCCCTCCTCCACTCCCTTTACCCTTGTATTAGACTATATTTGTGTTTTAATGTTCATACGAACATGAAATTGTGTATATATTGATTTTATGTTAGTATAGAGTACATTGGATATTTATTTTTCCATTCTTGCAATACTTTACTAAGAGCAATGAATTTCAACTCCATCCAGGTAAATGTAAAAGCTGTAAATTCTCCATCTTTTCTGATAGCTGAATAGTATTCCATGGCATACATATACCACAGTTCGTTGATCCATTCATTGGTTGATGGGCACTTAGGTTGCTTCCATGACTTGACAATTATGAATTGAGCTGCAATAAACTTTCTAGTGCAAATGTCTTCGTGGTAAAATGATTTTTGTCCTGGGGAGATGCCTAGTAGTGGGATTACAGGATCAAATGGAAGGTCTACTTTTAGATCTTTGAAGATTCTCAATACTTCTCTCCAAAAAGGCTGTATTAGTTTGCAATTCCATCAGCAGCGTGGAAGTGTTCCCTTCTCCCCACATCCACACAGTATCTGGTGTTTTGGGACTTTTTGATATGGGCTAATCTGGTGGGGTTGGGTGATATCTTAGAGTGGTTTTGATTTGCATTCTTCTGATGATTAAAGATGATGGACATATTTTCATGTGTTTGTTGGCCATTTGCCCGTCATCCTTGGAGAAGTTTCTGTTCAAGTCTCTTGCCCACTTATAGAGCAGGTTGTTCATACTTTTTTCATTGTTTGATTTGAGTTCTCTGTAGATTCTAGTTATCAGTCCTTTGTCAATTTCGTAATCTTCTCCCGTTCTGAAGGCTGGCTGTTTGTTTTGTTTGTGGTACCCTTAGCTGTGCAAAAGCTTTTTAGCTTGATCAAATCCCAATTATTTATTTTTGGTGTTGCTGCAATTACCAGGGGGGTCTTCCTCGTAAAGTTTTTTCCCAGGCCAATAGCTTCAGATATCTTCAGTATCTTCACATCTTTCCCCACACTATCCTGTAGAATTTTTATGGTTTTGTATCTTAAATTTAAATCTTTTATCCAGTGAGAATCAATTTACATATCAAGGAGCATTCAGATAGGGTGCACAGATGTTAATTATTGAAATCTCTTCAAAGTGTATTTCCCTTGGCAATTAGGTAGTATCCATTTTTGTCTTTCCTTATTTTTGTTGGTGTGAATCCAATTGTATCTGCAAATAAGATTGCAACCCCAGCCTTTTTCTGCTTTCCATTTGCCTGGAATACCATTGCTGATCCCTTTACCCTGAGTCTTTCTTTGTCCTTTGAGGTAAGGTGAGTTTCTTGTGAGCAACAGATATCTGGCCTGGGTTTTGTATCCAGTCAGCCAGCCTATGCCTCTTTAAAGAATTCAAACTATTCACATTAATTGAGAGAATTGATAGATATGGCGGAATTTTGGTCATATTGTTTTTCAGAAGTCCAGAGCTTATTTTCATCCCTTTCACCAGTGTGGAAACTAGGCTTTATTCTTAAATTTCTGGGTAGTTTCACTTTGGTGGCATACCATCCTGTTAATTATTATGAAGAATGGGTCTGAGTATTTCCTGTGGAGCTGATCTAGTTAAGGCAAATTTCCTCAACATGTGGATGTCAGTGAAATATTTGATTTTCCATCACAAATGAAACTATTTAGCAGGATATAGGATCTTGGGCTGGAAATTGTTTTGTTTAAGAAGGTTGAAGGTCGATAACCATTCTCTTCTGGGTTGGAAAGTTTCAGCTGAAAGATCTGCAGTCATCCTTATACTCTTCCCTTTGTAAGTAATACTATTATTACTCCTGGCTGCTTACAGAATTTTCTCCTTCATATTAACATTGGCAAAATTAATTACAATGTATCTAGGAGATACTTAGTTTGGATTGAGTTGTGCTGGGGTTCTGAAACTATCTACCATCTGAATTTCTGTGTCTCTCGTGATACTTGGGAAGTTCTCCACCATAATATCTTGGAGCAGAGAATTTGTGCCTTTGAGATCATCCTCTTCTCCTTCAAGAATCCCTATAATTAGGATGTTTGATTTCTTGGAATGATCCCATAACTCACTAGGGAATATTCTGTTCTTGTTCTCCTTTATTCTGCCTCTTTGGATGCTTGAGATAGTTCAAAAGTCTTATCTTCTTTATCTGAAAAAATTTTTTCTTTTCTTTTTCTTTTTTTGCAGATTTTGGCCAGGCTGGGCTTGACCCCACCCCTCCTATTATATGGGGCTGGTGCTCTACTCCCTGAGCCACAGGTGCCACCCTCTTTATCTGAAATTATTTCTCCATACTGTTAAACTCTGTTTCTAAGGGACTCTACTGTATTTCAAAGCTTCTCGAATACCTTTTTCAAGACCTTAAGCTCTGCTGTATCTTTCCTCATTATGTCCGTATCTTTGGTGACTTTGTCTTTGAATTCATTAATTTCTTTGTTGTTGTTGTTGTTGAGACAGAGCCTCAAGCTGTCCCCCTGGGTGGAGTAACATGGCATCACAGCTCACAGCAACCTCCAACTCCTGGGTTCAAGCGAGTCTCTTGCCTCAGCCTCCCAAGTAGCTGGGACCACAGGCGCCCACCACAATGCCTGGCTATTTTTTGGTTGCAGCCGTCATTGTTGTTTTTGGTGGGCCCAGGCTGGATTTGAACCTGCCACCTAAGTGTATGTGTCTGGTGGCTTAGCCACTTGAGCCACAGGCACTGAGCCTCATTAATTTATTGAGACAACTGCTGAAGTATTTTTTGGTTCTTGAGTTCCATCTTTTCCTCCATTCCAATTATCTTATTTGCCATTCATATTCTGAATTCTATTCCTGACATTTCAGCAATTTGTCTATGGATGGAACTTTCTGTTGTATTTTCTTTGACATCCCCAAGGGGAATTGATCTGCTCTGACGTTTCATCTTGTCAGAGTTCTGCTGATTCCTCCCCATGAGTATTTTCAGCTTCTTCTTCTCTTTCTTTTAATATGTTAATTATACTTTTTTAGTTAAATTGATAGATTTTCCCTGTTGAGTTCACTCCTCACTGCTACAGTGCCATCCCCACACTAAGAAAAGCAGACAAATGGTGAATCAGCAGACTCAGATAGTATCTCCAGAGTAACAGGAATCAGTAGACAGATCACCCAGAATTCTAGTCAAAATCCTTTTGGCAGCACTGGCTCTGCCCACCTAATCAAGCTCATGGGACTGCCCAGCTGACAGCACTGGCCCAGAGTTCAGGGGAGACACTCATGTGCTGGGCACCCTTCACCCAATTGAGCTCAAAGGGTCACTGCTGTGTGGAGAATGTATGCCCAAAGCTCAGACAAGATCTCTCAGATACCGGGCACCACCCACTCAATGAAGCTCAGAGGGCTGCCACCCTGTGAGAGGCACAGGTCTAAAGTTCAATCAAGAGTCACTCAGGCATGGGGCACCACCCACCCAACCGAGCTCAGAGAGCTCCTGACTGACTGAGGATGCAGGTCCAAAATTCAGTCAAAAGTCACTTAAATCCTGGGCACCAGCTACCCAGTTGAGCAGCTCTGAGAGCCCCTGCTGGGAGAAGGGTGTAGGTCCAAAGTCAATTAAACAACAGTCATCATTATAACCCATGACCCATAATAAACAATAATTGACATACCTCATGACCCAAAACAACATTCGTAATTCAAAAGTTAATCTCCTAAATCAGTTGCCCTAAACTACTCAAGATACACACTTTTAAGTTAGAACTAAATATTCTCACTACATGTGCCCCCAGTTTCAGTTGTTTACACATGAATGTCATGAATGTCCAATTGTTTCCACACCATTTTGTTGAGAAGATTATTCTTTCTTTATGTATTGCCTTTCCACCTTTGTAAAAAATCAGTTGACTATGTTCCTGAGAGTCTATGCTCTCTGTTCTAGTCCACTGATGAATATGTCTAATCTTTCACCAATATCATGCTGTCTTATTAAAGTAGCATTAAAGTAAATCTAAAGTCAGGAAATATTGAGTCTTCCAATGTTTTTTTCCAGTATTGAGTTGGCTATTCTAAGTCCTTTGCCTTCCCTTATACATTTCAGAATCCTTATACATTTTTTTGTAACTATCATCCTAGGGATTTTGATTGGGATAGTATTAAATCTGTACATTAACTTGGGAAGAACCAATATCTTAACAACATTATGTTCCAGTATATGAACATGAGATATCTATTTATCAGGTCTCTTATGTTTATCAGTGCTTTGAAATTTTTTGAATACGGATTTTGTATGTATTTTGTTAGAGTTATGCAGTATACCTAAGTCTTTCTTTCCTTTATGATGCTATTATAAGTGTTATTTTTTTTGACATTTCATATTCCAATTATTAATTGTTGATCTGATATATAGGAAAGCAACTGACTATTGTCCCTTGAGCCCAAGTCCTTGCTATACTCACTTATTAATTCCAGGAGATTTTTGTGGATTATCTGGGATTTTCTATGAGATTTTCAACATAGACAATTATGTCACCGTTAAGACAAGTTTATTTCTTTATTTCTAATCCATGTGATTCTTATTTCTTTATCTTGTGTTATTGCACTAACTAGGACTTCTAGTATGACGTGGAATAGGAATGGTGAGAGAGGACAACTTGGTCTCTTTCTCAATTTTGGGAGAGAAAGTGTTCTGTCTCTCACAATTAAGTATAATGTTAGCTGTAAGTGTTTTACATATATATCTACTAGATAAAGAAGTTACCTCCTATTTCTGTTTTTTGAGAGTTTTTAATCATGAAGTATTGAAGTTCACATGAAGCTGTGAAGTATTGTTCAATGCTTCTTCTGCATCTATTGATATGACCTTGTGGTCTTCCGTATCTAATACTTTATTTAGAGTGTTAATATGATGGATGACATTGATTCACAAATGCTGAACCAGTCCTGCATTACTAGAATAAATCTCATTTGGTCATGAAGTATTATCATTTTTATATATTTCTGGACTTAATTCGCTAATATTTTTTAGGGACTTTTGTGTCTATGTTCATAAGAGATATTGTTCTGTAGTTTCATTTTCTTATAATCTTTTTATCTGGTTTTGATATGAGTTGGGAAGTGTTCTTTTTTCTGTATTTATCTTTTTTCTCTATCTTTTAGTTATTTTTAATTTACATTAAAAATGTGGTTATATATATATATATATATATCCAAACATACATACACACATATATTTTATTATTTTTTTTTTCATCCATAGTTCCTGGCTATGCCCTTCTTACAGTCTTTTGTTATAATGTTGAGGCAATTTAGGTCTCAGAAGCAGACCTCTGTCTCTTTCTGACCTTCTCCTGCCTCCCTTTCATTCGCTGCTTCTTCTCCCTAAGGCAAGAATAATCTCCTACCTTTCTGGCTTGGAGATGGTCATAAAGAAATTCTCTGATCTACCTTATCAGATTGTAGGTCATGATACCCCCACCTCAGAAGAGGTCCTGCCCCCTTCTAGGGAGGAGGGAATGCTACACAGGGAGGCTAAGAAGAATCTGGACAGGACTTGCTGATTTTCCCCACTAGGTCTATAGTATTATATTATGCCCTTTTGCCCATATTATCCCTGCTCCATCCTTTCTCCAGGCAAACGCTAACCTGCTTTCTGTCTCTGTGGACTTGTCTATTCTAGACATTTAATATAAATCAAATCATCCAATGTTTGGTGACTGTCTTCTTTCACTTGGCATAAAGTATTCAAGGTTCGTCCATGTCCTGGTATGTATCAGTGCTTCATTCTTTGTTGTTGCCAAATAATATGCCCTTATATGGACGTTCATATTTATCCATCCATCAACTCATGGACATTTAGGTTTTCACTTCTTGGCTAATGTGAATTAGATGGTTATGAATATTCATCTACAGGTTTTTGTATGGGTATACAAGGCTTTCTAGAAAGTATCTAACCATGCATGTCTCTATTTTTCATAGCACGTGACACTTTCCAGATAGCATTCATATGTTTTCATTTTTCTTTCATTATATGATAAAAAAGTGGAACTGCTGGGTCATATGGTAACTTCACGTTTAACATTTAGAGGAACTGCCAGACTTTTTCAAAGTGACTGCACCATTTTATATTAGGTTCAGCGACTCATGAAGGCTCTGATTTATCTATGTCACAAGCACTTGTTACTTTCTGTTATTTATTTCAGTCCTCCTGGTGGGTGTGAAGCGCCATACCATTATGGTTTTCATTTGCAATTCCTTAGTGGCTGAAGATGCTGAGCATCTTTTCATTTGTTTATTGGCCATTTTCTTCTGAGCACACAATACATTAATACACTGAGACTATTATCATTTTAAACAGTTTTCTTTTAGAACAATTAGGAAAAAATATATTCTATCTTACCTTCATTTATTCCTTCACTGGTAGTCTTCTTTCCTTTATGTAGATCCAGGTTTCTGACCTAAATCAGTTTCTTTTTGCCTGAAGACTTTTTTCTTTTCTTTTCTTTTTTTTTTTTTTAACATTTCTTGCCAGCAATGAATTCCTTTAGGTTTTGTTTGTCTGAGCAATGTTTATTTCTCTTTCATTTTTGAAGGATAATTTTTCTGAAAATCAAATTCTAGATAGGCCATTTCTTGCTTGCAATGCTCTAAAGGTCTTGTTCTGCTTTCTTCTTGAATACACAGTTTCTGATGAGAAGTTCATTCACCATGTTCCTTGTGTCTCTTTGGGTCAGGCTTTCCTTCCACCTAGGGCTTATGCCTTTGTTAGGAATGAGAGATGTCTTCCCTCCTCTTCACCTTTCCTGACTAAGAGGGAATCTTTCTCAGGTTGTCCTCATGGGAACCTGAGGGGTTCCTGGAATGTCAGCCCATGTAAGTATGGAGACCCCCTCCCCCCAGTGACTGCAGGCCCCTTGAGAGTTTCTCACCCTCCCACAAGTCTGTGCTCAGCCTCCTGCAATTCGCCAGAATCATAACTTATGTGCTTCTACCGGCTTATTGATTCTAATAGCTTTTATTCCTGGCAAGCAAACCTCAGGAGCTTTAGCTCTGTGGATGCAGAATTCAAAATAGTGGTTTGCCCTGTGACCTCAGTTTTCTGATGGTCCCAAGCAGAGTCAATTATCTTCAATTTGTCCAGCTTTTTCTTGTACAGATGGATATGATGATTTATAAGCTCTTTAAATATCAGAGCTTTTTTTTTTTTTTTTGAGACAGAGTCTCACTCTGTTATCCTGGGTAGAGTGCTATGGCATCATAGCTCACAGCAACCTCAAACTCTTGGGCTCAAGCAATCCTCTTGCCTCAGTCTTCTGAGTAGCTGGGACTATAGGTGTCTGCCAAATAACCAAGTAGTTTTTCTATTTTTAGTAGGGATGGGGTCTTGCTCTTGTTCAGGCTGGTCTTGAACTCCTGAGCTCAAGCAATCCACCTGCCTCAGCTTTCCAGAGTGTGTTAGGATTACAGGCACGAGCTCTTCCTTCCTTCCTTCCTTCCTTCCTTCCTTCCTTCCTTCCTTCCTTCCTTCCTTCTTTCCTCCCTCTCTCCCTTTCTCTTCCTTCCTTCCTTCCTTCCTTTCTTTCTTCTTTTTTCTTTCTCTATTTTTGAGAGAAGAGTATCACTAAGTTGCTGAAGCTGGTCTTGAACTCCCGGCTCAAGCAATCCTTCCACCTCAGCCTCCCAAGTGGCTGAGAGCACAGGCCTGCCCTACCACCTTCAGCTTCTATTGGTTTTTCTTAAAGATGCTTGTATGGATGAATATCATTTACTATGAGACTAGAGAGCTTTCTGTGCATGTTCCTCAAGTTGAACTCTCCTGGATGGTGAGTCCTTAGTACTCCTCATGTAAACACTGACATGTAGATCAACAGGTGAGAGTTAAATTAAGCCAGGGCTGGGATTTTGCCAGCTAAGCGAGGGGCAGAGAGTTGTCAAGTGAAGAAAAACAAAGCCAGGTTTTTGAAGAATTAAAGTTAGTTTTATTCAGAACTCTTATTGAGGATCATAGACCCAGGCCTAGAGGCTGGGCGTGGTCCTTTAGGCTGCTGCTGTGCAGCATTTCAGTTGACTGTATACAGGTGATGAAGATTCGTCAGTATGTGCACAATCAAATCAGACCTTGGATGCAAGAGGACATCTGGTTATAGTTTGCTGGGGCATAATCACTAACCTTGGCAGGTGTTATTTTATGATTAAGAAAGGATCTTTTATTTTTAAGGAATAGGGTGACTCAGGCAAAAGACAAGAGGGGTTATATTCCCTACCCTGTTTTGTCTTCAAAGCATCTCCCTAGAGAGCTGCATATCATCACAGAGGCTTTGTGAAACTTATTCTGGCAAGCAGAAATGAGCAAACATGGTGTCTTATGTTTCTACTTTGTGTCACAGAGTTGAGGATATATGAAAGGGAGTGATTATAAAGGTGAATCATGAAGCCCAAGCTTGGTACGTAGGGGAGTTAGGGATGGTGAAAAGGCAACAAGACCCACTGTAGGACCTGGTTTTTCTTGTGTAGTTATGTGGTCATGACCTCTCATTACCTGTTTAATACTTCAAATAAAAATCAAAACTATTTTGGAGCTATCACTAGGCAAGCCACTCTGTTAAATGATGTGGCACAAAAAAAGACCATTGATGCTATCTAGGAGAGGAAGGCAAGCCACTCAAGGAGACAGTGTATTCCAAATATGATACTAAAAGAAAAATTGATTCTGAAATGAATCCACGCTCTTCAGTTGACCATTCAAAAATATCCAAAATGTGATGCTAAGCCACTGTTTGTTCTTATCTCCTCCAATCCCCTAAACAAATCCAGTGGCGTCCATCATCATTCCATGCACATACTTTCCCTTTCTTCCTCCTCTGCAGCCTTTGCGTGATGGGGCATGCACTTCTCCGTTCTTCCTGGAATGGCTACTTGTGTGATCTCCCTACAAAACTCACTCTCCTTCCTGAAGGCTGAGGAATCCAGGAAGCCTTCCTGATATCTTCAGTGCAGTGGTTCTCAACCTGTGGGTCGTGACCCCTTTGTAACAATGAAAATACATTACAGCATTAGGAAGGTTGAGAACCACTGCTTTAGTAGAAGCCGTTCCTCTCGACTCTTCACCCTGCATCTACCACACAGATTCTTCTGCTCCCTCTTCCAGCAGACCACATGGATGGACATTTTCCCATCTGTCTGTCTGGGTAGCAGTATCTCTGCCTTTTATATAAATCATCAAGTAAAGCCCACAAAGAAAAGAGAATATAAAGGATGAGGTTAGAATCAGTTGACTAAAATCAGCTACTGCTTTGGGTTTTCTGGTTGTCATGGACACAATATTTTCTATTATTGGTAACTTTGGTCTCTATGGTGAGCGCACACTTAGAGAAAGAAAGGCAAGACACAGGATTGGGTGTGGCTCACTTAATATTTCAATGGAAGTGGTAGGTTATTATAACAGAATACCCGAAACTAGGTAATTTATAAAGGAAAGAGGTTTATTTAATCATGGTTCTAGAGGCTGGGAAGTCCAAGATCAGGCAGCTGCGTCTGGTATGAGCTTCATGCTGTTTTGTAGCATGGTGGAAAAGCGAAAGGGGAAGCCAATGTCTGTGAAAAGAAGGGAGATGAAGCAGGTAGACCTGCTTTATAACAACTTGCTCTCATAAGAACTAGCTCAGTCCCCCAAGAACTGCATTTATCCCTTCATGAGGGTGGAGCCTCATGAACTAAACACTTCCCACTAGGCCCCATCTCCCAAAACTACTGCATTGAGGAATTAAAATTCCAACACATGAACATTTGGGGGACACACTTAAACCATAGCAGGCAGCTATGGGGAAGACAGTTAAATAGGGAAAAAACTACAATAAATGCATGGCTTTCCAATGGCTTCCTTTCCCCAATAAATATTACATTTTAAGCCAGGTTAAACCTTGTTTGCAATCTATTCCATCTATTCTCATTAAGACTATAATGTAATCCCTCCTATTAGCCAAGTCCTCTTTACCACCCTAAATCTATGATATCTCCTAAAATGACCAATGGAGTAGAAATGTGAAGAAAAATAATCTCTGCAGTAAGAGGATAGAATCCTGTGCTAGAGATTTCAAGGCATGTATGCTGGAAGTGGTACAGGACAATATTGAGGATGAGATTGAGGGTAAGGTCTGTGGCCTCTCTCTTGGTAAGTGGATAAAACCCAGATGCCCCCCCCCAGCTCAAAATGAATGACATAAGCAGGGGTGCTGGGGGCACACAAGGGACTTCCATACTTAGACTACTTGTCAAGCACCATTTATAGGGTTGGCTTCGGCCAGCACAAAACAGCAGGCTTAGGAAAAAGGTCATGTATGTCCTGGCTGGAACCTGGCACAGTCTACTACTTGGAGTTAGCTAAAGTTTAAAGACACAGTTTCCACACAAAATTATTTTCCCTTCTGATGCCAACTATAAGTTTGAAGGCCTCCCCAAAACCACCCTTAGGTTTCACAATTCACTAGAGAGCCTCTAAGACTAACTAAAAGCTGTTATACTTATAGGTATGGTTTATTACAGAAAAGATCACTGGTTAAAATTAGCCAAAGGAAGAGATACATAGGACAGAGTCTTGGAGAAGTCTGATGTGAAGCTTCTGTTGTTTTCATCCCATGGGTTCTCAAACCTTCATACTATCTTTGTTCCTAGTGGCCCCCAGGCCATCTTGATCATGCTAGGTCCTATGAGTGTACTATAACAGATGAGACCGAAGTCAGTTCCTTAGCAGGCCCTGAAATATTTGGAATGTTGACAACATGGTTCAACTCTCCCCCACCCCAGGGAAAAGCTGAGAACTAGTGGTTTCTTTCTTCTGATTGCATGTTGCTGTGCTGTGTTGTTTAAGAGTAAATTGTATTATCGACATTAACGTCTTACCAGATATATGTGTATGGTTTATAAATATTTCCTCTATCCTGTAGGTTGTCTTTATCATGGTGAGAGTGTGTCTCAAATTTTCCTACTGGCTTCAGTGTAGCTGGTTTCAAGGCACCGGAACTTCTCAATTAATTCCTAAATTTCTCAAAAAAGGAACTTGCCTGTGTACTGTTGTTGAGTTGGTGTGTGCATGGGGAGAAGGAGGGTCCAGGGCTTCCTATTCTGTCATCTTGCTGATGTCACCCTTCCCATGATGTCTATATTTTCAATGAATCTGCATTTTTTTTTGAGACTGTCTCACTATGTCGTTCTTGGTAGAGTGCTGTGGTGTCATAGCTCACAGCAACTTCAAACTCTTGGGCTTAAGCAATTCTCTTGCCTCAGCCTCCCTATAGCCTCCCTACAGGCACCTGCCACAATGCCCAGCTATTTTTTGGTTGCAATTGTCCTTGTTCTTTAGCAGGTCTGAGCTGGGCTGGAACCCACCAGCCTCAGTGTATGTGATTGGCGCCCTACTCACTGAGCTATGGGTGTCGAGCTGACCTGCATTATTTTTATTGCCAGGCAAATCATTATTTTCTGAAAGTAGTGGCTAATGAGAGATAGTTGAAATTCTAAATGAGATCATTGTGTTATGAACTAACAAGGTTGTGGAAAGTAGGCTGCAAAACTGAAAGAATCTACCTTTTTACAGTGTCCTCAGCTCACAGGCACTCATTCCTGTTTCCTGGAGAGGAGGCAGAAGGGGACACTAATAAAATCTGATGTCCCAGATGAGACCCTCCTGCTCACTCTCTCTGCCAACATAGATGTTCTTTTTTGTATTTAGACCAGAAAAGCAACGCATTGTATGTTTAGGCCTCTTGAAGTCTGGTGTGACCATTGACAACACAGAAATTTACTCAGATTCTGTCCTCCTGGAAAACAGAGGGCTAAGAAATCCCCCTACTTTAGTGTTCTGGGAAACAAGGGGCACTTACTGCAAAGGGGTAAGTACCCACTTCCGATACGACTTAGACAAAACTCTCGGATTCCCCTTGTTTACCTGAACGAGGCCAGACACAGACCCCAAATTCCCATTCTTTGCCTCATTAATGAAAGCTGAGCAGCTTGTCCCCACTCATCAAGCAGAAAAAATGCCTGCTAAACAAACTCTCCTTCTCCCAAGGCCCTGAACTTTGGCCTAACCTCAGTCTGAGCCAGCACACAACTCCTCCTTGGCAGCCCCTCCTGATGAACGTGGGTGAAACAGTCTCTGATCTACTTTCTCATGTTACCCCTGCCATGCATCCCACTTGTTAGCCTTGTTTTCTCTGCTCCTTTTCATAAAAGGAAAACCTTTTCTCCCCCTAACCTTTGAGATACTTGCACCTTTTGTGGTCAGAATTCTCCCTACTGAAGTAACCACACTCCCCACCTTCATGGTAATTTTTTTGAATCAAATCTCTCCCTACTAAGTCAAGATATTATTTTGCTTTTGTTATGACACCATACATGTAAGGAAGAAAACAAAACAAAAACAAAACCTCTGGGCTGGGCGTGGTGGCTGATGCCTGTAATCCTAGCATTCTGGGAGGCTGAGGCAGGAGGATCACTTGAACTCAGGAGTTGGAGACCAGCCTGAATAAGAGCCAGGCCTGGTTCTACTAAAAACATAAAAATTGCCTGAGTGTGGTGGTGGGCATCTGTGGTCCCAGGTACTTGGGAGGCTAAGGCAGAAGGAGTGCTTGAGCCCAGAAATTTGAGATTGCTGTGAGTTAGGCTAATGGGATAAAACTCTAGAAAAACAAAACAAAACCAAAAACCAAAAAACAAAATCTCTAAATTTTAGTGTCTGAAGTAAGGATGGGAATCAGTATGGACATCTATCCACAGAAATGATTCCTAAACACAGAACTTAGTTAAAAATAGGGCACCACCATGGATCCAACCCAAACAAGGTAGAATAGGGAATGAAATGTGCATATAAGGAGAGCAGGTTATATCTCCTGCTAAACCCCAGCTCTAAATATCCCTGGGAAAGAAGATTTAAGCACACAAACTAAAAAGAGGGCCTGTTTCATATAAACCTAAAGCTGGAAAAAAATTTTTTCTTTGTTGCAATGAAACTACACACGTAGAAGAGAAAAGTGTTCTAGAAGATTAGCCTTGTTTTTGCAAAATCTGTGTAGGATTTCTTTGGTTTGCCAGTTTTCTTGAAAGAACATTATTTTTTATGTGTTTTTTTTTTTTTTCCAACCCCGCATTTTCAAGCTCAAGTTGTTCTGGTGAACAAAAGCAAAACTCTTTTGATCTGGTTTGACACTTTTCTGCAGAGCAGAATTTCAGCTGTCTGAAAAAACTGATGTTCCACCCGTAGGAGGATTATTAAAAGGCATAAAACTTTATAACCATTAAGCAAAACAGCCTGGCACTTATACTTATTATGTATAATTACCGCATGTAAGCTTAAGGGCATAAATTGGCCAAGGGGGTAATTTTATCTGGCATTCATCGAAATTACATTTAAGTGTTAGAGAAAGGAGACGAAACACACAGAGATAACTGTTGGATGGGATCAAATAGCTCTTAAGCACCTTTCTAAGGCTTAAAAATATTTCCTTTAATTTCTTATTTCCTTCCCTGCTTTGAGTCTAGTTTATCTGAAATTGTGGCTTTTTGGAAAACTTTGTTCCCATGCAGGTGTGGGTAGAGTCCCTCTGGTTATTGTTGCCTTTCTACCGTGAACACTCCCACTCTGTAGACACTGACAGGTATTTAATGCATTCTTCCTAGAGGCAAGCAGAGTTGAGAGGAGTGTGAGTGATTACAGCTAGTTCCTTGGTTTTTGTTGGGACATAGAGCTAAGTGTTTCAGACAACCGACCAAAGAAAGACCTTGGTAGTAGTGAAGATATTTTGTGCTTTCTTGATATTTTTTCAAGAAAGCATGCTGTAAGACTTTACACAGCTGGGCCCCTGTTTTTCTCATATGTAATGCAGAAAGTTTTAAGTAGGTATTTGTTTAGGACCGAGAATCTCTAAGCAATAATAGACTTTGAGCCGTAGTCAACACATAATGGAATTTATTTATGAATTTAGAGACAGAGTCTCACTATGTCGACCTCAGTAGACATCATAGTTCACAGCAACCTCAAACTTTTGGGCTAAAGTGATTCTCTTGCCTTAGCCTCCCAAGTAGCTGTGATTACAGGCGCTCACCACAACACCTGGCTATTGTTTTGTTGCAGTTGTCACTGTTGTTTAGCTGGCCCACTGGGTTCAAACCCACCAGCCTGGGTGTATGTGGCAGGTGCTGTAACCACTGTGCTACAGGCACTGAGCTACATAATGGAATTTAAACATAGCCATGATCAAACTTTTTCCTTCTAGTCTTGTCTTAGTTATTACCTACCCATGTCTCTGATCTCAGCACAAGTGTCATTTCCTGGAGGCTGTAGTTTTACATACAATCATTTACTTTTATTAATACCCTGATTCCTGCACTAGCTTATGAGCTCCACAAAGGCAGAGATAATGCTGGGATTTGCTCACCTTGACTCCCTTGTTACTAGCACGATGCTTGGCCTGGAGAGGTGCTCAATAGATATTTGTTAAATGTTGCATGAATGAGAGGACAATCGACAAAGGAGGTCCATGGTGTACAAACACAGGAACAAACACTAGACCAGATGAACTGTTATTTGTTTTCAAAAAGAATGTTTTGGAAACTCCCACTCAGTGGCTGTAGGGAAGTGTTCTTCCTAAGGCTGCTCTTCACTCCTCACCCTCAGCCTTCAAGGCCATCAACCCAGTGTCTGCCCACTGACGTCGGGATACCTGGTTGTGAGTTCATTTGCACCTTCTTAGCCTAGATTCTCCAAGCTTTAGATTATTTCCAATTTTGAGAACAAACATTGGTCATTGTTACCAGAATTACCAAGAATTACCAGGTATATTCTTTAAGAATTGAGATGTTTTATTTCCCTGACTTTTTATTATGAAAAATTTCAAACCTATAGAAAAGTCGAAAGAATAGAACTGTGAATACCCTTCACCTAGAATCACTAATTACCAACCTTTGTCAATGTGCTTTATAATTCTCTTGATAAATGTGTGCATTTTCTTTCTTTTGATGAACCCATTGAAAAAATAAGTGATAGATACCATGATATTTTACCCCTAAATATTTTACTATGTATCTCCTAAGGAAAACAAAAATTCTCCTATGTAACTGTATTACTGTTATCACAGCTAAAACATTTAAAATAGATGCCAAAATCTAACATGGTTTCATATTTGAATTTCTCTGTTTGTTCCAACAATGACTTTTATAGCATTGTTTTTCTGGTTGTGTGTGTTTTAGCTCAAAATCAAATAAAAATCAAATAAAGGATCATGTATTTGATTTAGTTACCATATCTACTTACTCTCTGTTGATCTAGAACAGCTCCTTTCACTTTGTTGGTTTGGTCTTTGTTAAAGACATGAACATTTTTGGAGGGTCGGGGATGGCTATTTCATGGACTGTTCAAGCTGGCAGGGGTCATTACACTGCTAGGTAAAAATGGCAATTTTTCAAATGTTTCCATCCCCTCAATATTCTCTATTAATTAGCTTTTATTGACATTCCTCAATAAAAAATGGCTTTCTCTGGCTCAGCACCTGTAGCTCAGTGGTTAAGGTGCCAGCCACATACATGAGGCTGGCAGGTTCAAACCTAGCCTGGGCCTGCTAAACAGCAATGACAACAACAACAACAACAACAACAACAAAATAGCCTGACTTTGTGGTGGGTGCCTATAGTTCCAGCTACTTGGGAGGCTGAGGCAAGATAATCACTTACACCCAAGATTGTGAGGTTGATGTGAGCTGTGATGCCATGGCATTCTACCGAGGGTGACATAGTGAGACTCTGTCTCAAAAAAAAAAAAAAAAAGAAATTACTTTCTCTGACACCTCCTAGCTTCTCCTCTTCTTTCTCCACCTCCTTCTATTCCCGCTCCACAATGTCATGTTTGTCCACACTCCGTTGGCAAAGGCAAGTCACGTGGCCAAGCCCAAAGTCAGCCAGTGGGGAAGTCTGCTCCTCACACAATGGGAAGGAATGTGTGTGTGAGACTATTCATTGAACAGTCATCCAAGCTGTCACAACCATCAAAAGTCACCAGCATTTTATAACTATTATTTTCCATCTGTAAAGTGGGAGAAACATTACCAATTTAATTATAAGGGAGGAACGATGTGATTAACAGTCAGCGTAATGGGGAGGACAGTGTGACCACTGGAAGCTATAAGAAGGGGAAAGATGCTGTTTTAGAGCTTTTCTGTTTGCCACAAACCTGAACACTGAAGGATGAAGAAGAGAGAATTTTTATATCTGAAATTTTCTTTCTTTGTGAAGATGGAGTCTCACTCCAGTGTTCTGGGTAGAGTGCCATGGTGTCATCACAGCTCACAGCAACCTCAAACTCATGGGCTCAAGACATCCTCTTGCCTTAGTTTTTCTATTTTCAGTAGAGACAGGGTCTTCCTTTTGCCCAGGCTGGTCTGCTCCTGAGCTCAAGCAATCCGCCCTCCTTGGCCTCCCAGAGTGCTAGGATTATGGGCATGAGCCACTGTGCCTAGCACATCTGAAATTTCTTATGCATAGGGAACTCCTTACTCCCGAGAGCATAAAAGCCCAGCATCAAAGGGTTAGTCCCCTTTGCAGGCCAAAACCGACATTGCCAGCCTGCGTAGAGAGGAGGGGTGGATGGGGTGCTTCTGTGTCAGTGAAAGACCTCTGTTGCCTCAAGGTTGAAGGAAGCAGGTGCTCAAACCACTTCTAAAGCCACTCAAATGTCCTGGGGTCTCTGTCTCAGAAGAATCACAGTTCTTTGTGCACACACACACACAGAGACACATGGAGAAAGGAAAGGAAGGAGGTGCGTGCGATGGTGTGGTAGAGGCGGCAGCGCAGGCTCACAAGAGCCCATTTTTAGATTTGCAGGAATTTTGGAAGCCATTTGAAGTCAAGTTGAAATCAGCCACTGCTAGAATAATTTATACCACAGAGATTGGCAACTGCCACAAATCAGGGCTTTGTCCCCTGAAAACCTGCTTGTTAAACATTTATCAGCACACCGCTACCAGCATGGAGTGTAATGTTCCACCGTATCTGTGGGAGGGAGTTGGGGAGAATGAACGATTTCCTCTCCCAGCTTCCTGTGGGCTCCAATCCATGTAAGGCACCATGTGGGGTCAGCCGTACGTACTCACAACGTCAGGCTGGAAAGTGTGGCAGGTCAGTGGGCCCCACACCTGTCCTGAATTTCTAGGCAGAGAAGCTGGAGCATGAAAGACAGCAGCCCCCACCCCACATGGAGGCACAGGGACCTTGCTGGGCCCTCACAGGTCTCAGAGCCAAGGGAGAGGGCACCATCACTGCCTTATTTAAGGGGGCACCTTCTTGCTAGACCAAGCCTAATGGAAGTCAGGCGTCCCTGTCACCAATTGTGCAAGCCACATGTGACTTCATGCTCCATTATAGAAATAGGCAGGAAGGAGAATAGGTATTTATTGCTAGCCAAACTCACTTGAATTTGTTCCCAGAGCATGGGCATACATTTTTGCTTATTTTATTCAATCATAAGGGAAAGAAGGATGATCCCTTAGGTTTTTTTGCCTGTGTGGTGTGACATCAGTCACTAATATGAGCTCCTCTTGAATCATGGCACCAAAGATCCTAGTTTAAGTAGGCAGACTGGTATCACTTAACCTAGAACCACAGTGACAAAGATAAAGATGATGACAATGAACATTTATTAACCACTTGCTGTGGGCCAGGCCCTGTACTTATACTTCACATGCATGATTGCATTTAATTCCTACAGATGTAATTTATCTATTAACACACCTGCTTTACCTACAAAAGTCAGAGCCTTGGGGAAGTATGCACCTTACATAACTTGCCCATGGATACACAGCTGCTAAGTGATGAAGGTAGGTCCTAACCTATGTTTCTGACTGCATGTCTGTCCATGACGCGGAGACCTTCACTCTGATTCCTGGTAAAGTTGTGTTTAGAGGGTATGGTGGGAGGAGGGAGTGCTGGGGTGGGTGGGTGAGGCCTTTCATATCTAGTAAGACCTTGCTTAATATTGTCTAAGTATCTCACTTATTTATTTCTTCATTTTTTTTTTTAAGATTAGCTTTGGTTTTATTTAAATTATTCGCTTTTCCTCCTGTGGTTGACTCTAATGTGAAGTATCCTAGCCATTGGGTTTCACCTCAGATTTATTGCTATTCTACCGCAGGCCCTCCTTTGATCTCACCTTTATCCCTACCATCTAATTAACTGCTAGTTAGCTGTTAATTCCAAACTATAGTCCTGGGAGAAATGAAAAGATACTAAGCTCTCCCCAAAAACAACCTAGGTAAGAAGGAGAATTCAGTGAGAAACTGAATTTGTGAAATGCTATGCACTCTCTTCCCCTCTTAGAGATTTACTAAGTTCTCTAAGAAAAATTTTTTTTTTTTGTTTTGAGACAGAGTGTCTAACCCCCGGTAGAGTGCTGTAGCATCACAGCTCACAGCAACCTCCAACTCCTGGGCTCAAGCGAGTCTCCTGCCTCAGCCTCCCAAGTAGCTGGGACCACAGG
>NW_003852420.1:10972875-10974696 GCF_000181295.1 Otolemur garnettii
CTCCTGGGCTCAAGCGAGTCTCCTGCCTCAGCCTCCCAAGTAGCTGGGACCACAGGTGCCCGCCACAACGCCAGGCTATTTTTTGGTTGCAGCCGTCATTGTTGTTTGGTGGGCCCAGACTGGATTCAAACCCGCCACCTTAGGTGTATGTGGCTGGCGCCTTAGCCACTTGAGCCACAGGCGCCGAGCCTCTCTAAGAAGTTTTGCAATGAAGTTTAACTTTCTGTAACCCAGAGATAGCCAAACACGACACAAACCACCTTTACCTCTTCACACAAGGTGTTTTCCTATGGGAAACTGTCATTTGCCAACTCCTAAGGGCTCAGGGCCCATTGATTTCTGTTTGCTGAGGAAGGTGCTCTGGGACCCTCCAGAGCCCATGGGTGGCCAGACGACCTGCCTGTCCTAAGAGACCCTTCCCTTTACCCTTGCTGATTTATTTGCTATGTTGATTGTTGGCTTCCCCATTATACTTATTAATGATTGCTTTCGTTCCTCCCTTTCTGTCCCAGTTTAAACATTTCCATTTACTACTTCCCCCTCTCAGCTTGCATTTTCTTCTGCTGCCACACACTACAATTTCTAAGTGGACTTACCAGTGCCAAGATGTCAGGGTCTCTCCCTGTGTGGGAGCTCTTGGGGAAGGTGACCGTCAGATAGATGCCGGACCTTGAGCCCAGAGATCTAATATTTATTTTATTTTATTTTTAACTATTTTAGTCACACTATTCTTCTTGGAGGAGGAAGGTGCCTAAAAAACTAGGGGTAGATGTGAAGTTTGGGGAAAGAGAAAGGTGAGGCCTGGTGGGGTAGTCACCTTGGTTAAATTACTGATGCTTTTCGTAACTCATCACTAGCACTAAGAATCAGAAAAGTTGTTTGTTCATGGTGTGGATTTGAGCTGTTAATGCGTTGATGGTGTGAACTGTAAGTAAGGCAAACGGACTAGAGGCAGGCGGTTAGTAGCATCTAGAGCGCCCACTGTGTGCTCTTCATTAGTCATT
Source organism: Otolemur garnettii (assembly GCF_000181295.1). Lineage (NCBI taxonomy): Eukaryota > Metazoa > Chordata > Mammalia > Primates > Galagidae > Otolemur > Otolemur garnettii. The sequence goes on from NW_003852420.1 coordinate 10,973,880, forward strand.
TCACATACTCGTTTACATTTAAACTCATACAAAATCCACGAACATCAGTACCATCACCCTCATACGAAAGGAAGTGAAATAGAATCTCAAAATCTTTTAGCAACTTACTCAAGTCTGGGGAAGTAGGGCCTGTAGCCTTTTGTAATCCTGTATGGATTTCATGTTATTTGTGAACTATTTCTGGAGACTTCCTTGGTGAAAGCTAAGTGCTGATGACGTTTTCTTTCAATCTACTATGGCATGTGCTGGCGTCAGTGACTCTACAAGATATGCCACCTTCCCCCAAAGAACAGTTGTCCTGTGTATCTGGAGAGAAAAGTGAGAATTGGGCTTAGTACGTTATCCACTTGAGTATGGCTTTGCAGCCTAACCAAAAGTCTCCTTCTGACTCAGTGCCCATAGCTCAGTGGCTACAGCACTGGCCACATGCACCAGAGTTGGCAGGCTCGAACCCGGCCTGGGCCTGCTAAACAATAAAGAGAACAACAAAATAAAGGCACATGCCGGGAGTTGTGGTGGGCGCCTTTAGTCCCAGCTACTTGGGAGGTTGAGGCAAGAGAGTCACTTAAGCCCAAGAGTTGGAGGTTGCTGTGAGCTGTGATGCTACAGCACTCTACTGAGGGCAACAGAGTGTGACTCTGTCTCAAAAAAAAAAAAAAAATCTCCTATTTACCCTGCTATTGTGAATTGAAGAAAAATCTCAATTTCACTGGGTTTTGTAGAAGATGACCTCACTCTCAAATGTGACAAATAATCTCCTTGCATTGCCATTACTCTCTCCCAACACATGGGCAGGTGTCTGACTTCTTTTTTTTTT
>NW_003852420.1:10976646-10980535 GCF_000181295.1 Otolemur garnettii
GTCTTTTCTTTTTTATTCAGCGTGTTCTCAGCAGGATATTGGTATATTTTGCCCCTAACTCTCCTTTGAGGCCCTTAAGCACATAGCTTAGCCAGCTCCAGGTGTGGGTTGGTGAGAACCATCTCATCAATGCGTCGTTTCCTAGTATTTATCAAAAACCGACCTGAGAGTAAGAGTTGACGATGGATGAGGATGTTTGGGCCACTTCTTGCTCCAACTCCTCCCTGATTAGGTTTGATCTGTGCACCTAGACTGACCTACTGCTGGCCACCATGCTGGAGCGCTGTTGCTAAACTTCACTTCCATGCAATGTCGACACATCCCTCCCAATGATGTCAACACATCCCTCACAGCACCTTTGGAAACATTCCAAAAAACTCATCTCCTGTTTTTCTCTATGACTTGGTGTCTAGATATAGAGGTGCTATATTTTTGAAAAGACAATCTTGTGAATGGCATTGTGTATTTCACTAGGAGGTCCGTAATTCTCTAATTCTCTCTCTCTCTTTTTTCTTTTTTGATGATCATTGCCTCGATTGATGTATGACTTTAAAAGCTTATTTTGAACACTCTGTAGTGGGAGAAGGCTGGATTGGAGAGGACAAGAGTGGAAGTTGGGGAGGCTTTGGTCATCATCCAAAGAAGGGTAGTGGTGAAGGAGATGGGATGGACTTCAGGTGTTTTGGAGGCAGAATTGATGGGACTGGTGGATGGGCTGGATGCTGGGGGTTGGGAGAGTAGGGAGAGGAAGGAGCTGGGGAGGACCCATAGCTTCTGGCCTTAGTAACTGGCTGGATGGTGATGCTGTTTCTTCAGATGATTGGGGCAGAACCATGCTTGAATGTAAAATAACCCAGGTTCAAATCAATTTTGAATGCCATTTGGGGTACCTCAATGGAGGTGTTGTGGAGGCATCTATATGTACATATAATACACACAGCAGTTGTAGAGGTTAGAGGCAGAGGAGAGAGGAGGGCCACAAGGTGAACGTGTGGGAGACTTTAGCACAGATGACATTTAGAGCCAGGAGAACATGGGGGAATAGAAGAGAAGAGGTCCCAGGAATACAGAGGCTCAAAAGAGCCACAGCATGGGAAGGGGATCCAGCAGAGGAAAGACTAGCCAAGGGGGCTTAGAAGCAGGAGCCAGCGAGGTAGGAGGAAAATGGGGGAGAAAGTGATGGCACAGATGCCAGGGAGGAAGATGTTCTTAAAATGAACGATCAACCAGAAGAGGTGCCGAGAAGTCAAATGGGATGGGTACAGAGAAATGACCACTGGCAGCACAGAGACCACGGTGAACTTGCCAAGAGCTCCTTCTGCGGATTGGAGAGGGAGAAGCCAGACTGAGAATGGGTCCAAGAAAGAACAAATGGGGAGGAGGTGGGAATAGTGTGTGGACAACACGGTGACACGTCCGAGAAATTTTGCTGTGAGGAAGAACAGAGAGTATTGTGTACCTTCCTAGCAACTGGCAACTTTTAATCATCTAAGAACGATGGATTTGTCTAACTGTTTGGGCTTTGTTCTCATGTTTAGCTAGATGTACAGAGTGAACCATCTACTCAGGAAACAGGGCTGAAGGCCAGCACTTCTCAAACTTGATCACGTATCTGAATTGCCCGAGAATCTGGTAAAAACACAAATTTTGGCTCAATAGGCTTGAAGTGGAGCCTGAGAGTCTTTATTCTTTCTGAGATTTGGTCTTGCTATGTTGCCCTGTATGGCCTCCAGTTCCCAGGGTCAATGATCCTCCTGCCTTAGCCTCCCAAGTAGCTGGGACTACAGGGCAGCACCACCACGTATTGCCCGAGACAGTCTTTATTTCTAACATGCTCACAGCTGATCCTGATCCACTTGTCTGTGGCCACGCTTTGCATAGCAAGGATATAGGCCTCTAGGGACTGCTCCCAGGACGACACACCCGACCTCTCTGGATTTCTTAAACACACCTTCATCTCAGCTAATCATCAGGGAGAAGTGAGAGTCACCACGGTTAATCCAAGATCCCACCTCAAATTGCAAAACTCTGCTCTGGATTAGAAGGGACAGGCTGATCAGTGAAGATTACATAACTTTCCAATCTTGTTTATTTAAAAATCTGGGCTCAATTCTACCTAGAGTGCCCTGATTAGATTGTGCCAGTAGCATCTGATCCCAGAGTATTCCCTCCCCTCTTTCTTTGAAAACTTATGTCGGACAGCACTACTTTTGTGAAGCAGAGCCCTGTTAACCAGGTGCTTCAGAGGTCTTCCAGCTAGGAAGAGCTTTGTGATGGTTGGGGGTTGCTGGGAGGACTGGCTCATAATTACATGGAGCTGAAGGTTGCACAGAGACTGGTTAAATCTTGGATAAAAGGAGGATACAGGTATCTTTTGGGGACAAGCCGTGGGGTTAGAGACTCCATTTTTCTAGAGGCAGGACAGACTTAGGAAGCCTGGGTTTCCAGGAAATGTTAGCCTGAGATAGGGGCTGCAGCTGTTCCATCTCCCCCGACTCCCAGATCCACTGGCCCCAACTTGGCACTGAGAGAGATGAGGATCTTTCCCGCACCCCAGGGTTCCACATTGTTAAAGCAGCTTTTCTCCAGGAGGATTTGGCAATTAATCTGTCACTGTGTCGCCATAGCAACATATTTATGTGTCTCAAATACCATAAGCTCAGGGGGCCAGGATTTGGAAAACTGCTTTACCCAGAGCCCTGGCTAGTGATTAACAAAAGATTATGTTGTAGAACACAGGGCAGGCTGGTCAGTTGCAGGGCAAAGAAGGCTTAGGAAACGGATGGTCATTTCTCCTCCTTTTCAAGGGGCTGAGTTTCCATTAGAGGAGTGGAAACCAGCGGACCCCTCCTGGCCCTGTGGGGTACATTATGTCCTCCACGTGGCACTAAAAGAGAAACCCTCTGCTCTTTTCCCCTCCCGGTCTTTCCCCTTTTCCATTCATTCATTCACTCAACAATTTTTGGGAAGGACCAAAGATGCAGAGTGTTGATTCATTTGCCTTAATTCCTAGGGATGTGCCCTTGTCCGTAGAAGGCGCCTCTCTTGCTTCACTTCATTTCATTTCTCCTTCTCATCCCTGACTCCACACACATTTTCCTCACTGTGGTAGGAGTTTTCCACTGGGCTTCCTAGAACCTGTAGGGCCTGAGACAAAGATTTTTGTCCAAGTGGCTTGCTGTGGGAGAACCCTCAGGAAACACTGGTTAGGGAGCAGGAGATGCAGGCGCTAAGGAAGAAGTGGGTTTGGACTACATGCAGCCTCAGCCCAGTGCAGCTGGCACTGCTGGAGGCTGACCAGTATCGTACTGCTGCTGTCCCCTTCCCTTGCCTGCTGCCCCTACCTGCAGACGAGGGAGCAGGCCTGCCATCCACAGCTCTCCTCCACGGAGGGCGGCTTGAAACACTGTTAGTGGCTCATATAATACGCATAGCAGTTGTGGGGGATGGAGACTCCAGAAGATTAAGAGATTGAATGGGACACCAACAACTACAATAGGCCATCACTCTTCTGTGTTTAATAATTGTCCATGGGAGTGTTATCTATCCTTGTAAAATATTTAGTGCTGTCTGTTGAAGACTTTGGGCAGGAAAGGGAAATGATCACTACAGTGGCTCAAAGAGATGCCTGGTTTGGAGAAGGCAGGAAGGGAAGCTTGAGGGGGCACACAGAGGTCTGGGGAGAGAGAGATGCCTGTGGCCTGGACAGGGTGCTGGCTGTGGTCAGGAGGAGAGGGAGTCTAGGAGGAGATTTCGGAGGCAGCACATTGGTGTTGCTGGGGGCTTTGGTGGGGGGGTTTGAGAAGGCAGGGTGCAGGTTCACTCCCAGGTGACGTTTCCTGAGGGGGAGGTGACCAGCAGGCACCTAGGGATGCGTTCAGAGCTCAGG
>NW_003852420.1:10981052-10984370 GCF_000181295.1 Otolemur garnettii
GTCTTCAGGACAACTTTATCCAAAACAGCTCCCCCAGATTCTTTCTCTCCCCTTCCCTGTCAAATAATCTGGATTGGTAAGGACAGACTCCATCCCAAAGGATTATTGGAGGGAGGGGAAGGACTGCTGCCTGGTGGAGACACGCTCCAGGCTTAGGCAACAAACTCTTTTCTCTTATAGGGAGGAGTAAACAGGGCTGGAAAAGGTGGAAGTGGGGACAAAGAAAGGGCCATGACCCCCAGGTTGGAGAACGTTTCCCCCCAGGTCAGCCTATTCCGAGGACAGGCTGTGGAGGCTGGGCCAACGGTCAGGGAAGCAGAGTTTGGTTGACAAGCATTTAGTTGTGATGATCAGTGGGGACAAGCTGCCCAGCTAATCACTCATGAGGCCAAGAACGGGAACAGAGAGGGTCGGTGTCGCCTTGTCTCTAAGTAGTATTGGGAAGGAGGAGGTTGCAGAAGGCCATTTCTGGGAACACAAAGGGGCGGGGGTTGGTAGCTACCTCCTTTTTCCAGGACCTCAGGGCTCGCGTAAATTCAGCATGGGGGTCCCCCCTCCCCTACCCAGAGTCCCCATTCGCAGTCTGCACCCGCCCCAGCAGCGGATTTGCGCTAGCTAGTTGCGTCAGTAGCCGCCAGGGTGCGGGACTGCGAGGTTTAACCTCCCTGCCCATCGGGCACCGTCTGAGGTCAGAGGAGCAGGACCATCGCCTCTTCTGGGAGCTCCTTAGAAAGGTCCTCTTCCAAGTCAACTGTGAGCTGCTGAGGGGTCTGAAGGAAGACGGGAACCTAAGTCCCTGCTCTCAGCAGCTTCGCTTCTGCGGGTGTCAGCTGTTTGCCGGGTCCTGCCCAGGCGGTGAGACCTCGTACCCAGGTTGCTCACTGGTCCATCAGATGATGTCCAGCCCAGCCCGGCTGCAGGCTCTGGTCCATCTTCCCCTCCCCCTCCTCCTCCCGACTTAGCTGCTAAGCCAGGATTTAGCGGGGCTGGGCTATCAATGGCCCATCCTCCTTATGTTATAATAATAACGTAATAGAGAATAGAGAAACGCCAGCACACTGAGTCCAAATTAAGCAGGGGTTCTTTATTGGCCGCGGTCAACAGCTGACTTACGCCTCAAAGTCTCTCGACCCCCAGAGGAAAGGGTACAGACTTTTCATAAGGTGCTTTCGGTAGGGGAGGAGGAGTCCTTAGTGCAAGCCGAGTTTCATAAAAGTCAACAGATCTATAGGGTGAGGGAAGGTTTTATAAGGGATTTTGCAGTTTTTGCTAAACTCTGCAGCTTTCAGCTGAGCTTAAAGGGGGCGTGTTGAAAACCCTTAGCAAAATGGAGTAAGTCTGGCTCTACAAAATGGAGTTAGGGCATTATAATCACAGCTGCCTGCGCTGAAGCTAGAGGGGGTGGCCCTGCCTATCAGCCAACAGTTCTCGGTCTTGGCTGAATTTGGTGCCCCCTGGGGAACTTTTAAATATCCCGGTGCCAAATCCACACCGAGGCCAATTACATCAGACGAGGACCTGGGTGTCAGTATTTTTCAAAGCTCCCCAGCGTGGGCCATAGTCCATCCTGGGCCCAGCCTTTTTCTTCCTCCCCACCCACAACAATGCAGAGGCATCTTTTTCCTGCCCTCTTCTTGGGCCACGAGCCCTATCCCTGAGCCCTGGCCTAAAAACTGGACCAAATGGCGTGATGCTGAGTCTCACCGGCTCCGGGCTGCCACACTCTCAGCAAAATACTCTCTAGCGGAGAGCCAGGCCCCCTGCTGGTCTAACCTTGAACCACACTTTTGGGGTTTTTTTGGTTGTTGTTGTTTTTTTTTTTTTGGACCTCAGAGTTTCAAACACATATTATTCACACTAAGAATCACACTTCTTTAGTCATCTGGTCGCTGCCTTGTCAGTGACTGCAAAACCAGTCTGGCGCCTCTGGGTAACTCTCTCCTCAGGCCCAGACTTTCCCCTCCTCCCTGTCACTGAATAAGGAAGCCCCTCTACCCCTAGATCCCAAAATGGAATAGCTAGTGCTGCTTTACCAAGAGCTCTGTGATTCCCAATCCACATCTACCACAGCATCTGATTATTTTCAGGGCTGTCTCGGTACGTAAAAGATATTCCAAGCAAAATTTAATTTGGCAGTTAATTGAATTCATGAAAGGTTTCCACTGGGGCACGTCTAGGGATGGAGGAAAATCAAACTGGAGATACATTGCACTAGAAAACGGGTTTCTTTGCTGACATCCCTCTTGAACTTAGTGCCATTAGTTTTATAAAAGAGGCATTAACAGGCAGAAGGGCTCTAACAATGACCTCAGATGCTTTGGAGCTTCTAACAGTTGCAAATGTGGGAACTGAGGCTAGAGAGGCCTGTTGGAGTGTGCCCGTCCCTAGATCTGGGACAGAGAGACCTTTGAAGCTGTACCTATCAGATGGCTTTGATCCTCCCAGGCTCCAGAGATAGAGATGAGCCAGGGAGGTGTTATTAGTGTTATTATTTATATTTAGTGGAACTTACATTCAGGGCCTCTTCTGTAATGTGCTTAGGGCACTACTGATTTATGTGTAATTTCACTTCTCACAGCAGCACTTCTGGGCAGAGGATGAAGGTTAGAGGCACTCCTCTCCAAGTTAGAGTACTCATTAAGCCAGGCCTAATGGCAACATATATCCCTTTATAGTTTGGCTTTTATGAAAAATCATGTCTTTAGTAGAAGCTCACATGCCGCAAGGACCTAGGACGGGCGTTTTCAAGCAATTTCAATCATTCTCCCCTATTCAAAGCTTAAATATGGAGAACATATGGGTGAGAGTCACAGGTAACTTGGAAAAGAGGGCATGATTAGAAAGCCTGGACTGTGGTTTTGCCAGGGGGAGTCTGTGCTAGAAAAAGTGATTCAAATGTGTCACTGGTTATCACCAGAATGTATTGGGTACCCAGCAGAGTGATGGTTTTCAAGCCCAAGTGCACATCAGCTGAGGGAATTGTTAAAACCAGGACCGTGGGACCCCAGTGATGAGTTTCTGACTTAATAAGTCTGGGTTGAGGAATGAGAAGTTGCATTTCTATCAAGTTCCTGGGTGATGCTGGTGAATTTATTATAAAAGGTACTCACATTTTGAGAACCACTGAAGTAATACATTGGATCACCAGGGTCTAAGATTCTTTAAAAAATGAAGCTAAGACGAACCCCAACCCCTTGTTGCCAAATGTTCTCACTTTGATTAAAATTGTTTTAATTGGCTCGGCGCCTATAGCTCAACCGGCTAAGGCGCCAGCCATGTACACCTAAGGTGGCGGGTTCGAATCCCCAGCCCTGACCC
>NW_003852420.1:10984570-10996371 GCF_000181295.1 Otolemur garnettii
AAAAAAAAAAAAAAAAAATTGTTTTAATTCACTAGTTACAAGAGGTAGACCAGAAGTTTAAAAAGTTTCAAAATTATTTTTATTTGGAAATAATTACAGATTCACCAGAAGGTTCAAAGAAATTTTAGGAAGGTTCCGTGATCTCTTTACATAGCCTCTCCATTGTTAACAGCTTGTATACCTCTGGTATAATATCAAAATGAGGAAATTGACACTGGGGCAAACCACAGAACTTATTCAGACTTTGCCAATTATACATACAGTCATTTGGGTGTGCATATGTGTATATCTCTATGCAATTTTATTACATGTGTAGTGTCAAGATATTCAGCTGTCCCCATACCACCTCCCTAATCCCCATCTCAAGCTCCTGGCAACCACTACTCTGTTCTCCATCTCTATAATTATGTTATTTCCCAAATGCTAGGTAAATGGAGCTATGCAGTATGTATCCTTTTGATGCTGGCTTTCTTCATTCAGCAAAACTTCCTTGGGGTTCATCCACGTTCTTGTAGGTATCAATAGCCTTCCTTCTTATTGCTGGGTAGTAGTCTGTGGTATGAATATCTCAAAGCTTGTTTAACTGTTAACCCTTTGAAGGACGTTTGGGTAGTTTGAAGATAGTACAAATAAAACTGCTATAAGCATTTTCGCAGAGGTTTCTACATGAAAATAGTTTTTTTCCCTTTCTGAATGTAATTGCTGGTCATACTGTAAGTCCATTTCCACCATTTTGTATCACTATTTTTTCACTTTAGCCATTCGGAGAGGTATTTGCATTTCTTTAATGCCTAATGATGTTAAACATTTTTTCATGTACTTGTCATCTGTGTGCCCTCTTCAGTGAAATGTTCATATTTTTTGACCATTTTCTAGTTTTATTTTTTTGCATTTTTACTGTTGAGCTTTGACAGTTGTTTATATATTCAAGGTACTAATTTTTTGTTGGATATGTAGTTTACAAGTACTTTTCTCTCTCTTTTTTTTTATCTTTTCTTCACAGAAGTTTTTAATTTTGAAGAGGTCTAATTTATCATTTTTTTTTCTTTTATGGATCATCTTTTGGTGTCAAGTCCAAGAACTGTTTGCTTGGTCCCAGGTCTCGAAGATTTTCTTCTGATTTTTTCTCGAAGTTTTCTGTTTTTATGTTTTACATTTAAGTTCCTGATCCACTTTCAATTACCTTTTGTATCAGTTGTGAGGTTAAGGTTGAGGTCCAATTTTATTTTTACTTTTAATTCCATAGTCCATTTTGAATTGATTTTTACACAAGGCGTGAAGTGTAAGTGAGGTTCATTCTTCACCAATGGATGATCAGGTATTAAAAAGCCTATCCCTGCTCCATTGGGTTGCTTTTGCTATTTTGTTAAAAATTAATTGGGCACATTTGTGTAGATCTACGTCTGGGTTTTATATTCTGTTACTTTGATCCATATGTCTGTCTCTTTACTAGTACCACATTGTCTTAATTACTCCAGCTAAATAATGAACCTTCATATTAACAAGAATGATTCTTCCTATTTTATCTTCTTTCTAAAATTATTTTGCCTCTTTTTAAGGCTTTTCCCTTTCCATAAAAATTTTAGGATAAGCTTGCCTATATCTACAGAAAACATTGCTAAGATTTTCACAAGAACTGTGTTAGACTGCTATACCCGGATTGAGGGAATTTACATCTTAACTATACTGAATCTTCCAGTCCATGAACATAGTATGTTTCTGCAAATATTTAGGTCTTTGATTTTTTACATTAGCATATTACCATTTTCATATCCTGTACATGTTTTATTAAATTTATACCTAACTATTCCTTTTTTTAGAAAAGCAATAGTAAATGTTATTACTTTGTTTATTGATTTATGTAAGAGACAGGATCTTGCTCTGTCACCCAGGCTGGAGTGCAATAGTGCAATCATAGCTCACTGCAGCCTTGAACGCCTGAGTTCAAGCAATCTTCTTGCCTCAGGCATTCACTGTTACCCCCAGTTTGACATTCTTAAAACATGTTTTGGTTTCCACTTATTCATTGTTAGCATATAGAAATACAATTGATTTTGCATATTTATCTTTCAGTTTGCAACCTTACTGAATCTAGGATATCTTTTTGTTTGTTGGTAAATTGCCTAGGATTTTATACATAGCAACCACATTATCTGCATATAGGATGATTTTATTTCTTTTTTTCAGTCTGTATGCTTTTTGTTTATCTTGCCTTACTTCAGCAGTTGGAATTCACAATACTATGGTGAATAAGAGTGGTGAGTGCACGACCATGTTTGTCTGTTTCCAGTCTTAGTGGCAAACCACTCATTCTTTCATCATGAAGTATGATGTTAGCAATAAATTTTTTGCAGTGCTCTTTGTGAGGTTGAGGAATTCCCCTCTATTCCTAGTTGACCGAGTTTTTTTTTTTTTTTTTTTAATCATGAACGGGTGTTAATTTTCTTCAATGCTTTTTCTGCATCCATTAATACAGTCATATAATTTTTCTTCTCTAACCTGTTGATATGATGGATAACATTGATTTTAAATATTAAAACAGTCTTGCACACCCCCAAATAAATCCCACTTTGTCAGGGTATATTCTCTTTTTTACATTTTGTTGGATTCAATTGGCCAATATTTTGTTGAGGATTTTGTGTTTTAGACCAATGAGAGATGTTGGTTTTCTAGTTTTCTTTCTTTTTTTATTGTGCTCTCTTAGTTGGGTTAGTATTAGAGTCATAGTGGCCCCATAAAATCAGTCTTCTTCTATTTTCTGGAAATTATTATGTAAAATTGGTGTTAATTCTTCTCTAAATGTTTGGTAAAACTCTCCAGTGAAATTATCTTTACCTGGGATTTTTTTTTTTGGAGGATCTAAATTATAAATTCAATTTTAAAAAAATAGTTAGAAGGCTGTTCAAGTTATCTATTTCATCTTCCCTGAACTTTGATAGTTTGTGTTTTTGTTGCTCTGTTATCTCTCCACTTTGATTTATTTATAATTTTTTTAATATATCACTTTTATAGTTTTCTTAGTGATTGTTTTTGTTTCAGCTATTATTGTATACATACTCTATATAACTAATCACCATCTACTGGTATGTTTTATCATTTCCATTGAAGTATAGAAATTTTACTTTCTTTTAATCCTTTTATCTTCCATACTTAAAAATTATAATTGTCCTAAGTATTACCTCTATATAAACATCAGATAATTTTATATTTCTTGCTTCATCCATAGACATGTTCATGAAAACTCATGAAGGAAGTATACTCTTACTTTTACCCATTCTGTTGTTCTTCTTTCTTTTCTGAAATTCTTTGTTATCATTTTCTTTCTGTTTTGAGGGCTTCCATAGGCATTCTTCAAGGGTAGGTCTGCTAGCAGCAAATTCTGTAATTTTCCTATGCCTGAGAATTTCCCTTTCATTCCTGAAGAACAGTTTCACCATCTATATAAGATTTGTGGTTGACAGGTCTTTTTTTTCAGCACTTGAAAATTAAACCACTTCCTTCTGGACCTCATGGTTTCTGATGGAAAGCCTGTTCTTACTCAAAGGGGTGTGGAACCAATTGGTACATTGAAACAACGTACGGACCATATGTTGTTTCTTTCCAACTGTGTCTAAGATTCTTTTCCTTTCTCTTATTTTTCAGGAATTAAATTATGATGTAACTTGGTATAATTTTTTTGGGTGGATTTATTCTATTGGGAATTTGCCTAAGCTTCTTGAATCTGCAATTTTATGCCTTTTGCCAAATTTAGGAATTTTAAGCGTTATTTCTTTGAATTTGTTTTTTAATTGTTTGTTTCTCACCACCTCTTTGATCAGGCATTTATTCAAAATAAGCTGTTCATTTTCCAAGTTTCATGATAAGAAAAAAAAAAAGCTGTCCAAAATGATTTGACTTTTATGGAATAAGCAAACACCTGAAGAGTTTACGCAGCAGGCTTCGTTTCTTCTCTGGTAGGTTTCTTTTGGGCTGTTTTTTTGGTAGAGGCAGCCTTTTTTCCCAGCAAAGGCCTTTTCCGTCTGCCTCTTAACACCTGCTTAGCTTCTTCCTTTTCACTGCTGCAGGCTTCTTGCCTTCCAACCCCCTTCTCATCTGACTTGGCCTGGAGTGCTGCAGCTGCCTGATTCACTCGAAGACTGTGATTCTTGGCCTGAAGAAGAATGGCATTCTGGTGGGTGGTATTGGCAAACGGGTTTAGCTTCCACATGGTTCTTCAACAAGATTCAGTGGATTCTTCTTCAGGACTCTGTGATGAATCTTTTTGTGTGGTGCTCAGAGAGCTCTTTGCATCTCCGGGCTTTTCAAGATTCTGCTAAAGTCTGTGTTCATCCTCTTGTGCCTGGGGAGGTTGTAGTTTCTCTTGAGGGAAGCAGTTTTATGCCAAGTGCCATCCAATCCATCTAGCTTTTGGAAAGCACTTTCAGTCCCACAATGCCCACCAGGAGCATTCATCTTGCTTAGGTCGAGCAGAGTGATTCCAAGGATGTTCCTAATGGCCTTGATGATACCAGGGCCCTAATTATAGATGATGTAAGGTTCCTGTGCTGGATATGATGATGGTTTCTCATTTTGCCCTTGCCAGTCCTCATTCCCTGAAAGGTGTAGACTTTTTGATACCATTCCAGGCCTTACATTTCTTACAAAGTAAAACAGCCTCCCTGGTCTTCTGGGAGCCTTCAACTTTACCTTCCAGCATCAAAGGAAGTTTGGGAATTTCCTCAATACAGTGACCTTTAGGTGGGATCAGTGCTGGTGAGGCCAAGGCAGCCAGGGCAGAGCAGGTGCCCAAATACCAGAGCAGATACCAGCAATGCCAGGTTTTAGTTGGTGCAAACATGCAGCCTCCATGACACATATCTTCAAAAGCATCCTGGCCTGAATGGTGAATCCCACACACCTCGAACTCTGGGAATTCTGGCCACAGCTCTGCCAGTACCCCAAGACTTGGCACCGGTCCTGAGGACCTGCTAACTCACTGTCGGCACAGGGATCTCTGTTGTTATTGCACAAGTTGGCATGAACAAAGTTCACAATATCTCATCAGATAGGAGCCTTGAAGACAGCAGACAAAGTGACATTTTTGCCAGATGACGCCCCTTTTTGGAATACACTGATATCAGTGGATGAGCGCAACCCATGGTGGGTAGAGGAGAAGGTCATGACCCTCTCAAGTTGGTGGCTCTTACAGGAAAAATTCTTTGAATACCTTTTCAGTTCCATGTGCTTTCTTTTTATTTTCTGGTACCTTAATGATAATTGAGAAAACATAAAAAGCTCAGAGCAGTTTGAGCTGTGTGAGGTATGCAAAACTTATCAGGCCCAGAGAGACCTAAGTGTAGGACTTCAGTCACGCACACTGCACCCATGGAAGGGGGAATTGTTTAAGGACGTTTTGTTCCTGACTAGCTGCCCCATCCATTAGCTTCATGTTGGTGGAATTTGTGAGATAAAGAACAATGTATAGTCAATCAGTAGGTTATGGTATTTTAACATAAATTCTTAATAAACAACTTAGGAACTACTTTCTCTGATCCTTTAAAAAATCTACTTTTAAATGCTATTAATGGAGTCTATTCTCCTGGGTTGCAGTCCATAAGCTTGGCCCGAATAAAAATCTCTACTTACATTAATTTTGCCTCAGCTTCTTCCTCTTCGGTTGACAGTATGAATGTGGAAACTTTGTTATCATCTCCCAGATAGCTCTGTTCATTTTTTTCCAGCTCATTTTATCTTACTGTTCAGATTGAACTTATTCTATTGATTGTCCTCAAGTTTATGGATTCTATCCTTGTCATTTCTCCTCTGCTATTGAACCCGTTCAGTGAGATTTTAATTTTCATCATCATATTGTAAATTCTATAATTTCTATGTGGTTGTATTTTTAGCTGGGATTTTCTATGTTTTCATTTGTCTCAGGGAGTCATATTACAAGAAATATGCCTTGGTTTTTGTTCACAGTTCCTGGCTCACAGCTCCTATAACACCTCCTAATTCCATAAGTGTCTAGAACCATAGGGGTATCTTTTCTTAAAATATTTGGCCTTTTATCCCTGGATCTCGAAGCAGCTTTGGAACAGCTCCAGAGTGACCAAGGGAATGAGATGTGTCTTTTGTTATTCATAATATGGCCTTTGGTAATGATGTGATTTTTATCACATGATGTCCCTAGATAACCATAGCATAGGGGGGCTGGTGGCCAGGAGAACCAAACATAGGATGAAGGGGTCGGAACTGAGAGCCCCACTTCCCTCCTTGGGGGAGGGTAGAGAGCTTGAAGGCTGAGTCCATCGCCAGTGACCAATGATTTGATCAATCCTGCCTACATAATGAAGTATGCATAAAACCTCAAAGGACAGGAGAAATTCTGGATGGCTGAACACATGGAACTTCCTGGAGACTTGTGCTTGGAGAGCACAGGTAAGCACCACGCCCCTTCTCCCATGCTTTGCCATATGATCTCTTCCACCCAACGGTTCATCTGTTTCCATCGTAGTATCTTTTATAATAAGTGAGGAAGTGAAAAGGAAGCGTTTCCCTGAGTTTTATGAGTCACCCCAACAAATTCATAAAACACAACGAGGCAATGGTGGAGCCCCCGATTTAGAGCCTGTTGTTCACAAGGAAAGATGACCACCTGGGATTTGTGAGTGGCACGGAAATGGGGGCTGTCTTGTGGGACTGAACCTCTGACCTAAGGGATCTGACACTATTGAACTGAATTAGAGTACACCCAGCTGGAGTCTAGGGGAGCATTGCTTGTTTGGTATGGGAACAAAGACCCTCAGCCATCTGGTGTCAGAAATTATGTTGAGGGGTATGTGAGGGTACAGAGTAGGAGAAAAAATTCCTGGTTCTTGGTGTGATGGGTGGTTTTGATTGTATCCTGGACATTTTGATTCTTCTGGTAGGATGCCGTTGGTCTGAGTCTTCTCTTTCAGTGAGCACTCATGCTGAGTGTATAGGTTCTGGTCTACTTTTGTGGGCATTTGTATCAGTGACAGTTTAGTTTTCTCGAGCCCTTTGAATGCTATTTTTTCCCTGCTTTGTTCTTCTGGTATTGCCGGGGTTCCCACTTAGTCTTTGCCAGTGTGGTTGGTGGGGACAGAACTTCATGCAGGGGTGGGGAACCTGCAGCCTTCTGGATCCTTGAGCCTGGCCTTTTGAATGAATCCAAATTTTATAGAACAAATTATTTTAATAAAGGGATTTGTTCTCTGCAGTTTGGATTAAGTCAAGGGGCCACACTTGGGTAGAATAGGGAGATGCAGTGCTCAGCTTTTGTGGACCCTGCTGGCCTGCAGGGGCTCTGGTGATGCGATGGGGGATCCAGTCTGCCTGCCAGGTCTCTTTTAAGCTCCCTCTTTGGCGAGAGAGAGTAGGCTTTTCTTAGATTATTTCTGGATGAAGATTGCTGGTAGTTGCTGGTAGTTCCAGATTGCAGGCCTTTGTACTGCCAAGTCTGGAGGTATATGAGTGTTGACCAAGTAAATGACTGAGGCAAAAATCTCAATCAATGGACATTTATTAAGCCAAAGTTCAGGACAGGCCTTGGAAAAATACAAACCACACACAAAGCTGTGGCTATTTTTCCCAAGGAGAATTTGGAAGGTTCAGCGTTTAAAATCAAACAGAACAAAAAGAAAGCATGGAGAGGGGATGAGTGAGACAGAGTAGCTACATTCTCCTAAAACCAACACTGTATTTTACAGAAGAAAGAAGAACAGAAAAGGAGAGGAAGCATCGATTATGTAGATGTCCCTGGGCCAACGGAATAAGGTCTGATCCTGTCTAGTTTGTGTTCTGCACCTGTAAAAATAAACTTGAGATTCATCATTAGCATTTAGTGGGGAACTGGACGTAGCCTGCAGCACTAAAGTTACAATTGCACACTCTTGCTTAGGGGAAGCCCGATAAGGGATTTCCTTAATGAGTGATTTTGGGAGGCCCATTTGTCACAGGTGCCTGAGGCTTTTACTTTCTCTTGTACTTAAGGAGTTGAGGAGGGGGGATGCTGAGATTTTACTAGGGGACTCACCACATTGTGGTTCCCCAAGTCTTGAAGCTCCCAGCCAGTCTGTCTTCCTCCTTGCAGCTTTCAGAGTCTTCTTTTTTTTTTTTTTAAATCATGGTCTATTGAATAATTAGCAGAGGATTCAGTTGTATTTAGAGATAAGAACAGGGAAAAGTTTTTCTAAGCCATCTTCTTCTGGAACTGGAAGCCTTGGATGAATTTGATGGATGTTTTTTAAAAACCAGGAAAATGAACACTCACTAAATATATTTTGTTCGGTTAAAAAAAAATTCAAAACATAGAGTCCCAATAGGAGGGAAAGAGTAAGAATATTTCTAGTTGGTGCCATCAGTTGAATTATGTCCCCCCAAAGATATGTTGAAGTCCTGACCCTGGTCTTCTGAAAACGTGATAGAAATCAGACTCTTTCCCCCTAAGCCAGACATAAAACCTAAAAATATTACTTAACCCCTCACCCCCGTTACTGTGTAAAAACTGATTATAAAGAAATTATCCCACTTATCCGATAGTAGATCATAAGACCCTCATTCCAGGCAGGATCCTGCCCAGACCCCAAAGGAAGGAATAAGCACAGAAAGGCCGAGAAGAATCCAGATAGACGGGCCTTGCTGGGTTTCCCCGGTCAGTCTCTTCTCATTTGAACCTACCCTTTCTGTCCAATCATGTTTCTAGATGTTGAACCCAGCATAAAAATGGACGTTTTCCCCTGTATCTTTGGGTCTTTATAAGAACCAAAGGCTCTTGTGTCACGTAAAACCTTGGTCAAATAAATGTGTATGCCTTTTCCCCTCTTAATCTGCCTTTTGTCAGTCGATTTTCAGAGGATGAAGGGGAAGTTTTCCCTTGGCTCCTGTGAGGCAGAGATTCAGGTGAGGCATCTCAGAGGCCTCAGAGCCTCAAGACTGCCAGCTGTTACCAGGAGTAGGGAAGGAGCAACTCTGCTCACACCCGGACTGCAGACTTCTGGCCTCTGGAACTTGGAGGGAATAGGTGTCCGTTCAGTTTGCGATACTTTGTTACAGTAACCTCAGGAAATTCATAAATTGGGAACTAGTGAGCTGGTGTGCTTAAACATTGGTATTTATTTATCTATCTGTTTTATTTTTTTGAGACAGAGTCTCACTATGTCACCCTTACTGGAGTGCTGTGGTGTCACAGCTCACAGCAACCTCAAACTCTTGGGCTAAAGAGATTCTTTTGCCTCAGCCTTCCAAGTAGCTGGGACTACAGGCGTCCACCACAGTGCCCAGCTATTTTTTTGTTGTAGTTGTCATTGTTGTTTGGCAGGCCCGGGCTGGTTTCAAACCAACCAGCCCTGGTGTATGTGGCCGGTGTCCTAACCACTGAACTACAGGCACTGAGCCAGACACTGATATTTTAAAGAGACAAAAGTACGGATACTGCACATCATAAACTTAAAGTCAGGACTGTTGTCTAAGTATTTGTTCTGACAATGGGGCAGAGAATTTAGAACAAAATCTGGGAGGTGTGGTTGCTGGCTGGAGGTACCCGGGTGCCTGGTTTTTCCTGCCTGCCTTTGAAGGGCCACAGGGCAACCAGTATCTCTCTGGAACTATGATAATCTAGGGTCAGACACCTGCCTTCTGTTGCCTGGGCAAGCTGTAATCCCCTTGGATGACAAATAGTTGAGATGAAATATTTCCCCACATGAAATATTCAACTCAGTGTATGGTTGAGGCATAAGGCAGCTACCTCATTAAGGATGGTTCACATGGACCAATTTTGGCCTCCCCTTCTGTTGAAGTCCTAAGGATAGTCCCCTCCCAAACGCGACCTTATTTGGAAGCAGCATCATTGAAGATGCGAGTAAGTTAATGACAGTTACTTTGGGAAGTAACTTCAAGTGAAGAAGTGGTGACTCGGTGCCCATGGCACAGTGGTTACAGTGCCAGCCACATACACTGAGGGTGGCAGGTTCGAACCTGGCCCTGGGCCAGCTAAACAACTACAACAAAAAAATAGCCGGGCATTGTGGCGGGTGCCTGTAGTACCAGCTACTTGGGAGGCCGAGGCAAGAGAATCACTGGAGCCCAAGAGTTTGAGGTCGCTGTGAGCTGTGACGCCATGGCACTCTACGGAAGGCAGCATAGTAAGACTCTGTCTCAAAAAAAGAAAAAAATATGAAGAAGTGGTACAAAAAAAAATCTCTAACCATCATCGCCCCTAACTGCCATCAAAACCAGGAAAATATGTATTTATATCAACTTTTGCTTTTTGGGGGGAGGCAAGTATTTTTACTTCAAATCCTCACTTTAGGAATGGATTCTCCTGGAAACTGGGTGACCTTTCAGGGCCACTCTCTGCTGACAGGGAGAGAAATTGCACAATTTTGACTCTATGCAACTAAAAGATTCAATTGGAAGAGTTGCAGTTACTCTTAAAGTTGCTGCACAACCAGGGCATTTTGGGTGCTGTGATTTCGAGGACAGAATACAAAACCGCAGAGCCTGCTTGGATGTAAACGTTTACACACAACCTGGATCCAACGTGGAAAATTTCAGGGCCATGGGCAGATGGAAGGAAGCATTTAATGAGCACCTACTGTGTTCCAGGCCCCAGGCTGTCTGCATGTCACTGAGATCACATCTGTCACCCTGGGGTGCTGTGCCAGAGACAGAAAATACCTAGTGAGGCAACAGTGATCCAAGCAAAATTTTAAAAGAACATGATAGTTCCTCCTGTCAGACTCCCAGAATCCACTTTCTTGGGGTCTCATGAAATAAGCCCTTTCTTTGCAAGTGCAGTGACTCCAGGGGTCTCCTAGGCAGACATGAAATCTTGGCTCTAGTTAGACCTTTCATCCCATGTAATGAATTCCTCAAGCCCTGCCAGTCGAGGGCAGCAACGGCTCTGAGAGGCTTGTCCTCCGGACAGAGTTTCATTGTATTCAACGCTATGATCTTCCTGCCAAAAATTAATCCCACAAGCTCCGTCTTGAACAACATCCCCACCCCCACTCAGACTGAACAGCCCCCAAATTTCAAGTTTGAAGAAGTTGGGAAGATTTGGAGAGGAGGTGGTTACCTCCGTACGTTGTGTGACCCAGGAAGTTACCACCGGGACCACTCTGCCAGGCACACGTAGTTCTTCCATGATGATGAAACAAAATCACAGTCATTTCTTAACAAGCCCTTGACTGCTGCGGGTCAGCCCAGGCCCCATCACAAGCCCCAGGTGCTTTCAATGAAATGCACTGGTCACATGTGTATCCTCCGAGTCATCCTCTTTGCCTTTGTGTGATTATCTGAGGTATCATGAGACTTCTGGAGGGTGAGGTCACCTGAAGAAAACGCTCAGTGAGCACCCTCCAGCGACGCTGGTGGTTTTTAATTGGCAAATAATAATTGTATATATTTGTGGGGTTCGATGTGGCTGGAGGACACTCTGCTAAGTGAAATAAGCTGCCAGCCGTTGTCAGAGTCGGCAAGGCTCTGCCAGCTCTCAAGTAACAGTTGCTATTTATATGTCCCCAAAGAGTCTCGGGCTTTGGGAGCTGTGGGCAAACAGTCAGAGCGATCATGTGAAAAATCAAAACAGCTGCACTTCCACCTTGCCCGGCCTGGCTCCCGCCCCCAGTTTTGTCCTCTCCACTCTGCTATCTGTAGAATTATTAGATTTGGAGGGGGTATGTGTGATATTATTCTGCCTAGTGCTTTTTTTTTTTTTTTTTTGGTTTAATATAGGTCAGCCTGAATTGCTGAATGATGTCTGGAGCAATCATGGTGGGTATTTTAGGTCCTTGTCAATC
>NW_003852420.1:10996760-11008511 GCF_000181295.1 Otolemur garnettii
TTCTTTGTTTTAAAAATTGCCCTTCCTTCTAGAAAGTTACCAGTGACATGCTAACTGCCAGATCCAAGTACTGTCCAGATTCTTGTCCTCCCAGGGCCACTGGCTGGCTGTCCACCTGTCCCGCTTTCCTGCCACTGGCTCCTCGTTTTTTTAACTGCAGGTCCCTGTGAATGGCCTTTTCACTAGCCCCGCTTCCTCCCGTTCATTTAACCGGAATTTCACAATAATCTTCCTGAGTTCCCTGCCATTCCCTGGGCTCTTCCCCAGGGCCAGGCACAGGAGTCAGGCTTTACCGACAGCCTCATTAATGCTCATCTTTGCCTGGCATGGGAGGGTCTGTTATCACCAGTTTGCAGATTAAGGAATCAAGGCTCAGGGAGACTGAGTAAGCTGCCCAAGGTCACACAGCTAGTTAGCAGGGGAGGAGGCACTGAGCTCAGGTGTGACACCACCGCAGTAACGTTGCCACCCTGCAGGGTGCTCGTGGCCTCTGCTGCCCCTTCCAGGTTCTTTTCCTCTTCTTCTTCCCCCTCTCTGCCTTCCCTGTTCTCTCCACCGTAATCCTCTCCCCCTGTGGACATGTCCCCCAGCCTTGGAGCTTTGCTGTCCTCCCTGAGCGACCTCCCCTGAAAGCCCAACCTTCAGCCTCACTCCCCTTCATGAGCTCCAGACACATCCCTTCATGACGGCTTCCTTGTGGCCGTCTCCTTTGCGAGTCCTGCGGTCCTGAGAGAGCCCCTCACCCACGGCCTCCCGGCCCCAGGGTCCTGACCTTCCCAGCAGCGTCACTCTCCTCCTGATCCCTTTGACTCGAGGCCTCTCTCTTCCTTGGGCCACCACCCTCCCCACCCCACCCAGTCACACCAGAATGACCCTTCACATCCACCTCCCAGTGACGCTCATGTCTTCCTTTTCTACAATCTCACCTTGGCTCGGCTGCCAGGTATTAGGACTGCCCGTTCTCATCACCCCAAGTGCCTCTGGTTTCCCAACCCCATCTGAACTCACAGTGATGCCAGGTCATTTTTCATGAGACAGATCTTGAACTGAATTCATAAAAGCTAGCTCTTAGCGCTACAAAGCAGACCCTATAAATGTGTGGTTTCAGTCCTCACAGCATCTGGGAGAGGTTAGGATGGGGGGCTGAGGTTCAGAGACACAGGGTAACTAGTCCAGGTGGCAGTGCTGAGATTTGAATCTAGGTAGTCCAGCTCCAGAGTACCTGCTTATAACCAGCACACCACATTGGCTCATGTCACACTTCTGCTCAAAACTATTCAATGGCTCCCCACTGCCTGTCTGTGGTCTCAACTTACCCACTCTTTCTACCATCCTTTCTGCTTCCAAGGCTTTGATCAAAACGCCCCTCTTGCTGGCCCCCACACTTCCCTAACTGAGAGTTCTCAGCTTTCCCCTTTCGATAACATCAACCCCGTGGGAGGATGCCCAGGCACCCCGCACCCCAACCCTATTGCTACAGCCAAGCCAGGCTCCTTGGAGGTCTGTCTTGAATGTCACCATCTCCGTGAAGACCTGCCTGATTCTCCTCCCAGGCAGAAGGTGTCCTGCCTTCCTCCGAATGCACCATTTCTTCTCCTGCCCCACCGAGGGTCGCAGACGCTCCCTCTGTTCTCCTCTTCTAACTCTGGAGTAGGATTCTGGGTGGCGTCTGTGCAGCGTCTGTCTGTCCTCTTCTGCACCTGTCCCCTGTGGCTTCCACCTGGAACCCAGGCAGCATGTCCAGTGAACCAGCAGCTCAACCACCACAGTTGGCTTTAAGAACGTCACCTGGTTTTACATCACACCCATTAGTATGGCTATTATTAAAAACCAACCAACCAACAAACAAAATAACAAGTGCTATCTAGGATGTGAAGAAACTGGGACCCTTGTACTCTGTTGTGGAGAATGGTATGGTGGTTCATCAAAAAATTAAGCATGGAATTACAATATGATTTGGTGATAATTGCATTTCTGAGTTTATACTCAAAAGAATTGAAACTAGGGACTCTGAGAGGTATTTATACATCCATGTTCATAGCAGCCTCAGTTATAATAGTCAAAAGGTGATATGTACATACAAAGGAATATTATTCAGCATTCAAAAGGAGGGGAACTCTTTTTTACTTTTTTTTTTTTTTTGAGATGGAACCTCACTTTGTTGCCCTAGATAGAATGCTGTGGCATCATCATAACTCATAGCAACCTTAAACTCTTGGGCTCAAGAGATCCTCCTCCCTCAGCTTCCTGAGTAGCTGGGACTACAGGTGCCCGCCACGACACCCAGCTAATTTTTTATCTTTAGTGAAGACAGGGTCTTGCTCTTGCAAGACAGGCTGGTCTCAAACTCGTGAGCTCAAGAGATCCACTTGCCTCAGCTTCCCATAGTGCTAAGATTACAGGTATAGCCACCATGCCTGGCAGGAGGGAAGTTCTGACTCCTGCTATGATATGGGTGCCCTTGAAGACCTTAAGCTAAGTGAAATAAGCCAGTCACAAAAGAACACATACTGTACGATTCCAGTTATCCGCAGCACTCAGGGTAGTCAAATTCAGAGAGACAGAAAGCAGAACAGGTGGTTGCCAGGGGCTGGGAAGGCGGGGCTGGGAAGTTAGTGTTTAATGGGGATAGAGTTTTACTTTGGGAGGATGAAAAGTTCTGGGATCTTTGGTGCTGATGGGTACACAATCTGAATGTACTCAATGCCATTGAACTGTATACTTAAAAATGGCTACAATGGTAACATTTATATTATGCATGTTTTAACCACAACTGGGAAAAGAGAAAATGTCATCTTGGCAGCAGGTTGTACTGGTGGGGGGAAGGTGTAGGAAGAAAGTCCCCTGGGGTGAGGTGATCACTGTAAACACTTCAGAGGGGCCAGGCCATCCCTGCTGACCAGGGGTGGTGGCTGTGGTTGGTGGAACAGGGAGATGGGGTTTGACTCCAGTTCCAACACTTTCTAGCTTTAGAACTTGGGGCAAGTCATTTCACCCTTCCCACACCTAGCCTGTGATGTGGGTCCTCATAATGATCACATCTGACACACAGTACGGGCTCAGCCAGTGTGGCCGTCCCACTCCGTTCTCTCCTAGTACCTTGTTGCTCAAACGTGGGTGAAGGACCAGCTGTCTAGACGTTACCTGGGAGCTCGTTGGAAGTGGGGATTCATGTGTCTTGCCCCAGCCTCTTGCATCTGAATCTCTAGGAGCAGAGCCCAGGAATCCAGGTGATCCTTTTGTTGAAGTTTGAGAAGCTCTGAGCTGGGAGTACAGACGCTACAGCAGCCATTACTCAGAAATTAAGAGTCCAGGCTTAGCAATAGCTGACTGAATTAGATGAGTCTTTGGAGAACAGAACTTGGCAGAAGGAAGGCTGCAGCCTCCCCGGTGATCCTTGGACATAGATGTGGTTTATTACAATTTTTTGGGCTGCTGGCCCTGTGATGGGCAACTTCCGTGTTCAGTCAAGTGGAGCAGCTTGCACTGTGCTCGGGACAGTGTGTGTCAATGGTGCAGGCAGAGGGGTACTTGCAATCTGCCAAACAGTCAAGTGATCGATTGTCCCCAGTGGGAGCCTGTTCCCGGGGGGTGGCAGAGGAGGGAGTGAGGCAGAGATAAGGTGTCCATTCCACATTTATCTCAGGGACTGAGTCCTGAGATACGCTCGCCTTGCATGGCTGAAATAGACAGAAAGAGCAACCGGACAACAATGAACACTGGCCATGGCCCTGGGAGAGCTGGCGCTGCAGGGCGGGGTGACCATAATGTATGTTGCATTTTGAAGGGATGCCCAAGGAGCACCCTGTCCTCAGCCCTCCCTCGCTCAGCGATGCTTACCTGGAAGAATGAGAGGGCTTGATAATAAAGACAAGAAGTTCACGCCTTCAGGCCTTGAGACTGACTCGCTTCCAGCTGCTCCCGCTCCGGGGACTGGAGATGTTGAGAAAAAGCAAAGGGAGATACGGACTCCAGACTGCACAAACCCTGTGTGTTTTGAGGTGCATAGTTTGAGTACCTGGCATGCTGGAATTACCAGCCCCAAAGCCCAAAATGCACTCTCCCAGCCAACAGTGGCTGTCCCCAGGACCTGTCCTCCCAAGGGGGGCTGTACTGCCCTCAGGCACAACCCTTGCCCAGAGAGGGCCAAAGGCCAGCATTTTGTGGAGGGTCCATGTAGAGCTCGGGGGTGCAGAGTGGGGCGTCTGTGTGTTATGATGCCCTTGGGAGGCGAGAGGAGGAAAAGGGACAGGCAGGGGCTTTTCCCTGACCATGTCCTGGGGTAGAGCTCTGGGGGTCCAGCCAGCCTTACAGGACTGGTGCATTTGTTAATAAAGGAGGACAGATATTTCTATTTAATAGTCTTAGCTGGACTTATCTTTTGTTTTTTAAATTTTAGATTAACGTGAGTGTACAAACGATGAGGTTACACTGTTTGAGTTTCTTAGGTAAAGTCCAAGTCGTAGTTGAGCCCTTCACCAGGAGGTGTGCCGTGTACCCTGCATTGTGAGAGCACACCAAACCGCCCCCCAAACCGCCCCCCGCCTCCCCCCGCTTCCCGCTTGAATTTAATTGTGTTTTTCTCTCCTGTGGGCACGTAGTTCGTGTAGTTGTTCATCTTCTGGCTTCAGATTGGTACTGAGTACATCGGACACTTGCTTTTCCATTCTTGCAATACTTTACTAAAGAGAAAGTTCTTCAACTCCATCCAGGTTAGTACAAAAGATGTAAAGTTTCTACCTTTTTATGGCTGAATAGTATTCCATGGTGTACATATGCCACAGTTCATTAATCCGTTCCTGGGTTGTTTCCCCATCTTGGTGACTGTGAATTGAGCTGTGATAACATTCTGGTTATCGCAGACGGGATTTATGGCTTTAAATATTTACATGTGTGGCAGCAGCTCCTCCCTCGTCCTCTCCCCTTGCAACCTTCACATGTCAGGAGTGGGCCGACCTGCCCCTCTTCACCAGGCATTTCTTCTTAGAGCCTGAAATGTGGAGGCAGGGAATCCTTTCAAAGATGCTACAAGCCTGTGTGGTGAATGGGGAGGCGGCTGGGTGAGCCCTCCTGGCTGCTGCTCCCTCACTCCCTTGCACGATACCCTTTGCGCAGGGCCAGGTGTACAGACTTGTGTGCGCATCTGAATGAGCGACCAGTTCTCTCCACCTCAGCACAGGGACTGAGTGCCTGTGCCCAAGGGCCTCAAAATCTCTAGAAATCCCCATCCAGCCTCAGGTTTGGTTTTCGAATTCCCAGAGGACCCTAACCAGCCTTATCACAGTAAGCATCACAACCACTGCTGCTTTATTATTGTCTCAACTCTGTCACCCACCTCCCCCATGTCCCCCACCCCCACCTCAGCCATTGCCACTAGCACTGCTGTGTCTACCTCCGACCCCCCACCCTCATCATCCCCAGACCCTCTTTCCTGCTGCCATCTGACAGACGTTCCTGCCCCCTTCAGGACCAGCACTGCACAGTCATTCTGCCAACAAGGATTCGTTGGGCACCTGCTCTGTGCCAGACATCGTTCTAGGCACATGGGATACATCACTGAACAAAGCAGACAGTGAATGCCCTGTAGGGCTTACAGTCCAGGAGGATCATGGGGGAGACCTGACAACTCATAATAATTAAGTAACTTATCTAAAATGTTAGAACTTGATAAAAGCTATGGAAAAGAAGTAGGTATGACTGGTGCACACCTAATAATCCTAGCACTTTGGGAGGCCAAGGCAGGAGGATCACTTGAGGCCAGCAGGGCCAGGCTGCAGTGATTGGCCTGCTGCACTTCAGCCTGGGCAACAGAGCAAGATCCTTTCTCAAAAAAAGAAGAAAGGAAGGAAAAGAAATTAGAAATTGTGACACCAGCGGGCAGGCTGCAGTTTACAGGGTGGTCAGGGACATTTGTGTCAAGACATGAAGGAGGTGAGGGAATTGGTCATGCTTAATATACCATTTACTGAGTGCTTTTCATACACTCACAATTTTATCAAGAGGCCTCTGAAAAAGACTGGAATGGTAAAGGACTGAACTCCAAAAGTGTTTTAACTCAGACTCTAATCAGAGTAACATTCCGTGGCCCAGAGAAGCCTTACCAGGTTTCTTTTACAATGCTGCCCCCTAGTGCTGAGAAAGTGCAGTGCAGAGTCGATATAGTCCTAAGGCAGTCAGGAATTCAAGATTTTGCCACAGGTGAGAAATACCCTTCCAGCCCCATTAACCCTGTAAGTGTATCAAAAATACAGAAAAAATGTTGTGATACAAGCATGTGTTAAATTTAAAAATCTAATATAGGTGAGGCCAAAGTACTGGGCCAATCTTCAAATCTCACAATTTGCAAAAATGTAAGTAAAATTATACTTTATTGATTGTATTTATAGTTATATGTGATATTTGCATAATTGGCTTTAACCAAATAGAGTTTATACTTTGAGTTCAAGGAAAATTATCACCATGAGCACATTAAGAAGGAAATTCAGAAAGGCTTGCACTGTTGATGAGAATCAAAAGAATTAATACTTATTAAGAATTTTTTTAATTTGATTTTTTTATTAAATCATAGCTGTGTACATTAATGCAGTCATGGGGTACAGTGTGCTGGTTCTATATACAATCTGAAATATTTTCATCACACTGGTTAACATAGCCTTCATGGCATTTTCTTAGTTATTGTGTTAAGACATTTAGATTCTAGATTTAGAAAAATTCACATGTACCCCTTGTAAGATGTGATTTTTTTTTGAGATGGGTCTTGTTGTGTTGCCCATGCTAGTCTCAAATTACCAGTGTCAAGTGAACCTTCCAGTATTTATTATGAGTATTGAGTATTTATTATTGCTGGTTCTTTCTATTTAGTCTCAATTAGTCTCATCGTATTCTATTCTGGGGGTATTATCACATTTCACTGGAGGCTCAAAGAGATTATGAGGCTGCTGGGTACTGAAGCTGCAATTAAACTAAGGGATGCTTAGTCTCAAATCTAATGTTGTGATAAAACAGTGTGATGAGTACTTTCTTAATCAAATAGAAAGTATGTGTTTTAAACCAAGTATTAATATGCTACCTAATAATGAATTAAAAGGGACAGCTGGACACATCCTTAACAGGACAGCATCCATCCATCTCCACCCAGACATGAGCTTCATTGCTTAATAGGGAAACATAGGCATCCTCATTTAGGTTAGAGAGGAGATAAGCCATCTGTTAGCATCGTATTATTGAATATTCTAGAGGTCGATGCAATTAACCAAAAAGATGATTTAGGAATTTTTTTTTTCAAGGAGAGATTCAAGTAATTTATTTTTTGCAGCCCAGTGGCAGAAAGTCTCTTATTCAGGTTGCTAAAGGGAGGATGTTGCCACAGAACTGACATCACTCCCTTCTTCAAAGCAACAAGGCATCTTGAAAGCTCAACTTCCCGGTGAAGTTTTGTGGTTGGTGCAGGACTTAGTTTATCCATGTGAAAAGACCACTGAGCCTGGGAAGAAAACGCTTCAAAGGGAAACCTCCTGTCAGCAGTCAACGAGAAGCTTCAGCCAATACGCGAATCAAACTCACTTGGGAGTTTATCCCAGAATGTTGCAGTGGGAAGAGAGGCAGGTACAGCCACCCAGCCCACAGTCCCTGCCTCCTTCCTTTTCTGGATCCGATGGCAGTTAGAGGAGAAGCTCTCCTACATCCATCTTCTCTGCCAGGGAAGATGAACAGAGGCACAAGTGGAGTTGTGTCCTTCACAGATTCGTTTGGTTCTGGCAGATCATGAGCTACAGCCTCCTGTTCCCACTATACGCACTCTCCAATCAGATAGAGCTGCTCTCCCGGGAGTCAGCACCCGTGCTCATGTCGGTCCTTCAGTTAAATCTCCTTGGTTTAGTAACCCCTGTGGATTTACTGCAGTTAAGGCAGAAACTTCATAGGACTGCCTCCCTGACTGCAGGGTCACCAAGTGATGTGTCACATCAGGCACTGAAGACAAGGGACGTGGGGAACCTTCAGCAAGTGCCTCATCATCAACTCCCAGGAGAGAGTTGGTATTTGGTAGATTCAAGGACTCTCTACCATGGCTGGGCTGGGAATTCATAGACACCAGGTTTTTATTGGGAACTGAAGCCTCTTCAAGCAAACTACTGCCCATGAGTGGCTCAGCAGTTTGTTCCTGCTCTTGACTCCCCACTGCGCCCAGCTGCAAGGGATGCTTTCTCCTGTGCACATTACTGCTCCCACTCTGAGAGAAGGTCTTCCCACACGCGGCACTGATGAGGCTCCTCTCCTGAGTGAACTACCAGATGTTTTTGAAGGCTAGAATACTCAGCAAAGGAACAGCCACATGCTTGGACTTCACAAAGGAAAAGCTCCTCTCCACCGCAGCTGGGTTTGGCACTCTTTGCCAATTGTGCACGAGTAGCAGCAATTAAACTGTCATGAGCCAACTCCTGAACCTGAAGGAACCACGGTATGCTACCGTCTGTACTTTCACTAGAGAGGAAATCGTTCCTTGAATCTTCTGCTTCATCCTAGACAAAAACTAAGTGCTCGGTTGAAGAGCCCAGACCTGCTCTTGGCAAGTTAAGAAGAATAAAAAAAAGAAAAAAAGTGCTGAAGTGCTATCACTTGGCTGTAGATCTTGCAACAAGCTAGAAGACTGGGGATTCCACAAAAACTCTGTGCACTCCTGGACAGCCTGGGCCCTCGTCTCCTTTCCACCTGGGCCCATATTCACCTGAAGGCTTCTCAAAACAGCTGAGGAGGGGACCTCCTTGGACAAGTTAGTGTGATTTGGAGCTTCATCTGGTAACATGAGCTGACTGCATTCTGAGGCTTCAGTCATCGAAAGGAGGGACATAAACAAGTAATGACTTTTGCTTCTGATTCTACTAGCCCCTGTCCCCACGGGATGGATGTATTCTGAACAAACTGTACCAGGAGCTCTGGTTTGGATTCTAACTCATCTGATAACATTGATTCAGTTTCCAAATCCTGTAGCTGTTCAGGGGACAGGTTTAAATTTCATTCAGAGTCAATGATACCTTCTTGTTATGCTCAAACTCCTTTAGGAAATACTATACTCTTCCTGTAAGATGCTGTACTGGGGTAGATAATCAATTTAACCTTCCAGGCAGCCGGCGGTCCGTCGATGATTTAGGAATTTCAAAATCAGAGAGGAAAAAGCAAATCTCAATAGCCACCCAGAAAACCCAAGAAAATCACATGAAGAAATATTACAGAGAGCAAGATAGCCACTGATGTTGCAGGCACAAAATTAACGTACAGAATAAAACAACTCCAACTGGCAATTGGTTATAAGAAATAGTGGAGGAAGAAGTCCTATTTACCGTGCCGCTAAAAAGCGTGGAAGATATAGGATTAAATTTAATGTGAAAAAGCTGTTTGAATGAGTCTTCCAGACGTTTCTGACAGGTCAGAGATTCGGACAAATGGAAAGACAGGCCGTCCTCTTGGACAGGAAAACTCAGTATCATTAAAATCTTCTGAAATCAATTTGACTAATAAAAATATGAATACGGTTTCCTTGGAGGAACTAGATTCGTTGATTATAAAGTTTATGTGAAAAAATAGACTTTCAAGAATAGTTTAATGGTGACTATAGTTGATAATGTATATTCTACTACAAGAGGGACTCTACCTAATGAATTCAAATATTTTGACCTGGTTGTTTGCACCCTCACATTAACCTGAAATTAAAAAAAAAAAAGAAAAAAATAACAACGCATTTTATATTTCAAAATTGCTAAGAGAGTAAATTTCAAATGTTCTCACCACAGAAAAATGGTAAGTATGTGAAGTGATTGTTATGTTGGTTGATTAGCTTGATTCCATAATGTATTTCTCTATCAAAGCATCACATTGTACGCCACAAATATATACAAACATTATTTGTGTATTAAAAGACAGCTGGGCAATTTCTGGTAGAGAGAATGAAGAGAGAGAACAATGTTACCAAACATTCAAATAAATGACAAAATTATGATGATTGAAACAGATTATGGAGATCAGTGGAAAAAGAAAGCTAAGAAACAGCCCCCAAGGCACATGGAAATCTACTATATAATAAACAAGGGGCTTCGAATACCCTGGAATACTACTCAGCAATAAAATTGGTGATCTAGGGTGACACCTGTGGCTCAAGGAGTAGGGCCAGCCCCATATGCCAGAGGTGGTGAGTTCAAACTCATCCCTGGCCAAAAAAAAAAAAAAATGGTGATCTAGTATGTTTTGATAACCTGGATGGACCTAGAGACCATTCTTCTTCTTTCAAGAATGAAAAGACAAGCACCAGATGCACTCAGCACTAAATTGGAAGTAGTTTGTCAACACTTAGCACATACAGGAGTGAAACTCAATGGGAGTCTAGTAGGGAGGGGGAGGGGTGGGTTAATTCCCACCTGATGGGTATAACGCTCAGGGTGAAAGGCGCACTTATCACTTTGACCTGAAATGTACAAAACAAACTATGAAACCAAAACAGGTGTGCCCCTGTAATATTCTGAAATTAAAAGAAATTAATAAGGAAAAACCTAAGGATTGTTTAAATAGGGAATTTGGAAAATTAGGGGGTGACCCAGGGAAAAGTGAAATTGGGGCTATACTTTCCATCTTAAAGCAAAATAAATCCCAGATAGATCAGCCTTAATCTAAAAAGTAACGTGAAAAGGAACTTTATCAAAGTGCTGTAAACAAGAGAGAATTATTTTATAATCTCAGAGGGACAAATGCCTTTCAGAGTCTGACTGCCAAATTCCAAAGAGCAGAGATCAGTGAGAAACAAAAAGGGTAAATAAAAAATGTGGGCCAAATAGGCAGAGGACAACATGGTTAATTCGATTTGTAGTTAGTTACAGAGTCCATTTCGCATGGTGCCCTGCTGGGAGCCACTGAAGAGGGCCCGAATATGTGGCGAAACTGACAGGCAAGTCCAGGCACAGGCTTTGCTTAACCAAATAATTTTGGTTTGGGAAGATACAGTCAGGGCCAAAAAAAGCCTCCTCCTAATTGGCAGATGTCAGTAGGTGTTTAGGAAGCAGTGTCCTGCATCATCTCTCGTAATGAGGGAAAACAGCCCAAGATGAGACATGAACTGAGTTGTTAATGAAAATTGGAGGCAATGAAGAACCATCGCACAGAGCACTCAGCGACTATGAAGGGCACAGGCTGCTCCCGGAGCGGGAAGGGCACTTCATCAACACACCTGCGGGAAGAACGGCCAGAAAATAAATTAGAATACCAAGGACCCTCTGAGTTAGTAGGAAAATAAACTGCAGATCTAACAGTCAGGAGAGTGCTGGAAACCAGAAGAGAATCCCAGACCCGGCTTTTATTAAACTCCTTCTGGGCCTTTCCAGACTGGAGCGCAGGAAGCAAGGTCTTCACTTGGAAAGATGGGAAGTGGCAACTACAATATACTGGGTCTGGTCTTTTGGGAAATGGTGAGGATGGTGACACAGACAGACACGAGGATGGAGAGGGCAAGGTCGGTGGTGTTTGTGTCTCTGCCCTTCTTGAAGTTGGTGACACCAGCAAACAAGACTCCTTTTTTGACCTGAGCTTCTTCAAATTGGGTATTTGCTCCGTGGGGCTGAAGAATCTTGACTAGTAGCTCATCCACAGCGTGGTGGCATCTTTGTTGTAGGCTTGAGGTCACCGGGTAAGGCAGGACTCCTGTCTCAGTTCAGTGTCTTTTTGCATGGCATGGCACCCGCCATTGTTCCTGAGGAAGGAGATTTGTGC
>NW_003852420.1:11008888-11025524 GCF_000181295.1 Otolemur garnettii
GCTGCTGCTGCTGCCACCCTGAGAAGGGGCCATCTCCTTGGAATTGTGAAAACAGAGAGCTAGGCCTCAATGGATTCTGCAGTGCCACAATCTGGAACCTTCTCCAGGTGAGCGACCAGGTGGATTTGTTTACATTTACCAGCATTCTAGATAAGTTTGGGGCTAACTCTCCTCTTGGGCCAAGTTCCCAGCAGCTTTGTCTTGGGGATGATGTTGGGGAGGCCACCCCATCATGTTGGCTGAGATGGGCATTCCAGGGCATCTAAGAAGACCTACATGTGCTGTAGTTCTGGGTGTCAGACAGGGCACGGCAGACCTGGTTTCTAGCCTGGCTCTGGAACTAACAACAGGAGCTGTAAGGCCTCAACTTTCCCATCTGGAAAATGAGACTGCTAGGTTAGGTCAAGGTTTTTGGACATTTGGGTTGTTTTGTTTTGTTTTGTTTTGAGACACTGTCTCACTCTGTTGCCCTGAGTATTGTGGTATCATAACTCACAGAAATCTCAAACTCTTGGGCTCAAGCAATCCCATTGCCTCAACCTCCCGAGTAGCTGGGACTATCGGTACCTGCCACCATGCTGAGCTATTTTTTCTATTTTTAATAGAGATGGGGTCTCACTTTTGCTCGGGCTGGTTTTGGACATTTGGATTTTCAGAAATAGATAATTTGTATAGAAACTTGTATGCATCGGCCAGGTGCGGTAGCACACATGTACAGTCCTAGCTACTTGGGAGGCTGAAGCAAGATGATCCCTTGAGCCCAGGAGTTCAAGGTCACCTGTGCAGTGAGCTATGTTTGAGCCACTGGGCCATACAGTTAGACCCTGTATCCAAAAGACATGAACAAACAAACAAGCAAAAAACTTGTATGCAAACCCCAGCAACTAAGGGTACAAAAGTGGAGTGGTCCTGGAGGCAGCAGGAAGTGTGTCCAGAGCACCCCACATCCCTACCACCCCATCACACATCTCCATCCTCACCATCATGTCCCCACTCTCAGCTACAGGTGCCTCTACAGATCTCAGGGCTCCCTGAAACACTGAACTCTGGCCATGGTGTTAAGCCTACAGGAGAGACTGACTGGCCCAAACACATAGGCCACACTGGGTAGTTGGATATAAAAGAAAAAGGTCGGGGGGGGTGTGTCTGGTCACCTTGCACTGGGCCAGAACCAGCTGCGTGTTCATGGATGCACTGCCCATGCACTGGGACTGTGGCCAGGCCCTGGGCTGCTTCCCAGGAGCTGGCAGAGGCCATATGTGGGACTAGTGCTCCTAAAACTGCTCCACCCTTGGACTGTGGAGTCCAAGCTGCTACCATGAGATGGGTGGGAGCTGGGCACCCCGCAGACTCTGAGAAAATAAACCAGAAAACAGCCCCGCAGACAGGTGCACATGCAGGAAAGACGTCCATTTGGAAAGGGGGCTGTCAAACACGAATTTCTGAACACGTGAGACAATCAAGTGCCATGAACTACAGTAAACAGATCCACAGAATAGGAGAAAATATGCCTGGAGGACACAGACAGAATAAAGCACTCTGAATGTGACAGGCACTAAGACACTTGGGTTTAGATAAATGCGGAAGAAAGAATAAAAAATAAACAAGTGGATTAAAAAGTAGATAATTAAATGAAATTAAATAAAGTAATAATTTTTTTCCTGAGGATACGCTTCACATTTTTTTACATTTTAAGATAAACTTTAATCTCAAAATCACATCTCCATACACCTATTTCCTTTTTGTTGACTTCACTTAAATGCATGGTTTGTTAAACAAAGACCGTAAACAAATATTGACCATGTCTGTTACACGTAACACACAAGAACAGTTTTAACAGAAACTCATCAACACCCCCCCAACATTTTATTATAAATACAGGTATCAAAACAATCCTGAACATATTTTTGATACTACTAGTAGTCAGCACCCACACCACTTCAAAACTTCACACAGTTTGCGACAATATTCCTCACACCTGCTGCTTTAAACAATCCACTGCAGCTCTTTCACTAAGCAAGGTGGATAAAGCTTGCCATTCCTGGTTTTCCTTCTTGAGATTTTTACTTTCCAGAAACACACATGCTTCCACCGCCATCAGACACCCCTCTTCACACTTTGATCTCGTAAACCTGAATTCTTTTTTGAGTATATTCCAGGTTTATGTTTAAATGACAATGCCTTAACAAGAGGAAAAAAATGTGCTGCATTTTTCCTCTTGTTGCCCGAAAACATACTAGGTGTACGTATATTAAATATATTCTTACAAACATCCAGGTCATGTTTACCAGGTGGAATTCCTTTACTTAATATGTAGGTGTTTTGCGTTGCGATATTTAATCAAGACATTAACATGAGTAAAAGGTTGTTGATTTAAGACAAGTTTGAGATGCACTAAAATTAATTGTATTTTGTCCTCTGGTAGCTAAGGAAGCTTCATGTTTTCTTTGGACATCATTAGACGTCTTAGCTCTTGAAGTACAACTTTAATGCTATACGAGTTTTGCCATTTTGCTAACGCTGGTGTGCTGTGTGCATCCACCACCCCACTGGAATTATTTATTCCATTCATATTATTTTTTGTTACAAATCTAACTGATGGAGGAGCTTCTGGGTGTTTAGATCCACATTCTACTTTCAAGCTACACACGCTGTTTCCATCATTTGTCCTTGGTGGCCCACTAATCATGCCTGTCCACCTGGTAAGTGTCATATCTTCATCATCCTCAAGGCCCCAGCTAACCGTACCACGCCTACTCCTTTCTGTCCTTCTTTAAGTTCTTCCAACAAGCGAAAATTACAAGGAACTTTAGCTCCTGTGGAGACCTCCATCTCATCCTGCAGCTGAAGTAGTAATATTTGAGAGTCTAAAGCTCTCACATAGATAAAAGAGAGCTTAGTATCCATGAAATAGCATGAAGTTATGAGATAAGAATAGAAAGAAGCAGGTGGCCCTCAAAGTGCAGGGGGCAGGGACCACCCCAGAAAAGGTGGTGGTATCATGGCGACCCGGAATCCCCCTCCCCAAGACTATGAAAGTGATGGCAACTCTTACGCAGTGTTGGATTTAACTGAGCATGTGAGAAGACACCACTGGTGGAATGGAGTGTTTGGTCACAGTTCTGGACCAGTGCTAGACAAACACTCAGTAGCTACCAGATTGTAATGGGTGGCGTGACCACTGGGGGGCAGGATTTTTGTTCCCGAAGGTTGGACAGCTTGCAGGGACTGCAGAAGGTGGTGGCTTTCTTCTCCCTCAGATCGCCACTCACAGCGGCTATGTGCAGATTGACTGGAAAAGAGTTGGAAAAGATGTAAAGAAAGCAAAAAGACAGATTAAGAAACAAGCTAATTAAAAAAAAATAACAACAACAACAAAAAAGATATGAGCTAATAAAGCAGAACCTGAAATCAGCAATATAATTGAAGAAGCCACAACATTTCTCAAACAGAACATGGTGATATCCAGTGCCTCTGTGGGAGACTTTTTGCTAGGCCTTGAATCTATTATAGTAAATTTATTTGATAATGAAAAGAGAAGTGGTGCCAAAAAGGTGGTCTCTCAACAGAACGTGCTGCCAGAGTCGGCAGGGTG
Organism: Otolemur garnettii; assembly: GCF_000181295.1. Classification (NCBI taxonomy): domain Eukaryota; kingdom Metazoa; phylum Chordata; class Mammalia; order Primates; family Galagidae; genus Otolemur; species Otolemur garnettii. The sequence continues at coordinate 11,012,484 of NW_003852420.1, forward strand.
AGGAGAAACCACCTGGCTGGACGATACTAAACTTACAACTTAGCATTCTGCCATCTGAAGCTCAGCAAGCTTGTACCAAGGTTGCTGTTAAACAACCTATATGTTATGTGAAAACAGTGTTCCTGAGTAAAACATAGCTTTCAGCAGTTTTAAAAAATTTGTTTAGAAATGAGCCTATAAAATATCACTATTAGGTGTAGATATGAAGAGAAAAAAGTCTGTTGGATTGAAATATAATTTTCTTTCTATCCAAATAACATGTTCTTCATTCTTCTTCATTTATGGTATAGTGCTGACTTTTTGTTTTAGAAGATATGTTTGCAATAGATTGAAGAACTGTAATGCCCTTTTGTGGAAAGCCTTAGAAATATTATAATTATTAAAATATTAAACAGAATCTACTTATGTAACTTAATGCCAATTTTAAGTTTTTTCCCCTGCAGTTCTTACTTTGCCTATATAATAACTGTACATTTCAAAAAAGGCTCTTCTAAGGAAATAAAGAAAAAAGAATAGAAAGAGATATGGGAGAAAACCCGTTAAGTAGAAAGCTAGGGTATGAAAATATAGTCTTTATAAACTCTCAGTAGAGCAGTAAATTGCTTTCCATTGAAAAGACAGCTGTAGGATTCAAAGTCTTAGGGTAAAAGTCCCAGGATTCATTTGGGATGATGGGAAGCAAAGCACAGAGGAAAAGAGACAGGAGAGTTCAGGGAAGAGGAGATGTTCAAAGAGATAAGGGGGGAGACCTTCCCAGAAGTAGAGGTCGGACTCACTGAATTCTAAGACAGGAACAATAAAACTCCCACACTCTTTACACTGCTGGTGGGATTGCAAACTATTTTTTTTTTTCTGTTTTTGGCTGGGGCTGGGTTTGAACCCACCACCTCTGGCATATGGGGCCACTGCCCTACTCCTTTGAGCCACAGGCCCTGCCCCAGGGATTGCAAATTAATACAACCTTTATGGAAAGAAGTATGGAGAATCAGCTCAATGCCACAGCTCAGGTGGCTAAGGCGCCAGCCACATACACCAGAGCTGGTGGGTTCAAATCCAGCCCAAGCCTGTCAAACAACAATGACAACTACGACCAAAAAATAGCTGGGCACTGTGGCGGGTGCCTGTAGTTCCAGCTACTTGGGAGGCTGAGACAAGAGAATCACTTAAGCCCAAGAGTTGGAAGTTGCTATGAGCTGTGACACCATACTTTACCCAAGGTGACGACTTGAGGCTCTGTCTCAAAAAAAAAAAAAAAAAAAAAAAAAAGAAGAAGAAGTATGGAGAATCCTGTATTAGACTTTCTATTTGATCCTGCAATCCCATTACTAGGTATCTACCCAGAAGAAAAAAACTCATTTTACCATCAGGACATTTGTACTAGAATGTTTATTGCACCTTAATTCACAACTGCCAAGATGTGGAAACAACCCAAATGCCCATCAACCCATGACTGGACTAATAACTGTGGTATATGTACAGCCATGAAAAGATGGAGACTTTACATCTTTTGTAGTTACCTGGATGGAGTTGAAGCACATTCTTCTTAGTAAAGTATCACAAGAATGGAGAAGCAAGTATCCAATGTATTCCATGCTAATATGAAACCAATAGATAAACAACCACATGTCCACGGGAGAGAAAAACACAATTAAATTTAAGTGGGGGGAGGGGAGGAGAAGAGAAAGAAGAACGGGGAGGAGGGCCAGGCGTTGGGAAGCTCTCACCTAATGGGCACAATGAAAGGGTATAGAGCACATCCCTTGGGTGAAGGGCTCAAGTGTAACTTGAACTTTACCCTAGCAAACAATGTAATTTCATCATGTGTACCTGCATATTAATCTCAAATAAGAATAAATTTTAAAACAGAAAGAAAATCTCACCCCCAGACCTGAAGCGCAACGGCAGAATGTAAAGAGAAAACTTTAAAAAGTCACCCGAGAGAGAAGACAGATCATCTAGGAATGAATGACAGCAGCAACAGATGTGGGAGGAAATGAGGGACTGTCTGCAAAGTGAAGGGGGAAAATTGTGAATGTAGGATTCTATTCCCAGCCGAATCATTATTCAATCATGAGTTCTAAATAAAGATGTTCTGCGGCATTCAAGGAATCGGGAAATGAAGAGCTCCTAGATCCTCGCTGTGAGAACTAAAGGACATATTTCAGCTAGGATAAAAATAACCTCTGAAAGGGCGAGATGCAAAAGTGTTGCTACACTGAGCAGAGAAATTGATTTTAAAAACTTGTTGGTGTCATTAAAAACTATTTCACCCCATCTAAGATGTTACTGATTACAGGATACACTGTTACTTAAGGCACATTGCCACTTGATGAACTTCTAGGAAAGAAAAAGCACTGCCCATTGTGACTAAAGAGAGAATAAAATATAAACTAATAGTATGTTCGCTAGCTGGGCGTTGTGGTAGATGCCTGTAATCCCAGCTACTTGGGAGGCTAGAGCAAGATCCTAGGAGTTTGAGGTTGCTGTGAGCTAATGTTGATCTGAAATTAGAAAAATCAAATTACTTCCTTTTTATTAAAAAAAGAGACAGAATTTAACCTCCACTCATTGGGAAGTTAAATTGTGAAAATAATGTATACCTTGTATGTAATTCATAAATATGTTAAGTATTCATTCTAAGTAAAAATAATTATCATGATACAATAAAAGAAATAGTCATAATGATAATAATTTGTGTGAAGAAAAGAAAAATTTGTGTTTTAAAAGAAGTCAGAACTAAAATTTTAGACAAGAGTAATCTGGTAGCTGGGAGGGGGAAAATGTCAAAGTGTTGGAAATTTGGTCAGGTGTGGTGACTCACACCTGTAATCCTAGCGCGGTAGGATGCCTAGGCGGGTGGATCTCTTGAACTCAGGAGTTCCAGGTCAGCCTGAGTAAGAGTGAGGCCCCTGTCTCTACTAAAAATAGAAAAAACTAGCTGGGCATTGTGGTAGATGGCTGTAATCCCAGCTACTTGGGAGGCTAAGGCAAGAGGATCACTTGAACCCAGGAGTTTGAGGTTTCTGTGAGCTACAATGACACCATGGCACTCTACCCAAGGTAACAGAGTGAGACTCTGTCTCAAAAAAAAGGGGGGGTGTCAAAAATTCTTCATCTTGTTGAAGGAAAAGATATCACCCTGATTTGTGAGAAATATATGAAATCAAATGAAATTAAAAGTATATTCCAAACAGGGGGTGGTGCCTGTGGCTCAAAGGAGTAGGGTGCCAGCCCCATATGCTGGAGGTGGCGGGTTCAAACCCAGCCCCGGCCAGAAACTGCAAAAAAAAAAAAAAAAAAAAGTATATTTCAAACATAAAAGTAACTAGTAAGTGAATAAAAATAAAATACTTAAATTTCAAACAGGCAGGAAGAACAGAAGGGAATAAAGAATCTATGTACAATTCAAGAGAAAACAGAGAACAAGAAAAATAAGCAAAAAAGAAGCAGGTTATGTAGTGGACACAGAATAAAAATGACAGAAATAAGTGTAATACAATGGGAAATAAACAATGAACAGATGATGGTCACCTAGTAGTCACTTAATTTATGAAAATGAAGATTTTCAGATGAAGCAAAAGCAACAGTTATATAAACAAAGTCTCCCTCTATACCATAAGAAACAAACATGAATCAAAGGATATTAAAAAGTTAAAATGAAAGGGGCAAAACCTGGGTAAATGCTAATAATAATTTAAAAATTGCAGTAGTGCTAATATCAGAAAAAAGGGATTTTAGGAGAAAGCAGTGAAAAAAGACAAGGAATAGAATTTTAGGAGAAAACAATAAAAGAAACAAAAAGGGATATTTTATACTGAACTAGCTCACCAGGAAGATACAACACACGAACCTTTATGCTCCTAGCAGTGTAGTCTCAGAATGAAAAATAAGTTACACAGTTAGAAAGAGAAATAGACACAGAATTAAAATTATAGATCGGGAGCCGTGGCTCTCAGGATAGGTGAAAACATTGAAAAAAAATTTACAAGATTGAAAAGACAAGAAGTAGAATCAGGATGAACAATGAATGAACAAATAAGAAAGCAGGATTTAATACATACAAGCTAAAGGAAGGGCTTAGGAGGGGAAGAGAGAGAAGAGAGAGGGAAACTGGGGAGGGGAAGAGAGAGAAGAGAGAGGGAAACTTTTACTCCATAGAAAGTAAAAGCCCCCAAGCCTACACGGAAATCCTTATCTAAATTCACTATATGTTGGGCTACAGAAGACGTTTTGACAGATTCTAAAGAATTCTTTTACAAACCCACAATTGCTTTATTTCTGATCACGATAAAGCAGAAACTCAGAGGTTAACAAGAGAAACATAATAGAACTGTTGAAATATTTAGAATTAAGCAATAATACCAGTTTTACTTACCAAAACTTGTGAGATGAAACTGAGATGGTCTTTCAAGGTAAATATTTTGTTTTAAAATAAACTTGTTACAATAAAAGGAAAGAATACAAATAAATTAAACATTCATTCTTGTGTACTGCTTACGAGGGCAGGGCTGGGCCACTGTGGAAGCTCAGTTGGATATCTGTAAATAATAAAACCGACATGAAATGATATCCAGCCTGGCCAACTAAGGAATCTCTGGTTAGTTGAAACAGAATATCAGACTCTCATGTTCATTTCATATTTTCTTCTGGGAAATTCGATTCATTTCCCAACGATACAAGAAATTGGCTGCTGTATCCAACCTGCATCTATATCACACTGAATTAACTAAAACATTTCTTTGTCATGGCCCTCATTTTGTGTCAGTGTACACAAGGTACACTTCAATTTGCATCACAGCTGAACTTGGGAGAAGCTGTGCAAAAACTGAACTTTCATAAATGGAATGTTTTCTCCCCTTTGATTTACATTATAACTTCAGACGCTTTGATTTCCTTTTTGAAGCCTTTCGGTAGAAGGTGGAAAGAGCCAATAACACTTTAGCTACAAAAATCTCTTTAAATGCCCCGTGAGCCATCAGAAGCTTTTCAATTGCTTTGGTTTCATTTTAATGGAATTCTTTTTGAATATATGTATTTATAGCTCCTATTCACCAAGACCCATTCATCAAATCCTTCCACATACAAGTAATTATCCATCTAATTATGGTCACACAATCCTGTATCAGCCAGACTCTTTCTCATGTTATCTGCGATAAGGTGCATGTGAAGGCAATGGGATGAGCTGAGCTCTTTGTGTGTTGCTGTGTACCCAGGAGATGAGCAGGGAAAGATAAAGCTTCTTTTTGGCGTGGAAATTCATTTTTTCCATCTGTGTTTGACTATGAGTTTGAAGGAATCTCCCCCGTAGAGCCCCACTCTTTGCAATGATGATTTACATTCTGAGCACATTGGGGAGATGGACTGTCCCAGCACCCGGAGATGTTCCAGCCCAGGCAGGACTGTGAATTTGGGAAATGGTGGAGCAGACTCCTGTCCTTGGAGGAAGATTCCCATGAAAGTAATTTTTAGGAAGCAAGCCCATGAGAAGCCCAGAGGATGAGAGGAAATGGGGCTGAGAAGGGAGGAGGCAGACAGCATAGGATTGAGTCGGAGCTTTTCCACTCCTGCCGTTACTTAGGATCTGTCTCAGGGGGCTTCGAGGGCTAATTTTGTGTGTCTACTAGACCACAGGGTACCTAGATATTTGGTCAAATATTATTCTGGGTCTTTCTGGGAAGGTGCTATTTATTTATTTAAGACAGAGTCTCACTTTGTTGCCCTGGGTAGAATGCTGTAGCATCACAGCTCACAGCAACATCAAACTCTTGGGCTCAAGAGATTCTCTTGTCTCAGCCTCCTGAGTAGCTGGGACTATAGGCGGCCACCACAATGCCTGTATTATTATTATTTTTTTAAGACATGGGGGTCTCGCTCTAGCTCAGGCTGGTCTCGAACTCCCGAGCTCAGGCAATCGCCTGTCTTGGCCTCCCAGAGTGCTAGGATTACAGGTGTGAGCCACTACACCCTGCTGAGGGTTTTTTGTTTGTTTAAATGAGATTGTCATTTAAATTGGTAGACTGAGCAAAGCAGGTGGCCATCCTTAATGTGGGTGGGCCTCATCTAAGCAGTTGAAGGTCTAAATAGAACAGATGAACTGACCCTCCCCTGATTCAGAGGGGATTCCTCCTGCCTGACTCACTTCAAGCTGGGATGTCAGCTTTTTCTTGCCTTTGGACTTACTGAAATGTTGGTTCTCCAGCCTGCTGACCTTAAGATTGGAACTAGACCATTGTCTGTCCTAGGTCTCCACCTAGATCTGACTGCAGCTGTTGGGATTTGTTAGCCTTTCTGATCATGAACCAGTGGCCTATAATAAGTCAATATCTCTTCCTCTCTCCTTCCCTCCTTTTTTACACACACAAACCCCACATCATCATCATCGTCATCATCACCATCCCATTGGTTCTGTTTCCCCGGAGAACCCTGATTAATATAGGGGCAAATAGATTCCTTGACCCTCAGCGCTTGCAGGTTGCTGTGTGGGTTAGGGAGGTCCCAGCTGCCTGGGACAGCCCTGCAACAGAGAAACAGAGTACAGACAGTCTGTGTCTGTACTGAGGAATTACTCAGTAATGGGTACTGATGGCTCACTGGGCATTTAAAGTAAGCAGGAATGGAGAAAAAGGGAGACACAGGGAAGGGTGTCGTGGGGAGGCACGAGAATGCTACACAGGTAGCAATTCATTTACTTTTCATCAAATTAGGGCCTAAGTACTACAGTTAGCCCCCTTTCACAGACGGGCAAACTGAGGCACAAAGAGAGGTAATCAGTGATGTGAACTCAGACCTTGATTACTGCTTTGGAAAGAAGTTATGAAATATTAGGTTAAAAGCTATAGGAAAACGGAGTAAGACTCAGTCACCCACACGACGCAGAGTTAATTCAAGAGTGGGCCAGGGAGAGTTAGCTGAGAGCAGGGGACAGAGGAACAATGCTCTGAACCGAGAGGGCGCGTGCGGAGCGCTCTGTCGCGCTGACCAGGGCATTCTCCAGCATGGGCTGCAGAAGGACGATCTCCGCGGACAGGTGGCCTTCTTCAGGGTCCTGGAACACTGAGCGCGCTGCTGCCCACTGCTGCCCACTGCTGGGCCTAGACCCGACCCAGTCGACTGCCGATGCTCGGCTGCGGAGTGCCCGGCATGGCCGCAAGAGGGCGCGCCAGCCTCGGGCACCGAGGTCGCGTTAACTATGCCAAGCCGAGCTACCCACAGTCACATTTTAGGGTGTCTCCGGGGAAGGGGTTCCTGGGGAGGTGTTTCCTCAGAGCCTGCCAGCTCAGCCTCGCTGTAGACTCCCTTCCTCCAGAAACTGGACAGTACCCCACCTCCTTTCCTACCCTTTTCCCCAAATGGTGAGATTTAGATATAAATTGTGTAGGCCAGGGCGCCCCACTCCCTGCCTCCTGGCCCCTTACATATTCCCCTGCAATATCTAAGAGAGGAATTAGCTTTGTTAGGTCTTGAAAGTATGTAAATAAGGATAAATAAACAAAATTTAAAGGCAGCTTTTTAATTTGAGCCCAGGCCTTGCTTCTTTTTGTTTCGGGTTGAGTACATTTGGGGTGGGGCTGGGGGGGTTGTCAAGATGCAGAGTGAGAGTAAACACACTCATTCAAGGCAAGCTTTATGCTTCACCCTGTCCACAAGCTGGGGTTCCCTCCGCATGGAATATTGCCCCCCCACAAGGGTCTAAAGCAAGATCCTCTTGAGGTTCACCTCCTCCAGGAAGCCCCTGCCCTGGGGAGGACCCTCTGAATATCTGTAGTTCTATCTTTAATATCAGAGTCTTTGAGCTCTCTCTCCTTCTGGGAGCAATGCCCTGAGTATACACCCCACAGGAGCCAGGCCCTGAATGTGCCTCAGACGTTGAGCCCTTGTGGATCAGAGGTGGTTCTTCTTTCCTTATTTGGAAGTGTAGGTTGGAGTCCACATGGACAAAGAGAAGAAGGGTGATCACTGTCCTGGAATTCCTACTGCTGGTTTGACCTGGTCTTCAGGTGGTCAGACTTGGCTGCAGGTGGATGTGCAATGGGGGAAGCCGGCTTGACAGTGCATAGACCTTGCAGAAAAAGGGGAAGGGTAACTTACACTCCTGGATACTCTCCTGGGTCTGGGCTGAGTGTTTACAGAAACAAATAAGAGGTTATATGGGGAAACTGAAACCCAGATGGGGAATTGTCCTGGCCAGAGTCACACAAGCAATCAAACATAATCCAAATACAAATTGAGTGGAGACTGATAGTCCAAAGATGGAGTCTTGGAAGCTGTGCCACTTTGGGCAACAGTCTTATGCCAAGGAGGCTTCCATTTCTCTGTGTAAAATGGTTATGTGGTGTGCGGTGTAACATGAGGAGGTGGGGGGAGGTTGCAAAGAGCAATAACCTGGGTGCACAGACCTGCCTCTGCCAACAAAACACTGACCCAGTCAGTTACTCTAAGGAATAGTTTCTTTTCTTTTCTTCTTTTTTTTTTGTAGTCTCACTTCATCACCTTTGGTAGAGTGCTGTGGCATCACACTGCTCACAGCAACCTCCAACTCCTGGGCTTAGGCAATTCTCTTGCCTCAGCCTCCTGAGTAGCTGGGACTACAGGCGCCCACCAAAATAGCCCTGCTATTTTTTTTGGTTGCAATGTGGCCAGGGTTGGGTTTGAACCTGCCACCCTCAGTACATGGGGCCAGTTCCCCACCCACTGAACCACAGGCACCACCCACTAAAGGAACAATTTCTATCCCTAAACAACATCTCTTCTAAAAATAAAAGAATTGCTTACTGTTATGAAATGTGAATATTTTACACATCAAATCCATAGGAAACATAAGAAATATATGGTCATTTCAATAAATCCTGAGCACAATCAATTACAAGGTAGTCATCATTACCGAGAGGAAACTCGGGATAAGCCAGGATCACAATAACACTCCTCAAGATTGTAGGTATATAAAGGGGCCCTTAAAAAGATCCTAGAAAATGTGTATTATGAAAAACTGCATAGATTTCAAAAATCGTTTGCACTAAAAAAATAACTCATATTCACTTACAAAGTCTCTGAACAGGATCTGGTTTGTGGCACAAAGGATAAGATATCAGTTTGGAAAAAGCCCCTATCAGAGCAACATGAATTCTGCTAAAATCGAAGGAAACATGAACACCACATTTATGATGAAGATTGGGTGGAATCATTGATGCTTTACCAAAGAAATCAGCAGTTTACAAATGAACAACTCATTTTTAAAAAGGATGAGATTATACTGCAGGCGAAACCCAAAGCAGCAGACTATTCATATCAATTTGTGAGGAAAAAATTCTTCTTTCTCATGCCCCAGTTGGAAAGGACCAACAATTAACAGCAGAAACAATAGCCAGCCCCATAAATGTCTCAGTTGATGCAGCTCACACAATCTTCACTGAAAAATTAAAGTTGTGCAAATTTTCCACTTGATGGATGCCAAAACCCTTATACCCAGATCAGCCGCAGACAGAAGCAGAACATTTGATGGAAATGTTAAACAAGCAGGACCAAGATCCTGAAGCATTTCTTTGAAGAACTGTAATAGGAGATGAAACTGGCTTTACTAGTACAATCCTGAAGACAAAGCACAATCAAAGTAATGGCTACCGAGAGGTGAACATGATCTCGTTAGTGCAAAAATGGACCAGTTCTGGACTGGTCATGGCAACAGTTTGGGGGATGCTCAAGTTATTTGCCTGTTGACTTTCTGGAGAGTCAAAGAATGATAACCTTTGCTTATTGCGAGAATGATTTTGTTGTTGTTGTTTTTGTTGTTTGTTTGTTTATTTTTGTAGTTTTTGGCCGGGGCTGAGTTTGAACCCGCCACCTTTGGCATATGGGGCCAGCACCCTACTCCTTTGAGCCACAGGTGCCGCCCTATTATGAGAGTGTTTTGAACAAGTTAGCCAAACCTTTAACAGAAAAACACCCAGGAAATCTTCACCAGAGAGAATCTCCACCATGACAATGCTCCTGCTTCTTCCTCTCCTCAAAGGCAATTTTTCAAGAGTTTCAGGCATCCACTTTACAGTCATCATTTAATGCTTTCCGACTTCTTTTTGTTTCCTAAATTTAAAAAATGCTTAAAGGGCACCTATTTTTCTTTAGTTAATAATGTAAAAAAAGACTGCATTGGCATGGTCACCTTCCCAGGATCCACAATTCTTTAGGGATGGACTAAGTGGCTGGTATCATTGCTTATAAAAGCTTCCTTGAACTTGAGGGAGCATATCTTGAGAAATAAAGTTTATATTTTTTATTTTTATCTTTTAGCTTTATTTTTCCAAGAACTTTTTGTAATCTCCTGGTATTAACCATTGCAACAGTATTATATTAATAGTAAGTTATATTCTTTACATTTTAAAAAGAAAGACATTAGTCCATTAGGCTGCTGTTAAAAATACTGTAAACTGGGAGGCTTATACACAACAGAAATTTATTTCTCTCATTTGGAAACTGGGAAGTCTAAAATCAAGGCACTGGCAGCTTTAGTAAGGTAAAATTTTTATCTGGTAAGGTACCTCTTCCTTATAGATGGAAGCTTGTTGTTGTGTCCTCACATGATGAAAGGACATTACCAGATCTCTTGGGTATCTTTTCTATGGGCAATTATCCACCCAAATGCCCCATCTCCCAATACCATCACCTTGAGGGCTGGGATTTCAGCATATGAATTTTGGGGAGAGGACACAAACATTTAGATCAGAGCAGGCATTCCCATTAAAATAGGCAAAATCTGGCAAGGAGAGTGCTTTTTCAAATTTGAAAATATGAAAAAGGCCATTTTAATAAGAAATAGGAGTAAGATTTTTAACACTTGGAAAGGACGGAAGATTTTTTAAAAACACCATTTCCATTTGAAGATGTTATGATTTGACACTAGGAACTAAAAAAGCAAATCAATTGCAAAGGCTGTGTTAAAAATGAGATTGTAAGTTAGGTGGGTGGATACAAAAGTATTATCTTATAAAAATGTTTTTCTGTATGTTAACCATTATAAGTTGAAAAGTTAAAAGGAAAATTTCCATTTGTAGGCTTGGCACCTGTAGCTCAGTGGCTAGAGCGCTGGCCACATACACCGGAGCTAGAGGGTTTGAACCCAGCCTGGGCCTGCCAAACAACAGTGACAACTACAACAAAAAAATAGCTGGGGTACTTGCTTCAGTAGCACATATACTAAAATTGGAGAAGATTAGCATGGCCCCTGCACAAGGATGACACACAAATTTGTGAAGCATTCCATGTTTTTGTATGTCAATAAACAACAGCTGAAGCAAAAAAAAAATAAATAAATAACTGGGGGGAAAGGGTCCGGGGGTGGTGCCTGTGGCTCAAAGGAGTAGGGAACCCATATACCAGAGGTGGTGGGTTCAAACATTTATATACTACACTTAATATATTTAATGTGTACCCTTGTAAAATGCACCACAGGTGTGGTACCACAAATTACCCTCCCTTCACTCATCCTCCCTCTCTCTCCCCTCCCCCTCTTCTTTCCCCCTCATCTTGGGCTGTAGTTGGGTTATAGCTTTCATATGAAAGTGTGGGTGCTTATATTGGTTTCATAGTAGGGCTGAGTACATTGGATACTTTTTCTTCCATTCTTGAGATACTTGCTAAGAAGAATATGTTCTAGCTCCATCCATGTAAACACATAAGAGGTAAAGTCTCCATATTTTTTAAGGCTGCATAATATTCCATGGTGTACATATACCACAATTTATTAATCCACATTCATAGGTTGATGGGCACTTGGGCTTCTTCCACAACTTAGCAATTTTTTTTTTTTTGAGACAGAGCCTCAAGCTATCCCCCCTGGGTAGAGTGCCGTGGCTTCACAGCTCACAGCAACCTCTAACTCCTGGGCTCAAGTGAGTCTCCTGCCCCAGCCTCCCAAGTAGCTGGGACCACAGGCACCTACTACAATGCCCAGCTATTTTTTGGCTGCAGCCGTCATTGTTGTTTGGCAGGTCCAGGCTGGATTCGAACCCACCTCCTTAGGTGTATGTGGCTGGCACCTTAGCCACTTGAGCCACAGGCGCCGAGCCCACAACTTAGCAATTATGAATTGGGCTGCAATAAACATTCTGGTGCACATATCTTTGTTATAAAGTGATTTTTGGTCTTCTGGATATATACCTAGTAGAGAAATTGAAGGATCAAATGGGAGGTCTATTTTTAGATCCCTAAGTGATCTCCAAATATCTTTCCAAAAGGAATGTGTTAGTTTGCATTCCCACCAGCAGTGCAGAAGTGTTCCCTTTTCTCCATATCCACACCAACATCTCTGGTTTTGGGATTTTGTGATGTGGGCTCATCTTACTGGAGTTAGATGATATCACAAAGTGGTTTTGATTTGCATTTCTCTGATGATTAAGGATGATGAGCATTTTTTCATGTATCTATAAGCTGTGAGGCTGTCTTCTTCAGAGAAGTTTCTCTCAAGTCTCTTGCCCACCCTGAGATGGGATCACTTGTTCTTTTCTTGCTAATACGTTTGAGTTCTCTGTGGGTTCTGGTTATTAAACCTTTGTCAGAGACATAACCAACCTGCAAATATCTTCTCCCATTCTGAGGGTTGTGTATTTGCTTTATGTACTGTGTTCTTGGCTATGCAGAAGCTTTTTAGTTTGATCAGATCCCAGTTATGTATATTTGGTGTTGCTTCAATTGCCCGGGGGGTCCTCCCCATAAAATATTCTCCCAGGCCGATTTCTTCAAGTGTTTTCCCTGCACTTTCTTCTAATATTTTTATAGTTTCATTTCTTAAGTTTAAATCTTTTATCCAGTCAGTCTAGTTTTGTTAATGGTGAAAGGTGTGGGTTCAGTTTCAGTTTTCTAAAGGTTGCCAGCCAGTTCACCCAGCACCATTTGTAAAATACAGAGTCTTTCCCCCCACTGAATGTTTTTGATTGGCTTATTGAAAATCAAATGACAGTAAGTAGCTGGGTTCATCTCCTGGCTCTCTATTCTGTTCCATACATCTACCTCTCTGTTTTTGTGCCAGTACCATGCTGTTTTGATCACTAT
>NW_003852420.1:11026501-11032786 GCF_000181295.1 Otolemur garnettii
CTTGTTGGGTCTTTTCCTGCTTTGGGGATCAAGGTGACGTTTGCTCTGTAGAATGTGTTGGGTAGTATTCCTTCTTTTTCTATATTTTGGAAAAGGTTAAGTAATATAGGTACTAGTTCCTCTTTAAAGGTTTGGTAGAATTCTGATGTGAAGCCATCTGGTCCCGGACTTTTCTTTTGGGGAGATTTTTTTTATAGTTGATGCTATTTCAGAACTTAATATAGGCCTGTTCAACATTTCCACTTCCTTCTGGCTAAGTCTAGGAAGGTGGCATGCTTCCAAGTATTGGTCTAGTTCCTTCAGATTTTCATATTTCTGAGAATAGTGTTTCTTGTTAATATTCATTGAGGATTTTTTGAATTTCTGAGGAGTCTGTTGTTATTTTATCTTTGTCATTTCTGATTGATGAAATTAGAGATTTTACTCTTTTATTCCTAGTTAGGTTAGCTAAAGGTTTATCTATTTTATTGACCTTTTAAAAAAGCAACTTTTTGATTTATTGATATGTTGTATAATCCTTTTGTTTTCAATTTAATTTAATTCTGCTCTAATTTTGGTTATTTCTTTTCTTCTGCTGGGTTTGAGATTGGACTGTTCTTCCTTTTCCAGTTGCTTGAGATGTCCCATTAAGTAAGTAACTTCCTCCCTTTCCGTTCTCTTGAGGAAGGCTTTCAGTGCTATAAATTTCCCTCTTAGGACTGCCTTTGCTGTATCCCAGAGGTTCTGGTAATTCATGTCTTCATTATCGTGTCTTTGTTATCATTTATGATCCAGTTATCTTTCAGCATAAGGTTACTTAGTTTCCATGTTTTTGTATGAGTATGTAGATTCCCATTGTCACTGAATTCAACTTTTATTCCATGATGGTCTGAGAAGATGTAAGGAATAATTTCTATTCTTTTAAATTTGCTGAGTTTAGACTTGTGATCAAAGATGTGATCAATTTTGGAGGATGTTCCATGGGCTGACGAGAAGAACGTGTATTCAGGTTTGTTAGGATGAAATATTCTGTAGATGTCTCTTAAATCTAGTTGTTGAATGGTTAATTTTAAGTCTAAAATTTCTTTGCTTAGTTTCTTATTGGAGGATCTATCCAACACTGCCCAAGGGGTGTTAAAATCTCTGACTATTCCATGCATCTTACAAGGGTACATGTGAAACTTACTAAATGTAGAATATAAATGTCTTAACACAATAAAAAAAAATCTCTGACTATTATGGTGCTGGAGGAATTCAAGTTGCTCATGTCTGTTAGAGTCTCTCTTATAAATTGAGGTGCATTCTGGTTGGGTGCATAAATGTTAATAATTGAAATCTCATCATGTTGAGTGTTACCCTTAACAAATATAAAGTGACCATCCTTATCTTTCCTTACTTTTGTTGGTTTAAAGCCTATTGTATCTGTGAATAAAATTGCAACACCTGCTTTTTTCTGAATTCCATTTGCCTGAATTATAGATGACCATCCCTTCACTCTGAGTCTATATTTATCTTTTAAGGTAAGATGAGATTCTTGTATTCAGCAGATACCTGGCCTGAGTTTTTGTATCCAGTTAGCCAACCTGTGCTTCTTTAGAGGATAATTTAAGCTATTTACATTAATTGAGAGTATTAATAAGCCTGATAGTATTTTGAGTATCAAGTTTTTCAAAAGTCCAGGGGACGTTTTTAATCCTTTTGCCACAGTAGAGGTTGGAATTTGATCAAAAGTTTCTGAGTGAGTTTACTTTCGTGGTAGAGCATTGTGCTTGTCCTTGTGAAGGATGGGCCTGAGAATATCTTGGAGAGCTGGTTTAGTTATGGCAAATTTATTCCACATGTGAATGTTATTAAAGTATTATTTTCTCCATCATAAATGAAACTACGTTTAGCTGGATACAGGATCCTGGGTTGGAAGTTATTTTGTTTTAAGAGGTTAGAGGTCAATGACCATCCTTTTCTAGCTTGGAAAGTTTCAGCAGAGAGATCTGCAGTCATTCTAATATCCTTCCCCTTGTAGGTTATGGTTTTCTTATGTCTGGCTGCTTTCAGAATTTTCTTTTTTGTATTAACTTTGGTGACGTTAATTATGTGTCTGGGGGATGCTTTATTTGGATTAAGTCTTGCCGGGGTTCTGAGACTGTCTGCTATCTGAATTTCAGAATTTTTGCCATGTTTTGGAAGTTCTCCTTGGTTATCTTTTGGAGTAGAGCATCTGGGTCTTTCAAAGCAATCTTGTTGCCTTCAGGAATTCCCATAAGGCAAATATTAGTTTTTTTCAAATTATCAATATCAATGATACTTTGAAATTATCATTTCAAAAATGATAGAATGATTCATTTTTGCTCTCCACTTCTCTTCCTCTTTGAGCATTTGGGAGCATTCAAAAGCTTTGTCTTCAATGTCAGAAATCCTTTCATCTGCCTGCTCCATTCTGTTGCTGATGGATTGTGTATTATTCATATCTTGGAGGGGTGAAAATTCTTTTCTCAGTGTGTCAAAATCTTTGGTGCTTTTGTCTTTGAACTCATTGAATTCTTATGACAACTTTTGAATTATTCCTAGAATTTCTAATTCCAACTTTACTTTCATTTTGTTAATCTTACTTGCCATCCAAATTCTGAACTCAATTTCTGACATCTCAGCCATTTGCTTATGAATGGGACCTTCTGGTGTGTATGCCTTGTCATTCCTTGGGGGAGTTGATCTGCTATGATTACTCATGTTGCCAGAGTTTTTCCGCTGATTCTGCCCCATGATTATTTTTCACTGTTTGGCTAGCTGAGCAGGTAAGGTGAAATTCGATTGGGGGTTCTTGAAATAGTGATTAACCAGTCCTTTGCCCAAGAGCTGGAACTTGTGACTGCAGCTTTTCCCCTATAGCTTTGCAAAGGACCCGTACAGTACTACAGCCTGAGACACTGGGGACCTGCTTGGTGTGGTGGGGCTAGGTGGCTCTGTCTTGTATTCAGCTGGTCTCTGTCTAATCCTAGTGAATCAGTGACTCTGGGTTGAAGTTGTGGAGAAGTATAAGCAACTAAGACACCCCCCCATGGGCAACAACTGGAAAAGGATAATTAAACCTTCCCATAACAACACAACCAGGGTACCACCCTGAATGGTCCACAGGTGATTGGCCAAGGTCAAGAGTTCTAAATCAATTGTCCCAGTCAGCACTGAGTCTCAAGTGGGAGAGTTCAAAAGGTCTCTAGTAACTAGATAGTAGGGGTCTGCTGGCAGCTTAAGTGTGGCTCACTCCAGTACTCTATGGAGTCAGAAGGGCCCACCCAGCAAATGAGTTAGTCTGGGGAGCTTGATGCCTCCTTTCCCATCTTGCACCTCTGTCACACCCAGTCACTGGTAACCCCGCAGAGTTGTGGTCCAGTTCCCTCCAATGAGCAGATGCACCAGGGGGTTGCACCTGCCTGAGTTACAGGGAGAGCTATGTGTCCTCATTAGGCTGCCGCATCTGCCACAACCTGGCAGGGGGAACTGAAGCCTGACTACCTTGGGTACTTAATGAAAGCTGGAGAGTGTCACTCAGTTCCAGCCCCACCTCAGATTGATGTTGCTTCCACTGATATTCTTGCAGAATTTGTGTTTCTGTCCTGGCTGTATTCCAGGCACTGTTTGAGTTCACAGAAACTGCCACTCAGTCCTGCCCTGTGCTGCTGCCACTGAGCCACATCTCATGGAGCTGGCGTCTCTGTCTTCATTGCCCTCTGTGTTAGGGTGAATTAGAGCTCACAAAATGTTCTCAGTTCATGTCCCTCCCTGAGCTGATACCTCTGCCATGCCTGCTTTTGTCCCAGCTATGCTCCACTGGGGGCCTGGTGCATTTTGGGTTCACAAAAGCAGCAATTCTGACTCAGCCCCACCCTGGGAGTATGCTGGTTTTGGCATGTATTCTAGTTTCCATCCCTGCTGCTCCCCACCAGGGCAGGTACCACCTCAGGCATAGCCTTTGCTCACAGGGCCTGCATTTCTGTGGCTGCCACTGGAGTAGAGGCCTGGCTTCCTCTGGTTGCTAAGAAAGATGGGAAGTATTTCCCCAAAATATCACGAGGAGAGTGAGTCCTATTGTTCTGCTGCGGAGCTGTGCCATGGTCACTGTTTTTCCCTCTCCTGTATGGTTCCCTTGCCCCACAGTCCCCACTTTACACCTATGCCACTGATTCAGTACAGACTTGTAGCAGCCCATGCCATGTCCACACCACTTGAGAAAATGCCCAAGAGTCTGGATTCTGCAGGGAACAGGCTTCTTGACCTTGGGATGGAAGTGGAGAGGAGTGCTGGGAGTTCAGAATTGTGGGTAGAGTATGTGTTCAGTTTTATGCCTGGTGGGAGAGTGCCCTGGCACACTAGTGGGTCCTCTCTGGGGAAGGAGATCCAGTTTGTAGTGGCTCTCTCCCGTAGAATAGAAAAAGAAGCAATCTGAACTCTGCTCACTTGTTTGTAGAAAGTATACTGTGAGCTGTTCACATGGGGGAGGGGACTCCCATTCGGTTTGTGATGGGTTTTGTACCTATTGTTTGTTTCCTTGGGGTTGCAGCTCACCTCAGCAGGGGTGATGTGTGTTCTTCAATCTTCTCTCTTGGCTCCAAACCATTAGCTTACTTGATAAACTTCTGTCCTTTAACTCTCCTTCTGGACAGGACCTTCTGTGGAAAGCTGGGTCTAGTTGGCCATCTTGCCTCCTCCCCCATGATGCTTTTATGTGAGGGAAAAACTGGAAAACTCCTATACATGTGCATGTATATGTGCAAATACACATGTATATGTAGATGTGCAAATTCCCGTTTGTATATGAAAAGACAAGCATGGATACAAATGGAGGTTATGAATAGGTTGTCTCAGCATGGGTCACTTTGGAGAGGTCTGTGAGCAGAGGAGAGGCAGGAAACTACAGAGAGAAAACAAAAAGTACAGAGGAAAAAATACTGAATTAATAAATTTCACAAAACTGTATGTATCCTATGATTTGATTATGACTCCTGGATATGGGGTATGCTGTTTCTCAGCTCCAGACACTATTTCCCTCTGTGAGGGATGCAGGTGGCGGAGGGGGGCCATCTAAGCATCAGGAGTCTTAGCCTGTTTTGGCCCATGGACCCCTTCAGCAGTCTGGTGAAGCCTATAGAATCTTTTTAGAGAAGCATGTAGAATACAGGAGGTTCTCAACACATAGACTTGGACACACATGTTTGTTTAAACCTCAGTTCCTTCTTATGATCTCAGATAAATCATCACTCCATCTGGCAGTCACAGGTGCTTCCTACACTGAGCTTGTTGGGAGGGCACCTCTAGTTCCTCCCATGTCCTGGCCACTGTAACACCAGAACAGGAGATCCCCTTTGCACAGAACCAACTGCTGATCCCATGGGTTTTCTTCACTATCCAATTGTGCACACTTTTCACAGGTCTGTTTTTCTCTACCTTTTGAGTCTGCATTTTGCTAAAAGACATGAGACCTACCTATACTTTTATTTGCTCCATTACCTTTTATGACTCAATATGAATTATCCTTTCAAGGGCATCCCAGTGACTCTCTGACACCTCTCTCACTAGAGTGGAGATAAAACGTGTTTAATGACCAGCAGGGCTACCTTCAATAGCTCTCATCTCCTCACTATGAACTATCTTTTTCTTTGATATAAAATGAATCTTTTGTTTCATATAATGCCTTGAATTCTAGACAGTCTGAAACTAACTTTGTTATCTTTGCTTGTTTTGTGTTTGCCTGATAAATCTTTCCTCCTCTTCTGTTTCTTGACATTTATTTTTAATGTTTAAGAGTTAAAAATGGGTTTTGTGTTAGGTTTGTCTCTTGAAAGCAGCCTATAATTAGAGTTTCTATTTTAACCTAATAATAATTTGGGAGTTCTTCTTTAAAAACCTTTTTATTGTTTTTTCTCTTTGCATGACTATAAGTTCACTTCTGAAAATATAGCTAAGCAAAGAGAAGAAAACAAAAATCAGTTTTCACTCTTCAGAAGTAACTACTGTTTTCTGCCCCTGCTTCTGTGTCATTCTCTTTTATTTTTGTTAGCATCTCCGTAGCTTTCCAATATAGTCATTATTTTTCTGAATTACAAAGATTCAGTTCTTGGTTCTTGCCTTGGAGGGACCTCACAGACGTGAACTTTTGGCTCTCAGGTGTGGTAGGAAGCTTGTTAGAAATCATGATTGCACCATAAAATACAACTCAAAGTACAAAAAACAAATGGCACCTTTAAGATGTAAATAAGAGTAAGTATTGGTGTTTTGAATGACTTGGATCACTATTCTCATACACTTTTTTTTTTT
>NW_003852420.1:11033033-11052763 GCF_000181295.1 Otolemur garnettii
TGGGGGTATGCTGTTAGCAGATTCACTCTGTTTCTCCTTCTCTAATTTTCTATTCATCAATAATACCTCAGGCTGGACTGGGAGTTGAGTAGTTCAATCCATAATCTGAAGATTGAGTTAAGATCCCAGCAGTTGTGTCAGACCACTGAAGATATCAAACTTTATAGCGCATAAAGATGGGAAGGCTGCCTAGTGTGATTTTATGTGAAAGTATAGAAAAAGAAGGGAGCAGGACAAATCATCTATCATCAGTGTTCAATAAATTTAAATAAGATAAATTCTCATATTCAAAAATAAAGACTCTCAGATTACATCAGGAATCCAATAAATGTTGTTTAAAAGAAAAAACTTTTAAAAAAGCAACAAATTTAAATATAAAACAAGGGGGGGAAAACTATGCTAAACCAAACAAAAGAAGGTGAAAGTAACAACATTAATATGAAACAAAATAATAATTAGTTACAATGGTATTAAGTGAAAAAAATAGTTTTAAATTAAATTTTCCATGTTCATTACTTCCTGACTTTTCATCTAGGATCATTTCCTTCTGTCTTAACAGTATAGTATTTTGTAGCTTTTATTTTTGATGAAAAAAATTATCAAATTTTTGGTGTCTGAAAACATAAAATCCTCATTTAACTTCATTCTTGAAGAGTGTTTCCTCCCTCCCTCCCTCCCTCTCTCCCTTCCTTTCTTCCTTTCTTTCTCTTTCTTTCTTTCCAGAGTCTCACTCTGTCACCTACGCTAGATGTTATCATAGCTCAGAGAAACCTCAAACTCTTGGGCTTAAGCAATACTCTTGCCTCAGCCTCCCAAGTAGCTGGGACTACAGGCGCCCACCACAATGCTGGGCTAGTTTTTCTATTTTTACTAGTGTTGAGGTCTCACTCTTGCTCAGGCTGGTCTTGAACTCTTAAGCGCAAGTGATCTACCTGTCTCAGCTTCCCAGAGTGCTAGGATTACAGGTCTAAGCTACCATACCTGGCTCCCCAGTTATGTCTTGAGGTGAGTACACAAGAGTTCTGAGTCAGAACCACCAAGATAAGCCACTCCCCATTTCTTGACATTTATAAATTGTGTGAGATAATAATAAATGCTTGCTGTTTTAAGCCACTAATTTGGTTTGTTGTACCATGATATAACTAATATAAGATTTCTTTTTGAGATGGGACAAAGAATAGTATATTTGTTGGCTGAAGCAAACAATTTAGTAGTGAGAGAAAAGTTGATATAGGAGAGAGAGAAGAGAATTCCATAAGGATGTTCTTGTGAGGGTCAGAGAAGATGGAGCCTGATGTACAAGTCAAGGAAGTTGACCTGAATTTGGGCAATGGATCTATATTAACAGGGGAAGAAGCTGGTAGATGGTTAGATGTAGTGATGGGAGAGATAAGTGGTCAAGAGGACCTGTCAGTGTAGCATTGTAATCAAAGGCACAGACCCTGTGGGAGCGGCCTGAGGTTTTCTTCCCCTGGTCTCTTTCTCCTTTGCTCTATCCCTGACCCTATAGCTCTTGGTTTGTCCTCACTTGGAGTTTCTCCCCATCTGTCACTTGGTTCTTCTTTCTCTCCCAGGAGATTTAGACCTCTAAGTAAAGGAGAGCTAGAGAATTCTTAGACAAAGTGACCCACACGAGGTCCCTGAAGAAATAAATGCAAAGTGAGCTCAGAGGGTGTGCGTCATCTGTTTGGAGCCCTTGGAAACCCAGCATTAGCTCATTCACCACAAAACAAATATGCACTTGCATTCCGGAAACCAGTCTGGAGCCTTTTTCACCCTCTGAAGAAGTTATAAATCTCAGTAGGTGGCATTGAACAATTTCTGGGGCTCCAGCTGAGTCTTTCTTGCGAAGGTTTTATATTTTCCCCTTGATCTCGGCCAAAATGTTTTATAAAGACTTATAGGGTCAGAAAATAAAATGTTCATGTTTTTATGTTTCTCCTTCATGTAGTAAAATCTTCTACCACAGACACCTTTTTCATCATTATTGATAAAGTTATCCAGGTAAGGGACAGAATCATGTTATGTGTCAGAACATGTTGGCTGTTATCCCTCCTGTTGGGTATAAATCACTTATATAAAACTCTCTCTTTTGAACAATATTATAATTTTCCCCCTACACCAGGTCTTTTCCTTCCCCCAGGTTGTTATTGAGTGCCAACTGTGTGCTTATACAGGGAGCATAGGGACATTTACGCCCGGTCCCTAACCTCACCAGGCTCTCAAAACACCTGGAGAGACATTCAAAGCTGAAAAATCTTCAAGTAGTTGGTTAATAAGAGTTATATGGCCAGTAGAATAATGACCCTTTAAAACGATGCACTCCCTAATCCTTGGAACTGTGAAATGTCATGTTACAGGACAAATGGAATTAATGTAATAGACCTTAAAACATAAAGATTGTCCTGGATTATGTTCGTGGGTCCAAAGTCATCATATGGACTCTTAAAAGAGGAAGAGGAATGCATGTAAGAGTGGGTTAGAGAGATGTCAGGACAGGAGAGGAAACAGAAGAGATGCAAAGGGTGAGAAGAGGTTGACCCGAAGACAGAGGAAGGAGGCCACAAGTCAAAGCATGTGGGCAGCCTCCAGACACAGAGAATGGTCTGCAGCTGGGAGGCAATGAGGAAACTCAGTCTTATCACAGCAGGGAGCTCCATTCTGCCAATGACTAGAATGAGAATGAAAACAGATTCTGCCCCAGAAACACAGTTCAGCCTACACCTAGATTTACTACTAAGACCCATGTCAGACTTCTGACCCACAGAACCATGAGGTAATAAATATGTGTGTTTGTTTTAAAATGATGCTTGGTTTTTTTGTTATGGTAGCAGTAGAAAACCAATGCAATAATACAGATGAGACACAGCCATATGCAGTAGCATTCCAGTGAAAGCATAGAGAGAATGTGCTGTGAGTTCAATGCCACAGTATGGTATTGACCATTTTGCCAATTGCGAGAGAGAGAGAGAGAGAGGGAGACAGAGAAAGAGAGAGAGAAAGACATCAATCCAGTCAATGAGAATGTTTAGGAGTGTGGTGGCAGATTGAATTAATTGCTTCAAATTCCAGCCCACCCTGCCCTCTGAATCCACACTTTTTGCTGTGTAACTCTGCAGTTCCTCCCATTCAAGGTGGAGTATATTTTTCCATCCTCCATCAGGACTTGGCCATGTGCTTGGCTTAAACTCCAGCATCTATTTCCCTTCTACCCAGGAGATATCACTCCTGCTCAGTGAAGGCGCTCTTCTTCCTAGTTACATCTTTGTTACATGGCCATTCTAGCTGACAGATCCTGACCAAGCCAATCACACAGTTTCATTTCTCTTTTTGGTGTTGGTTCATGGATGGGCTTGTGATCCAATTTTTACCAATGAGATATGATGAGATATGACTTCTCCTGGGGGGGAGGTTTCCAGGAGAATTTTCTTTGATCCTAAAAAGGAGGGAAATAAGAGGGTTATTTCTTCCCCTGAATACTATCAATTTTGCATGTGACATCTAGAACCTCTGTATCCATCTTGAGACTCAGGAGAATCAATAATAGGACAAAGCTGATTTACTGCAGAGGGTAACATGTAATTTGGAGGTGTTATTTCAGAATCACTGAATTACTGACCTGAAGCAGCTCACTTCTGTGCTAGCCACATGGTAGACTACATTTCTTCATTGTCTAAGCCAGTAGTTCTCAACCTTCCTAATGCCGCGACCCTTTAATACAGTTCCTCATGTTGTGGTGACCTCCAACCATAAAATTATTTTCTTTGCTACTTCATAACTGTAATTTTGCTACTGTTATGAATCATAATGTACATATATGATATGCAGGATGTATTTTCATTGATCACGACCCATAGGTTGAGAACTGCTGGTCTAAGCCAAGCTGAGTTGGTGTTTCTACTATTTGAAGTTGAAAATAGTTTTCAAATCCAAAATATCACTTTTCTGGTTAACACATCGGCATGATTTTCCCATGTTCATAAAGATGAAAACTTTAGCTTTCCTGCAAGGTCCCACCCTTGGTCTCCTGCCTGCTCCCTGTGTTTATCTCCTATGCCTTGTCCCCACTGTCATTGCCACCCTTCTTGAGTGAGTATGGCACTGTGGTTGGCGCCATCCCTCCACTGAAGAACACTGCTCCTTCCAGTTTACACAAAAACCCTCTCTGCCCCGCTCCCATTTCACTTTCAGCCCAAATATCACTTCAGCGGAGGCTTTCTTGCCATCTCAGAATGTATGAAGTTCATGGGTCATAGGTAGTAGATGGAAATATTGCTCCCAATTCTTCACCATTTCTTTCTTTCTCTTCTTTGCCCCTTCTTGTATTCTGACCCATTGCCATGTAACTCCGCAGTTCCTCCTTCTATAGGTGAACTGTGCTTCCCAGCCCATTGACTTTGGATTTGACTACATGACTTGCTTGTGACCAACAGAAATGGCAGATTACTGGTTCCAAACCTAGGCCTTAAGATGTCTAACCTGTTTATGCTTGCTCCTTTTTCTTCTGCTATTTCCATGAGACCACCCCTGGCTTGTCCATTGGTCCAAAGAGGATGAAATAGACATGGAATAGACCTAGATCCAACATGCAGCTTAGAGATACCCAGCTGAGCCCAACTTAGGCCAGGTAGAACCCTGCAGATCTGTGAGCAAAATGAACACTTTGTGTGAGTGCCACTGAGATAGATGGTGGGGTTGTTGCAAAGGAAGAACTGGTACATCATTGCATCCTGTACCTCTTTCTAGATATCATTTTTTTATTAAGTCAAATATGCATAGAGCATGAATATATTTGTGCCTTGTGGGATTCAATGTGTTGATTATTTGTACAAATTGGAGTGCTTACATCCTACTAATTAACATAGCTTTCACTTCATTTACTTAATCACAGTGTTAAGACATATGTGTTCAATACTTGGTAGATTTGACTTGTACCCTTGCAATATGCTCCACAGGTGTGGTCCCACCATTAACCCTCAAACTTATTAATAAGAAAAGAACAAGTGATCCCATTTCATTGTTGGCAAGAGACGTGAACAGAAGCTTCTCTGAAGAAGATAGGCACACTGTCTACAGACACATGAAAAAATGCTCATCATCTTTAATCATCAGAGAAATGCAAACCACTTTGAGATATCATCGAACTCCAGTAAGAGTAGCCCACATCACAAAATCCTAAAACTACAGATGTTAGCGTGGATGTGGAGAAAAGGGAACACTTCTGCACTGCTGGTGGGAATGCAAGCTAGTACGTTCCTTTTGGAAAGAAGTTTGGAGAACACTTAGGGATCTAAATGTAGATATTATTATAAAACAATTATATGGAGAGTGGAGAGACTTACCTGCTGAAAGCTTAACTGTGGTAATTTCTGTAATATTTAACAATTCTATGGAAATTAAAAATTGGGGGTTTTCTTTTAGACAATAAGCTAAGAATATTAACGCAAGCATTTTGTGGATCTTTAAGATAACTGACTCCTGCCTTGTGTTTTTTTAATGACCCTATTCATGTTTGTGTTTATGATCCTGCTGGTATCAGGCCAACTGAAAAATGAGGAAGAGTTAGTTTATAAGTGATCCTTCGCAGCAAGGGTGGGCAGATGAGCATTCTGGGGCCCTGCATGATAGCAGTTTGCTCAACAACTGAGCAAAGTGACAGAAGAATTCGATTGCAAAGCAAAGCTATGCTGCACTTAAGACGATTTTGTGGCCCTCTTCATTATAATCATAGTGGGAGCAGAAATTTCATTTCAGCCAAACAGCTGAAGTTTATAGCATGTCTTTTGTTTGCATAGATTTCATAATTTAATCCTAGAAGTCTGGGGAGAACTGTTGTTTTTATAAAGGGAGTTCAAACTTTTTTTTTTTTTTTTCTAAGTTTAGGACCCTGATCTGGGTTCATCAGGGCAATGATTCTTATTGAGTTGACGGAGAGGAGGAATTAACCTTTGAATCTGGAGTGTTAGAAAATAAAACAACCGAGCCTACAAGTGTATTTCTACGAGACTAAAACCAAGAATTGGATCTAGATTCTTTGCAGGGCAGATGCCTAACACATTATAGTGCAGCCATCAAGTCTAAGCTTGGCAGACTTGTGGGCGTCTGCAAGGAATGAGAAATGGTAGCAATGGCTTGGGAGTCTCAGCAAAGAGCACCTGTGGCTCAACTTCAGTTCAGCTCTGGGCAGTAGTACTGAATTCATGGGGGAGCTATGGCATGTGGCAGCAAAGATAGTCAGTCCAACAGACACCAGACAGACTTTTCCCAGCCTGATGTGGAATTCTGGAGTTCTGCCATTCTGGACACTGCAAACCCAGGGTTTTTTTTAATGAGCTATGTCAGTGTGGAGCCACGAAAGTGTGATACTGGTTTTCCTACCACTCTGGGAGAACTGATTACCCTACTATAATAAAGAAAGAGAAATGCTTCTGAGTAAGCAAAGCAGTTCACACCTATTAAGTGTGTAACTGTTGGGCTGAACAAGCATGATGCATGGGACATGTTTAGGGAACTTCTCACCTTCCCCAGTAGGCAAAAGTGGCTTCTGATCCTTTGAGATCGTTCTGCAGGGGAAGGTGTTAGAGGCTTGGTGAATGCAGCATTCTAACAGGTAAATAATACAGAAGTAACAATTTATAGGTGTAAAAAATTACACCCGCATTTTTTTAATGCTATATGTTGTTACACAATTATGGGTGTGCTATCTCATCATGGTTGCAATCCCAACGATGAGAGTGAGAAATCCTAAGGAATCATTTCAGGATTCTGTCTCCCACCGTACACCTCTGGTCCTCAAATTCACATCTCTTTCATGTGTTAAATCCACTTACTCTTTCCCAATGTCTCCAAAAGTCTCATTCTGTTGTAACATCAACTAAATTCAAAATTTCATTAGCTCAGCTGCTGTCTATATCTCTTTCCCCCCAGGCCTCTGGCAAGCACCATTATGAGTTGGACTGACTTAGATAATTTACGTAAGTGGAGTAATGCAGCCTGTGACGGACTTATTACTTAGCATAACATCTCCCAGGTCTACCCATGTTGTTGCATATGGCAGGATTTCCTTGCTTTTATAGGGCTGAATAGTATTCCATCACGGGTATGTACCACATTTTCTTTATCCATTCATTTAGGGATGAACATTTTGTTTGTTTCCACATCTTGGAAATTATAAATAATGCTGCAATAAACTTGGAAGCGGCAGATCTATTTCCCGGATATCAATTCTTTTGAATAAGTTCCCAGAACTGGGACTGATAGATCATATGGTAGCTCTGTTTTTAATTTTGTGAGAACCTCCACATAATTTTCCACGGTGGCTGTAACATTTTCCATTCCTACTAACAAGGATTCCAATCTCTCCACATCCTCGCCAACCCTCGTTACCTTTTGTTGTGGTTGTTATAACAACCGTCCTAACAGGTGCGAGGTGATAGAGTAGCGTGGTTTTAATTTGCACGTTCCTGATGATTAGGGATGCTGAGTATTTTTTCACATACTTGTTGGCCATTTTAATTTATTTCTTTAGACAAATATTTGAAATCTGTTGTACGACACTGTGCCTACCGTAAACAACACCGTACTGTGCATTTAAACATTAAGCGAGTAGATCTCATGCTTAGTGTTCTTATCACAATATAAATAAATAAATCTCATTAGGTGAAAGTCCGAATTCTCACTTTTAAATCGGATGATGATAACGTACGAAATCTCATGGGGTGTGAAAACTCACGTGTCGCAATTCTTCTCCATCTGAGGTCCTGGGAAATTAAAGAGGCAATTTATCTCCCCTCAAGCCTCCCAGCGCACAATGGCGAGATCAAGCACGGATCGGAAGTTATGCACATCTGGCTTAAAGGGCCTTGAAAGGTGAGAAATTGAAGGTAAAAATGACATCACTGGTGCAGAGCAGCTTTGAAATTCAGCCCAGAAAGCTTTAGCCAAAGTTCCTTGAGGAGGTTTCACACCCTGAGAATAATCCTTCTTGGCTCTTGGCTCTGCCTTCTGGGCTCTTAGTTCTGCCCCGTAAATTATAATTCCTGGTCTGTGAATGACAGCGTGTGTGAAGAGCAGGATAGCTTTATTAGCCTGCTTCCCACCAGTAGGACGTGGGAGATTTGACAGTCTGCTTTTGTGTCGTGTTCTCTCTGTCCACGTCAATCTACATGGTGATGTCTCTGCTAATATAATTTCCTCAAGAATTTTGTGAGTCTCCTGTGGATGAAATGACCCCAGGATTCATTTCATTATGCCTGAGCCACATTCACAAATGCAGAAGGTGTCAAAAAATGTATACAAATTTTAAGAAAGCAAAAAACCTGTATTACATTTGAAATACCCAAATCATGTTTGACTTCTGTAGTTATATGAGATGCTCAATGTGACTTGTAGTCATCTTTTATTATGGGTGTATATTGAGTATTACAATTTTAATACAGGTTTTCCCTTCCTTGAAATTTGTATACATTTTTTTGGCATCCTCTATATTTTCCAGATAATCTCTTTCCTACTTAGGGCTCTCATGCTTCATTTTCATGACATAAGATGTAACAGGTTCATTCATATTGGTTCATTAAACAAGGATTTGAACCGTCTTCTCTGAAAAGGATGAGGGCGATGCTTTTAAATTTCCTAAAGGCCCTGTGTTTTGATGGAGATCTCTGAGAGATACCCTTAATCTTGTGGAAGAGATTTTTATGTGGTTGAGTACTTTGGCCTTTTGGTTTTATACGTCTCAACAAACAAGATTTAGATGAGATCTGTGGTTTTAGTGAAGGGCTATGCAGTCACATACTCAGGCTTTTCTCTGCTTCATGCTTTCAGCCATCATTTTTGACTTTTAACATCTTCTGACATCTGGAAAGGCTGAGAGTTTCCAAACTCTCAACGATTTTCTCTCTGCCCCCTCCCCTTAGAGGAAGGTAAGAAGATACCTGGTTCCTTTCTGTTTAACACCTCTTCCCTCAACTTATCTCTCTTTTCTTGCTTTGTAGTTTGGGCAACAAGAATGAAACAGATAGCACTTTCCACGTCTTGCAGGGAATCTCCTTAGCTATGCAAATTTATGACTTAAAGCTGTGTTTTCCAGGTGACTAAAGAGCAGAACCTGGTGAGCATTTGCTAGTCTGCTGCCTTTTCTTGCATTATCTTGCGTTTCCAGTACTCCTTCTCACTTTCTTCTCAGCATTCATTCTCAGCATTTTCTACCAGCAGTCTACTTATGTCGTTTAAAATTTCCCCACAGCATACTTCCACTCTCACTTGGAAACTGGATTTGACTCCTATGAACAAAGCCATGCTAATTTGATAGAAGATGAGACCATATGGAACTGAAATTAGCTGTTTAACCGAGACTATGCAGCCCACAGCAATCCCACCAGCTGACTGCAGGGGCAACACAAACCCAGCCAAGATCAGCTAAACCCAGCAAAGACCAGAAAAACACTCCAGGCAGCCAATAAACTTGTGATCAAAATAATTACTTATTCTATATCGCTGAGGTTTTCTGGCTGTTTGCTATGTGGTATTATTGTATAATAGATAACTGATCCACAGGGGATTTACATTTAGTTTCCTGGATCCTTGTACCTTTGTGTACTTTTGAAAGGGAGAGCAAATGGTGCCACAAATAGCACAGTTCTCTCTCTTGCCCTCTTTTAGTGGAGGCTCCCTTTAGAGTCCTCATTCCTGTGAAATTCATTACTGTTCCCTATAGCTACAGGGATACACATCAAATCTCCATGTGGTCACACTGAAGAGCTTCTTATTGATCTTGGATGAAAAGAAAAGCACTCTCACCCTTTCTTTTTGGGGAGGAAGCTTGCAACAGTGCTCATTTACAAGAAATCTTCCTTTCAAACCCTCTCCTTTC
Source organism: Otolemur garnettii (assembly GCF_000181295.1). Taxonomy (NCBI): domain Eukaryota; kingdom Metazoa; phylum Chordata; class Mammalia; order Primates; family Galagidae; genus Otolemur; species Otolemur garnettii. Next base: position 11,042,905 of record NW_003852420.1, read on the forward strand.
CTCCAACTATCCAATTTCCTTTTATTTGTCTCCTTTAGGGAAGCAGCCTGACAGACCCGTTTATAACTTACACGTTGATCTGGCAAACCACTTGAAGCTTCAATTTTAATACTCAGTAGTATTATAAATTTGATTAATGTCTGTCTCTTCCACTAGACTGTAGTTCCTTGAGGCACCAGCTCCCTGTGCGGGTGTCTCTAACATCAGCACCAAGGACAGTGCCAGACATAACCCATGCTCTGCAAATACTTGTTTAACGGATCAATATGAAAGAATCTGTTATATCCTATGTCATGAATATGAATGCATAAATTACCCATAATTTTCTTTCATTGAACACGGAGGTAGTCATTTTTCAACAAATCTTGGTCCCTTTTCGGAAATGCTTAGCAATGTGGGATCCCCGTTGATTTTCACACTCAAATCACTGTTGCCTAGGCGAGGATGCATGAGATAAGTTTCACGTAAAAAAGAAGTATCCCCTGATAAAGTTTTTCTGAAAATCCAACATTAAAATCAAACATCAAGATTAGAATGCAGTAACTTTCAAACATTACCAACATTTGTACTTTATGCTACCCACTTGTATATACAAAGTGTCAGCTCTGGCTCCTCTCTGGCTGGAACACTCTTCATGAGACTATCCAGTGGAGTATGAATCAAGTTCCTTTGGTTCTAAATTTAAGGCAGCCCAATTAAAATGTCTGACTCATCCAGGCTGTTCATGTGGAGCCTTCACATGTTCATAAATTATGGAATGGGCTGTACAGGCTCTGAACACTCCCTGGCAGCTGTTTTAGTATCTTTCTAGATAAGATGTGAGTCCAGATTCTCCATCTTTTCAATTATCACCATTACTCATTATTATTCAAATTACACAGCATGATTCATGTCTGGAGAGCAAGAGAACAGAAGGGTTTTAAGGGCAGACTATGAAAATGAGAGGGAGGAAAGGTGGAGAGAAAGTCATTGATCAGGAAGTGAGGATCAGTAGGTTCTTTCTTCCAATGACAGCTGTTTTTCACTTGCTGGTAAACTGAGGATCTAATTAATTTACTTGTGAAGACTTGGTAACAGACTAAAATCTGATCCAATTTTATGATCAATGCTTGAAGCCTAAGACATCTATGAAAGACATCTAAGATATGGACAGTCAGTGGCTGGAGGCAACGGATGGTCATCGTGGACATTCAGGAATCATCTTCTGTAGGCAGGTTCTATCACAAAGGGGTTGAAAGATCATAAAAAAGTAAATAATGCTTTCCTTATGTGATATTTCTGATTATTGTTCAGGAATTATTCACTCCCTTTGCACCTCCAATTATAGGTAGAGCATACCTCTCTTTCTCCTTTGATGTTGAACTTGGCTAGATAACTTGGTTGGGGCAATAGGATGCTAGTGAACTGATGCAAACAGAGGCTTGAGCTGTGCATGCAAGTTTGTGTTTGCCCTCTTATTCTTCTGACATAACCATGTGAAGAATATGCCCTATCTTACTCCTGTCCAAGGAAGATGAGAGACATGTGGAGCTGACCGAGGCCCTACCACAGCTTGGATCTGGGCCAATCAAGTTTATCCTATATCAGCTGAACTACAGATGTGTGAGAATAGATAATTGCTGTTTTAAGCTACTGAAGTTTTGGAGTCATGTTACATTTGTGCTCTCATCCTGGGAGAAAGCCTCTAAATTTTTGGAATTTTTGAATGATAAGAGTATCTTTGTTATTCACAGTAAGTCCCTTGGACCACAGGTTAAGTTTCTGCTAATGAGCTGATTCTGGACACAAAGACCAACCATGTAATTAGAAAGTTGTGGCATTGTTGATATCAGTCTGACCTCTTGGAAGGAGACAGAATCTAGAAATTGAATTCAATCACATCGCCAATGATCCAGTCAATTATGCCTATGTGATGAAATGCCAATAAAAAAATGTGGACACCAAAGTGCTGATGAACTTCCCGGCATATGATTCCCATCCAAGGACACAGAAGTTTCATGTCTGGGACGCTTCCAGACCTCACCCTATGGAAATTTGCCTTAGTAGTGGTGTGGATCCTTAAAAATGTAAAGGGCCCATGAAGTGGGCAATCTAGTCTTAATTCTTAAAGTTACTTTGTGAGGTAGTTGTATATGCAAAATGAAAAATCTTAGTAAGGAAAAACTTCAAGTTTGCAGCACAAATAGGGATAGAAAGACTCAGGAGGGAGATGACGGATGTCATGCTAATAAGGCAGGTGAGGTCTTGGCTATTATTTGGAAATGTAAATGAAATAATCTCATTTCACCATGAGTTTGTGGAACAGTTATTTTACTGATTAACTTATCTCAGTTGATGCTCTTGGCTATTAGTTACTGAAAAATTTACTTTTGAGCCATGGACTCATTTTTCTCCTGAGTGTGATTATTCAATTTATAATTATGTAGAAAAGTATCCTTAGTATGTCCACCTACATGTAAAAATTTACCTATAATTTCAATGGGATCCAAGGATGTCTGAAACTTATTCATGAACCTAAAGTTAAGACTATTTTCTTTAGAAGGCAGGAAAAATTAATATTATTATTTCTGCCTTACTAATCAAGAAATATAAACCAGAGTGGGCAAGTGGTTTGTTTTAGGTCACAACCTTGTACTACGGCAATGTAGTACAAGGTTCTAGACTAGAATACAGGTTTCCTGATTCCTTGTCACCATAGTATCCCTTGGAATGCAATCAGTATCTTTTTAGCAAAAACCACCAGCAGTATACAGCTTCACTGGGGCACACAGATGTAATGTGAGAAGTACTTCAGATCCAAATTCTTGATGAGAGAGCTGAAGCTGGAGGAGACTGTATTGCATTATGCTTAATTTCTTCATCAATAGCCTTGATGGACTTGCCATTCCTTGCAAACACAGAGAAATTGGTTTGTCTTTGAATTTTTTATTGCATTGCTATGCTCCCAATCAATATGGGAATCTCTACGGTACCCTTGCCCTTGGAGAAGGCATCAGAAGACATTTATATTCTAAATGCTGCCTCACATTTGCTGGCAGGCAGGAGACATGTTGTGTTTGCTATCATGCCTTTCTGTTATATGCCTTTATCACCGCACTCCTGGCCATTCTGTTTAAAAAGCAGCCAGAGTGTCCTAGAGCCTGTTTTTGTAGGTGAGCAATTTGCCTTTGGTAGTCTTTTGCATCTTACTTACACATTCTACCATCTTCTGGGGATCAAACCCTCTCTCTACCACATAGCACTCTCTTGATCAACTGCTAACTGACTTTTGTGTAGGTGTTAATCACGGATGACGGCTTTATGTGTTCAATCTCATGGGAATGTTTACATGTTAATAAAGGCTGGCTCATGGAGAGTATCAATAATGATGTGCCAGTACAATACAGGATGAAAGACAATGGGAAGGGCAGTAGAGAGATACTCTGGGGTCAGAGTATCCCCTGAATAACAGTAGGGAGTCCTTATTTCTTCTATGTTTAAAAAATACCATACTTAGGTTAGACATTATGGTGGCTTGTTCACCTCCATCACAACCCCTTCATTGTAGGTACACTGGAAATGCAGAAACTACAATTTCTACACTACCTTGGAGTGTGCCCTCTAGCTATATTTAGGATCCACCAATCATCTGAATTTGTATAAAACTTTGGCTTGGAACTGAGAGACATGAGAAGGAGGAGAGGGTATGAGCATACCTTTTGCTGTGGGGATTGGGATAGAGGTGGCCTAATCTTGGAGCAGCTCCTGCCCAGGTCCAGTGGCACTAGCTTTCCTGGGCATTTTAGGGTAGTGTGCTCCTTCAGTGAGGGACAGTGGTAGGAGTTTCCTAATCCATCAGTTGCTGCAACAGGCTAAAGTGGTTCTGCAGGAACAACTGGATGCTATTTTTTTTTTTTTAGAACCGAGCCTCAAGCTCAGGTAGAGTGCTGTGGCATCACAGCTCACAGCAACCTCCAACTCCTGGGCTCAAGCGAGTCTCCTGCCTCAGCCTCCCAAGTAGCTGGGACCACAGGCGCCCACCACAACGCCCGGCTATTTTTTGGTTGCAGCCATCATTGTTGTTTGGCGGGCCCGGGTTGGATTCGAACCTGCCACTTAGGTGTATGTGGCTGGCGCCTTAGCCACTTGAGCCACAGGCACTGAGCCAGCCTACAGTCTTTTCCTTTGACCTTTCCCACAATTTTGGAAGCATCAAATTTTCTATATCAAATCCCTTATTGATGATACCAACTAAAGTGGATTCTGTTGCATGGACCCAAACACTGATCAATTCAATCATTATTACCAGAAATGGTCACAGGCAACAAATGTTCAAGGCAATGGGAATATGGGTTTGATGAACTGACCTTGCTGGATTTGAAGACAATGCAGACCCAGTTGTACATTTATAAGTGGACATTTAAATATTTTTTAATAAATTTTAATAGAATAAAATTATGAGGATATAATTTCTAGCATATTGTAAATACTGAGTTAAGATTTCAAAACATAACGGCCACATCAGTCTTTTAAAAACATCCAGTGGGGGATGGTGACTGTGGCTCAGTGAATAGGGTGCCAACTTCATATGCTGAGGGTGGTGGGTTCAAACCTGGCCCTGCCCGAACTGCAACCAAAAAATAGCCGGGTGCTGTGGCGGGCGCCTGTAGTCCCAGCTACTTGGGAGACTGAGGCAAGAGAATCGCTTAAGCCCAGGAGTTGGAGGTTGCTGTGAGCTGTGTGACACCACAGCACTCTACCAAGGGCGATAAAGTGAGACTCTACCTCTACAAAAAAAAAAAAAAAAAAAAAAAGTATCCAGTGGAATCTAGCTACCATGGGAATTTATTACCCTCAATTATCCACTTTTAAAAGTTCACACAATCCTTCTTAACCCTTAGAAATTTTGTAATGCTGACATTTTTCCTTGAATTTGTATTTCCATTTCACATCGACCATAAATTACGTCCTAATAGTATGTATTACATGCACAAATATCTTTTATTGCTTGCCCTAATATACTTCCCTGCCAAAAAATAAGCTTATAAAATGTAATTTTAATGGTTTGATATTTTCTGTGGTCATAAAAGTCTTTAGATCTTAGAATTTCCTTATAAATTGTCAGTATTAAAATTAGTATATATGTAACTAATCAAAGTAATATGGTATATTACATATTTTTTAAAATTATAACATTTATTTTGGGGGTCTTTATGTATAGAGATGTAAGATACAGGACAACTATATCTTAATATGTTACCTATTAAGTGATTAATTATTAAACATAAAAATTGATGCTATTGCAAACATTTGTCTCAGTGAGATGGGTACAGTTAGCTTTTTCCCATTTAGATTAATAAGCTCACATGATTGAATACCACTTTTTACTAGAATCAGACTATTTTAACATCAATTCTATTCTCATTTTAAAATGTTATATGTAGTATGTGTCATCACTAAAACACCTTATTTACATAAATAAACAGATGGAAATGAAGAAGTTTTACTATAGTTTTACTACAGTTACTATAGTTTTACTATTCAACTCTTTGAACTCTTTCTCAGACTAAAGTACCTCCAAAATGTAGAAACTTCCTAATTTGCAAGAGAAAAAAAGAAAGAAAGAAAATCACTACCTAGTTATCAGATTCATCCACTTTTTCAATTGCTGGAAAATCTCTTACAAGAATTTATAAAAGACTATTAATGATAGCTATTTCACTTTTACATAAAGAAACTGTATTTAACCTCATAATTCACAAAAGTTTGGAAGAATAAAAAATATTTTAAATTTCAATATGCTTTTGCCAATAAATTTTTTGTGATAAAATACTTTTATGATGTAATTTAAGTATATTTTCATCAAAATTTCAGATCTTAGACTAAGTTCACTCAATTTCTGGAAAGTGCCTGCTGTCTATCTTAATTGACAAAGCCAGAATTTATAGTCAAATTAATGTGTTAGGTCAGGCTTAATTTCTGTAAGAAATACTCTGACTCTATTTTTTGATTCAAATGAGCTGTTACTATGAATTATTATGAGAGTTACTTCCAAATTCTATGTTGAAGTTAGAAGGAAAGGTAGTATAAAGCATGGAGCCTCACTAGGGGCTGGCCACCTTGGTGAAATCAGATGCCTCCAGCTTCCATAACTTGTATAGGCTTTTTCTTTTGTTTTCATGGCCTTTTCCGTAAGGATTGATGGATCCTTTATCAAGATTAAGGACATACAAATGGCAAGTTCATTATCAAACTTCTCCCCATGCTACAGTACATGAGGGCATCTCAACACAGGTCAAACACCTGTTTCTAATGCTACAGTCATCCCTTAATCACAAGATAGTAAGTATCATTTTTGATATGCCTTGGATCAAAGAGGTTTCCTGACACAAATATTGGAAGTTGTACCTCTGACTAATGCTCTGAAAATTTCTAGATCCATTGCACCATCATGGGTGAAATGTTGCGATTTTATTTTGAAGAGTAGTGAATAGTCAGTTTTGAATAACCAGATAGACATGGAAAACCAGCATAACATCCCAACCCCAAGGAGGTCAATGTTAGGGAAGTACATATGGAAAATGGGACTCTAGAAATTGATTTCCTTAAAACTACTCATGTCTCAGGAAGAATGGTAGACATATCCTCATTTAAATAATACTGAGACAGAGGGGATTGTGTTGTCTGGAACTGGAATCTGACCAGTGGAAGTATTCAGAAACTTTGCCTGCAATACTGGTGATGCCGCTGTGGCATTGTCACAGGACATGGATGATGGGACAGGTTATGGGCAAGGAGGAGGGAGAGCAGAGCTGTTGGCCTGTTCTTATCATCCCACCTGGATGCTTTGTACCTTGACAATTCCTTTATAGCCCATGTCTCCATCCCAAACATGCTGCAGGCTAGTGCTCTTATGAACATGCTACTGATCCCACAGGGGTGACCTAATATTCTGTTTTGTGCCCAAGTATCTCCTCTGTTGCTGACTCTCAATATGTATAAAGTGGGTGATGAAAAAATATTTTGAATCAGAAAGTGTGAAAACTGGGTGAACTTGAGGCATCATCTAACCTAAGGATCTTGGTATGCAGATGAGGAAACTGAGGTGCTGAACAGGGAAGCAATTTAACAAAGGTGCCAATACTCAAGAAAGCAGGTTGATCTCTCTGCCTCAATGTCTCTAACATTTTACTTCTAAAGTTTCCAAAACTAAAGTGTCTCTGTGAAAAAACACATATGCCAACTACAGATGAATACCTTGTTTTGACATGCTATCTCAAGGAAGATGAGGTCCCTTGTCCAGTGGTGACAGCCATATGATTCTTAGCCCTAGCAGGGTTCAGGGCAGAATGTAGGGGCAGTATTGGTGTGGTGTAAAAGGAGGGGGTAATTAGGGTCAGGCACTGGGGAGATGTGACTTGCTACAATGCCTGGCTTCACATAGGTGAGAAAAATACTGAGTTGAGTCCATAGTGGCTCTTAATGCAATGTTCTCCAGAAATTTGGTATATTGGGTTTTAAGAAATATAACCCCATTTTAAATGAGAGGTGGCACTAGCTGTTTAGAAGAATGTTGCAAAGGATCATTTTTCAAAATTAAAGTCTATGGAGGGTTCTCCATAGTAAATGAGGCTGGATTTGTGGGCAAGTAAACAGGTGCACTATAGTACTGGAAGGTGTCCTGGCAGTGTGTGCAGAAGCCTGGGCAGAGTGGGGACTCTGGGCCGCCACACAGCAGAGCCCTTGGCAGGAAGGCAGTTGTATCTGAGTAGGTCTCTTAGAAGAATCCAGCAGGTTCAGTTGCAGAATGGCATTGGGGTAAAGGCAAAAGCAGGCAGATATCAAGACCTGGAGGAACTGGAATAGTAGCAGTCTCAGTAAGGTAGAGACTTCATTCAAATAAAACTAAGGCCTCATTACAGAAAGAAGATAAATCATCATTATGAAGGCAGCGTGACAAAGTGGTCAGGGTGCTGGCTGTGCATCAGAGGATCTAGGTGTGAATGTTGGCTCTACAATTGACAGCTTCGTAACCAGGTAGATTGATGGCAAAAAAAAAAAAAAGTCCTCAATTCTCCACATCGCCTTATATTCTCATCTTTTGCAATGTAACTTTGCAGCTCTTTCCATCAAGAGAAGGAATCTATTTTTCTACCCCTGGAATCTGACCTACCCTGTGTCATGCTGTGGGCAAAAGAATGGAGAAGATTGCGATGTTGTACCAGTTCTAACCTATAGCTCAACAGGCCTTAAATACACCTGCTTTCTTTCTCGGAATCCTCTCTACCTGCCATGTGAACAAACCTGCATTGGCCAATAGTAGCAGAGCTGGGTAAGCCAAGTTGTCCCACCTGAGACCCCAAACATGTGAAAGAGCCCAGTCTAGATCAGCAAGTCTGATACGCATCTGACTACAGGTGCTAGAGAGGGTACATCCCAGACCAGGCTACCCAGCTGAACCCAGCCTAACTTGCTCACCCATGGAGTCATGAGAGAAATAAATGGTTATTGTTTGAATCCGCTAGGTTAGGGGTAGTTTACTACACAGTGGACAACCAATACAGTGATCCTGGGAAAGTTAACTAGCTATTTTGTGCCTCAGTTTCTCCTATGTAAAATTCAGATGATAATAGTGCTTGCCTTACAGAGTTATGTGAAGATGTAATGAATTAATTCCTAAAGCATTGAAAATGTTGCTTGGTAACTTCTAAGAGCTCGATCAATGTTGTTGTTGCTGTTATTGTTACCAGATCGAGGAATGTGGAGGGTTACAGGATGTAGTGTGGAGACACAAGAGGGTCCTTAAATTCCCCTCAAATGCATTATTTCAAAATGCAGCAGAGAAGCAACTTAGGGAATGCATCTATGGAGACCAGGGGCTGAGTAGGAAGCCACCCTGCCTTTGCAATGAGGAGCTATCCTCTTATTTATTAGACTTGCAAATCTGAGGTTCCAAATTTCAAGTTTTCTGAAAATCGAGCTGGACTGTATTAACTACTATTTTTATGCTCTCAATATATAAGCTAGATGAAACTGTTCTATAAAGGTTTAGGAACTCCAATATTCAGTGAGGCAGCAGAAACCTATTTTAAAAAAGAGTCTGAAGGCTGTTTAGGTACTAATTGTGCTTGAACTATTTTTAATAAACTGTTTTCGTTCAGCCTCTAATTTTCTATTTGCTGATAGCTCTACACAGGTAAAATGAGGTACAATTCATCTTGCCTGACTAAAATATTATCCATCCAGCACTGAATGGGTTTTAATCTGAAGCAAGAAATTAATTGTCATAGCCTAGTAATTACCAAGCAGGGATGGGATTTCACAAAAATTGCTGTTGGATTGAATCACAACTCCATCCAATTTTATAATTCTGTTTGGCCTTAGCCTCTGATTTATGAGCCAACTGTAAAAGGCCGCAGCAGAGCTTGGTGCCAGGTCTCGTCCGAGTGAAATCTCACCCTCCATTTAGGTAATTAATGGAGGCCACTACAACTCAGGTCTGGTTAGCCTGCTTTGTCATCAATCGCTGCCAGGGATTGAAATTGAGACCTTCGATGGGAGAACTTGAAGCAGACAAAGCAGACTCAACTTTCTGATTACAATTTTTCAAGCTTTAGTCATTTGAACGTGACAAATAAGATTTATATCAAGTACTACAGGAATGCTGAGGTCAGCAAGGGGGCTGACCTCAGGTCGGAGGATGGGCAATTTAGAAGAATCACGATGTAGCTCCTAACAACTGCATTTCTGTGTGCACTCAGATGCCTCCTCTCATCCGGCCATGTTGTATCCTTCCCATTTAGAGTAGATATTCTGAAACTTTTCATAATTCTAAAACTTTTACTGCACACAAGATTCACTACGTGTTCCACCCCCCCCC
>NW_003852420.1:11052783-11060755 GCF_000181295.1 Otolemur garnettii
CCCACCCCCCCCTTGAGACAGAGTCACACTCAGCTGCCCTGGGCAGAGTGCAGAGGCATCCTAGGCCACGGCAACCTCAAACTCTTGGGCTCAGGAGATCCTCTTGCCTCCTGAGCAGCTGAAACTATAGGCATTCACCACCAGCTAGGCTAGTTTTTTTCTATTTCTAGTAGGGATGGAACCTCACTCTTACTCAGGCTGGTCTCCAACTCCTGAGCTTAAGCAATCCACCTGCCTTCCAGAGTGCTAAGATTACAAGCCTGAACCACCACACCCAGCCGGGTTTTTTTTTTTTTAATGCACATTACTGGCTGTATGTTTGATTTGGTAGGTCTGAGGTGGGAATCTGGAATCTGAATTTCTAACAGAGTCCTCAGGTGATTCTAATGCAGCTACTCCAAGGACCACTCTTTGGAGACATTGCCCCATGAATGGCTTTCTTAAGGTTCTGTACATCTGTAAGGGAGGAGGATGAGCTTGCTATCTTTGCTTGTAAAGCCTACAGAATAATCACAGTGAAGTTCAGCATCCAGTGATATCCAATATAAATGACTCATTATTCCTCACTGGTGCCAGAGTTCAAACTCAACCAGACGGAATTCACGTAGCCATTAATTTATGCCATAAAAAGTTGGAGATGTATGTTGGTTCTTTTAGAAGAGTAATAAAATTATCACTTCTCAGCCTTTTGGCTAAGATCAAGTGTAGAAGAGTAATAAAATTGATAACCCCTTAGGAAAAGTGACCAAGAAACAAAGAGACATGGCACAAATACTAATATTAGGATTTTTTTTTTTTTTACAAAAAACAATGCTGGAAATAAAACTCAAAGAAAATTAAGCAGGTGGGGGGGGGGAAGGAGGCAACTGGTAAATTTACACCTAATGGATACAATGCAGGCTATCTGGGTAAAGGGCACACGTGTAACTTTGACTCAATCTGTACAAAAGCAAATAGTGTAGCCAAAATATGTGTCCCCCTGATATTCTGTAATAAAACAGTAAGTAAATAATAAAAAGGATGCCATTACTGATCTAACAAGTTTGTATTAGTCAAACCTTCCTTTTTACTGGCCATATTTTCTGACGTTTTAAGACCTCTGGCACCTTTCTGATACTGGAGAGACAGTTTCATGGACAAATCAGCCAATCAGAACCTCATTTCCGGCACCCTCTTTCTTGAGCACCCGTGTGTCAAGCCATTATTTCCCTGCTCTAATCACCCCAGAGCCTGGTATCAAACTGCCCAGGGCAGTCCCTACACCCTGGAGCCTGCATTCAAACCAGACAACTGTAAACTTACTTAGCTCACTTAGCTCCCTTGCCCACCCCTTTCCACAAAAGACATGATACAGGCTCTTGCCCATGTTTTTTCTCACTTCCTCTGTGCCTGAGCCTGGTGGTTCCCCAGGTGGCCTTGGGTGGTAAGCTGTGCCTTCTGTTCCTAGGGAACTATGAATACAAACCTTTTCTTTCATGAAATTGTTCTCAAAGTCTTTCAAAAAAAAAAAAAACCCGAAGAGGAGGAAACACTCCCAAACTCATTACTCTGATACCAAAGCTGGACAAAGATACTACAAGAAAAGAAAATTACATGTCAGTATCCCCAGTGAACATAGATGTAAACGTCCTCAACAAAAAACTAACAAACCAAATGCAACAATATAGCCAAAAGGTCACATGCCACCATCAAGTGTGAGATTTTCCTGAGGTGTAAGAAAGTTTCGACATACCCAGATCAGTAAATGTAATAAACCACATCAACAGAACAAAGGATTAAAATTATATGATCATCTCAATAGATGCAGAAAAAGCATTTAACAAAATCCCACACCCTTCCGTGATAAAAACGCTCAATAGAGAAGGTGTAACAGGTGTAACATAAAGGCCACTTAGGACAAACCCACAATTATATCTTAATCAAAGTTAGAATGGCTATTAATAAAAAAGGATAACAATTATTGGCAAGGGTGTGTAAAAATTGGAACTCTTGTACACTGTTGGTAGAAATGTACAATGATGCGGCCACTATGGAAAACAGAACGGAGAGTCCTTAAAAAATTAAAAATAGAACCAACATGTAACCCAGCAATCCCACTCTTGGGTGAATACTTGAAAGAATTGAACTCAGAATCTCAAAGAGATACCTGCATTTCTGCATTCTTTGCGGCATTATTTATGACAGCCAAGGCTGGAAAATGACCAAAAGGCTATTGACAGATAAATGGATAAATAAAATGGAATATTATTCAGACTTAAAAATGAAGGAAATCCTCCCACTTGCAACCACATGGGTAGACCCAGAGGACATAATATATGCTAAATAAAATAAGTTAGTCACCAAAAGACAAATCTTGCATGACTCTACTTATATGAGGTATCTAAAATATTCAAACTTACAGAAGCAGTAAACAATGGTGTTTGCAGGGGGATAGCAGGGAGGTGTTGTTCAGCTGCCCAGCTATTTTAGAGACAAGTCTCCTCTTGCTCAGGCTGGTCTTGAACTCCTGAGCTCAGGCAATCCACTGCCTTGGACTCCCAGAGTGCTAGGATTACAGGAGTCTATGTATTTTTATGCCAGTGCCAAACTATTTTTGATTACTAGAGCTTTGCTGTATTTTTTGAAATTAGGTAGCATGATGCCCCCAACTTTATTCTTTTTGCTTAAGGTTGCTTTGGCTATTCAAGGTCTTTTGTGGTTTCATATGCATTTAGGATTTTTTTTTCTATTTCTGCAAAAAATGCCCTTGAGAGTTTGATAGAGATTACATTGTGTCTGTAGATAGCTTTGGGTAGTAAGGACATTTTGATAATATTAATTCTTCCAATGCATTAACATGGATGTCTACCCACTTATTTGTGTCTTTTTCAATTTCCTTCATCAATGGTTTATAATTTTCAGTGTACAAGGCTCTCATCACTTCGGTTAATTTCTATGTATCTTTTTTTTTATAGCTGTCATTGTTGCTAATGTAAATGAAATGTAACGTAAATTAAAGGGAAATGTTTATTTCCCTTTGAGACAGTTCATTATTGGTGTATACAAATGCCACCGATTTTGTATGTTGATTTTATATCCTGCAACTTTATTGAATTTGTTTATTAGTTCTAACAAGCCTTTTTTGTGTGTGATGTCTCTAGGGGTTTCTATGTATATGATCACATCATCTTCAAACGAAGATAATTTTACTTCTTCCTTTTCAGTTTCAATACATTATATTCCTTTCTCTTGTCTGATTGCTCTGGCTAGGACTTCCAGCAAACACAAGTGGTAAGAGTGTGCATCCTCGCTTTGTTCTGATCTCAGAGGAAGAGATTTTAGCTTTCTCCTACTGATTATGAGTTTTTCATGTTTGGCTTTACTATGTTGAAGTAAGTTCCTTCTGGAAAAATTTTGTTGAGAGTTTTTATTACAAAAGGATGTTGTTTGTCAAAAGTTTTTTTATGCATCTCTTGAGATAATCATGTGGTTTACGTTTTTCATTCTATTAATGCCGTATATCACATTAACTCATTTTGTACAAACTATCCTCGAATACCACGGATATATTCTACCTAATGATGGTGTGTGTTTCAATTTGCTGTTAAAATTGGTTCGCTGGTATTTTATTAAGAATATTTGCATGGGGGTTGGGTTAATTCATACCTAACTGGTACAATGCACACATTCTGGGTAAAGGTCACACTTAGAACTTTGACATAAAATATACAAAAGCAAATTATATAACCCAGTTGTGTGCACCCTAACGATATTCTGAAATAAAATTTAAAAATTTGCATGTATATTCATTCATCAGTGATATTGGCCTGCCATTTTTCTTTCCTGTGGTGTCTTTTTCCGGCTTTAATATCAGGTGATGTTGGCCTCATAACATAAGGTTAAGAGTATTCCCTAACCTATGTTTTGTTTCTTTTTAAAATCTGATTTAAATTTTTAAAAAATTAATACATAATTGTACTTGCTTATGGGACACATAGTGATGCTTTGATGCATATAATGAATATATAGTGATCAGATCAGAGAGATTAGCACATCCAAAAAAAATGTTCACACAAAAATTGTACATGAATACTCATAGCAGAATTATCCCTAACAGCCATAAAGTGGAAACAACCCAAATGTTCATCAACTCATGAATGGATTTTTAAAATGGGGTCTAGTTATACACTTGAATATTACTTAGCAATAAGAAAGAATGAGGAACTAATACATGTTACAACATTGAAAAAATTCCAAGTGGAAATAAGCCAGGTACAAAAGTCCACATGTTGTACAATTGCAAATTGTTTGGTTTGGGGATGTTAACTTTCCTTATCTGAGAATAGGAAAATATTTATCTCAAAGGGTCATTATAAAATGAGCAAACGTATGCAAGTATCCAGTGGGATGACTGGCATAGGAAAGCACGAGGTGACAGCAATGATAACACTGCTGTCATCATCTGACACAGGACTAGGCATAGCAGATGCTTGGAAAAGACAGTTTGACAGCTTGATTTTCAGCTCCAAGGAACGCCATGGTTGGCTAAAATTCTAGGAACACATATGAACCAAAATTATGAGTCTAGCCACCATCGAGCAGGCAGGGAAGCATTTCTAGTTTCCTGATCCAAGTCGGCTGATGAGCTGCCCCTGTGATGAAATGCCACTTACCCTCCCTGACTGACCGTGTCAGCCACCACCAGCCTGAGTTACAAAGGCGCTCTTTGAGCAGTGAAGAAGTAACATACTGTTCTAAGAAGATTTAAAGCTGGTCTTCTGGAAAACGCAGTTTGGATTTTCTTTCTTCCCATGGCATTTTGTTCTATGGAACCTTTCTACCCCTTTACTCAAAATTAAACAGCACAGTTTTATGAATTAATTGGCCTGTGGAAGATCTCACAGAGGAGCAGTTTGTGGGCCAAGGCAGCAGAGCCCTGCTCGCCATGGTAACTTGATCCCTGAAAGACAATATCCCTAAAACAACCCAGTTTTGCTTTTCTCTGGATCCGGTTGGAGTAGATACTTTAAGGGGCTTTCTGTGTTAACACATGGATGTTGGCACATTAAATATCCCCGCAAGCAAGTACACAGCACTCAGGGACATGGCAAAGACACACACAAAGTTTGATTTTCAATCAACAAAGATCTAGGGCACTTAAAAATGGCTATTCTTCAGTTTGAAAAAAATAAAAAAGAAAAGAGCTAAAAGACCCTGCTAAAGAAAAATAATCCTTTCTCCCAAGGTTAAATCGGAGCATGCTAAGGAGAATGAGATGTTGGGGAGGTGCCTGTGGCTCAGTGAGTAGGGCGTCGGCCCCATATACCGAGGGTGGCGGGTTCAAACCCAGCCCCAGCCAAACTGCAACAAAAAGTAGCCGGGCATTGTAGCAGGCACCTGTAGTCCCAGCTACTTGGGAGGCTGAGGCAGAAGAATCGCCTAAGCCCAGGAGTTGGAGGTTGCTGTGAGCTGTGACTCCACTGCACTCTACCGAGGGTGAAAAAGTGAGACTCTGTCTCTACAAAAAAAAAAAAAAAAAAAACCCAGAGAATGAGATGTTGGGAAGAGTCAGGGACCCCAGGTTTGAGAAAACTCCAAGCCTGCTATATAGTGTGATCTTGGATAAGTTTCTTCACACCCTCATTTACTTATTAATAAAATGACAGATTTCAACTTTGTTAGCTCCAAGCCTTTTCTGTTTTTATACCATGATTTTATACTGTGATTCAGAAACTTGTAATAATAACCTCTTGCAAGTGTGTACTGTAATTGTGAAAGTGTATTCAGATCCTTTCATTTGACTGTAGCTCCAAATTATGATGCCATCGTGGCTTGAATATTTTATCATTTGAGAGACAAGAAAGATACTGAGAATTAAAAGAGATTTTCCCAAAATCACAGCTAGTACATGGAAGAAAAATGACCAGATACCCAATTGGCCAAATGAATTTTAAGAAAAAATAATCAATAGGAATTGCAGTTAAGACTCTTGATTGATATTTGCTTCTTAAATTAATGAGCCAATTTTTTTTTCCTTGTTACTTTCTCTCTCACTCCTGAGCCCTTTCCTCAAGTTTTCATAGTGGAGAAGGAAATACTTCTTCATGAGGAGAGAATCACAGGGCAGGGGCATTGTGAGTTAAACCCAAGACTGAAGAGTACAGGTAGGAGGGGAGGGAGCATTGATTTTCAAAAGAAAGAATTAAGAGGCTCGGTGCCTGTGGCTCAAGTGGCTAAGGCGCCAGCCATGTACACCTAAGGTGGCGGGTTCGAATCCAGCCTGGGCCCACCAAACAACAATGACAGCTGCAACCAAAAAATAGCTGGGCATTGTGGTGGGCGCCTGTGGTCCCAGCTACTTGGGAGGCTGAGGCAAGAGACTGGCTTGAGCCCAGGAGTTGAGATTGCTGTGAGCTGTGATGCCATGGCACTCTACCCAGGGGGAGAGCTGAGGCTCTGTCTCAAAAAAAAAAGAAAGAAAGAATTAAAAAAACAATACCATTTAAAATAGCATTTAAAAAATATTTAGGAATAAATTCAACCAAGGAGATGAAAGGTCTGTTTACTGAAAACTATAAAACATTGCTGAAAAGAAATTGAAGAACACACAAATAAATGTAAAGATGGCCCATATTTGTGAATTGAAAAAATTACTAGTGTTAAAATATCCACACTAATGACCTACACATCCTATAGATTTAAGACAATGTCTATCAAAATTCTAATGCTGTTTTTCACAAAAATAGGGAAAAAAACAATTTTGAAATTTATATGGAACCACAAAAGACCTTAGATAGCCAAAGCAATCTTGTGTAAGAACAAAGCTGTAGGCATCATACAAAATATATTATAAAACTATAGTAATCAAAACAGCATGGTACTGTCATGAAAACATATATGTAGATCCGTGGAATGGAACAGAAAGCCCAGAAATAAATCTGTGCATTTACAGCAATTGACCTTTGACAAAGGTGCCAAGAATACACAATGGGAGAAGATAATCTTGTTTACAAATGGTGTTTGGAAAACTGGATGCCCATAATCAGAAATATTGAATTGGACCCTATCTTACACTACACACAAAAATGGAAGTAAAAACATTACCTAAAACCATAAAACTCCTAAAAGAAAGCATAAAGGAAAAGCTTTTGTTATTGGTCTGGATGATGATTTTTTTTGCTATGACCACGAAAGTGCAGGCAACAAAAGCAATAATAACAAGAGGAAGAATGTCAAACTAAAAAGATTCTGTGCAGCAAAGGAAGCAATCCACATAGCAACCAGACAAATTATGGAAAGGGAGAAAATTTTTGCAAACCATTTATATATTCATGTCTATATGTGTATGTATATATTAAATCATTAACATGAAATGTCTGATTTCAAATCAAAATTTCAGTTTATTGGCCGGGTGCAGTGGCATACTTATAATCCTAGCACTCTGGGAGCCTGAGGCAGTGAGTCACTTGAGCTCAGGAATTAGGGACCAGCCTGAGGAAGAGGATCACTAGTATTCTACTAAAAACAGAAAAATTACCCAGGCGTGGTGATACATGCCTGTAGTCCCAGCTCCTTGGGTGGCTGAGGTAGGAGGACTGCTCAGGCCCGGGAGTTTGAGGTTGCTGTGAGCTATGATGATGCCATGACACTTTAACCTGGGTGTCAACAGGAAGTATAATTATTTATATACACAATTATATATATGCAAAAAGAAGTATCATTAATCAAGGTATGTGCCATCTTAATAGTAGCTTGTTTATGCCAGTGGTAAAGAAGCCTGGAAAGCAAGTGGCAATAAAATCATGAAAGGCATTTTCCACAATTTGTTGAGAACCGAACATACATTTTTACTTTTTCAGGGTAAATGCCTAAGAGTGGGATTGCTAGGTCACATGGCAGGTGTATTTTTAACCTCATAAGAATCTGCTACACTGTTTTGTAGGTTGGCTGTAGCATTTGTATCCCCACCAACAATGTATTAGAGTCCCAGTTG
>NW_003852420.1:11060775-11084106 GCF_000181295.1 Otolemur garnettii
TTTTCCATGTGATTTTGGCTGTTTAACTTCTTTGGTGGAGTGTTCTGTCTTTGTCAGTGTGGACCACAGACTGGGTGGCTTGACCAGACATTTATTTCTCAGAGGTCTGGAGGTTGGGAACATCAAGATCAGGGTGTCAGCCTGGTCAGGTTGTGGTAAGGCCTCTTTTTCCGGCTTGCAGATGGCTGTCTTCTTGTTTTAGCCTTACGAGGAAGAGAGAGAAGCTCTAGTGTTTCTGCCTTTTTTTTTTTTATAATGGTACTAGTCCCATCATGGGATGGGGTCTCTCTAATGACCTCATCTAAACCTAATTATTTTCCAACAGCCCACCTCTTAACACATCTCAGTGGGTTTTAGGGATGCAACATAAGAATTCGGCAGGAGGAGGATGTAGATATTCAGTTCGTAACATGCTTGTCCAAGTCTTTTGCTCATTCATAATTGGGTTGTTTGTTTTATTATTGAGTTTCAAGAATTCTTTATATATTCTGGACATATGTCATGTGTGAATTGCAAATATTTTCTCCCAGTCTGTAGTTTGTCTATTCATTCTCTTAACTGTGTATTTCACAGAACAAAAGTTTTTACTTTGATGAACACTTTTTTCTTTTATGGATCATGCTTCTGATATCACACTTAAAAACTTCAGCAAACTCTAAGGTGGCTCCCAAGATATCTGCCCCATAGTATTCCAGCCTGTGTAATTCCATCCCCCGAATGGGGAAAAGACCTGCAATTTTCCTCTAACCAATATAATACAGCAAAATTGATAGGATGTCACTTTTAGGACAACCTTATGTAACCCATTTTTCTAGCAGACCCTCTTTCCCTTACGACTTAGAGGAAGTGAGCAGCCATACTGGGGAAGCCCATGTGGTAAGAACCCAGGCTGGCCTCTGGCTGATACCCAGCAAAAAACTAAGGTTCTCAACACACCAACCTACAGGGAACTGAATGCTGCCAACAGCCATGTAATATCAGAAGCAGATCCTTCCTGAGTCAAGCCTCAGACGAGACTGAAACTCCAGATGACACCTTGATTGTGACCTTGTGAGATCTAAAAGCAGAGAATCTTACTAAGCTATGCCTGGAGTCCCAAGTTATAAAACTCTGAGACAATGATTGTTCGTATGTTGAGCCACTAAGTTTGTGGTGATGTTGTTACTGGCAATAGATATTAATATAGAACTCTTGGATGATAGGTCAGAAAGATTTTTTCTTATAGTTTCTTCTGTGATCTATGATTCATTTGGGGTTAAATGAACATTTATATTCATTTATATAATGCATGAACTTTAGGTTCAGATTCTCTCTCATTCCTGGAAGTACAAATTGTTTTTTGAGACAGAGTCTCACCCTATGCCCCAGGTAGAAGGCTGTGGCATCATAGTTCACAGCAACCTCAAACTCTTGAGCTCAAGTGATCCTCTTGCCTCAGCCTCCCAAATAGCTGGGGCTATGGGTGCCCACCAGAACACCTGGCTAATTTTTCTATTTTCAGTAGAAGGGGGTCTTGCTCTTGGTCAGGCTGGTCTTGAGCTCCTGAGCTCAAGCAATATACCTGCCACAGCCTCCTAGACTGCGAGGATTACAGGCATGAGCTATACACCTGGCCTACAAATTGTTCTAACATTATTTTTTAGAAAACAAACAAACCTCTCCTTTCTCTTGCCACACTGCCCTTGCACCTTTGTCAAAAATTAATTGACTTTATAGGGGTACAGGTGACTCTTTCTAAGAGTAGAATGTGAACGTTTTAAAGCAATAACTGAGAAAATGACATGAAGGCTGTGTTGACCAGTTTGATGGAAGTATTTCAGATTGCATGTGAAAACCCCACACTGTACCCCAGAAGTGCATTAATGTACATAGTTACCATTCAATAAAAAAAAAAAAATTAATTGACTGTGTGTGAGTGGGTTCATTTCTAGATTCCTTACTCTGTTTCATTGATCTTTTTGTCTTTTCTTTCATCAATAGCACACTATCTTGATTGCTATAGCTTCATGGTAAGTCTCAACAATTGGGTAATATAATTCTTTCAGCTTTACTCTTATTTTTCACAATTGTTTTGGCCGTCCTGGTTCCTTTATCTTTCCATATAAATTAGGAATCCATTTGTCTATGTCAAAATATTCTTCTGGGGTTTTGAGTGAAATTTCATTAAGTTTATACATACATATGGACAATGAAGTTCACAAACTCATAGAAAAAGTACTGAACACCACTATGGTCACCTTTGAAATACTCCCTTGAGAAGCTATGCAGCAACGCCAGTGCCTCATCCACCCTTCAGAGCAATTTTGGAACGCTTTTTCTGGAATGGCCATCAGAGCTGTTATTGTAGGAGGTATGACATAACACATCCTAGATGAGTCACCAAATGGCTAGAGGAGTACTTTAAAAGCGACCATGGTGATATTCAGCAATGATGTGTGTAGCACTTTTTCTAGGATGAGTCCGCAAATTTCATTATCCAACCTGTAAAACTGGTATTTTACCAGGTTGAGTCCTTCAACCATAAACACGGTAAAGTCTTTCCATTTAGGTATGTCTTCTTTCATTTATTTTATCAGTATCTTGTCGTTCTCAAGTACAGATGCTATACATGTTTTGTTAGGTTACAAATACATGTTTCATTTTATTGCGGCTATTATAATAAATTGCAAATATCTGTGAAATTTTGTTTTCCACTCTTTCATTGTTGTTATATGAAAATTCAACTGATCTTTCTATGGTAATCTTGTATCATGTAACCTTGCTACACTCATTTATTAGTTTAAAGAGCATTTTTTGTATAGCCTTTAGAATTTACTATGTAAATAATCATGTCATCTGTAAATAAGGATAGTATAGTTTTATTTCTTCCTTTCCAAACCATATGACTCATTCCTTTTTCTTGCCTTATTGCACTGGCTACGAATTCTAGTATAATGTTGAATACCAGCTATAAAATTAAACATACTTGCCTTGCTCCTAATCTTAAGGGGAAAGTCTTCTATCACCAATATGTATGATATTATCTGTAGGTTTTTTGCAAATGTTCTTTATTAAATTGAAAAAGCTTCTTTTTATTCCTTATTTTTTGAGAACTTCTTTCAGGAATGTTTGTTGCAATTTGCCTAACATTTCTCTGCATCAATTAATATGATGATGTAGTTTATCTTTTTTTTTTTTTTTTTTAGACAGAGTCTCCTCTATTGCCCGGGCTATTGTGCTGTGATATCAGCTTAGCTCACAGCAACCTCAGGCTCCTGGGTTCAAGTGATCCTCCTCCCTCACCCTCCCAAATAGCTGGCACTATAGGTGCCTACCACAAAAATGAGGGTTTATTTCTGGGTTCTCTATTCTATTTCATTGGTCCACATGTTTGCCGCAGGCCTGTGCCACTTGTTTTTTGATTACTGCAGGTATTGTACTAGGTTTTGAAATTGGGAAGTAGGAGTCCTTTACTTTTGGTCTTCTATTTTAAGATTGCTCCAGCTGTTCACATCTTGCAATTCTATATGAATTTGAGGATTGACTTTTCCATTTCTTAAAACATGACCATTGAAATTTTGGTTGGCATTGCATTGAATCTATAGATCTCTTTGGATAATGCCAACATCTTACCAATATTAACATTTCCAACTCATGAATACAAAATGTCTTTCCATATATTTAGGTCTTCTGCAATTTCTTTCAGCAATGTTTTGCTATTTTTATTGTACAAATCATTCATTTCCTCAGTAAATTTATTCTTAGATATTTTACTCTTTTAAGTATAAAGCTTAAAATAAAAAGTGATATTGCTTCCTTAATTTTATTTCTGGATTGTTCATTGCTGGTATATAACACAAATGATTTTTGAGTGTTGATCTTGTACCTTGCAACTTTTCTGAATTTGCTTACTACCTCTGGCAGCTGTTTTGTAGATTCTTTGGGGTTTTCTATAATAGGATCATGTCATCTATGAATAAAGGCAGTTGTATTTCATCTTTTCCTATATGCATGCATTTGTTTCTCTTCCTTGCCTACTTGCTCTGGCAAGGACTTTCAGTACAACACCAAATAGCAGTGGTGTCTTGTGTCTGTGCCTTGTCCATGAGGTCACCTTTTATCTCTTAAGACTCTTCTCCTGCAGACCCCTGGTTTCCTAGGTAGGGTAAAGCGCTTCCTTTGAAATCAAGCTTTGGTAGCTCTGTGGGCTCCTCCTGCTACACCTTAAAGTAAAAAACCTGTAATCCTTTATAGGTACCAACCATGCCTACTGCAGATGGTCAGTGAGAAAAGAGAGGGGCCTAGAAAATAGGCTGTGCTTTATCTATTGACAACAATGAGAAGACTAACCGTGAAGACAAAGTGCTTTCTCTGTAATCCCCATCTATAAATGTAGTATTAAGCATCTTATGGACAGTGATTGTCTGAATTCCCATAATTGAGGAAACTGATCCGGAACCTTGCTCCTCGGGTCCTGGCCCTAAATTCACTGACCTGGACACTCCCCAGCAAGGTTCCAAGAGAGCCCCTGGGCATTTCTTTCTTCCCTTCTCTCCTTTTATCCAGCCCCCACTTGTCAATGTAGCGTAGCCCAGGAGCTACCCGCCAACTCACTGGCGTGAACTGTCTTAGTTGCCTGTGATGATCTTTGGTTTTGTGAAGGCCACTTCTAGGTGCTGCCCCATTTCCCTCAAAACAAAACCTTGCCCACTTCTGCGACCAAAATCAGGCACTAGGAAAAGCAGTGCAGCCCCAAACCCTCTAGGGGGCACTGTTGATCCCAACTGCAGAATTGTACACTTCCCCAAGTCCTTGAGCACCCTTGGAAACATTCCCATGCCCAGTGCGGATCTGGATTCCAACACACAGCCATCCTGCAGTCACCTATCTCAGGTTGTCTGCCTGGGGTAGATATTTCTTCCTTTGATAAAATAAAGCAAAACAAAATGCGTGCTATTGTAAAATGAAAACTACACAAGAAGTGTTGAAAATGAAGAGTTATTTTCTTGCTTGCATTCCCCTGAGTGTGAGTGTGCTTAGCAGAACTCGCCTGCATCTTTCCGAGTGAATCAAGGATTTGGCACGTATGGGTAGCACAGTGCTCACAAGCTCTGCTTTCCTGGGGGCCCTGAATGGAGTTCCACATGGGCTGTATACTGTCTAGCTGGCCTGGTGGCCTTCAGCTGGTTTCTTCACTTGTAAAGCGAGAGCACATATTCCACAGGGTTAGGACTGAATGAAGAGAGGCACAAGGAGACCTTTAGTCCAGAGAGAGAGAGAGTTCTGAGTCTGGATGAGCATGGCAGAAAAACCACAATTCTGAAAATGAAAAAGAATTCTCCATTAGCCTCCCCACCAAAGGCATCCTAGACCCTCAGATCCCTATGAACCCCACAGAGGCCAAGGAAGCTGACAAGCCTCGCTGTCCTACCCGACAGCTTCCTCCATCTGCCAGTGGCTGCCACTCCCTTACCTTTCCTGCTTCGGCCTCTGTTTCCAACAAAATCCAGTTCTCATGCTCTGAGCTCCCCTTCACCTGGAGTCCAGGTCCGAGCTATAGCACATATAGGTGCTTTTCTCCACTAGTCAGAACCACAGGACTCACCCATAACCTTGTGACCTCAGATGCAAGAAGGCTCCTCCTTCTCTAGTGTTCCCCACACTTGCCATTGCCTAAGGCAGGGACCCCCAAACTAAAGCTTCCAGTAGGTCTGGAAATAGAATTTACAGGGGTTGTGGAACTTGGACAAGGAAAAAGTTCCATCTTCATTTTCATGGATTTGTTGTTGAAATGTAATATTTCTTTCCATTATGTAAGTAGTCAACACACTCTAATGGAATTAATGGTCATTATGACTTCGTGGCCAACAGATTCACAGACATTTTTCTATCATGTGCCAGTGATAGATAGATTTTTATGTTCATCGTGACTTAAAAATTAGAGTCATTATGAAACCCACACCTAGGTCTTGTATTTAATACAGAACTACTCAGAACATGGTCCATGGACTGGGGTCAGCTCGTGAACTATGCTACTTTCATGACAAGGTAAGAACAAGCCTTGAGAGTGAGCATTTAGAAACATTTAGAACAATTTGACAGAATAATCTATTTTGAGTCAAATAATAAAAAATTAAGATTTGTATTTCTTATTCTCTTATTTCATATTTTTATTTTATAAAAGTTGCCATTCCAGGATGGATCGGGAAAATAAGTTGCTCCTTCTCCACAGATAGTTTGAAAAGCATAGCTTGATTTAATGGGCTAACAAGGAAGCAAACATGTTTTTTAAATATTTTGCTAACTGTATTTTGACATAGTGGTTCCCTTCGTATCTCTTCACATCTTATTTAAAACGTAACTCTGAAATACAGTCAGTTAGCTTTGCCAGACTTCCAAAGAGCCCACAACATTAAAAACATGTTGAGAATGCCTAAGCAGGAGCTCTGGGACCCCAGATAGTCCTGTTCCTAGTCTCAGAGTCAGCAGACTTCTTTCTCACTCAGTCCTGGGACCTGAGTGAATGCCCTTCCCCTCCAGCTCCTGGCCATGCTGAGCTGCCAGTATTTTTCAGGGGCCTCAGCGTCCCCCTGATCCTTCCCCTGGTCTCTTTTCCCTCTAGAGGATCCTCTATCTCCTTGGGCTTGTTACCCCTATGTCCTTTTATTTTTAGCATTTCCAAAATCAGGAATAAGGAAATGAGCCCAAGTTTAGTCTGACTTGCAGAATCTTAGGGTACCAAAGATTGGCATGCCTACTAGAAGCAATGAGATAGGTAAGCAATGTGACATCTCAAAATCAAAAAGTAAATGCTTCCTCAAATTCTATGGAGTCTGTGCTTTTCTCTAAATAGTATATCCTCCAATCACATCCCAACTCTGCACCCTCCCACTATGAAGACTACTTATCTTCCATAATAAGCCGTGAGGATCACTGTTAAGAGACAGACAGGTGGAAATGTTGATGTTTCTCTTCTTCCTTATCCAATCCCCTCCTCTTCCTCCTTGTTCCCCTCTAACATCACTGTCATTGTCATGTTCATTATCCTACCATCACCAATGTGTCTTACATCTTCCTATATGCCAGTTGCTGAACCTAAATTATTTCATTTAATCCTCTTGCTGTCCCTCGAAGATACATGCTATTAATATAACATTGTTCTCTTTCTCTGATGGAGAGGTTGTATAGCACAGTGGTTAGGAGTTCAGGCTCTGGAGTCAAAGAACTTGGATTCAAATCTCACTTCAATATTTGTTACCTGTGAGACCAGTTATTTAAACTCCATAAGCTTCAATTCCCTCACCTATCAACAGAGACAATATAGTGCCTACTAGTGCCCAGAATTTCTACTAAAAGTAGAGAAGGAAGGAGGAAACATGTGATTATAGAAAGACATTTCTTACAGGTAAATGGTATGATTTGGCTGTAAATTGAGGGAAAATTAAGGTAAATGAGTCGTTACAAATGAGTTGGTCGAATCAGAAAAATTAAGACTTTGGTCCAGAAGATCATGAGAGGCACATGGCTTGTGATTCCAACATGTCCTACTTCATAGGCTTGTGATTCCAACATGTCCTGAGATGGCTGCGTCACTTTGACTATGGGAATCTGGGGAATGGGTGCAACTGAGAGTCTGGTGGAATCCCCTGGGACACTCTTCCTTGGCTTTCTTACGAGCATTGTATGGTGTTGGATGTTTGGGAACAGGATGGGCTCCCTCCCTAACAGCTGTGTCTCCCTCTGCTTTCTGGGCTCTACTAGGAGATAGGTTTGGGGGACATAAAGTAACCATCTCTCTAAGCACTTTTATTCCTTCCTACACATGCACATATCCAAGAGTACAATACTGTATAGACTTGTCATCTGTGAAAGGTATCAAAGATTTTTCTTCCAACACCTGGTTAATGACATGTGTTTAAAAACCACACACCCCCATAGACACAGAAAATACACTTCCAAATCAGTAAGTCCCAATTCACAGATTGGGTTCCAAAAGTATATTTTAGATTTGATGGTTAGAAACTCTGAAATTTTTCTTAATAGTGGCAGTGCCTGTAGCTCAGTGGGTAGGACACCAGCCACATACACTGGGGTTGGCAGGTTCGAACCCGGCCAGGCCAGCTAAAACAACAATGATAGCTGTAAAAACAGCAACAAAATAGTGGCATTGTGGCGAGTGCCTGTAGTCCTAGCTACTTGGGAGGCTGAGGCAAGAGAATTGCTTAAGCCCAAGAGTTTGAGGTTGCTGTGAGCTGTGATGCCATGGCACTCTACCCAGGGTGACAGCTTGAGACTCTGTCTCAAAAAAAAAAAGAAAGAAATGTTTTTTAGTAGTAATATTCTTAATAGTGATTATGTTCCCCTAGAAGGCTATATCACTCGATGTAGCTGAAATGTTGTATATTCATAATAAAAATATAAGTTTTACTCTTTTATCAATCATAAACAGTGCACCAAATGCTAATATCAAATATAACCAAGGCCTTTCATTTTTGTTGTTTTGAATGTTGATGATGGATAACAAGAAAACTTATTAGTGGAGAAAAGGAAAGTTGGTAAAGAATCTTAGAGTCTCAGGAGGCCAGCAGATATCATTAAACCCTTTGATTTTTCTTGAAGTGTAGCCCAAGCATTACTCATCTTAACCTTGATTAAGGTTGTTTTTGGCTCACATTCAGATCACAGGGATTGGGAGAGAGAGCTCAAGAGAAGAAAAAGAAGAAAAATAAGAGAACAAGGAGGAAGAGGACATGATTAAAGATGGGTTTACGAATGAGAAATGTCTTGTTTGAGGTAAAATTTCCTTACCATAAATAGGAAAAGGAAATGAAAAAAGGGAATATTTAGAAATCAATATGAGGTTGGACAGTATTTGTATCAGCTTCCTGATGTGGGAAGAGAGATATGGGAGAAGCTGTGGAGGGGATTTTAGGGTAGACAGAGGAAGAGGATGCCAGTGAAAATTAAATTTTACATGCATATGTCTTTGGAGAGTTAGATATTTCTAACCCAGGGAGTGCCTATATTTGCCTTATCCATAATAATCACTCATCAGATGATTATAAAATTGAATATTTTTGTGATATCTCATTCTGTTATCATTTTCACCGTCTGGAGTTTGACATTGACGTTGCCAGAAAGTGAAAAATCTAGGTCTGAGGCCCAGTTTCCCATCCTTCCTCTGGGTCAGTGTTTCCCGTGACTTCATGCATCTTGGGTAATAACCCATCCCCAGGCCTCCCAGATCCTCTCCCTCCATACCAAGGTCCATCTTTATTTGAGTCATTGAGTCCTCATACAGTTGAGAAATCTGATTAAATACATGATGTCTCTCTACTGCAGTGATAAGAAAGAAGAAGGAAGAATTTTGTGAATGGAGTTATTGCTCTCAGCTAGATGTGGCAATTCAATAGGAATAGTTATCAGATGAGTCACTCTTGACTCATCTTCTATGAATGGAAAATTAAGCCATGAAATGAAGTTTCAAGCCTTTGTTCTCAAGTCTGGAACATGTCTCAAATGATAGGTTGTTGCCTAGGAAATCAAGATGATAATAGTTAGGTACCTGAATAAGAACAGCTCTTCTTAGGGCAAGTTTGTCCAAAATGCACATACTTAACCCAGAGAACAAAGTCAGGTGTATAAAAAGCTCTCAATAAATATTTATTGAATGTACTGGTTAGTGAATGGATAAATTGGTGGAGGAAGAGAAAAAAATTGAGGATTGCATTTAATTTTCTGGCTTGGGGACAGGGTTGGTTTGTGGTAATATTAATTATGAGGATATACAGTAGGAGGAGGTCTTGAAAGTTGGTTATAGATCAGTGCATATGGCGAGTTCAGTTTTGAACATGTAGACGTGAGGAGTCTGTGGGACATTCCAGTGGATATGTGGATGTTTGTTGGGAAGAGTGTGTATTATGAAAACAAAGAAGAAATTGCTTATGTAAAGAGAACTTTGCCAGGATTAATTCTCTTTTCTTTTTTCCACTCATTCGATCATTTTTTTTTCAGCTTTTCTACTTTCCTTTCACAAACATTTCTGGGTCATTTGCAGTGTTTTGCTCTTAGGCACAAAATATACATGAGGAGGAACAGTTTTAACTCATGCCTTTGGTGTTTTCTGAGCTCCTACTACGCACCAGACCCTGTCCCAGTTGTTACACCAGCTGGTGCACTCATGTGCAAACATAGTCCCTTCTCAGAAAGAATTCAAAATCATTTAAACCGCAAGGCACCAACTCGTGAAACAAGTGAATAACTATTCAAAGCTAAAGATCATCCTTTGCCTGCAGCACAGGACTTTTTTATATTAAATAATTCTTCTGAAATTAAGTAAGTGGTTTTTCAAAATCAAAGGAAGATTTTCTATAAGAAAACTTCAGCAGGAATCAATTGGGTCCTTTGCTTACAATTTTCTTGTCATAGTGAGCATTTCAAGAATACATTTTTAAGTCAGCAGTTCTCAACCTTGGGGTCGCAACCCATAGGAACTGTATTAAAGGATCGCAGCATTAGGAAGGTTGAGAACCACTGTTTTAAGTGGTACTGAAGAGATTTCCTTTGTCTGACATATAGATTGGTGGGAAAACAAACCCCAAGAGGTTGCCTAAGGTCTAACTACCAAGAGGAGACAGAAGTTTTGAAAGGGTCCTTTAGTAATGGAAATGCTAATGACTACTCGAGTCCATTACTTTAATTGCTGTTTTTGCAAACCTGAGTAAGAGATGATCTCACTCAATCCATCAAACACTGCTTTACAAATCCAAGACAATGAAATTTTAAAAACAACAAAATTAATTCAGTTATTCTCTTCTTAATACTAATTCTGAATGCCATAATTTAACAAACATTTTTTATCTTAAAAGGAAATACAACTTAAAACCACAGTACACATCCAACAGAAAAAAAAAAAATTCTGAAAATAACCAAAGATTGGCAAGGATGTAGGGCAACTGGAATTGTCATATATGTCTTTTGAGAGTAAAAATTGGTACAAATATTTCGAAAAATTATGTTATAGTTTCTTATACAGTTAAAATAACTACATTGTGTTTTCTGGCTATATGGGCAACAGAAATGGTGCCTATTTTCACCAAAATGTCTCTAACGACATTGTATATAGTATTTCAAACTGGATACAACTCAAATTTCAATAGTAACATAGATTTTAAAAAACTGTGATATATTCATATTACTATATACTACTACTCAGAAATGAAAAATAGTACAAAAACTACTGCTCTGTGCAACACGGGTGAATGGTAAGCAAAAGAAACCAGGCACAAAAGAATAAATGCTGCATAATTCTGCGTATCTGAAGTTCAAGTACAGGCACAACTAACTGATGATGATAGAAGTTAGAATATTGATTTCTTTTGTAGGATATTGTTTGGGAGGATTTGAAAGCACCTTTTAGGGTGCTACAAATGTTCTAGATCTTGATCTGGGTGATGGGCTAGAGAAGCATATTACTTTTATTTATTTACTTATTTTTTATAACAAACAGCAATTTTATTTAAGAACAAAGAGGAAGCTTAGAGCACTTCCAGAGAGAGTTGGAAGTGGGTCCCTTGCATGAAGAAGTGAGAGAGAACAGATATATCACTTTTAAAGCAGAGATTCTTTAAAGGTATTATATGATAGGCAGGTGAGTTTTAAAAAGAACAATGATATAAAATAAGATGATTAAATAATGTAAGTGGAAGTAACTACAACTATCCTGAGCCTATAATAGGTGATCAATAAAAGTTAATGAAAGTAAATGTCCCACTTTCAGATTCCAGGCAGCAATCACTGTCAAGGCAGGCAGAAGTGGGGCTGTGGGATGAGCAGGGAAAAGTGAGTGGCTAGGGGCAATGATGAGTCATTTAGGGGTTCACTCCCTTATTTGAAGAAATTGGATATTTTCCAGGGACCACAGGGGTGTGTTCCCCATCCATGTGAGGAGTGTGGTAGAACTGGGCATCCATGCTGGATAGTGCCAGGACTGCCCTCCCTCTGCTGTGGCCCTGACATGCCAACTTCACTTGGTGACTGTGGTCTCGGGGTTGTACTGAAATCTTCATGGGAGGAGAGTTTGCTCACCATTTCATGGGAGAGGGCAGCCAAACAGAGAACATTCAGAGAACATTCTGCTGAAGCATATGCTCCCCTTTGGTCTCAGTAATCACACTGGTTGGACAAAACAGGCACATGTGGTGGCTCCTTCCACCAAAGTCTATTTGAGGGCACAAAGGTGTTTTCTTCCCATGCTCACTCACACCAGGAAGGAGCTTCAGGTCTACCACTTGGATCCCTTTGCCTGTCGTCTTTCCAGCATCATGGCCTTTCATGGAGAAGGAAGGCAGGGCCTCAGAGAGAAGAAGATAAGAAGACCCCAACCTCTGGTTCTAGCCACTCTATTATCATGCTGTGACATGTTCTCTGAATATTCTCTGAACCTCAGATCATTATCTGTAACAAGGGATTGCTGCTGAGCTACCCACTGCTAAGGCTTTTTAGGAGGACAAAATGAGAATGCTGATATAAAAACACCACAAAAAGTTAAGCATTTTCCCAATTACAAAAAAAAAAGACAAATGACTTGAACAAAACATTTATAAAAGAAGATACATCAGTGCCCAAAAAGCAATATGATGAGTCATCAAGAAAATGCAAATGAATATCACAAATACCATCTCACAATCATTAAGGTGACTAAAATTAAGGACTAGTAATGCCAAGTGTTGGCGAGAAAGCAGAGCAACTAGGAATCTCATACACTACTGGTGGGAACACTAGGGGTGGTACAACCACTTTGGAAAACTGTTTGGCAGTTTTTAAAAAAATTCAGCATACACTTAAGACCCAGAAATTCAACACCTGGGAATATACCCAGGAGAAATAAAGGCCTCTGTCCACCAAAACACGTGTATAAGATGCTTATAGCAGCTTTATTTGTAATAACCTCATACTGGAAACAACCCAAATGTCCATCACTAAGGGAACTGATGACAAAATTGAAGCATAGACATACAATGGAATATAATATAGCAATAAAAAATTAACTTCTGATACAACATAGTGTATCCCCAAACAATATGCTGGGAGAAAGTGAGAAAACAGGGTATATACTACATAATTCCATTTCTGTGACATTCAAGAATAGACAAAACTAATGTGGCATTAAACATTAGAGTAGAGCTGGCTTGGGGTGGAGTGTGAAAGGATAGACTGGGGAGGGCTGAGGGAGCTTTCAGGGTAATGGATGTGTTCCTCATCTTGATTTGGGTGTTGGGTTACACGGGTATATGTATTTGTCAAAACTCCTCCAACTCTATATTTAAAATCTGTGAATTTTGAACATGTAAATTATACACTTCATTTTTAAAAGCTGTGGAGAGTTTTTTATATTATAGAATCAAAGGACATTTTAAATGTTTAAAAAGCATACTAAATATAGTAGACATTATATTACAGAAATTACAAGGAACAGATATTCTTTCAGAGACAACCACCATTAACCATTCTGATTTATGGCCTTTCTGTATTTTCCTACAGGTATATTATTTTCTTCACTGAATCAGACTTTTAAAGGTAAGCGTGCAATACTTTCATTTACTGAGGAAGATACTGAAACCCAGGTGGACAAACAAATCAAGGTAAGCCCTGTCCAAACCAGGTGTTACTCAAGGCCAATTTTTCAAGCTCCAATCTTGTGGAATTATAAAGAATATATCTGGCATATAATAATTTCTATGTATCTCTGATTCTTGGCATAGAATTTCAAGAACCCTTAGAATTTTCTGAGCGATAGGAGTCTTTGTTAAGCTAATGAGGTGAGTCATAGTGGATCCTAAAATAGCATCAGAATGAGGGGCTGGTCACCAGAAACACCAAACCTATAATTAGAGAGCCAGGACATTTAGTTACTGACCTCCTGGTTAGGAGAGTATTGGAGATTGAGCTCAAGTCTACTATGGCTGATGATTTAACTAGTTGTGCCCATGAAGTGAAGCCCCAATGAAAACTCTGGCTTCCTGGTTGGTGAACAACACCTGATGTGCAGGGAGAGTGAGACATCCGACCCCACAGAGAAAGAGCATCAAGCTCTGCATCCAAGACCCTCCCAGGTCTTGCCTATGTGTATGTATCCCTAACACTAAAAGTGCAATCATAAGAACTATGCTTTTTGTGATTTCTGTGACCCATTCTAGTGAATTGTTGAACCTGAGAGGGTCATGAGAACCACTCAATTTTAGCTAGTTGGTCAGAGGTGGCCTGATGCCCCTTAAGTACAGCTGGCCCCCAAAGTCAGAGAAGTCTTGTGGAGGACTTTGCTCTTTGCCTGGGGGGGGGGGTCTGTGCTAACTCAGGGTATTTAATGTCTAAATTGAATTGTAGAACATCAGCTGCCCAGTTGAGGTAGAAACAGAACAAACCCCTTTTCTTGTCCTATTTCTGTCTTGCTAGTTGACTTGGTGCTCACCCACAGGTGACGTTCTCTCATCTCACGTCCAAGTCTCCTCGTCTGAGAGTTCAGATCTCAGATCCACAACCAGCAACATTAGTAAAGCCAACCACTTACTAAGCTTTCCCTCTGCACTAGGCCTGTGGGCGTCTCTTCCTTATGTACGTGTGACACTGTGGTAGACTTTACTTTCATCCTCTTGTGCAGGCAAAGAAGCTGCGGCTCAGAAAGGAAAGGTCCCAGAAGTAAAGTAAAGGCCTGCTGGCTCCACACCTGTGTCCTTCCATGCACAACACTGTTACAGCCCAGTCAGGTTGATTGCCTGCTGCTCAAGGGGGTGGCAATACACCAGGATAGCGGGTGTTACAGTAGAGAAAGAGTTTAATATCACAGGCACCACGTGAAGAGATAGGAGGAATTTCTCAAATCCATCTCCTCAAGAATTTGAGAGAAGGAGGTTTTAAAGATAGTTTGGTGGGCAAAGGGCTAGGGAATTGGGGCTGATTGATGAGGATGAATTAATAGGATTGGGCAGAAGAGATTATCTTCTCAACTGGGAGATTTCCTGGGTTGGGGGGGGGGTCTCGGCTGTTGGATCTCTTCTGATATTTATCCGCAGATCCAGTAGGTCCCCACCCCCAGAATGCAGAGCCTAAAAAATACTTCAAAGACCAGTCTTAGGCTTTATAGTAGTAACGTGATCTAGAGAAGCAGAAGTCTTGGGCTTTGCGGTAGAAATATTCTCTATAGAGGTAGTGGGAGAAGTCACTAACCTTGCACCTATCAGGACAGATAGTGCCAGTAAGCAGTATCCCATTACAGCAGAAAGGAAGTTAGTCGCTAACTTCTGGCTCTATCTATACTTTTATAACAGTCAGACTTTGATTCCTATTTATACCTCATAACTTCACATTATTTCAATATGGACAGTTTCCACGTGACCTCCCAAACCAAAATCCTTTGCTGCCTCTGTCATTCTTCATAACTCCCGTCCCCTCAGCTCTGCGTAGGAACCATATGCTCTCACATCCCAACACCATTTCAATAAATATTTGTTAATTTTTATTTGCTTACAAATGTACTTATCTGAGAAGAGAGTCCCTGAAGAGCAGAAGCAAAGCAGGGACCAATAACAGACAAACTTTGCTCTGCTCTTTGGACCCTGTAGAATTTGTTACTTTTTCTACTGAACTTGTTAGCTAAGGTCAAATCTTGTTAGCTTTGCAAATTCCACACTCATCCCCAGGGGCCTCGGAGATGACCCAAGGCAGCTGGAAGGGATCAGGATCCTAACTCCAAGAAGGGAAAACAGTTCCTCCTTGCCGATTGCTGGTGGTTGCGCTCTCCACAATTGTTATTTTAATCAATTTCCCAGTGTTCAGAGTGCAAGACAGCAGCCTTCTAAGCACCCAGGGAAATTAAACCCATAAATCATTTAATCGACCTCCCTCCGCCCCTTCAGAAAACACAGGACATGATGGAGAATTACATCAATACAGTAATTAGTGCAAGGAGGAAAAGCTGGTCTCCCTCCGTCTGATTCAAAGGCAGACTTCCTACAACGTATGCATTTTCTACCTCGATTATCAGCATTTCATAGTACATGACTAAACTCAGCAGATTTCCTATTAAAGAGATTTAAATAGCACACCCCTCATCAGATTTAATTACATTCTTCCATTTCCTTACACAAGTCTCTGTCATTTTAAAATAGTCCACAGCAGAAGTAGACATCTAAATGCTAAAAACCACGTCCTGAGGCAAAAGAGAGAAAACTCTTGTATTTTCGCAGGGGCTCTTATGATCCTTTTTCCCCATCTCGTGACTCAAGAAGAACCCATTTTATTCTCTGATGGCAAGCTAAGAATCTATTACATCATCTATATTTTTTGAGGTTCAACTGAAGATCAGTCAATTCATTCTATTTTTTTATTTTGGTTATATATATATATATGATGCAGTTTGCCACTTAAACCATTTTTAAGTGTATAATTCAGTGGCATTAATCATATCTACAATGTCGTATGACCATCACCTCTATTTCCAAAAATTTTCACCACCCAAACAGAAACTCTTAACCCATAAAGCAATAATTTCCTCTCTCTCAATGTACAGCCCTTAGTAACTTCTAACTTTCATCTTTATGAATTTGCCTATTCTATATATTTCATATAAGAGGAATAGCAGAATATTTTCTTTTGTTCCTGGCTTATTTCATCCATCCATTTTATATCAGTTATGAGAATGTCACTCTTTTTATTTTTGCAGTTTTTGGCCAGGGCTGGGTTTGAACCCACCACCTCCAGCATATGATATGGGGCCGGCGCCCTACTCCTTTGAGCCACAGGCGCTGCCAGAACTTCAATCCTTTTAAGGCTGAATAATATTCCGTATTACACACATTTCATTTACTTATTCAGCTTTTGGTAACTTGGGTTGTTCCCACTTTTTGGCTGTTGTGAATAATGTGGCTATGAACAATTGCATACAAATATTTGTTTGAGTCCCTATTTTCAATTCTTTGGTGTAAATACCTAGGAGTGGAATTAATACATTATATTTTTATAAAGCACATGAGACTGCTCAGTTCTCCACTTAGCCCTAAAATCTTCCTATTTCTGTGACTTTTGAGCCCTCCTCCTCCTTCTATCCCTCTCTTCCTCCCTATCTTTCCCTAGAATTGACAATTATTTCATTTTGGTCCACATTCCTCCAGACGGTTTTCCTATGCATTAGTAAATTTACGGTCATATAACACACATGGTATTTTATAGCTAATTTATGTAACCACTATCATGCTGTATTATTTTGAAAATTGCATTTACTCAGCAATGGGAGGTTGTGTACTTTCTATGCCCATAGGTGTAGCTCTATCTCACTCGCTACTGCTGCGTGGTATTCCAAAGCAGGGTCAGACGAGGTTTCCCCAACTGATAGACGTGATTGTATGCATGATTGCAATAGTGCTGTAATAAACTCTCTACAGGGTGTTTTTTTAGGCACCCCTCTCTTCACTGCTGATTGGTCTTTAGTTGAAGAGAAAATTAAGTCTATTATATTAAGTTGCTAAGGTTCTTTTTTTTTTTTTTTTTTTTTTTGAGACAATGTTTCACTTTGTCACCCTGAGTAGAGAGTGCCATGGCATCACAGCTCATAGCAACCTCAAACTCCTGAACTCAAGGGATCCTCTTGCCTCAGTTTTTGTATTTTTAGTAGAGATGGGGTCTCACTCTTGCTCAAGCTTGTCTCCAACTCAGGAGTCTCCAACTCCTGAGCTCAAGCAATCCACCCACTTCAGCCTCCCAGAGTGGCTGAGATTCTAGAGGGTTAATAGCAGCTAGCGTTACCTTACTAATGTATTACCTTACTTTAGCATTTTTGCCAATCTGACAGGTAAAAATCATCTTGTCTTAGTGTGCATTTCCCTGGATGATAGTGAAATTGGGCATGTTTTTATATATTCATTTGTCACAGGCATTTTACACATGACCTCTTTGAATATATAATAGTCTAGTAAGTTAGTTATTATTACTATTTAAGAATGAATTATATGTCCTGGGTTCCATTGCTAGTAAGTGATGAAGGCAGATTCTAAACCCAAGCCTGTCTGGCTTCAAAGCTGTTTGGGGTGAGAAATAGACAGGTTTGGTTTGGGGGGAACATTAGTTCACCTCAGCAAGGCATGAGTTTTCAAACTTCTGTATTTAGTCATGGAATCTTGTCTTCAAAGGGAATTTTATGTGGTGGCTTAGTGACGATCATGCTGCTGACGATAGTGGTGATGAAGAAGAAGAAAATGATGATAATAAGCATCAAAGCCAAGGTTCTGGGCTAGAGGGAGACCCAGGCTTTTCCATAGAGAGAATCCTTCTGACTTTCTTATACTCATTCATTTATTCACTGATGCAAAGAACATTTATTGAACACATCCCACGTTTTAGGTACTATTCTAGGCCTTTGAAAAACAAATGTGAACAAGACAAAATTTCTACCCCCATGCAGGGCTACTATTTTGCACAACTCCAGGGGGCATTATTCACTTTGTGTTATAAATAAATGGTGCCTCTTGGAGCTGGGCAATGTGGTGGCTCTGGACCTTACATGCTTGTGGAAATGACAGATAATAAACAGACAAATAAGTACAGATTATCATATCAGGACAATATCAGTGCTGTAAAAAATGGAAAGCAGGGAAAAGGGTGTGGAGGGAGGGTCTTCCTGTTTTGGGGGAGTATAAAAAACCCGGGGTGGGGGTGGAAGCACGAAAGGCTATGGAGAGTGGGCAATGGTGACGTTTGCTGACAGTGTCTTGCATTGTTTGCTGGACACAGGTTCCTCCAGGGTCTCCCAAGCATCGATTGTAACTAGAGCAGGCATCCTCAAACTACGGCCCCCAGGCCACATGCGGGCCACCGAGGACATTTATCCTGCCGACCGGGTGTTTTTGCCGCCGCTGCCTGTCCTGCTTAGCAGCTGACTCGTCCCAGGGCCCGCAGTCTGGCCCTCCAACGGTCTGAGGGACAGTGAACTGGCCCCCTGTTTAAAAAGTTTGAGGACCCCTGAACTAGAGAATGGTTCTTACATGTGGCTGGAATTAGAATTGCCTGGAGAATTTAAAAAATTACTGATTTCTGGGTATCACCCTATAGGGAATCTGATTTAATTGATCTAGGGTGTCACCTGGACACAGTGCTTTCTTAAAACCTCCCTTTCATTTTCTGAAAGATGTTGAAATTCGAGGAGCTAGATTTAGGCTTATCTTTGATGTGGGAAGTTCTCTTGGGCTTTTCCCTCTATTAACCTCCAAATACAAACAGAATCACAGAAGGGTTTGCAGCAAGTAGCGATGGCACTGCTATTTCACCTGGTTTGTGGGGAACAACTGTCCCAGGTCACTAGTCACTTGACAAGCCACTAGATTGGAGCAAAATTCTCTGAAAACTGTCATTAACTTGCATCTACACCATCTGCTTACATGAAAGATTGACATGTTGTTGTGACAGTGGCTTTTTCCAAATCATCAAATACAAAAACAGTTTGTCCGAGTTATACCTTCTTTGCGATCCCATCCAAAGTCTGTGACATGTTAAATGTATGGGGAAGGAGTTCAAGAAATTTCACCCCAAAATATGACTCCTTAGTATAAAGAATATTTTGAAGCAAAGCCCCGTAGATTTAGACAGGCTTCGGAAGGGGCTTGCCCTCCTTATAAAAAACGCAGATCCATCAAAAAGAACACAATTCACAATTCAAGGTTCATTGAAAGATTAACTCACAATAAAGCAGATCAAGACGAGAAAGAGATTTATTTACAATGCACAGGGGGAGAATCACAGAGTGATTACCCAGTATCCCAGTGGGGTCCAGAAATTTACGTACCTGTATTCTAGAGGGGCTAGAGAAATGAGGAATATAGGAAATTCTAGTTAAGGGCAATAAATGGTGTCTGGGGAGTATGACTAGATACTTGGGAGAATGAATGGATGAGGGAAAGACACTGACCTGTAAATGATTCTCTTTGGAAATTAGATTAACCTGAGAAGTACTATATTAAAAATGATGTGGGCCAGGTCTGGTTGCATTCCTGATCTTCCTTCCTGTAATATATTGAGATAACAGGGAGGGGAGGGGAAGTCGGTTGTTCTTTTTGATGGATCTGGTTTTTAATGAAGAAAGATGGAAAGTCCCTTCCAAATGCCTGTCGATCTCTCAGGGCCTTTCATTCAAAACACTGTTTATATTAAGGAGTCATATTTTAAGGTGAAATTTCCTGAGCTTGTTCAGATGGACTCCAAGAGTCCCCCAAACCATGTCAGCTCTGGTGGAATCCTGGCCTGCTCTAGAGATCGCCTTGTTTTGATACTGTGATTATTCTGCTTATTTCCCTTAGGGTTTAGCATTTTTTTCATGTTTCCAGCTATCTGAGCCATGCCGAGAGGACAAAGATGAAGGGGAGTTTTGTTCCCAAGTGGGCAGGGTGTGACAGGGGAGCATCTTAGCCCTGGGGGCTGAGGGCATGAGAGCCTCTATGGGGAGAACTGAAACTCAACTTTCCCACCAGAAAATTTTCCTCACATTATACATGACATAAATACATATACATATGTATTATATACACACACATAATATGTCATGTAAAATATAGATAGATACAAATATAAATATCAGCAGGTGGTATCGGTCAGGACCCACTCAGGAAAGCACAGCCACTGGGTATTTTGAAATAAGGGATTTACATTGAAATCAAACCTACACAAATATGAGGGGAGCTGGGGAAGTAAAGGTCCAGGGAGGGGAGTTGGGAAATCAGAGGAAATTCCTGCCCCAGCTGTCCTGAAGTCCTGGCGTATGAGAGACACCCTGGAACTTTCAGAGAAGGTAGGGGAGCAGCCAGGCACACCAGCTGCCAGTGCAAGGCTGCAAAGGACCGTGCAGGGTCCACAGAGGCAGCTGCCTCTCACAGCCACCGTCTCTGGGCCACTGCAGCCTCGCAGGGGGAAAGATTGCTCTTGGTCAGCACGGCCAGAGTTGAGAAGGCATGGAGGGTGAGTGGGAGAGAAGTAGGACAAGCTGGAACCCCTGGGCACCTTTCTGTCTTTGTTACCACACCTGCTTTCGGAGAGTAAAGGCCGCTGGCTTACATCTGCTGACTTACATCTGCCTTCTCTGCCTCCAGCAAACTTCTTTTTTGACAACTGTAGCTCAGCATCACGTAGAGGAGGGGATTCTAAGAAGCAGCTCCGGTGGAGCCAAGTTGACTTGTTCAAAACCAATGCTCATACACGTGGGTGTGGGGTATGCAATCACAAAATTCACACACACACACATGCTCGCTGAAACAAATTCAGATAAAATCATAGGATGTAAAACAAAACAGGAAAATGAATCCTTCCATTGTCAATTGGGGTAATGCCTTCAAAGCTTTTGTTCTTCCCATACCTATGTAGGTATATACCATATATGTGTGCATTCATTGTTGTATATGTACAGATTATATCTATTTATATACTTTTTATATACAAAACCAAACACAGGCTATAAGTATTCTTTTACCACTTACCTAATCAATGAATGCCTTAATGGAGTCCTTTTCTCATCAGTTTATAAAAGATCTACCTCATTGTATAGACCAGTGTCTTTTTTTGTTTGTTTTGGGGGGTTTTTTTGCAGTTTTTGGCCAGGGCTGGGTTTGAACCCACCACCTCCGGCATATGGGGCTGGTGCCTTACTCCTTTGAGCCACAGGTACCGCTCCAGACCAGTGTTTTTCAATCTTTTTTTTTATCTCATGGGATATTTGAACCTTCCATGGCACACTTAAATTATGTCGGTCAAAAAAAAGAGTAAGAAAAAGAATATAATTACTGTGCTTTTAAGCTCTTTTGAAAATAATTTAATTAATGATCTATAAAAAGTTTTCACAGCACACCTAAGATCCTCTCGTGGCACACAAGGTGAAAATCCCTGGCAGAGACCGTATAGCACAGCGTTTGTTTATATGGGTAAGAGATTTAGAGTGTTTCCTAACTCTCCTTATTGCAAATAATGCTGTATAGACACCCAATTTCTATAAATCATCTTCCTAGAGGTAAAATGTCATTTAAAATTTTACCTCTTAATGTCTTTAAATAAATTGTGTCCTCAAAAGTTTGTATCATTGTATATACTCATCAACTGTGATGAGTTTATTTCTTCTGTTTATTTTCTTTTACTTGTGGATATGTCTGCTTCCCTAATGCACGATTTGTCTTTTTCCATCCATCTGTTGACTTAGATAACACGAGAATGTGTGAATATATTTTCTCATTTTGACGATTTTTTTCCTTTTGTTTATGGGGTCTTTTTAATTCACAATTTTATATTGCTGTGTTTTTAATCTTTTCCTGTGTGGTTACCAGGCTTAATGATATGTTGAGACTGAATTTCACCTCAGGATTATAACACATTCATTCATATCTTATTCTGTTTCTTTAATATTTTTCATATTCTTTGAACCACTTTGAATTTATCGCTGTGTATTCGTGGGGAATAAAGACTTTAATCTTGCCCCCAAAGAGGTCTGGCTTCTGCAGGTTATTCTCAGCCCTTGACATGTTCTGGAAAGAAGTGTCTTGATTTGCCTGGGTACGTTGGGTCACTGGTAAGGGATGTCTGTATCTTAAAGTAGGGGTTGGCCACGTCAGAAGGACCAGCCTGTGATTTAGACTGGCGGCTTTGGGCAATGAGGTGTTAGCTGACCTAAAGACTGAAACCAACCACATGGGCAATCCATCAATCAATCATGACTACATAATGGAAGCCCAGTGAAAACCCTGAACTCAAAGCTTGAGGGAGCTTCCCTAGTTGGCAATACCCTGTGCATATTGTCACATACCAGCACTTGAAAAGTAATACACCATGACCTCCCCCATGGAGAGGACAACAGACACTCCCCAGATTCCCCCCAATGAGCTGCTTCCCTGAGTTGATTTAAATCTGTTTTCTTTCCCTGTCATGCATG
This sequence comes from Otolemur garnettii, assembly GCF_000181295.1. Lineage (NCBI taxonomy): Eukaryota > Metazoa > Chordata > Mammalia > Primates > Galagidae > Otolemur > Otolemur garnettii. The sequence continues at coordinate 11,083,706 of NW_003852420.1, forward strand.
TAACCTCATGCAATGACTCCTTTGAGTTCCTCTAGTAGGTTATAGTTGCTATCACAAGTACAGGTAGTTTGTGTGGACTGTTCCCCAAATTTTGCAGTTGGTAAACTTTTAGAGTGAGCCAAAGTTGGACTCCAACACCTTACTTCTTTTTCCAGATGAGCAGCCAGTGTTGTCAAGTCCTCTCCGCTGACTGGGAAGGAGAGCCATTCACAGGCTAAACTCAGGGAATTGTTCAGTAATAAAATATTGGGCTATCTTTTTTTTTAATTAAATCATAGGTATGTACATTGATGCAATTATGAGGTTTTTAAAAAATATTTAATGTTGTGCTATCTAAACATGAGGTTAAACTGCTTAAGGACTTTATTTATTTATTTATTTTGAGACAGAGTCTCACTATG
>NW_003852420.1:11084346-11144977 GCF_000181295.1 Otolemur garnettii
TGGGTGCTCCTTGGAGCCATGTTGAAATCAGCAATGTTTCAAGGGCATGAATAAGGATCCAAGACACACTGCTTCTATACCTCTATCTCCCCCAAGAAGAAAGGCTTCATGCCCCCTCAGCCACCAGCTGTCACACAAATACATCTTCAGACAGGAAACTGATCAGATTCCTTTGGATGACATCACAGCATGGGGGATGCTGCTAACAGTCTTTGTTGTACCACTACGTATCCACTTCCCTTCTGTTGCCTCCCATCCCCAAACGTGCCCCCTCATTGAATATTTATTGAGAGGTAAGAATTGTCTTCCCATCCAACAGGGTCTTCACATGGGTCTCCTGGCCTCTTGGACACATAAGCCCCAGAACCCTAGAATTCACCTCAGGCGGTGGCCAAGTTTTTCCCACAATTCCGTTGTTTTGTTTTGATACTTAATCAAAAACACACTATGCATATTTGCACAAAAATCATCTTAAAGCTAGGGGGTCACTTCTCTCGGAGTAGAAAGTCATGGGAGAGAAGAGCTTTTCTGACCCCTCCCGTTTAGGGTTGTGAGAGGCCCTGCTGACCTCCCTAATTACAAGTCACTCTTCATTTCTCTTCCTCTCTTCTGGCTGTGAGGATAACACACTTACGAACGCCTCCTTCCTCTTTCTTCAAAAGGCCAGCTCATTTTTCTGTCTGTAAAGGACACATTCCAATGAGGGCAGACTCCAAAAATCAAGAAATCTCTCTTTTTGGCGTCTCTTTTCCCTTTGCACCAGGAGTCCAAGTACCTTGGCCTCCAGGCACCCACATGCTTGGTCCCAGATTTTCCCATGTTGAGGTTTGTACCCTCAGGCTGGCTGCCTCCAAAGTGACAACTATTTTATCAATCCTGCATTCCTGGGCCCCTGCCACAGGGGATGGGAGCACAGCCAAGCACTTCAAGCAGCTCAAGTTGACACAAGAAACACTGGTGAACACAATGGAACAAAATGCAAGTTAGTAGAAGAAAGGAAGACCCTAGCTCTCCAATATGGTAGCCACCGGCCATATGCAGCTATTAAAGTTAATTGAAAATCTCAGAAAGCTAACAGTTGAGTTCTTCAGTTGCACTAGCCACATTTCAAGTGCTCAACAGCCACCTGTGGCTAATGGCTACCATACTGGGCAGCACAGGTACTGAGCATTTCCATCATCACCGAGCATCCTATGGGGATGCGCTAGTCTTCAGTAAGTCTTCCTTGGCTTGGCCCAGCTCTACTGAGCTGTCCTGGGGAAACACTGACTCCCTTTTATGACTAATGGTTTTGTCTGCTCTATGGCTATGGGTATTGTTTTCACTGATTTGTCTCCAGCCATATATTTTGACAAGGAGTTGTTGTTTTCAAATTCCCCATGGGAATTACATTTTGATTCTCAATAGACCTCAAAATGAGAGTGAGTGCCACCGGTTGCAAGCATGGAAAACTCAGTAGGTTGAAATGAAGGTACATAAGGATGTGTGATGGAAAAGTCCAGACATTCTTCTTCAAGGAACATGTTTATTTTCCTAATTAGTGAGTTACCATATGAATAGAGAAGAGGCTTAGGAGATCAATGTTCTAATGCTACATCTGTTTATTAGCAGGGGCCCTGTGCTTGTTTTTATGACTCAAAACAGTCCTGAGAGGAACGTCTGTGGGTGGCAATAGCAGGCTGTCACTGCTGCAAGCCTCCCCCGGTGATTCTCTCATCCTGACTTCCTCACCCTGCCTCTCATTAGAGGCCATTGATAACAGTGTAGTGACATTTTTATTTTGCTGGCCAAAGGTTCCCAGATTTTCTCACTCTTGGGTTTCTTCCCATGGGGTATGAGCAGGGATGCTTCATAGCTACTGCAGCTGGAGCAGGGTGCTTGGTGGCATCACCCTGCATCCTCTATTACAGTGTCGATTGCACTGTTGAATTTCACTTCCTTTTTGACTTTTTGCCTTTGGAGTGCTCCTAGCATCTCTTGGAAATGTGCCAAAATAGTTATAACAAGGAGCTGGCAGAAAAACAAGTAGAGCAAAATCAGTGTCTCCTGAAGACAAGCGAGGTCTTCAACCCATGCATTTGTCCAACTCCCAAAGCTGTTACCTTGGCCAGTAGAACTCTAGCTACAGCCTTGCTCTGTGAGGATCTGCTGTCCACAATGGAAGAGGAAGAGGAGGCAGCCACTCCAGGGAATGGTTTGGCTGAATTCTCAGATGTCTGCATGCTGCAGTTAGAATGGGTAGGCAAGGATGCTCCAGGGACCAGTAGGTGCAGCCTGGCTGGAGTACTTTGGGAGGGCATGAGGATCCCAGGGCAGCGGTCCTTTCTGGGTACTACCTTTTCTACAAAGTAAACCTGGGGAGGGAGTGCCTTAGCCTCTCACACCCCCTGGGGGAAATGACGATCTCTCTAAGAGCTCTGACAACCTCACAGAATTGTGATGCTGAAGTGAAGTGTTTGCATAATTCTGTTTTTCAGATTATAGATGATATTTATTGGGTATGTGCTGGAGAAGCACCAGTTTTTACCCTCCAGTTTCCCAGACGGGTTTGAAAGACATACAAGAACCCCCACCTGGCAAAATGTTTCCTCTAAAGCAAACTGTTTATTTCACAGTCACCCTGGCTAAGCATAACGGACTTTACAGCCACACGGGTTGTCACTCATTTATCTTACCGCTAGTTATAGAACGAAGGCTTTAATTTTTTTTTTTTTTTTTTTTTTTGCAGTTTTTGGCCATGGGCTGGGTTTGAACCCATCACCTTTGGCATATGGGGCTGGCGGCCTACTCCTTTGAGCCACAGGTGCCCCCCAAGGCTTTAATTTTTTTAAATGGGGGGTAGATTAGGCAAGAGGGCATTGGGGATATTACCACTGTGATAATATTCATTAATTCTTCACCTCTCCCCCTAGTTTTGTGCCACGTAACTTCTCAGTTTCTCTCACTAAAAGGGTGGAGTCTGGGTCCCCACCATTTGGATCTGGGCTCATCTGTGCAACTTGTTTTATCAACAGAATGCTGCAGAAGTGACAGCATGACAGTGTCCAGCCTAGACCTTGAGAAGTCTTGCAGGGAACAGATCTCATCGTCCCTGTTGTCCCAGCCAAGGCCAGCCTTCACCAGCTGACAGCTAGCCAGCTCTAGCCCTACAACGAGCCCTGCCAAGATCAGCAGAGCTGCCCAGCTGACCCCAGCTGATCCCAAAAGCATAAGTGATGAATGTGTATTGTGAAATGTCACTGAGGTCTGGTGGTTGTTTGTTATGTGGCATTATGGTGGTGGCAGATAACTGATATAACCTCTTGGAGAATGAAGGGTGACCCCCTTATGTACTAGGGACAAACTGAGATTATGTCTCTCAGACAGAAAACAAGATTTTGGCAGCTTTTCTAGAAAGAGGTGTGAGCTTTATTGTCACGGTCTCTTTGTGCCACTGCAAGTTTTTAATTCTCCTAGATGAGGCCACTAACTCGACTTCAGGTCCAGCCCTGCCTCAGATGCTGGGTCAGCCCTTGTTCCATTATGGTAGGATTCAGGGAGCCCTACAGCTCTGGCTCAATGATTCAGGAGGTCAACCTCAAGGTTACCATGGAGAGGGTCTGTTCTCTTCCCTGTTTCTCACCGTGCTCCTCATGGCAAAGCCTGCCTTTGCTCTAGGTTCTCACAGCTCTGGCCGTCTTGGTTCTCACGGTCCACAAACGTCTCCACTCCTGCAGGTTACTGGAGTCCTTCTGCCAAAGTCTTGTTTCTGAAATGGCAACATCACACACGGCCCATCGCTATAGCTGTGTCTAGGGCAGCGGTTCTCAACCTGTGGGTCACAACCCACAGGAGCTGTATTAAATAAAGGGCCACAGCAGTAGGAAGGTTGAGAACCACTGGTCTAGGGCATAAGTAATAAGAGCAAAAACAAACCCCTAAATCTGTGTTTTTCAATCTTTTTTTCTCACAGCACACTTGAACTTATAGTTAAACTTCCATGGCACACTTAAATTATGTTGATCAAAAAAAAAAAGTAAAAAAAAAAAGAATATAATTACTGTGCTTTAAACTTCTTTCAAAAATAATTTAATTAATGATCTTTAAAAATTTTCACAACACACCTAAGACCCTTTCACAGCACACCAGTGTGCCTGGTTGAAAATCACTGTCCTAAATAAACAAACAAATAAAAAAACAAAGCATAGTCAAAAATGTTGGTGGCGTCTGTGGCTCAAAGAGTAGGGCGCCGGCCCCATATGCATGAGGTGGTGGTTTCAAGCCCAGCCCTGGCCAAAAAAAAAAAAAAATGTTTACTTGCCACTATATTAGGCCCCCTTTCTTCCCTCCTATCCTAGGCTGCCTTTACTCTATAAATTCTTCTCTGGTTTCTCTCTTATCACCCTAAGCCCCAAGTACCTGCCCCACTCCGAAGGAGTGATTTTTCTGTCTTAGGTTTTACCCTACCAACAACTCAAATCATTTTACAACACAAAAAGGAAGATACAGGGAATCTGGTTGTTGGGATCAGGTATTGTGACGCCAGTGAATGTCAGGGAAAGATGGTGTCCGGTGTCAGGCCAGTGGCCTGTCCCAGTAAGTGCTGACTTAGAATTAAAGGTTAAGAGACCTTTGTTTTCATCAGAAGCTACACACCACCTTAGCAGCTGAAAGGTAATTCTATTTTAGCCAAACTTAACAGAAGAGAAAGAAATTCGGGCAGAATTTCCCCCAAGTATAATATTGAAGATATTAGGTATCCAAAAAAAAAAATTGAGGGGCATTCTATGGTTAAAAAAAAGGGAGGGGGAACACTGAGGTAAACAGTTAAACATGCTTCTTTGTTGTAGTTTTTCAAACTTTTTGTAAACAATTATGCATTGTCACTATCCAAAAGGGAAGTTTCAAAAGTTGCTTTATCTCAGGGTTCCTTATGACAGAGCCTTGCAAGGGACAGTGTGGAACAGTGATATGAGGAGAGCAATGTGACTTCCAGGACAGAATGTGGGCTCTGGAGAAGCGGGGACAAGGAAGAGCAGAGTCAACGTGTGATTCAGCCTGGGAACACTTGGGAGAGGCAGGAGGTCCTCCTATAGCCAGGCTGGCAGTGTCACTGTGCCCTGAAGATCTAGTCACCACCAGAAGACCATCAGAGCAGAGTGACTCATGTCTGTGATCTCAACACTTAGGGAGGCTGAGGCAGGAGGATCCCTTGAGGATAGAGGTTCAAGACCAGCCTAAAGGAACAAAGCGAGATCCCAAAAAATACTAAAAATTAGTTGGATGTGGTGGCATATGCTTATAGTCCCAGCTACGCAGGAGGCTGGGGAAGGAGGATCACAAGTTCTTAATCACTTGAGTCTGGTTTGGAAGTGCACATACTGTGAAATGGAGCTAGAAGACAGCAGTGTACCCGGGCTTGAGCCCAGGAGCTGGAGGCTGCAGTGAACTATGATTACACCTCTGCACTGCAGCCTCCAGCCTGAGTGACAGAGCAAAGCCCTGTCTCTTAAAAACAACAAAACAAAATAAAGCAAACAAAAAACGTAAGACCGTTCTAGAAAGGATTAGCTTTTGCTTGCTTAGGAAGCAGATCCAACCCAAATCTCTCACACTAAAAGCTGGAAACATCTTTGTCAAAGCATCTCAGAAAGTCTCAACTGCAGAACAACAGGCTATAGCTCTCCACCTCCTACAGCTTCCAGGAACCTGTGGCTCAGTGGGTAGGGCGCCAGCCCCGTATACCAAGGGTGGCGTGGTTCAAACCCAGCCCCGACCAAACTGCAACAAAAAAATAGCCGGGTGTTGCAGCAGGCATCTGTAGTCCCAGCTACTCAGGAGGCTGAGGCAAGAGAATTGCCTGAGCCCAGGAGTTGGAGGTTTCTGTGAGCTGTGTGATGCCACGGCACTCTACTGAGGGCTATAAAGTGACACTCTGTCTCTACAAAAAAATAAATCAATAAAATGAAATAAAAATCAAGTCACCTTTTGTTATCTGCTAAAAGCCAGGATTGGAAATTTGTCTCCTATTGGCACTTTGGAGTCATGCACAATGTACCCCATTACTGGCTCTACTTATGCAGACTACTCCCCTTGCTCACCCTTAGTACCCCCCATATTGGTGGGTGTTAAGTGGGACCCCGATATAGTGCAGGGCCCACTTGCTTCCCTTAGGGAATGCCTGTTGCATTCTGGTATGCTTTAGGAAGCTCCTACTTTAATAGAAAAACCATTCTTTCGGGGGGAGCTCTCAATCTTGTGGGGGAGACGTGGCTCACCTCTTACAGAGGGTTGGGAGAACACAGTTGTCCTTAAAACCCTGGCTTGGAAATGCACACACTCCAGCAAGACAGGAATATACCAAGGCTTTTAAAGCAGCTAGACAGGAGCTCACAGCGAGGGATTCCTAGGTGCGGATCTAGGGCCCCAGAGACCACCCTTTACCAGCCCACCAGAGCGAAGCAGGATGGAGGGGACCCAGGTGCAGGAGACATGCTCTGCTGAACACCAGCTGTCACGTATTCCTGTGAGCCTGCCAGACATGATAGCAGGCAGCAATTCCATAATTCTGAACAAATTATGAAAAGGCACAGCTTGTGAAAACTTATGTGAAATTTGGAAAGATTGGAAGCTTTATTGTTCTCAGCCATAAACTGCTCTCTTAAATTGATGTCGAAGGAGCTGGTGCCAAGCTAAGGTCCTGCCAGATGTACTTTAATGAATGAGAAAGAATAATTTGTGATTATAATTCACAGTTGCATTCAGTTAGGTCCTGAGGAGGTGAAGAGTGTTTTCTTTACAATGTCATTTCTCTGACTATAAAAATAATGTTATTATTATGGAAATCACAGAAAAATATTAAAAAATAATATCACCTACAATTTTACCTCCCATAACTAGTTCCTATTGATATTCTAGTCGATAATGTATAGATCTTGAAATTTTGTTCGTCTGGCTTTCTTGTATGCTTAAACTTGTCCCTCTCTCGTTTGTCATCGGGGGAATACTTTTATAGGGATTCAGTTGTCTCTCTTCTCAGTTCTTGGTGGCCAAGAAATGACCAGACCCACCAAAAGCAAGGCAAGCATGAAATAAGATTGACTGAGGAAAAGAAAGACGTGTTTACAGATCAAGAGCAAGACGTAGGTTTGCAAAGCAAAATATGTTCATCATAGACAATGAACGGCCCCTTTGTCATGACTAAAGGCTCTGGTTGTGGTCTGGAGTCCTGTTTTATACCGTCTCAGTGGGGTCCTCCTTCAGAGGTCATTTGGAACCACTTTAATGGACAGTCATTAACGTTGTAATTAGACTTAGGTTACTCTAATCTAAGTCACTTTCCAAATCCTATTGTGCCTGAGCTGCCTGGCCTAGGGGGCATTCTTCTAGGTGTGACAGTTGCTCGGAATAGGATTAAGGTGGGTTAGCTGCAAGATAGGGTCACCCTTGTCCTTCCCAGGTGGGACAATCCCTCAAAGCAGCTTCAAGGCAAGGCACCTGCTTTGTCCCTTAGGGGAGTCTCAATTGCTATCTACCTAACACTTTTAATAGATGCATATTCTTTCATTGTGTCATTGCTGTGATTTATTCTTCCTCTCTCTTATCACTTAATTTTTATATTTTCCTTTTTTGTGTGTGTGATAAATAACACTGTGACAAATGTCCTTGCAGATAAATATCTCTATGTATTTCTGAATGCTTCCCTCTCATAGATTCCAAATTATGGGGTTATCGGGAAAGAGTATGAGAGTTTTAAGACTCAGCATACATTTCCAAGTTGCTTCCATAATAGAGGTTTTGATGACCTTAACCTCTTACCAGCAACGTACGTGATGGCCTCCCTCTAAGTGTTCCAAGTCCCCCCAATTTTAATAAAACAAAATAGCATTGTTTCACTATAATTTTGTTTATGATGATTGTGGAGTAATAAATGATGTATCTCTTCTGTATCCCTGGTTCCTGCCACAGAGCTTCAAAACTCCTTGAAATTTCCTAAGAGGTAGTCTTTGTTATGCTAATGAGATAACTCAGGACGGGTCCCTTAGCTGGTGTCAGGAGGAGCGCTGGGAAAGAGAGAGAGAGATGAACAAAGCTCCCCTCCCCACCCTCAAGGTTTGCTGGAAAAATCACTGACACGATGCAGATTGATTAATTAGAGAAAAAGATACAAATGTAATTAAATGTGTGTACAAGGAAGGCCTCGGAATGAAAACTTCAACAAGTCAGAATAACAAGCCCTGTCTACATTCACCTGTGCTTTGTAGCTAGGCAATGAAGAACTGCCGGGAGGCTGATACTCTCAGGATGACTTGAGAGGGCGTCTCGCACAGGGCCCATCTGACATCGAGTAGGTAGAGGCTCAATGAGTAAACAATGATTGATTCTGAACGTTGGCATGAAAATTAGTTCTTCCACTCCTGGGACTTTGCCATTCAATTTAAAATTTAACTTTAAATCTAGGATGTGACATTTACAAAATTGATCCAGGAAGTTGAAATTTCTACCAATATCTTATAAGATCAAGATAAAATTAAATGAGGAAGGTAAGGAAAGAATAAATACCTCGAATTCTGCTTTGTATAATGTGCTCCCATTTATAAGCACACCCACGTGTTGGCCCAAACTTTTCAGGGAAAAAAAAACTTGTTTTAATGTTTTAATCCAGATTTTTATTTGCCTATATTTAGTACTTGTTTTGTATATTATAAAGGAATTCCAGCATTTATTTTTTAACATACAGTTACGCTTTTAATCCATAAGCATAAATAAAATAATCACAAACATTTATGTAGAGATGGAATTAGTACTACTCAAGTATAATGCACATCCTTATTTTTTCCCTCAAAAATTTGGGCAAAACAGTGTGCCTTATATTGGCAAAATATGGTAACATCTTCCCACCCCCCTCAAAAAAAAAAAAAACACGGTATGGTTTGAAGCAGGAATAGCTTTCCCATGGTGACATTGCTACAGGATCAGTTATTCCTTCCTGTCCACACAGAAACAGCTGCAGAATCTTTCTTAACACCCTCACCATACGCCAGACAATCATTACCAAACAACACTTAGTTAAGCAGAGTTGGCATTCCAGGTGAAAGCTATGTGCAACCCCTGGCTTCAAGTTGATTACAGCTGCCTATCTCAGGCACGTTTGTTGTCATTCTGCCCAGTTACATTTTAATTTCGGCTATCCATAAACACAGAGATGACAACAAGAGAATCAGTTCATCCAATTAAAATGGCAACAACTCAGTTGCAATGAATAAATAATCATTTTTTTAAGCAAATAAGGAATTTAGCACTGCAGCATCCCAAGTTACTGGATATCCACTTTCATATGCAATTCTTAGCAATAGTTTTAGGGTTTGGGGTTCTTCTTTTCTTCAAGTAACTAAGCAGTTCTGGTTGCTAATTGGGTAGAGATTAAGCCAGGCTCAAAGTAGTCTGTGAGTGTTCTGCTCAAGCTTGGTATGCAGCTGTCCCTGGGTCCCATGTTAACATGAAGGTCAAGATTGGTGGAGATAAGACGATGGGAGTGTGAGTTGGTTAGAAGGGGTTTCAGGGCCTGACATTATCCTAGAAGAGGTGATAGGGTGAGACACTGTGCCCATGTGGTTGCTTAAGACTTTAGAGCAGTGGTTCTCAACCTTCCTAATGCCACGGCCCTTTAATACGGTTCCTGTGGGTCGCGACCCACAGGTTGAGAACCACTGCTTTAGAGACAAGGTAGGATCACAAGCATTATCAGCATTAATAACTGTCACTTGTGAATCAACCTGCTCTAGGCCAGGGTCTCACTTAAGTATCGCAGTCAAGGGGGAGGGTGAGTTTTATTCACCTCCTTTGGCCTACAAGAATCAGAGGACTGAGCAGTGTGCTCAGGGTCTCACAGCGTGGGCAGCAAATGAATGATAACACTTGGATTTGACCCAGTGACGCCAGGCTCCAGAGAAAGCTCTGTAAATCTCCTGGACCATGCAGATGAAGCAGGCACACGGCCCCGAAGCAGATATTGGGAGGGATAAGCAGAGGGGTAAGTATTCCAAGAAAGCCCAAAGATCAGATACCTGGGAGTGATGACATGTTAGTAACCCCACCTCTTCAGTTGTGTGTTTTCATTTACTTATCAGTATTAAAATAACAGCAGGCATTAAGTGCTCCATTTATAGCTGTCTAAAGACAGAGCTGCAAGAGCTAAAGGGGTATGAAAGATCCAGGCCGTCCGAGTACACTATTGTACCTGCTTTTACCTTCTACACGCCTTTGTGTGAGCTGCAGCCTCTCTGGACCAGCAGCTTTGTTCTCACTGTATTCAGAAACGCCGAGTTTCAGACTCTGCCCCAGACCTACTGAATCAGAATCTGCACTTCTAAATCCTCAGATGATTCTAGAGGGTTTGAGAAGGCTTAGCTAGGGGACACAACTCAGAAGAAAAGACACAATATAAAATAGAAACAAGTTTTTTATTTTTCCTTAGGAAAAAGAATAAGGCGATTTAAAGCTTAACACACAGAGAGAATTTTTTTTCCCCTGGTAAAATTCGAAGCAAGATCTGTTCATTTGAAAGAGAATAAAAAAGACTGGAGGCCTTTGAGAGTTGTTGTTACGTCTGCGTGGGCATGAAATTGGAATGAGCTAAATTATAACCTCACCATTTCTTTGTCTAGGAGCTAGGCTCAAAGGCTCAGGACATCCCAAACCCAAGGAGATGCACGTTACTAAAAATTATGAAACGCCTGTGATAGTTTATGAGATGTTTGAGAGAGTTGTAGGGAGGGGGGCAGAGCCCCTGACCCGGGTCAGAGAAACCAAAAAAAGTCCCTGGAACAGAGAGAGGATTGAGAAGCTGATTACGGCTGAGTATCTTGGGCACTGCCCAGCTACGTGGAAATTTCGGCTATCCATAAACACAGAGATGAAAATAAAAGAATAAATTTGTTGGCCAAGAATTTACCATCTATGTTTTTCAAAATGGAAATAGCTTTATTTGTTTATGATTATAAAAGTAACAGTTACTGCAAAGAAATTAAGGCAGTGAAGAAAAAAATGTAACCTAGAAAACAAAAATAACTTCCAACCCTAGAGACAGAGGCAACCACTGCATGTGGCTGTGCGTGTGTGTGCATGCGTACACCCACGTGCACACACAGACAACACCACTCACAATCACACAGGTGTATAGACCTGTCATCACATCACATCCAACGCTCTGCTTGTAGAAGCTTTGTGTTCCTCAGACCCAGAAGACTAATGGTTGAGATGGTTCTTTGTCGCTTCAGGGATAAGGGACGTCAGTGCAGGTAATTAATTTTAATCTTTAAAAATATTTAAAGATTTTTTATTAAAAGTCTTGATGCTGGCATATCAATATTTCTTCTATAAAATAAGATAAAGCAAGGTCGATTTATATAGCTTTAACAAAAAAAAAAAAAACCTGGTAAGTTAATTTCCTCTCGTTTAACCATTCTCCCACCAGCTTTATTGAAATATAATTGACAAATAAAAATTGAATGTCCTTGTCATGTACGACATGTTATTTTGATATGTGTATACCTTGTGAAGTGATTGCCACAAATCCTAATTAACATATTATCTGTGTGTGTGCTGAGAACATTTAAGATCAACATTTCAAGTATGCAATTGAGCAGGGGTCCTCAAACTTTTTAAACAGGGGGCCAGTTCACTGTTCCTCAGACCATTGGAGGGCCAGACTGTGGGCCCCAAGACGAGTCGGCTGCTAAGCAGGACAGGCAGTGGAGACAAAAACACTGGGCGGGCCAGAAAAATGTCCTAGGAGGGCTGCATGTGGCCCACAGGCTGTAGTTTGAGGACGCCTGCAATAGAGTATTATTAACTATAGTCAACATGCTGTATGTCAGAGTCCCAGAACTTATTTGTCTTGTAACTGAAAGTTTGTAACATTTGATCGACAGCTTGCATTTCCCCTTCTCCCAGCCCCTGGCAACCAACATTCTAATTCTACTCTGTTTCTACAGCGTTGACTTTTTCAGATTCCACATAAAAGTGCGCTGATATGGTATTTATCTTTCTTCCTCTGACTTATTTCACTTATCTTAATGCTGTCAAGGTTTTTCCATGTTGTTACAAATGATAGGATTTCCTTCTTTCTAATTGCAGAATAATATTCCACCATATAAACAATCACATATTCTTTATCTATTCATCCACTGATGGGCACTTGGCTTTTTGCCATATCTTGGATATTGTGAATAGTGCTGCAAGGGACATCCGGGTGCAGTTCTCTCTTTAAGATACTCATTTCTATTCTTTTGGATATGTATCCAGAACTGGGACTGCTGGATCATATGGGGGTTAGTCCTATTTTTAATTTTTTGAGGATTACATATACTGTTTTCCATAAGGGCTGTGCCAATTTACCTTCCCACAGACAATGTGTACGGGTTCCCTTTCTTCCACACCCTTGACAACACCTGACTCTTGTCTTTTCAGCAATTGCCATCCTAACAAGTGTGAGCTAAAATCTCATTGTGGTTTAACTTGTATTTCTCTGATAATTAGTGGTGCTGGGCACCTTTTCGTGTGCCTGTTGGCCATTTGTGTGTCTTTGGAGAGATGTCTCTTCCCTTTACCCATTTTTAATCTAATTATCTGGGGATTCCCCCCATTTGCTATTGAGTTTTATGAGCTCCTTATATGTTTTGGATATTAACACCCGTCAGATATATGGGTTGTAAATAGATTCTCCCATTCCAGAGATTGCCTTTTCATTTAGTTGATTGTTTCCTTTGCTGTGCAGAAACATTTTAGTTTGACATATTCCCACTTATATTTTTTCTTATATTGTCTGTCCTTTGGGGGTCATATCCAAAAAATCATTGTGAAGATCAATGTCAAGAAGTTTTTCCCTGTTTCCTCCTAACAGTTTTAAAGTTTTGGGTCTTCTATCCAAGTCTTTAATCCACTTGGATTTAATTTTTGTGAGTGGTGTAAGATACAGGTCCAATTTCATTTTTTTTTTTTTTTGCATATGAATATCCAGTTTTCCCATCAACATTTGTTGCACAGACTACCATTTTCCCATTGTGTATCCGTGGTACCTTTGCAATATCTATGTGTGGATGTACTTCTGGGGTCTCAATTCTGTTCTACTGGCCTGTGTCTGTTTTTATGCCTGTTCCATACTGTTTTGATTACTATAACTTTGCAATACAATTTGAAATCAGGATTCGTGATACCTCCAGTTTTGTTCTTCTTTCTCAAGATTGCTTTGGATATTTGGGGCCTTTTGTGGTTTCCTATGAATTTTAGAACTTTTTTCTATTTTTGTGAAAATTACCATTGGAATTTTACTAGGGATCACATCAAATCTGTATATCACTTTGGTAGTATGGACATTTTAACAATATTAATCCTACTGATCCATAAGAACAGGATCTTTTTATTTGCCCAAATCCTGTCAACACAGAAAAATAGGGCCTGGGCAGGAGGGGTGGGAAGTGACCACACCAGAATGGCCTCAGGGAAGCTGCTCTCAGGTTTGTGTCCCCGTGGATGCAGCTCCGAAAGGGAGCAGGGTGGAGAATGGTCACAGGTGGCAATTGGATGCCTCTGGCATACTTCAGGGTGACATTGACCCTCAGAGGGTCCCGGCCTCAGAGCAGCCACCTACCCTGCTCTATCACTTGACAGAGATTGAACTTGAATAAAGGATTGCCAAGGACCCCCATTAATTGCGAACCTTGGCAGAGCAGCTGTGGCACTGTTCAGGCACCAGGCTTCTCTCCCTGGTCTGGCCCTGAGGTCCTCTTCGCTTGGACCCCTTACCTTCAGGTCTTTTTTCTTCCTCTTGAGCGGAAATTAAGCCCACCTTGGCCTTGTGTGGTGCTCACCGTTCTTCCCCTCTTCAGGCCTTCCTGGCCTTTCTGATCCTGCTTTGACCTTTGCTTCACCTCCCCATTGCTTTCTGGGCTTGGAGTTTGGCATCAGTACAACTGGCTCTGGCCATTCCAGGGTCAGGCATCCTGTGGCCCTGAGAGCTTTCACTCACAGGGGCCCATCAGTCCCTCCTTCCTCCACAGCCTTGGCATTCCAGGTTACATTTTCCTGGGTCAATGATCTGACATCCCCTTTTTTATTTGTAAAACCAACACATCTGCAGTGCATCAGGGAAGGTGCTGATTTAAGGGCCCAAGAGAAAAGCAAAGATTGTTTTCATTACACCCAGAGAAGCAAAGAAAGACAGCAGGGCAAATTCCTCCCCATGGAAACCCCACATACACAAAAATGGAGGGAGAGGTAGCATTTTTATACTTTGTTCATCAGAGGACAAAATCAGTGGGAAAACATACTACCTACAGTGTCATTTTTCTGTGCTGTGAGAACCAGGTTTGTGGTGCCCCTTTAGGAAAAGTTGTTTTTGTTTTTTTTTTAAATAGAATTCTTGGTCATTTTCCCAGATTCTTTTTTTAAAAAACAAACAAAATCTAACCCAAGGGCAAACACACACATTCTTAATTTGAGTTGATTCTAACCAATCCAGACACATCAGTTACCAGCTCCCTCGGAGCCAGACTGGGAACTTGGCTCCTGTCTACCTCTTCTGAGGCAAAGGATGATCAAATCGAGCATCATAGCTGAAGTATTGGCAAGTGGTGGCCAATTCGCAAGGCTCTTTGGTGGAGGAGGAACTTGGCAAAGCAGAGGCACCAAGAAGGGAAAAGACAATAACTGAGCTCTGGGTATTATTTAAAGGCATCTGGGGGTAACTTGATGTGGACTCCAAATTGGCAGTCCACTTGGTTAAGAACTCAAGTTGTCACAAGAACCCCTGGGTGTGAGTGAACTTTTACTTCTTCCTTTGCTGATGAGGTGTGATTTATGGCTCACCTGTGGTCATCTCATGTTTCTTCTCATGGATCCACAGGCCTGGAGGTTAACCTGAACTCCTTCTCACCTTCTTCTACTGGATGATGATGGCCTCAGTCATACCTTAATCATATAAAGGGTGTCAAAAAGATGTGTGCGCATTTTAAGAAGGAAAAACTGTATTAAAATTGTAATACTCAATATATACAGATAACATCTGTTCTCTGATATATTGTATCTTATATTTCTTGCAATTGCAGAAGTCAAATGTGACTTGAGTATTACAATTTTAATACAATCTTTTTTCCTTTTTAAAAAATGTGTATACCTTTTTTGGAACTCTCTCTAGATTCACTAGCTTTAAGCAACAGTCCTTTGAGGAGTTCACGTGGAAAGGTGGTGATATGGAAGGTAAGGGAAACTGCCCAAAGTCAGAAGAGCAGGTGAAGGGCTGGAGCTGCCTCCTGGACAGGCCTTTCCTACAATTTACTTGCCCTTTTTGGCCTTGCTACGACTCCATGTCACTGGGGCTGCTTGAAAGACTGACTGTACCCTAGACCCCGGGTCTGGTATTGTCCAGAGAAATCTTTACTGGTAATGGATCTTCATCTCTTGTGTCAAATGGTTTTATTCCTAGCATTCCATGCTTAAGGACAAATGCTTGAAAGTTACGGTTTGGAATTAGGTAGAATAATATTAATAATTCATTTATTGAATAAATACTTACTGGGAACTAGTAATCCCACCTGGGAAATGGGATTGTGCCAGGCACTGGGGTTCTAAGAGCATTTGATATCTCTTTTCCTGGCTCGGCACCTGTAGCTCAAGCAGCTAAGGCACCAACCACATATAGCAGAGCTAGGGGGGTAGAATCCCGCCCAGGCCTGCCAAACAACAGTGACAACTACAACCAAAAAATAGCCCAGGCACCGTGGTGGGTGCCTGTAGTCCCAGGCTGAGGCAAGAGAATCGCTTAAGCCCAGGAGTTGGAGGTTGCTGTGAGCTGTGATGCCATAGCACTCTACTCAGGATGATAGTTTGAGGCTCTGTCTCAAAAAAAACAAAAAACAAAAAACAAAAAACCTCTCTCCCACCTGCCTTCTCTCTTCTAGTTAGATGTCCCTTACTGCCAGGTATCCCGTCATATTCTAGAAAGAAGGTAAGAGGAGGTGACAGTGAAGCAAGAGGGGATGAGCCATCTCCTTCCCTATCAGCTGAGCCTCTAATGTGGGCTGAGCCAGTGGCAGTGCAGGACACAGGGTGGGTTTGGAAACGCAGGCATAGTCCTGCCCACACAGTCTCCAAGTGGCCTCTGTAGGTATTAAACACACACACTTATAAATACATATTGAATTAAACATGGAGACAATTGCTATAGCTCTAGGGAAAAGGGAATTATGAAAAAGAATAGGGGACTTCCTTTAAACTGGGGGGATGGTGCTCTTGCTGAGAAAATTAAATTTAAGCAAAAATTTAACAGAACAGAGAATGTTCTGTTGGGAATGGAGTCTCAGGCACAGGGAATAGTAGGTATGAAGGCTGTGGGGTGGGGGTGGGGGTTGTGTGTTTCATCCTGTGAGAGGAACATGATCAAATGTAAAAGGTTTGTGGGAAAAAGGGAAGTAGAGAGGAAAAGAAGAAGGCGAGGGACATGGGAGTGAGAAAAAGAAGAGAGAGAGAGACGTAGGGTGGGAAAGGAAATGAGAGGAGCAGCCTTGAGAAGTGTGGTGTTGGGTGTCATCATCCCAGGCCTTATATGGCATGGGAGACGGCCGGGGGGTGGGGTTCAGAGAGCTACATCCTGCAAGGACACCCTGTGAAGGACAGCCACACTCCCTCAGAGCTGGCTCGAGGCGGAGATTCTGGGCAGAGGACAAGCATGGGGATGTTGTTCATCATCTCAGCCAGAAGTCAGAGGACCTCTTATAGGGCATGGATTTGGGCTCTGCTCCAGGAAGCTCCAGGCAGCTCAAGGTTCAGAGACCTTGATAAGAGAGGCTCCTCTTAGCTCTGCCAAACAGAGGCCTCATGTCCCTCCCCCCAGGGACACTGACACCAGATGCCTGCAGCATGCACAAATTCCCAGAAAGCCCGGACCCACCACAATCTGGTTGTGCAGATAAACAAAAGCCTAGTCTTTTAAACTCTGAGCTTAGAGACTAATTAATCATCATTTAGTACAATAACTATAGATTTCATCTTAAAATAATTATATTCCTTTTTTACAAATAAAAGATAAGGATTTGATTAAAAGCTGGAGTGAAAAATTATCTAAAACTTGGAAATAAGGCAAAAGAAGTATGTCATTTCAACATCACAGTGGAGCATTATCTAACAGGAGCTCCCCAGGATGATGTGGGCACACTCATCTCCACTGGGCTGGCTGTCTTCTGTGCTGTGTAGCACAGAATCTACGAGGGACATGCACATCCCATAGCCCAGTTATGTGTCCTGAAGCACAGCTCACGTGTCTCTCCCACTTCTCAATCTGGCATGTCACTGCCACATCATACTGTAAACCCAGTGAATTCAGCTTTCCATTAAATCTCTCTGAAGTATTTTTGCCCTTTTCTATTAGGCCTTATTTCTAATTTAGTATTTGATGTCAACTTTAATTTTTGTTTGGATGAGTTACTCAGCTAAACAAATCTGTTTCTTGTCCAAAAAGTAATTATGAGAATGAAATTGGTCCCCCAAAGACATATTATTTACTTGAATCACTTTATAAGGTGGCCACAGAGAGGCGAGGACAGGAGCTGCATCTCTTTCTACATGCAAAGGGACTGGTGGAAAAACACAAGCCGTCCATCCCACCGGCTTCACATTCCCCCTCAAACCGGAGCTGCCCTGCCTCATGCATTTGAAGCAGCCTTTGGGGGAGGATTGGAAAAGAAGAGAGCAATAATTTCCTGAGGCACAAGCAGAAGTTGGAGGTAAAATTTAATTTGGGTAAGGCTTACTCCCACCACATTGATTGATTTGGGAAATGAATTGAGCAAATTGGCCATTGGCTTGGGAGTTTCAGATATAACCTGCATGTTGGACTACAATTCCAAGACATCTGACAGCTATAGCTATCAATGCTATAAATTTTGCCCCAAATCCAGCTAGTCAGCCACCTGTGTTTCTTGGTGTCATTGTTGAGGGTTTTACTGGATCACTGCATGAATGCAGAGAATCTTTTGGTATAGAACACCAATGTTACCAGTTGAAAATGACAATTTTTATCCCCCTGTAAGTGAACTAACAGGATGTTTGGGTGTGGTATGATCAAAACTACACCCAAGGTCATAATCTCTCTGGGTATAGTTTCTTCACTGATGAACTAGAATTAAAAATATCACTGAAGACTGAATGCTTGTATCCCCATTCCCCTCCCAAATTCATATGTTGAAACTGAAACCCCAATGTAATGGTATTAGGAGATGGAACTTTTGGTACATGATTAAGTTATAAGGGTGTAGCCCTCATGAATGAGATTAGTGCCCTCATATAAGGAACCCTACAGAGCCAACTTACCCCTTTCATCATGTGAGGACAGTGAGAAGGTTTTGTCTACAAGCCAGACAGTGAGCCCTTACCAGACACCCAATCTTCCAGTGCCTTGATCTTGGACTTCCCAGCTTCAAAAACTATAAGAAATAAATTTCTGTTGTTTATAAGCTATCTAGTTTATGGTATTATGGTGTCTGGTTTATGAAAGATACTCACCTTGCTTCCCTCGTGTGGGTGTTAGATAAAAGAACAAAACTTTACCCTACGTAGTGGTGTGACAGAAACTATAAAACTATAGGGAAAGCTCCCATTTGATAGAGTAAAGAAGAGAAAACATTTGGTAGTCACTGGCCCTTAGCAATAGTGGGATCCTCCCAGGCAGGCTTCACAGAAGCTCTGCCCTGGGGGTTGTGAGAGCTGCTTCCTTGACCGTTTTTCTCTGAGGCTCCATCTGCAGTGGGCCCTGTGGAGGATTCAGTCTCTGGGGGTAAGTATAACTTTCGTAGAATTCATCCCACTCTTGCAAGTTGGAGGCCTCAGTTTAGCTTTATAATCACAGGCTTTTAAGGTCAAGTTCATTATTTCTCTAACCATTGCTTTAAAAATGTACAGTTTGCTTCCAGTTGGTTCCATGTGCCAGAAACAACACTCCATATTCTTTCCCAAGCATATTCCTCCCTCAAACCTGCTGTATTTTCATGGCTCCCAGCATATGTAATGCACGTATATTGAGACAAACTGAATCAACAGGTTAAGAAGGCAATATTCTTAATCTGCCCTTTGTCACAGGTCTGAGCCTCTTTTACTAAAAAGCCCTAAGGAGATTTTGCTGTCCAAGCCTTTTTATGGTCTTATCTCTCACTGTGCAGGGTCTTTCTGACACCCTAAGGCCCTTAGTCTCTGGATTCTTTCTGGTCCTTTGGCTCTCTGCTTGTAAACCAGACAAACTTGCTTGAACTTATCTCTGTGTTGTAATACTGTAATACCTTGCTGAGCTCAGCAATATGTACTATCTCTCTGGATTGTTCTAACATCTTCTCCAGAGCCCCTGCCTCGGCATGTGTGCAGTCTGCCTCCAAAGCATTAACAGTTTACTTTAATGCATGTTTTGCCATCACGTCATGTGGGTCCCCATCACTCCTCCTGCTGCCTGATTTAGCCAGTACAACACAACTTTTGTCTTCTGAATATGAAGTATTCCATTTTGCAGGAGAATTTTTGTGCTGTTTAGACCATAGTAACAAAAAGACTCAAACATGTTATGGCCTAACACTTGAACATTTATTTCCCACTCATAGACTACTCCAGGGAGGGTCC
This sequence comes from Otolemur garnettii, assembly GCF_000181295.1. Classification (NCBI taxonomy): domain Eukaryota; kingdom Metazoa; phylum Chordata; class Mammalia; order Primates; family Galagidae; genus Otolemur; species Otolemur garnettii. The sequence goes on from NW_003852420.1 coordinate 11,103,985, forward strand.
GATTAGGATGTGTGTCCACACGCATGTGTGGGTTTCTGCTTCACACATCCATTTTAGGAAACTAGGTTTCATGTGTGCCTGGGAGGATAGGGCCCCATCCATTAGCTAGAAGAGAAAAGATGATCACATATGGGCAGTTGTCATGGGCCAAGACCAGAAGCCATAAGCATAGCTTCAGCTTGCCTTCCATTGGGTGGAACATGGTCACATGACCACAGTAACTTCAAAGGAAGCTGGGAAATGTAGTCTCACTGTGTGTGCAAAAAGAAGAAATGGATTTTTCGTTAACACCAAGCAATATCGGCCATAGTGCCCCTTTCACAGATACTTCATCCTTAACATGTGAAAGGAGGTCTGGCCTTCCAAGTTTATGGGGAGGAGAAGGTGACACAATGTTGTGGGACAACACCTTGACATGCTAAGCATAGGTGAGCTACCTTAGCATAACAAACACCAGGCAAAACAAACTTGAATAGAGACTGTCTCCACCTAGAATACAGTAGTAATTTTTCCCCCTTGTTTTAGAATGGTGTTTTTCAACCTCTTTTTATCTAATGGCACACTTGAACTTCCTCAGCACACTTAAATTATGTTGATCAAAAAAAAAAAAAGAGTAAAAAAAAGTATATACTTTCTGTTCTTTGAACTTTTCTTTTGCAAATAATTAATGAGCTTTAAAATTATTTGCAGCTCACCTAAGATTGTCTCACAGGATGGCCGTGTGCCATGGCACTCCAGATGAAAATCACTGCTTTACACTATTCCTTTATGGAAAAGGCTGCCTTCTCTATTTCCATATGTTATTTAATGAGAACTAACCTCCATACATGTGTTTATACACAATCATGCACACCTTACATGTAGCAAATAATTTCCTGCTATCTTTCATAAGTTGACATTGAGGGAGAGTGTCGGCCTCTTACACGAGAGCTCTCACGATAGTATGATGGGGGGGCCATTTCCACAGTAGAAGATGTGAGCTAGCATGATGAGCTGCTGCTGCTTTTGCAGCTTGGCTGTTTGTCTGTGCCCCCACAGCTGTGCCAGCATGGGCTGTGTCTTTAAAAAAGGGCTGGTGGTAGAACCCAGCCATGTGGGGAGATGTTTTCAGAGTGAATGTTGGGGAGCCCAAGCATCCCAGTACTCTTCAATCTGAGGCAGGACCCAGGGAACGCAGAGGTGGAGGGATGCCTTCTGCCAGCTTGCTGGGATGAGGGAGGGAGGCATCGACTCTGGACACACCTGAGGAGTTCACAAGATTTAGTGGTGGAGGAGAGGAGCTTTGTAAATGGCAGGTGGACAAGCATTTGATTGTGTATCTTAGTGTGCATTTGAAGGATAAGAAGAGACTTTTGTGGCTTGCAAGGTCATTTGTAAAAGGTGGATCTCATTTCGTTCTTTTGATGACAAAACAAAGCTTTCAGTAAGAGCCCTTTTCTTTCTTCTTGGGCTACATTAGCACAAAAATTGAATGGCTTTGGCTAGCTTCCCAGAACAAAATGAGGGGTGTGTGTGTGTATGATACTAAATCATCTGAGATTCTTGTCTTTTCTTCAAGGTCATCAAGGGTACACGGAAATAATGACTATTTTCAATTATTTATCCATTTTTTAAGGACAAAATGAAGTATGCAACTTTAGTCTGATACTATGCTTTTTTTCCTAAATATGTGCATTGTGTGTGTGTGTATTTAAGAAGTAATCATCCTGAAAAAAAAAATAGATGGGGTAAATTAGTATCCAAGGAGATGTGACTGCTTATGTCAGTAATGACATTACTGGTGAGTTAGTATTAATATTGATGTTAATATCAACCTTTATTGCTATAAATACTAATATTAGATATTAACAATAGAGTGAATAACCTCCAATGAGTAGACCAACCCTGAGATTTTAAGATTTTATAATACTTTGTTATTCCTACTAACTTGCCCCTTAACCTACTATATCACATGCTCAAAGCGCTTTCTTCATATTTACACCAATTTGCTCATGGTCAGAGGAGAAATAGCATTGTAGGTGGAAGGGACAGCCTATGCAAAGGCCTAGAAGTGAAACTGAGTCTCTGATGGCAAGGGGAGTCTGGTGGGACTTGCTCCTCCTGTCATGAACTCACCTGGGCTCCCTGGTTGAGAGTGGGACTGGGAGGCAGCCCAGTGGTGCTCTGTGTGGACTTTGTTTCGGGTCTCAATATGAAGATGGTTCAGTCAAGCAGGAGTGCACACAGGAGAGGGTGAGGTTTTCCTTTGGGCCAGACCTGGGGCTCAATGGGGCCGTGCTCAGAAGCCTGCAGCCTTCTGGCCCGGACCTTTCAACCTTTTAGCACAACCTTACCTTCTTTTTTTTAATTTAATTTAATTTTTTTTTTTTTTAGAGACAGACTCTCAGTTTTTCACACTCAGTAGAGAGCTGTAGCGTCACAGCTCACAGCAACCTCCAGCTCTTGGGCTTAGACAATTTTCTTGTCTCAATCTCCTGATTAGCTGGGACTACAGGTGCCCACCACAACGCCCGGCTATTTTTCTGTTGTTGTTGCAGTTTGGCCGGGGCCAGCTTCGAACCTGCCACCCTTGGTATATAGGGCCAGCGCCCTACTCACTGAGCCACCACCACCACCCCAACATCCTTACCTTCTTTAGGAGGATCAATAAGGCTGGTCTTATTGGTGAATGCCATTAGTGATGTCAGCCAACCTAGATAACTCTTTAGATAGTTTCTGTTATCAAAACTTAGTCAATGCCACGAGCAACCTTGAAATTCTGCTCAAGAAATGATAGAAAGGCAGCACCTGTGGCTCAAGGAGTAGGGTGTCAGCCTCATATGCTGGAGGTGGTGGGTTCAAACCCAGCCCAGGCCAAAAACTGAAAAAAAAAAAAAAATAGAAAGACAAATAGGAATGGATATTGCACTCTTGGAACTTAAGGCCTACCCCAGGGTTTCGATACCAACATTCCACACCATGGCTTTCAGGTACAGAATTTCATAAATTTGTACATGTGCACAAATCCCCCCAGGACAAGGACTCTCTGGCTTTCATAAGATTCTCAAAGAGGTCCACTGGTTGGTGCAGAGGCTGGACATCAGCAGTTCAATCCTTGGTTATGTCACCACTGTCCTCACATGAAAATGAAACAGTCAGTTGCTTCTTCCATGCCCTCTACAGAGGGGCCCAGGTCTTGGCCTCCAAGCTGGCTAAGGATTTCCCTTCTCCCCTCCCTCCCTCCTATTCTTCCCCCCTCACTGTAATTATAAGTGCCATGCCCTGTCTTTGTTAAATGTGCTGTTTCATTTATACGCATTTCTGTCAGGGGTTCCTGAGACCCTCAAGTCGTCCAGGTCAACCTGGTCTGGTCACTCATTAGAACTAGCAAGCTGGGCCAAGTTGAAGGGAAAGTAAAATAAGAGGAAATGGAAATAAAACAGCCGGGACTCCAAGGTGTGTGGGTGGTAGTGGTGGGGAGCACAATTTATTTGTTATTTGAAATGAAGCATAGACTTTCCCAGATATATTGTCAGAGAGTCGCCTCCTGAGTGAGAGGAGACCCCACACAAAGGCAGTGGACCACGTTTCACCCTAGCTCCGCCTATAATTATCTAAAAGAGTTTTTCATTGGTTCCCCCAGGTCCTGAGGTATTCTTGTCTATTTCTTATTGGCTACAGGTTACCTTGGTTACTACACGTGCCCATTTTCCTTTACACATTAACAATAATTGTTACCTGCTATTTTCCAGGTATTGTGGTAACTAGCAATCTTACCATGTTTGTGACCTTTGCTGCGTACATTGTTCTGTAACTGTAACCATTACTGCACTTTGTGTCACAGCTGGAAACTGTATTTTGTGGAAAATAAATCATACTTGATCAGTTGAGTCACAAGTTTCCCTAAACTCATTGTTTACTGCAGGACCCTTTTTAACTTTCTTATCTGGGAGACCAGACTTTTCTCCTTCTCCCCCTCAGCCCCTTTCTATACCTAATCAATTTCCAGATGTGTTATTTCCTTTGAACTGAGCAATATTGTTGGAGATGGACAGAGAAAGATATCCCCCAAATTTTCAGAGCAGAGCCTGAAGAGTTAATTGACCGGCATGCAGACCCAAGTAAGTTAGAGGCACAGCCAGAAATAGAACATTTCCCTTTCTGCTTCCTGCCACACTACACCTTTGTGTACTTTTTTTTTTTTTTTTGACAAGGAGTCAGATTTTATTTTAAGCCATTCCAAGGCCCTTAACCAGCATCTCCTTTTAATTATGCCACTTACAAACTGAATGTGTTATGGTTGCCACGAGGAGATTTGACCACTTAAATCCCTCTGGAGGAAAGCTTCAAAACTGGGATTTTAATTGGATTGGCTGAAGATAAATCAAGCATAACCACATGTGAATTTTAAAAATGATTCTCTTTTATTAGGCAGATAGAGTGAGCTTTTACCCTGCACATTATGGTCAATAATTGTCTCCTATTCCCAACATTTTTCATATTCTTTTCTTTTCCTCTATTTGTCTACTTTGCTGGAGGTTCAGTGCTTCAGGGAGTGGAAACTTAGATTGTTGCACTGAACTCAATGTGTAAAAATTGCTAAATTTCCTTTAGTTTGCACCTCTGTGTACTCTTCTCTTTCCTACTCATATACAGCAGAACCAAACCTATAACACTAAGCAGAGCCTCCAAATATGGATTAAGAGCTGTGTGCATAGCCCAGCACTGGTCCAGAGGAGGAAGAGCAATAATGGCTAATGTTGACAAGTCCCAACCCTTCAATGTCCACAGCACTGTGGAGCCCCTGATGGAGGTGACAAAACCCCTTCCTCCACGTGATTATTGGCAGGCAACTCTTGCCTGTTTGGTCACCTTCTGTAGGTGCCAGATCTTCTTGGTATAAAGTCAAGTAGGAGCTGAAAATATGGTAGGTTGTTCGACATAGTGTGGACAGTCCTGTGGATAATTAATATCAAATAGCACAGTGGACCAAGCAGAGTCGGCCCAGTTGGCAAATGAGTCTTCCTTATGTGCTGAGGGCTGTCATTTATGGTACAGGACAGTTGGTAGGGTGGGTGTGGGGTGAAGGTCGCCCCAGAGCCCCTGTTTCTGAAAGATCTCCATTCTGGATGAACCTGGGGAGGGATACCTTAAAGAAGAAGGAGCTCACAAAAGAGAAGCAGCCCTGTGGGAGAAGGTGGTGGTGTTAGGTAGATAGCTAAGAATCAGCTCTCCTGGGGAAGGAGGACAATGGTAGGCCCCCCAGATCCCCAGTTCAGTGCCACCCACCTTTATTCTATCCCAAGTGATTACTCATACCTGGGGAGGAGGGACCAGCCTACCAGTCTACCAATCAGAATTCAGTGTGCCAACCGCAAAAGAATATAGAAGACCCTCTAGACCAGCCATTCTCAACCTGTGGGTCACGACCCCTTTGTAACAATGAAAATACATCCTGCATATCAGATATTTACCTTAAGATTCAAAACAGTAGCAAAAGTGCAGTTATGAAGTAGCAACAAAAATAATTTTATGGTTGGGGGATCACCACCACATGAGGAACTGTATTAAAGGGTCATGTCATTAGGAGGCATTAGGAAGGTTGAGAACCACTGCTCTAGACTGACAACAGACACACTAGAGTCTGGAAGGTGACCTTGAACAGCCTTAAGACCAATAATCAAGTCATCAGCTTAAATCTACACTGTAGTCTTCCCACTCCCCGCCCCCAATGACAGGGCCCACGGAGAGGCTCATGGGAGGTCAGCAAGCCCAGTAAGGCTCAGGTTTCAAGGTGCCCTCTGAACCATGAGGTAGGCCTGCTCCAGACAGTATAAAAGAGAATCAGTGACCACAATCCATGCCTTTTCTCTGTCACAATGCTGGGGACCACTTCCTTGTCTATGGCAAACGTATCTTGCTCTATAATCCTATATCTTGCTCTTACTCTGTAAACCTATCTTTTCTCTTTCTCAATAAACATTGTTTCATGCTTGCCTTACTTTGGGGTGTATGGTCATTTTTCAACCAACAGTGTTCCAAGAACCAAGGACCCAGCCAGCTGCCTGAAACCTTGACATTTTAGGATGCAGACAGCTGCCTTGAAACCCCATAGTAGCAGCGAGGCAAGAAAGTGAAAGCAGAACTATAAGAATCTGTCCTAGCCGCCCTGTGTAGGCCTCAGCCAAGCCACAGGCATTTCTGTTGTCTGTATGTTCCTTCCTTGATATAAGTGGGGCCTAGATTGTAACCTAGTAACTTCCCTGGACTTCTGTTGCCTTTGAGGGCAGGTGGTCAGACCAGTCTCAAGGACCAGGCGAATCTGACCTTCCCCCTTGAGCCCAGGACCTTGAGGATGATGTCATGTCTCTCTCTGTTTTATGACCCTCACGTGCACTCCCACCCTGAAAAGTGGATATAAGAGAGGCAAGAGATTGAGTTGGGGTGGGGGGCGCTTGGTTTTGGAGACACACTGGAGTTCTGAGGTCCCCCCTGGCCGGAATAAACCCACTTCCTGTAATCAACTGGTGCCTGGAGTTTTCTGTCTGCGTTGGTTTCCTGCTAGAGCAGAGGCTGGAACTCTGAATATAGGCTCCTGAGCCTGGGGCCTGGGAAGGAGGAGGGCAGCTCAGGGCTAGAGTGATACATCTTTTTCCCTGGAATTTGCCATAGGAATTATACTCAAATTAAATCAGGCTAAAATAGCCTGATTATTGCTATAATACAGAAGGTGCCCCCCAAAGTATACACATTTTAAGGAAGGAGAAAACTATTGAAATGGCAATAAATCCTCAATATATACTGATAACAAAAGATGAATACCAGTCATGTTGAGCACCTCTTGTAATTGCAGAAGTCCAGTATGACTGTGACTTGAGTATGACAAATTTAATATAGCTTTTTCCTTCCTTTTTACCCTCCCCCTCTTTTTTTTTTTGAGACAATAGTCTCACTTGGTTGCTCTGGGTAGAGTGCCATGGCATCATGATAGCTCACAGCAGCCTCAAATTCCTGAGCTCAAGTGATCCTCCTGCCTCTCAAGTAGCTGGAACTATAGGTGCCAGTGATGATATCTGACTAGTTTTTCCATTTTTTCTTTTTTTTAAAGCAGAGGTAGGGTCTTGCTCTTGCTCAGGCTGGTCTCAACTCCTGAGCTCAAGCCATCCATCTACCTGGGCCTCCCAGAGTGCTAGAATTACAGGCGTGAGGCCCTCTTCCTGGCCAGTTTTTTCTTTCTCAAAATGTGTGTACATTTTTTTGGCCCCCTGTTTATTTGCAATATTTCCAGTATGCTATGTGATAATAGGACCACCCTCTAGTCCCACTGCATGCAGGCAAGCTAATGGACTCAAAAAAACCTGTGATTTGACTATGTATGTCCTTTCTGATTTAAGTAGGAAAAATTCCAAGAGCCATAGGTGGTCTTTCAGGCGCCCCTGAAAAGGCTGGGGAGCTCAATGCAGGTAGGAGTGAGCTCATTTCTTTAGCAGACTGGAAGACCTATTCTAGAATTTCTCATGAACTCAAATAACAAGAAATACTCTGTCAAACCAGGATATGAATTAAGGTGGCTAAACTGACGTTTCTTTTTTGAGTGTAATATACCACCAAAGCTTAATAAAATGAACAAATATGCTCTGCAGTCTTTAAGTCAACTCGAGACATTTCTTAATTCCCTACTCTGTACAGAATGGCACTCTGTGAAAAAAATTTCAGGAAAATTCTGTAGTGGGGGATGAAGGGAGGAGGAAGCCTGAAGACAGGGATGGTAACTTTCCATTTGTGGTCGTTCCTTTTTAGCCTGGCAAATCAAGGGGAAGCTGGAATTTGACAGTTAAAAATGAAAACATGTTTAAAACCTACCTTGACATTCTCTGAAGTCCTTGTTTCTAAAATTCAACAGCCCTGGTGGAAGAAATTACACTCCAACCTGGCTTCGCTTGGTCCCTAAGATACTTACTAACTGTTTGGAAGAAGCATTTTTTTTTTCAGCAGTCCTAACTCAAGTGGCCCACGAGGGTACACAGTGGTGGCTGTCACATAAATTCAGGGACAAACTCAGTAGAGGAATTCAATATTCTGATGCTTTCCATCAGGCAAATAGACACTGAATAGATGAAAGATTTGCTTTATGCTGGGAAGATAATTTATTTTGTTATGCCCAGGAGTTCCCCCAGAGACCACACCACCAGACAAATCGAATTAGGGAGGAGTCCTTTTATTGAAGAGCTGGATGGCAACTGCCTCAGTGTCCCAACCTGGGGTTTCTGAGTGCAGCCCCAAGTTGACTGAGGCTCTGACTTCTTTTTTTTTTTTTTTTTTTTGAGACGGAGCCTCAAGCTATCCCCCTGGGTAGAGTGCTATGGCATCACAGCTCACAGCAACCTCCAACTCCTGGGCTCAAGCGAGTCTCCTGCCTCAGCCTCCCAAGTAGCTAGGACCACAGGCGCCCGCCACAACGCCCGGCTATTTTTTGGTTGCAGCCATCGTTGTTGTTTGGCGGGCCCGGGCTGGGGATTCGAACCCGCCACCTTAGGTGTATGTGGCTGGCGCCTTAGCCGCTTGAGCCATAGGCGCCGAGCCGAGGCTCTGACTTTTATAAGGCAAAATTTTTCCAGAGGGTCAACAAGCACAATTACAACAGCAAAAACAACAGTTAGGGGAAATCATGAGGGGTGAAAACAACAAGTAGGGGAGATCATGAGGGCATGGCAGCTTAATTTACACAATGTTATGTTCAGGAAAGCACTTGGGCATTTTTACAAAACAAATACAATCTACAATGTCCTTAGGTAATGTAGGGAGGGGGACTCACAGGTGAGGGTCATAAACAACATGATGATAAAAAGTGATAATCACCAAGGATATAATCATGAGTGCAGTCAGTAACTTACATCACTAATAATTTTAGCTGAATGCATTCACAGATATACAATGGGAGGGCAAACAAGAGGAACCAGTTTCGCAGGTATTGGTTCAATGTAAACATTTCACTTTGTATATTGAAGCAGTATCCTGAACCCCATAAATGCATCAATGTACAAAGTTATGATTTAATAAAAAATAATTAATAATAAAAAGAAAAGGAGTAAACCATAAAGTGGAATCAAACTTGCTCTTTTATCATATACAGATGACATGAAGACCACCTTAACATAATCATGAGGGTTGTTGTCACAAGTGTAGTTAGTGACTTTCTACACAATACTAATAATTTGAACAGTTCTAACCAGGTACACTTAAGATACCGTGCAATGGGTGGGGAGCCAAGTGGAACCGGTTTTTTTGAAATGCAATAAAATGTAGCAAAACAACAGAATGGAATCAGCCAGCTTTTCCTTCCCACTGATTCTCTGGAAAAAGAACTATATCAAAATGGAGTTAGGCTTGCTTTTCTTTCACCTTAACAATTTGATAGGCAGTTTCAGCAATGTGGAGGCATATGCAGTATTACTCAATAGTAACCAGCTCTACATAATATTATAAAGTTGATTGAGTTTGCTTTTGGGACCTTCAGCCCCATCCTCTGTGCCATTCCTTACTTCTAGGTGCCTTGCAAACCAGTCTACAGGACACTGGCTATGGGGACCTATCTGTCAAAAGCTGCTCTCTGATGTGACACTTCTGTGACCCATTCCAGCCAGTTGCTCCCACCACTTTTCTCCATCTTCTGCTCCAAATCCAATCCAGTGGCTGAATATTACTATGTTCTAGCTTAATTCTCCTGCACTTAGAGAACATACTCTTTAAGACCTTGGCACTTTGAATTCTGTTGAAAATGGCTTTCTACCCCAGCATATAGTCAATTTTAGAACATGTTCCATGTGCAAAGAATGTGCATTCTACAGTTGCTGTCAGTAGTTGTGAGCCAAAACCTCCCTCTACCATTATAGGTTTGTCTATTTCTTTTTTTGGTGCTGTCACTATTTGCTTTACATATTTTGAAGCTATGTTATCAGCTACATAGAAGTTTGGAATTGTTTTATTGACAATTGTTGGGTTGACTCTTATCATTATGAAATATTCTTTATTATCTCTAGCAATGGTCTTACCTGAAAGCCTACCTTAAGCAATAACAATATACCCACATCCTTGGTCTTTTATTTAAGGTGCTCATAATTAAATTTTACTATCCTCTTGCTTTTAATCTTTTTGTATCTTTATCCTTAAGGTGTGTTTCTTGTAAGCAATAGTTTTGTTAACCTAATTTCACAATCTGTGGGATAGAGTAGAAGGTTAATAGTGCTGGGCATTAGGGATAATGTAACCTGGGGAAAATCTAAGCATCACTACTGGCCCTGAGTACTGAAAACAATACTCACTAGACACAGCATTCTGTCCCAACCTTAAGTCATATACCAACGGTGATAAGGAAAAAACAAGACAGAAATGTAGTAAACAGAATGTGTTAAGATCAATCATGCAAGAAATAAAGAAAAATTACTTGCCTTTTAACCTTGACTCTCTCTTTGAAGCTTCTGCTGTGCTGTATTTTCTTAAGCCTGACTTCAATAAAAGCCTGTGAGGATCATTGGGAGGGACTACACCCTTGCCTCTCCTTATGGAGGGCTTGGGGTGTTCACCTCCTGGGGTCCCTCAGTTCAATGCAAAGTGAACTGAGTAGGTATTATTATTTTTGCATCAAGTCACACAGACAACAATCTTTGTCTTTTAATCAGAATGATTCTATGTCTTCATATTTAATGACATATTTGAGTTTTAGTCTATTGTTCTACAATTTAGTTTCTATTTAGCCCACTTCTATTTGTTCCTTTTTTTCACATTCTTAACTTCTTTTTAACTAATTAATTATTTTCACTATTTCATTTTGTCCCTCTGTGGGCTTGATAATTACACAATTTTTTACTTTTTTAAAACATCCTTAAAATCACAGCATTTATTCTTGAGTTAAATCTAACATGCATTAATATTTTACCCCTCTCTGGACAATTCTTAGAACACTTTAACTCCATTTATCTCTTTCTCTATTCTATTTTATAAAGTAGATTTTAAAATTAAACTTCTGGTTTTTTATTCTTTTTACCCATCTTTTTATAACATTACATCCTTTTTGTGCGTTTTCCCGTCATTTGGCATACAATTTAAAGTAATGTTTTTCAAGGATTTCTGACGTCTATGTTCTAAGCCTCTGCGTGTCTAAAATTGGCCTTCTCTTTCCTTCCCACGTGAATGACAATTTCTCTGAATATAAAAGGTGGCATTCACAAACTTTAATCCTATTGATGATCTGATTTTGTTTTTAGAAATGAGATTTATAGGATTCTTTCTTTCTCTCTCTCTCTCCCTTTCTCCCTTTCCCTCTTTCTCTCTTTCTTTCTTTCTGAAACAGAGTCTTACTCTGTCACCCAGGCTGGAGTGCACTAGCATGATCATACCTCATTGCAGCCTTAAACTCCTGGGCTCAAGAAATCTTCCTGCCTCAGCCCCCGTATCTGTTTATACCATTTAAGTGCCAAGCTCTATGCCAAGAATACAACAGAGAAAGAGATAATTACTGATTTCAAGGAGTCTAAAGGAGTGTGCTTGATAAATCACACTTGAATGGGTTCAAGGCCATCATATAGGAAAGATAGGGCAGCGTGAGATCACAGAAGAAGAGCACAAAGTCCAGAAGAGGGCCTCAGGTAAAGCTTCCTGAATTAAGATCCAGGAGTTTCTACACTGTAAGAATTTCTGGTTATTAATATTACTTGTAAATCTAGCCTCTGCTTTTCTGAAAGCAGTCATGATCATAATTGTAACAAACATATATTTGTGCCCATGGCTGGGACCTCTCCCAGATGACATGAGGAAGCCTGTATTCTGAACCAGTTAGTCCAGGAGGAGGATATCTGAGTTACACCTGCAAGAGGAGATGAAATTTAATATTATTTGTGGCAATCAATGGCTGAATGGTTGTTCAATGGTCTCAGTGCAGTCAGTTGACTACAGAGTCAAGGATTTCAAACTGAGCAGTAACACCCACTCCATCCTCCAAAGATTTGCTGAAACATATTTCTGTGGCCTGATCAAGCAGAGTGTGATAAATGACTTGTGTGATATTTTCAAATACTCTTGGAGGCAGCCGAGCATGACATCTTAGCTTGCACATTTTTCACCTTCCTCCCCCAGCAATGCTTGTTTACAAAGATTGATGAGGCTAAAACAAAGAATAAAAATTATTGTTTGTCTTAATTTGGTTTTTCCCAGAAAAAGACCTTGAGAGAAGGATTTAGGTGCATGCTGGAAATTTGAAAGGTGCAGAGAACACCAGCATGGGATTGAGACAACCAGACAAGGACAGGAAGGAACCAATTAAGGGGGTGTTATTAGGACAGCTACCACAATGGGCAACTGAAGCTTCATCCCAATAGGGAAGTCGGGTAGCAAGAGCAGACAGAGCACATGCCTTAGAGTTAGCTCACCAAGAGCCAAATTATTTGGGATATTTATACAAGGGTTGAGAGCTTCTCCCAGAAAAGATAATACTAGCACCTGCAGCTGGTTGATGATGAGTGTGAGCAGAGGGGCCATCAGGGGACTTTGAGAGAGACCTCACACAGACATGGACTGGGACTTCTGACGTTGTAAAGCCCATGAACCTGTCCACTCCTGGTTTTTCATGTTCTTTGGCCAGTGCACATAGCATAATTTCTGCAAATGAAAAAAAATTTTTTCAGTTTTTAGATCCTTGAAATAAAAGACATACACACGTTTGAAGAGTTCAAGTTACATCATCTCTACCCTCGTCCTGGACTATAGAGCCACTCATGGGCAATCCAAGATGGTTGTTAGAGCCACCTTTTCTAACCCAGTCTGCCTTTTCTCCTGAGCTGACTAACTTTATCCCTGTCTGCTCAGCCCATTTTCAACCAAACTGTGTGTGTGTGTGTGTGTGTGTCTGTGTGCGTGCGCGCGCGTATGTGAAATTCATTCTTTCATGGAGCAAGCAGTTACTAAGAAGTTCCTCTGTGCTCCCAGCAGGCTGTAAAACGTCATACAGTTACAGTACATGGTGTTCTTTCACTGTTCCCAAGCAGGTTCCCCACCCCCAGCACCCAGCAGATTCCTGTTGCCACAAATCCACAGTCATGTGCACTCTCTCCACTGCTCTTAGCCCTAAAACTATGGGCTCAAACTCTGGAATTTCCCAAAACCAGTTCCTCAAACTTTCATATTTGTCATCATAAGCTATATGAAAATGATGCCAAGAATGTTTGGAATAATAAGGTAGAATTCACGGCTATTTCAAACTTTGTGTTATAAAATTATCATTTATTTTATAAAATATATTTGCATTACAAAATGTACCTTCTTGCTAAATGTCTACAGGATAGCTCTCTAAGAAATTAAAAAATCTAAAATAGTAAAAAAAGTATAAAATACTCAACCATGAGAAAAATAACAAAAAAATCATGAGTCGGAAAGATGAATATATGCAATCTATGTTCTCAAAGGAAACTGAAACATAGCTAGAACTAATAACAAAAGATTAAGCAAGTTTTATGTATACTCTCTTGAATAATTATTGGATTAATAAGGAAATCAAGACATTTGGAAAAACCTAATTGAATAATAAGAATGGGGATCATTCATATTTAAAATTATGAATAGAATTGTTCTAAATAACTCAAAACATAAAAGCAAAAATAAATAAACCATCAGGGAAAAACAAATTATGGAACAAAAAGGTAATGAATTCAAGAAAGTTTCTTTGAAAAGAATTAGTAAAATGGTCTACTTATTTGAGAATTTAATTTTAAAATTCCATAATGAAAATGACAAAAAGGATAGAACTTATACAGAAGCTTAAAAAACATAATACAATAAATGCATATTTGTTTTCTAATAATTTTGGATATCTTTGAAGTGGAAATTTTAGTAAGAAATTTAGATGACTAAAAACAACTCAGTAGGACTCATCTGGCTAAATCACTTAAGGAAAAAATTAAGAAAGTTGTTCAAGAATTATCCCCTCACCCTAGACAAGCCTACTATATACTGAAACATTACAAAGCAACAATAATTAAAATTGATTCTAGGGAAGAAATAGACATGACAGATTGTGCTATCTAGACTGGTTTGGCAGCAAGGAATAAAGAAAATCTGCTTGGAATGAATTGGAAAATGAAGGAAATGTATTACATTATGCATCAGGAAGCCCATAGGAAGGTGGATCTAAGCACAGCACAATCAGCGCCTCAGGGATGTCACCAAGAAGCACGGTTCTTACCAGGTCTTCACCCGGACTCTGTGCTGGCTTTGCACATAACTTGGTCCTGGGAATGGCTGCAAAGTAACTGTAGCAGTGTCAGACATCCTATCCTGACATGCCAAGATCTACAGAAAGGAAGATTGCACACTCCTTGGAATGTCTTTCTAAGAGCTGTGGCTCACACCTGTAATCCTAGCACTCGGGGAGGCCTGCCTGAACTCAGGAGTTGGAGACTAGCCTAAGCAAGAGTGAGACCCTGTCTCTACTAAAAATAGAAAAATGAGTGGGACATTCTGGTGGGTGCCTGTAGTCCCAGACACTCAAGAGGCGGAGGTAAGAAGATCACTTGACTCCAAGAGTCTTAGGTTACTGTGATGATGCAATGGCACTCTACCCAAAGTGACAGAGAGAGACTCTGTCTCAAAAAAAAAAAAAAAAAAAAAAAAAAAGGAGTAAGAAATTTTTGCCCCTATGGAGCACCACGGTTAGGTAATTATAGACACCGGGTAGTAGATTAGTCAAACTAATTTACAGATTCTTAGACTAGAGAATCCATATCTACTTTTGATGTGTTTCAGGAGCATTTTAAATGTACCTCATATAAGTTTTATGTATTTCTTATTCAATTTATACTCAGATATTTATATTTTCTGTTGCTAATGTGAACAAAACCATCTCTGTCATGTTTTCTCACTGTTACTGTTATATTTGAAAGCTATAGATTTCTACATGTTAATTTTTATTATCTATTGATTTACCGCGTTTATAGAAATTTTCAGTTAATTCTTCTGGATTTTCCAGGTAAAGTCATATCATACCCAAAGAATTATAATTTAACCTTTTTTTTCTGCCCAATGTTTCTACCTAAAGTATCATTCTTTTGTCCCATGGAGTGGCTAATACCTCCAGTACAATGTTAAGTGGAAGAGACAATAATAGGTGTCCTCCCTGTGTCCCTAATTTGAGTATTTATTAATTCCTTTTTTAAAGTCTTTTAAGAAGCTGGGCATGGTGCCTGTGGTCCCAGATAAAAATGCCTCAGCCTCACAGGAGGCTGAGGCAGGAGGATCACTTGAGGCCAGAGGTGGAGGCTATAGTGAGCTATGATCACACTACTGTACTCCAACATGGGTGACATAGCAAAATGCTGCCTGAAAAAAAAAAGATTTCCAGAATAGGTCAAATGCCAGCATCAATATGTTAAAAATTTTCATTCGCATTTTCATATTTAAAATCTATTTGCATCAAATTGTGCCAATAGTCTTATGTTTTTAATCATTCTATTGTTGTGATTATTTTTCTTTCACCTTATCATATTCCTTTTATGCTTTGTTCCTTTTATGCTTGATTAAATTTTCTGCACATTGAGCTATTTTATTCATCATTTAAGAGAAATAGATCTTGGCTCGGCACCTGTGGCTCAAGTGGCTAAGGCACCAGCCACGTACACCCAAGGTGGCAGGTTTGAATCCAGCCCGGGCCGCCAAACAACAATGATGGTTGCAACCAAAAAATAGCCAGGCGTTGTGGCGGGCGCCTGTGGTCCCAGCTACTTGGGAGGCAGAGGCAGAAGACTCGCTTGAGCCCAGGAGTTGGAGGTTGCTGTGAGCTGAGATGCCATGGCACTCTACCCAGGGGGACAGCTTGAGGCTCCTGTCTCAAAAAAAAAAAAAAGAGAGAGAGAGAAATAGATCTTAATTTGTTAATGCTACTATTTTTTTCTAACTTAATAACTTCTGCCTTTATTATTATAAAATCCTTTCTCTTTTAGCTTATTTTGTGGGTGTTTTCCCCCTAATGTTTTGAGCTAGAGACTTAATGCATTGATTTTTGCAGTTTTAATTTTATTAATATAAATATTCAAGGCTAAAATTTTTCTCTGAGCTCTGCTCTGTTTATGTCCCACAGTTCTGATGTGTATTCTAATATCATTGTTTTCTGGAAACTGTGGGTAAACATGAATGCATTTAAAAATCCTCCAAGTATCTTGTACAATGCAGATGCCAAGTCACATCTGGGGCATCCAAAATTCAGCACGTATAAGCTCACAAGATGATGTTTACATGGAGGAATCTGGAACATACTCTCCTGAGTAAAATGTCTCAAGAATGGAGGGGAAAGTATCCAATGTACTCAGTACTTCTATGAAACCTACTTATATTTACTCACACTTTCTTATGAAAGATAGAACACAACTATAGCCCAGGATGAAGGAGAGAAATGGAGTGAGAAGAGGGGGGAGGTTTCACAGAGGGAGGGTAAAAGGCAGGACCACACCTATGGAGCATATGACAAGGGTACAAGTCAAATCTGTGAAATGTAGAACATAGGTGTTTTGGCACAATAATCAAGTAAACGAGGTGAAAGCTATGATGATTGGTTTAATGTAACCATGTCAGATTGTATGAAAAAAGATCAGCACATTGTACCGCACAGATGCATGAATGTGTTCACGATCTATGTGTATTTGACTTAATAAAATAAAAAATAAAGCTCACAAGAGATGGATATGCTACTATCCATGGTGCAATTTTAATAGCAAGGGTTTAAAATAAGTTTTTTTTTCATAATTCCCATTCTTATTTGATGTTCTTAATTTCTAGTTTTATTACAATGGGTTTGGAGAATGTTGTCTGTATTTTTTGCTTCTTGAAATTAATTGAGCTTTTTTGGCAGCTAATATGGTTTTATCATCAATGATCCCATGCTCTTGTTGGAAAGATATACTCATTAGGATTACAGAGTTCCATCTATATCTACCTTATTTGTAAATTTATTTATGCCTTTGTATCCTTAGTTAATTTTTATCCACATGATCTGTTTTGGACCAAGAATGTTGAATTAAAATCTATTGTTAGTGTGTTTTTTTTTTTATTTCTTCTTTATGTCTCTTATATGTTTGCTTTATCAAAACTCCATCATTTTTTATTTAGGTACATAGACATTCAGAATATTATATCTTTTTTATAATTTTAACCTTTTTGGAATGACATACTATGTCCTGGAATAGGACTATTCAATATCTAACCATTTTTCCTAAATTAATTTATAAGTTTAACATGATTCCGATACAAACACTAACAGCTAACAGAATATTTTTCCCTAGAACTAAATAAGCTGGTTCTAAAGTTCATTTGGAAAAATAAACAAGCAAAAAGAATCGAGAAAATTCTGATAAGTTCTATCTCTACCAGCAATTAAAAGTCTAGTCAAGCTTTAAAAACTAAAATGATGTGCTACTGGTTCACGGATAGACAGATTAACAGAATGGAAGCATAAATTCTGACGTTTAACTAAGTACACAAGGAAATTTATTATATAATAAGGACGTCATCTTGAATATATAAAGACTGGGTCCCCCCCCTCAAATTGTGTTGGAACAGTTGAAGAGCCATTTGGAGAAAGATATAGCTATATCTGTATTTTGCACCACATACACTAATCTAATATAAATATCTAAAAATGAGATCACGAAAGAATTAAGGAAAAAAAGGTGAGCCATTTTATAACCTTGAAGTAGGAATGATTTTCTGAAAGTAAGGCAAAAGTTCAAAATTGTAAAATAAAACTTTGATGAATTCTATTAATAAAGCAAAACTGTTGCATGACCAAATATCATAGGAAAAGTCAAAAGACAAATGAAAAAAATGCCCCCAAATTGCAACTCATGTATAAATGCCTAATCTTCCTAACATAGAAAGAGCTACTGAAAATTAAGCAACAACAGGACAACAAATCAATAAAAATTAATCAAAATAAATTAAGACAATATACAGAATAAGAAATAAAAAATGGTCCAGTAAAATATGAAAAGATGCTCAGCTTTACTCATAAGAAATCCAAATTAGGCTCGGTGCCTGTGGATCAAATAGCTAAGGCGCCAGCCACGTACACCCAAGGTGGCGGGTTTGAATCCAGCCCGGGCCCCCCAAACAATAATGATGGCTGCTACCAAAAAATATAGCCGGGCGTTGTGGTGGGTGCCTGTGGTCCCAGCTACTTGGCAGGCTGAGGCAGGAGACTCGCTTGAGCCCAGGAGTTAGAGATTGCTGTGAGCTGTGTTGCTACGGCACTCTACGTAGGGGGACAGCTTAAGTCTCCTGTCTCAAAAAAAAAAAGAAAGAAAAGAAAAAGAAATCCAAATTAAAACTACAGTGCAGTAACTTCAGCTCTATTCCCTCTGCTTCCCACCTTTTTTTTTTTTTTAATTTAAAAGGTCCAAGTTGCTTCCCACATTTTATTCTCTGAATATAATATTTGGGTTAAATATTATTCTGTGTTCATGTTGTTATACAAATATTCACAGCTGTGTATTATAGCATACTACAGTAATGTTGCTCTTCTTACTTTTTGTTTTTCCTGAAGTTAATAATTGCCTTGCTTTTGATTTGTTTAGACTTCTTTTTACCACAGTTTTCAATAGCCTCTTACTATGATTTTCCACAAGGTTAATCACATCAAGTAATCTACAGTTCCTAATTTTTCCTTGGAAATATGGCCTCTGGGAACCTCCATTCTTCTTCCTCCTGGGCTGGATTCTGTTCCTGGGATCTCATCTCTTTTCTCTTGGTTTATTCCCTTGGTTTGGTGAAACACAGAAGAGGGACTTGATCAAGAGAACAGGCATAGCATCTGGTTTCTACTTCTTAGGAACTTGGTTCAGGGGCTCTGTCCAAATAAAATAACATCACTATATCACAACAGTAAACATCATGTTTACATTGCATGGGGGAGAGAACATGATGTCAAGAGAACATTTGGATCCACTTGTACAGAAAAGCAAAAATTTGGGGTAAAATAGATTATTCTCATAGATCACTTTCATCTAGGGCTCTGTCACCTCCAGAGTTACCTCCATCTGGCACCTTTTTGGTGTGTTTAGTCTAAGCAGTAGGCGCCTGGCAGTTGCAGTTGGACTGACTGCTTGGACTGTGCATGGGCCTGTCAGAGTTCTGGGCTGCCGAGACTCTTGCTGGAATCTGTAACTATACAGAGGATGCCAAAAAATGTATACACATTTTAAGAAAGAAAAAAGTGGTTTTACTTTTTGTAATACTCAGGGCACGTTTGACTTCTGCAATTACAAGAGATGCAAGTATAACAAATGATATCAGTACATATTGGGTATTATTACAATTTTAATACAGTTTTTTCCTTCCTAAAAATGTGTCCACTTTTTTTGGTACCCTCTGTTAGATTACAATGATTCCAGAGCAGCACAGCCTTGCTCTGCTGTGAAATGAGACAGGCAGATAGCCATATCCTCTTTAGAAACTGCTAAAAGGCACGGATGTTTTCTTCAGTTGGCATTGAAATTCCTACTTCCTCCCCAAGCAAATGCTCCCGGGAAATTGTTTAGATATTTAGTTTGATCTTCAGATATTATCCCCAGATTTAAAAGAAGGTGAGTCCTTATCCTAATAAAGTTGATTCAACCTTTGAGTTCATCTTGAACAAACCAGGCCCACAGAAAGGAAGTGTCAATGTGGGTAAAATGAAGGGAGTGTCAGGAGAGGGCAAGCATTCCCAGTGTGAGGGGAAAGATGATGACGAGACAGTATGGAAATGCCATAAAATATCAGGGAGTTGCTTAACAGGCCAAGGTTAGAGACCCTCTGCAATAAATACTCACTTATGCTGAAATAAAGTGTGGGCTAGGCCTGCCCATGGAATGTGGGGTGAGTTGACCCTGTTGAAAGAATTTACATGCAGGCTAACACAGGGAGTTTGCCCCATGGCATTTTTCCTGAACCACTCACTGGCAGATTAGGGAGCATTATTCCTGCCCTCCAAGAATTAACAGTCTAGAACAAAAGCAGACAAGTTTATGCATAAACTTGAATGAAACAGGAGCTATATGAAAGAACTAAGAAGTCTTTTGACTGGGAGATTAGGGAAGGCTTCCCAGCAGAGATGCATCTATGCATCCACAATGAAGCTCCAGGAAAGACTAAGAATTAGTAGGAAAATGTTTTATGTTTTCTTCATTCATTCATTCTTCATTTTGAAGAAAATATTAGCCTAAGCACTGAGGTATAAAAAGGCTTGCCCGGTTAGGTGAATGGCTAACAGGCTGATGTATATGAAGTTAAAAGGGTGGGAAATAAGCTTGAGAAGGTTTGGGACAAGGTAAAAATGCCAAATCCTTAGAGAATCCTGAAATCAATTTTCAGGACCTTAGATTTTACCATAGACAACATATGGGAGTTTTACTGTAGAGAACAGGTTTATCGAGGGTGGCAGGGCATGATCAGACTCGTGTTGTGCAAAGAGCATCCTCAGAACAGCAATTTTCAACCCGTGTGCCAGGAGAGGCTCTTAGGCATGGTTCAAAAATTTTTTAAGATCATTATTATTTTCAAAAGAAGTTCAAAGCACAGTAAGTATATTCTTTTCTTATTCTTTTATTTTTTTATCTTCATAATTTAACTGTGCCACAGAAGTTTAACTATAGGATGAAGCATGCTGTGAGATAAAAAGGTTTGAAAACACTGTCTAGAAGTTTGGAAAGGAAAGATTAAGAGTCAAAGAGAACACACAGGAAAGGTGGAGCCAGGAAACAGGTGCATTTTCAACAGGCTTCCAAGAGATGTTGTGGCTACTGGTCCTTGAACTATATACCTCAGTGAGATACAGATTGCAACCGAGATAACCAAGGATAACTGAAAAGGCAACTCAGACGAAAGGTAGAGGGGCAAGCAGCTGTGCAAATTTCTTGCTAGAGTGCCCTTACCAGAGAAACACATGGAAGGGCAAAGGCCTAGGCCAGCAGTTCACAAACTTGACTGCATAAATTTGGAATCCTCTGAGGAGGGCTGCAACCTATGGGTGACTGGGCTCCATCTCAAGAGATTCTGAAGCAATTAGTCTGACACATTACCTGCAATCAGGATGATTCTCAAGTGCAACCTGGGCTGAGAACCAAGTGTTAGGGATTACCAGGTGTGAATCACTGATGCCAAGACCAAGGGGTCAAATGACAGCTGCCTTACTGGGTATCCATGATCTGCTAGTGCAAGATGATACTTTCTAGGGTGTTTTAGAAGACACTATACCATTTTTAAAATTCTACAAGTTATTAATTTTAGTATTTTGAAATCATTATTTAAAGTACATTTTCCCAGCAACTCTCAAGAATCAAAAGCACAAATTAGTGCCTTTTTATTCCCACAACCTAAGATAAAAACTTTATTTTCCCTTTTCCTCTATTTTCTTTGTTAGTATGATCTGGGGTTTTATATCTAAATTATAGTTACTATACTATTTTTGACTTTAGAGCAATTATATTTCAAGAATACTTTTGGCTGCTTTATTTAATTTTAAAAATAGACATATAGTTTCCAGGTTTTTGCTTTAATTGGTGTTTGTGTCAACAATAGTTTTGTTTTTTTTTTAACCATGCTTGTCCCAATGTTATATTTTGTATTTAGAAAATATCTTGAGTTCTTCGGAATTTGTGGCTGCTACCTGTTCATCTCCTGGTTGCTGTTGAAGCTTCTGGCATTACTGAAACCCACTCTGCAGCTCTGGAACAGAGACGATCAGAGGATGAGGATGGAAGGGGGCCGTATAGAGCAAAAAGATCAAGCTCTGGGGACAGTTGGACAGATTTGAATTCCAGCTCTGGCACCTGCTGGTGGAGCAGCCTCAGAAAAGGACGAAGGAATCATTTTGGAAGCAACTTATCACATTGGACCTCCTAGATCTGGGACTCGAGAGCTTTGTGACTTCATATACAGAGACCCTGGCATTGAGCAGTTCTGGATACTGTCAATGGAAATGGTGACCTGCCCTAGGACAACTACAACTGCCTGAAGTTGAAGAAATATAGTGTCCCTTGTATTCAAAGATGACATCAGTAATGGTGGTGATGGCCCTCTCTGGGGGGAAAAAATAGAAGGATGGACACACATTCTACCCTGACCCCACCTGGGAGGACCAAGAGTTGGCAGCCATGGCTGATTTGGCAGAGTTTCGACTTGAGGTTGCCCTAGACAGAGATGCCCAAACATGCCCAGGTCTTGACTGCTGGTCAGTTGGCCCCACGGGCTTATGTTTGCATATCCACTCAATTCTTCCTATGTAAGAAAAAAAGGCACTTACAGTTGATCCCCCTTCTGTTAAGTATGTGGTAACTTTCCTCTCCTTGTTGAAAATAAGAAGTTAGAGCAGATTTCTCAGTGTTCTGGGCAGGCAAGTGACAAATTAAGAAGAGTTCGTAGGAAAAATGAAGCTGAAGTTGTTTGAGTTTGTCGTGGGACTTACGGCCACATTCATAATTCTTTTGTTCCTGTATACAAACAATTTAGTCCGAAAAAACTACCTGCAAGTGGGGAAAATCTCGAACTCTTCAAACCTTGCAGAAGTTTGTGACATGGTTGTGACAGGAAAGGAAATTTTCTTGGATGAAAATATACCAGTGACACCGCTGAGAAATAGAACTTGCCAACAATACTTGATCCAGAATCACTACATAATGGAACCTTTGTCCAGAGATGAAGCTGAGTTCCCTTTGGCGTATGTCATGGCCATCCACAAGGACTTTGATACATTTGAAAGGCTCTTCCGGGCCATTTACACTCCCCAGAACCTCTACTGTGTTCATGTGGATGAGAAAGCCTCAGCTGCTTTCACAGATGCTGTGGGAAAACTACTGAGCTGCTTCCCAAATGCCTTTGTGGCTTCTAAGAGGGAGTCTGTGGTCTATGCAGGAATCTCCAGGCTCCAGGCTGACCTGAACTGCTTGAAAGACCTTGTCACCTCCAAAGTTCCCTGGAAGTACGCCATCAACACCTGCGGGCAAGATTTCCCCCTGAAAACCAACAGGGAAATAGTTCCGTATCTGAAAGGATTTAAAGGCAAAAATATCACACCTGGGGGGCTGCCCCCTCCTCGTTTGACCAGGAGGACAAAATACGTGCACTTGGAGCAGAGATACTATTTTTTTTTCTTTCATGCTGTGGACTGGGATGAGAAAAATGCCTCCTCCTCCTCCTCACAGTCTGACCATTTACTTTGGCTCTGCCTATGTGGCCCTTACAAGGGAATTTGCTAATTTTGTTCTTCAAGACCAGAGGACCATTGATTTACTTGAGTGGTCAAAAGACACCTACTCTCCTGGTGAGCATTTCGGGGTGACACTCAATAGGATTCCAGGTGTCCCTGGCTCTATGCCAAACGCATCCTGGTCCGGTAACCTCAGAGCCATAAAATGGAGCGACATGGAAGACAAACACGGAGGCTGCCACGGCCATTATGTACATGGCATTTGTATCTATGGAAACGGAGACTTAAAGTGGCTGGTAAATTCACGGAGCCTGTTTGCTAACAAGTTCGAACTTAATACATATCCCCTTACCGTGGAATGCCTAGAACTGAGGCTTCGAGAAAGAACCCTTAATCAGAGTGAAATTGCAATACAACCCCGCTGGTATTTTTGATCTATGACAACTCATGGCTGAAGGGAAACTGCAGCTGGGAAGAAGAGATTTCTTTGTGAGAGACTTTCACCTTGGTGATATAATGGTTTCAGGACCACAAGGATGGCTCCAGGACCTGGCTCATAATTATACTTAAAATATCCACTGGACACTGTGAAACACACAAGCAGGGTGGCGAGGTAGCGCCTCCTGGCACTCTGGACAGTCTTGCTGTTTCCTCGTGCTCATCTCTGTTTTCACTTGTTGTTATGATCAGTGATAAATTTAAATGTCAGGCGATCTTTGCACTAGATACTTAATATATAAACATGTTCTAACAAAAAAGGAGAATTGTAGATAATACTATTGAGGAAAATAAGGATTAGGTTTCTTCAAAAAAGGAATCTTTTGTAACACATGAATAGTCACCACTGGTTGCTCAACTAAACGTAAACATTGAAACAGCTTTCTGGGTAACTCACCAATTTCCTTTACCGCGTAAACTCCTAGCATTGAGTTACAACACTAGTATTTTCAGTTTACCCACATCCAGAGTTCTGTATATAGATGGTGTAAAATCATTAGCAAGACACAGTGTGCGCTTTCAGACAGAAGTCATTGTCTGCTGTTTCAGTAGCAGGGCCTCGGGGGAACAGGACAGTTTTCTATTATATGCCAGAATGTACTCTCCCCTTTCTCATGTTTTCCACTGAAAACACTGAAAAGTCCTCGTAAGAACGAAGGTATGTCTACAAGAGACGGGCTGTTATGGAGACCTAGTAACACTGAATCACTTTCCTCTTCTGGGACCCCCCTCCCCAATATTATCTTACTTGCAAAACAGACACCAAATTCTATCCCGTGAGGCTCTTAACTATACCCTACTATTCCCTGAGTAGTTTTACAATGCCCAGTGCTGATAGGAATGCCTCGATTTTTAAGAGCGCTCATTTATGGGTGAGCATGTTTATTTGCCCCTCAGTTATTCACCCATTCATTCTTTCAACCTGCAATTGATTAATATTCCCTGAGTGACTACTGTGTACCAGATGTGCTGAGACAAGAGAAGGAAGAATAAGACAGAACTTTTTTCACTCTATTTAATCTTAAGAATAATGTCAACCTTGGACATTGCTCTGGAGAATCTTCAATAATGACCCTGCATTGACATGCAGGACCGTGTGTTGTAGTATCAAGCCAAAGATACCAATAATAATTACAAATTGAAGGTTAAATCAGAGATTATTGCACAGGTTGGAGGAAGGAGGAGACAGAAGCTAAAGCCTCCTGTGGTCTAGGCATTCTGCTCGTTCTGCTGTAAATCTCATTTCATGCAAACCTCATAACAGTCATGCGTGCTTCTCATGATTACACCCATTTTATAGATGAAGAAACTGAAGCTAAGCATTAAGAATTAAACAAATTCTCTGTCTGAGAATTGGGATTCTTCTCTTACTGGTCTTCTCAGTTCATTTCCTGAGGTGGAATATTGAAAGAAGGTGAAATAAAGCTCTGATAAAGTATATCAGAGAAGGTAGGTTATAAGATCGGTCTCAGTGTTGAGAAAAAATCACCCCAGGAAAAATGTGAGGTCTACATTAACATTCCTCTTATCCACTGAGTTCCTAAATATTTATTTATTCTAATGAAAAACAATTGTTACAACTGTTACATTTAATTAACACAATTTTATTTTTTGTAATGTTAATCATGTTAATCATATTTAATGTTGAATGTTAATCATATTTAAAGGGAATGGCTTTGAAGGAAAACCTTTAACCTTTTTTTCCTGCTACTGAAAAAAAAATGGAATTGTATTTGGTGGTAAAGGGTTGAGGGGTTGGGAACGTCCCCAGGGTCATTGGTGAAGTATAAAAATTTTCTCTTTTTGACTTATTGTTTAAATGACAGCACCTGAGAAGAAGAAGTGGTTTACACTGGATCTTTATTATGTAGAAGGAGAAATCTTTCTGGAATAGAAGATGTTTACATGTGTGTGGCTGGTCATCTCTCCTATGTCTTAAATACTTTAATATCGGAAGAGTGTAGTGTTTGGGCTGGTGGGTTTCTGACAGCCCGTGGGAACGCCCTTAAACTACTATATCTGTCTTTTATTTTCAGTGATGGTCCATGTTTTGTTTTCATGGAAATAAATTAATATATTGTTTTCCAAAAAAAAAAAAAAAAAAAATAAATGAAATTAAAATATCTTTGGCCAGGTATAGTGG
The DNA here is from genome assembly GCF_000181295.1 of Otolemur garnettii. Taxonomy (NCBI): domain Eukaryota; kingdom Metazoa; phylum Chordata; class Mammalia; order Primates; family Galagidae; genus Otolemur; species Otolemur garnettii. The sequence goes on from NW_003852420.1 coordinate 11,129,826, forward strand.
CTCATGCCTATAATCCTAGCACTCTGGGAGGCCACCGTGGGAGGATCCCTTGACCTCAGGAGTTCGGGGCCAGCCTGAGCAAGAGCAAGACCCTGTCTTCACTAAAGATAAAAAATCAGCCAGGTGTTGTGGCAGGCACCTGTAGTCCCAACTACCTAGGAGACTGAGGCAAGAGGATCTCTTGAGCCCAAGAGTTTGAGGTTGCTGTGAGCTATAATACCATACACACCCATATGTACATATATGTGTGTGTCAGATATACATATATTTTCAAGAAATTTGTTTTTTAAAGGCTGACATGTTTTGTGACTCCCTATGTGATGGCTAGTTTTATATGTCAACTCAACTAAGTCCCTTTCTTCCACCAAGCACTAGCCTAGTTGTTGCTGTCAAAGTATTTTGTGGATGTGATTAATATTTACACTCAGTTGATTTTAAGTAAAGCAGATTGCCCTTCTATTGCGGGTGGGCCACATCTGATCATTTGAAGGCCTTAAGATCAAAACCTGAGATTTCCCCCCAAAGGAGAATGTTTTTCTCCCTCCCAAGTTAGTGACAGAAATCTTAAGTTTCTAGCTTGCCATCAGATTTCAGACTTGCCAGCCCTTACAGTTTCATGGGCCTATTCCTGAAAATAAACTCTATTTATATGTATATGTATATCTACGTATAACAGAATATATACGTATATATATGCGTGTGTGTGCATATATGTGTGTATACATACATGTATACATGCATATATATCTTCTATTGGTTCTGTTTCTTTGGAGAACCCTGACTGATACACCTTGTATGTCCCAGAAATGTCTTTTTATAGCTATTAAACATGAACAACTTGGCCGAGTGAAAAATTCCTGGGTCACAACTTTTAACCTCTGTGAACTTTCAACCCTTCAAGTTGGAGAGCGGTCAAAGGCAGCCTGGCATTTATTATTTTTTGCGTAATTTAATATTTAAACTGGGAGGCTTGTAGAATTTTTTTTTTCCTCTAAGAGTTAAAAGTTTTGCCCAGAGGTCCTTCGTTTGGGGTATTTTCCATTAGTATGCTTTGGAACTCAAGTGAGCCCTTCAATCCGTACCACTTGGACCATTCTTTAACTAAAGGAATGTTTTCCCATTAACATATTTCCTTGATTCTAATAAGAAATTATTTGGAAAAAGTACGCCAGTGACTATTTGGGGGCGGGGAGAATGACAGGCTAATTTTAAGATATGAAATGCATCTTAATTTTAGAAAGACCAAAATGGGAGGGAGACCCAGTGTAACAGAAAATGTGAGGCACTGATTTTAGCTCCATTTTGTTTGATCTTTCCTTGTGGATTTCCAGGGCTTAGGTTTCCTATTCTCCACTCTCCATTTCTTTCCTATTCTCTGTCGTGACTCTCCCCTCATTCTCTTTCTCCAGCATCCTCAGATCTGCCCAGCGTGTTCACTAGTTCATGTCCCTACATCATCAAGTCAGTTCTTTACTGTCTTTAAATGTGATTTCACGTTCAGCTGTGTAGAATTATGCCTTTTCTTTAAATCCTTCCCAAACTTGTGCATTTCCACTTTCGTCATTCAGGTGCCTTTGAATGACTGCCTATAATCTTGAGATTTTTATCCCCTGACTCGTGCAAGCCCCATCTTTATGCCACGATGTTTCTGGAAATTTATTTCACCACACTGCCGGTGACCATTTCTAGAGCCAGGCTCGTCCTCTGCATCCTTTGGGTGCACTGCCCCCTTTCATAGTTCTGCTCTGCTTTTCCCCAGAGGTCTCCTGTTCCCCTCCCCTGGCTGGCTTGACTGCATCTATTAGTTCCAGTGTTTCCAGTCACTCATGGCTTTGGCATGTAAGGCCACCTCTCAGAACCACAGCCAGGGGTGCGGTTGATGTGTAGAAATTTCCCAATCCCACTATCTTCCCACATGCCTTTCTCTCCCACAGCTGCTCATCCTCCCACCTGGTTCTCTGGACGTCTGAGGCAAAACCTGCACACGGCCCATGTGCCCCAGAATGCACTGCTCTCAGGGCACTTCCTGTCTCTATCAGAAAACTCCCAATATCTCTCTAAGTGGTTCCTGAGAAAGTAAAAAGGGTTCCAACAGCTGGCAGCCAATAGCTAACACCTGGGCTGAAGCAAAGATTTCCCAATTGAACACAATTTTCACAGAATGTAAACAGCAATCAGACAAGACCTCTCTGAGGCTATGCCTCAGACACAGCAGAGGGAAGGTCATACCTCAACCACAACAACAAACAGTTTCTTCTTTTCTCTCTGGTAAGAGTAACTACCACTTCTTTTTTTTTTTTGAGACAGAGCCTCAAGCTGTCCCCCTGGGTAGAGCGCCGTGGCATCACAGCTCACAGCAACCTCCAACTCCTGGGCTCAAGCGAGTCTCCTGCCTCTGCCTCCCAAGTAGCTGGGACCACAGGTGCCCGCCACAACGCCCGGCTATTTTTTGGTTGCAGTCATCATTGTCGTTTGGTGGGCCCAGGCTGGATTCGAACCTGCCAGCTTAGGTGTATGTGGCTGGTGTCTTAGCCGCTTGAGCCACAGGTGCTGAGCCATAATTACTGCTTCTTTACCAATGATAATTCTCTAAAAATTACCAAGATACCCAATCACCTGATTGTCCAACTTTCTGACAGTTCTGGTCCCAGAACTGGTCTCTACTTCCTGACACACCCAATCCAAACTTGACTCAAACTTCCTTCAACCTTCCTAAGAACCTTCTTAGCCTTCCTTAGCCTTCCTAAGTATTGGCTAGCCCAATACTATAATAGAGACCTCCTAACTGTTGGGGGAACTAATGCAGCCACATATCAACCATTCTCCATTCTCCTCCTCCTCCCCTTTCCTCTCTTCCTCCTCCTCTCCTCCTAAGACAAAAGATCTTATTAGCCCCACCCATGAGAAAGTTCACGACAAAAGACCCTAACTTTCCAAGCAAGTTGTACAACTTGTCCACCCCCTCCAGCCCCATATAAAAGAGGTCTCTAACTGCCCCTTGGAGCAGACACCACCTTTGCACTGGCCAGGTGGGTCACCCTCCCCTTTCAATAAACCTGGCCCGAACATCTCCACTTGTTACACCTTATATGTTCCATGGGTCCCATTGTGTGTTCTTCCTTACTGCAACTAGCTGAATAAACCTAACTTTGACCACAGCTGCATTCCTGGTACACTTTGGCTTTTAGGCTTCAACACTGTGAAAGATGAGCCTCTTCTTCAGTTCTTATAAGAAACCCTTATGCATAAGGGTAGATTACCAGTAATTGGCCTACTAGTATTCTAGTGTATTACTAGAGCATTCTGAGGATTCAGATTTGGTGTTGTGCTCTGAAATAGGGCTTGTACATTGCTGATGCTCTGTTCTCTGCACAGCATCAGTGCTGGCAGTGATTAAAGCTGAGCGCCTCTGCTTCGGAGTGGGCTTGGCTGCCTCTTGGCTGGGATACCTCAACTCTCTTTCACCTCCTTCATCTTCCTATAGGCTAGCCCAGGCTTGTTCTCATGTCTGCTGTATTCTAGTGGTCGAAGCAAGTCAAAGCCCAGTATTCAGAATATGTGGAGACTGCAAAGTTATAGGGCAGAGGGCATGATGCAAAGTAGTCATTGATTAAAGGCAGCAATGGTCTTTTTTTTTTTTTCTTGAGACGTCCCCCTGGGATTGAGTGCTGTGTCCCCGTTATAGCTCACAGCAACTTCAAACTCTTGGGTTCAAGCAATCTTCTTTCCTCAGCCTCCTGAGTAGCTGAGACTACAGGCATCTGCCATAACACCAGGCTAATTTTTCTATTTTTAGTAGAGATGGGGCCCCCTGTTGCTCAGACTAGTCTCAGAGTCCTGAGCTCAAGCAATCCACCCACATCAGCCTCCCAGAGTGCTAGGATTACGGGCATGAGTCACACTGTGCCCGGCCAGCAATGCCCTTGTTTAACCTTTCCATCTTTTGGTGTTTGCACCTTTAAAACAGAAATGCCACCTACCTCACAGAGCACCATCAGGCTTAAATGAGGTATATGTGCAAATGTTGAGACTGCTGACCGGCACCCCATAGATACTATGTAAATGTTTCATGATCATTATTATTAAGATTTACTCTCACTCTGTCTGATGATGATTATTATTATTAAGACTGAGCCTCACTCTGGGTAGAGTGTAGTGGCATCATTGTAGCTCATAGCAATCTCAAACTCTTGGGTTCAAGAGATCCTCTTGCCTCAGACTCTCAAGTAGCTGGAATTACAGGCACCGCCACCAAGCTTAGCTAATTTTTCTATTTTTAGTAGAGATGGGGCCTCACTCTTGCGCAGGCTGGTCTCAAAGTCCTGAGCTCAAGCAATCCTCCCACATCAACCTCCCAGAGTGCTAGGATTACAGGCATGAGTCACCCATCATGCCTGGCCTGCTTATTAATATGTCTTGAGTTGGTTGAAGCTTGAAATTAAGGTACTTCTTGCCTTATAATTGCACATTTTTCTTGGTTTTATTTATCAATCTTGTTTTTGTGGGGTGCTTGGTTAGCCCTATAGTAGGCAGTGATGCATATTTTCATCAAAAGTGGTTTTCATCAAAAATGGGGCTATTCTTTTCAATTATCAGACTTTAAGATACATGTTTTCATAGTCATAAATTGTCCACTTGTTATCACTAAAGCAGATATCCATATAATCTCCCATGAATTTCCCTACTCAGTATCACTTTATTAGACACGCTGCCCCTGAACTGGTGTTATTGGAATAACTTGCAGCCAAATGTCAAGGAACAAGTAATGAAATTACTGGGTTATTTTTAAAGGCCTAGCGCAAGGGTGGGGAAGCTTTACATGTTGGAAGGATTATGCATTAATTTAGCCATAATCAAGGAAGGCCACATTCAGGAAACTTCAACTGATATACTTAAAAATATACATTACTTTGTAAAAATATAACAACTAGGTACTTAATAATTTCAAAAAAGGAGAACTATTTGTTAATTTTAAAGTTAACAGAACCTTTTAAGGACTTTGTTGTATCTGCTTTTCGTTGGAAAGCATTTGAATATTTGGTTGCAGCATGAAGGGCCACATTTCTGTTGATCCTCTGGCAGGGTATCAGTCATTTGAGACCTTAAGGGTGTCTTGATTTGGGTTAGACTCCAATAACATTTCAAAGGTAGAAGAATGTAGATTCACCGTAGTAAGTGATTGAAAAGCAAGAAAGTATTTTTAGGGCATGATGCTGAAGGCATGGGTATTCTAGTGCACTTTTCTGTATTTCAATTGGATCTTTTTTAGCATCAAACAATGACTTTAAAATGTCATCTACTGACAGTTTAATCAATTCCATCTGTAGTTTTTTAGGTGCCTTGGTGATATCAACTAGGTGAGACTGAAATTGTAATTTGAGTGTGATGTCTTGACTCTCAAAGTCAGTGAACCGTTCATTGTATTTTCCAATTAATAGTTCTGTAATAGCTATGTATTCTTTAAATGATTCACATGTATCATCCTGCTCATGAATAACCCTTGCTAACTGGGGAAAATGTTCATGTGGAATTTCCTTTTGAAGCAGTGTTTTGAAAAAAAGATAGCTTTTTAAAAATGCTTGGATTTTTTTTTTTTTGCCACATATCATATATAGACTTAGTTTTACCTTGCAAAAAAATATTCAAGTCATTTTGATTTGACATGACATCACACAGAAATGCTGCATTCCTGTAGAAATCTTCTTTCGATAATTCACATTAGTGGCGCATATTGCAGGGGTACATGTCAAATCTATTAAGTATAAGGTATAAATGTGTTAACATAATAATTAAGTAAATGAGGTGAAAGCTATATTAATTCGTTTGATGTAAGCATTCCAAATTGTATATAAAATCAGCACATTGTACTCCATAAAAGCATTATTGTATACATGATCTATGTGTATATGACTTAATAAAAAAATAATAATTCACGTTAGTGATTCTGTTCTTCATAAAATTTAACTCTCTGTTCTTGCAGAGATAAAATTTTGGCTAACACCAGTCCCTGTGATAACCAGCACACTTCAGAATGATACAGCAAACCCATACCGAATACCTCATCATTCTACTTACGCATGCTACAAAACTGATAATGCCATGTTGTGTTTGCACAAATATAGTCATAACAACTATATGTTGTTATAACTACATATAGTTGTTATAACTATATAGTTATAACTTGTTGCAAAGTGTCACTTAAGATATAGATTTTGCTGATGCAAGATGTAATGAAAAGAAATTAGTATATGTATCTATTAATACTTTATCTGTGCAATAAACCTTCATGTTTTCCTGTCATGGAAGGTGCACCATCTGTACATACACTCACTAAATTACCAAATTCAGCCCAACTTCATGACATTTATCTTGAAAGTTGTTGGAGATATCTATTCTCTGTGATCTGTTTGTAAGAGTGCCCAAAGCAAGCACTCCTCACAGCAAAGAAAATCTTCTATGACCCAAATGAAGTATAAAATCTGCCCCGTGCCAGTAGTATCAGTTGATTCATCTAAAGTGACTGAATAATATATATTTTCCTTTTGAAGTATTGCATGAAGTAGTTATGTTAAGTTGAAACCTAATTCATGCTGCTGATTGGTTATGGTTCTCTTTGAACAAGGCGGTTGTTGTACTTTGAAATGTTATTGGAGTCTAAGCATGCTGCAACTTCGAGAATGCATTCTTTCTCTATTTGTACATCATTGAATGGCTTCCCTTTTTCCCCAACTATATAAGGTACTTTATAAGTTGCTTCAGTGGTATTATTTCCAGAGGTTATTGCTGCTGGAAAGAGTTATGTTTGCTTTTGCTTTTCACCTTTTAAAATTCTGCTCAGCCATAAAAAAGGATGATGACCTAGGATCTTTTGTAACAACCTGGGTAGAATTAGAGACCATTCTCGTAAGTAAAGTATCGCAAGAATGGAAAAACAAACACCACAGGTACTCAATACTAAATTGGAACTAATTGATCAACACCTATGTGCTCATAGGGAAGCAAAATTCAGTGAAATTTGTCTGGGGGGTGGGGAAGAAGGGGAAGGGTAAATTCCTACCCAACAGGTACTTTGAATGGGTTTATTACACACTTTCTGGGTGAGAGCACACTTTCTGAGTTATAGGTTCCACACCTATAACATTGACTTAAAAATCTACAAAAGCAGACTATGTTACTAAAATGTATCTACTTCCATAATATACTGAACTAAACTTAAAAAAATAAAATAAAATACTTATGAGTGTTATAATGCTGGTGAGCATTGAATTTCTATAATGTTGATATTGCAGTATCACAAAGCAAGCAAATCATCTTATCTTTAGCAGAAATAAGACAATATTGCAATTCCCAACTATTCACAAACTGAACTTCAAACAGAAACACAGTACATTATTGTAAAAAACCAATAACAGACTGGCATACTCAACCCCTATAACCGCTCAACAACCATCCCATGCGGTCATGGTGCCAGTCAGGTGGCGGAAGTTACAACTAAATCATGAGTGTAGCAGTTGTAAATTTAGTCCCGTATAATTTACTAATGTTCTAATTGTGCCAGTCAATCTGGGAGGATTATTTCATCAAAACTTATTTTATTCTTTGGTATTTTAAATCCATTCATTTTAAAAATGAAAGAAAAATATAAAAGATGAACAAAAAATGTATTAATAAAAATAAGGGGGTTTGTTCTGTAAAATGTGGATTCAGTCAAAAGGCTGCACTTAAGGACCTAGAAGGCCACAGGTTCCCCCACCTCTGGCCTAGAGCATGATTTTATAATGTGAAATGTTATAGAAGCTCAAATTGCAACTTTGGTTCCCTTCCTTTCCAATTCTCAGTCAAGTCCTCAGCTCCTCTGAAAAGTGGACTTGAGAGAGGTAGACTAAACAAGGGGTCTGTGAAAGGCATCCCTTAGAATCGTACAGTGTACAACTCGTGTGTCTATACACAACATCTCTGGGACTATCACTCTGCCTAAACGAGCTCTGGTCAAAAAAAGTTGGAGAAACACCCATTAAAAGCAACCTGTCTCTGTAATGCTCACAGTACTCTATTCCTGAGGAGTTCATGTTACTGATTTATCTTTGTTGTTGTTTATAATGTGAGGCAAATGCTGCTAACACAGGCTTCTGAGCATAAACCAACCATCGTACAGGTGCCAAAACACCATTCAGGTGGTTTGCCCTGCAGCGTGACTAGCTTGCATTTCCCGCTGCAGTGAGAATGAATTAATGAATCTCCCCTGTGCCCACCATGGCTGGTGGAGGCTAGTGCCGTTTTCCTTCTGCCGCTTAGACAGACACACCACACTGTGCATGGTAAGTACAAGGTCAGGCAGTCAGAATCTTGTAGCCTCCAACTCAGACCCAGCTTTTAACTCCAGCTTCTAACACTGCCCGCTACATCATACTCTCTTTCTTTTATAAAAACTATGAAAAGGAAAGAATAAAGGAAACAGAGTATTGAGATCAACAATAGGCTATCTCTAAAGATAAAACTGTCTTTGAGGACTGGTGGGATACAACTATAAAACTTCTCCCAAACAAGCCACTTAGAGTTACTATTGGGTAAGAAGAAAAGACTTTTAAAGTGGTTTCAAATAGAGTATTTTTCTTCATCCCTATATAATTGCAAAAATGACTGAATACTTTTTGGACTATACATTTTTTCAATCTAAATCACCTTTGGTAGAGGACCAAGCACGCAAAATTTCAGCTCCAAAAATGACTCTGTAAAACCATGCAGCAATTTAGAAAAAGTGGTAGGAAAAAAGCACACACGTAGCCAGAGGTGGTGATACTCCTTGGTCGGACATGGTTGGTGAATAGGCTTTTTTGAATAAATACATTTCTGTATAACTGAAGTATAACCTGTTGTCATTTTGCGTGGAAATTCATTGATGTCTTTGCTGTTAACTGTTTAAAATAATGCAGTGCAAGTATTCTTAGAAGAGTAGTTAAATAAATTTGGGGGCCACAATTTTATATTCAATGTCTTCATCATACATATGGAAAAGAAACACAGGTGGCAGAATTTCAGATGCTTGAAATATTTTTAAACATCTCTTAATGTATATGATAGAAATGCTTATCCTCAAGGAACTAACCAAAGTTAAACTTTTCTGTTATCAGCCCTGGGTAAAGTTTTGTAGATAGTATTTGCATGTAGGTGCTTTTGATGTGGGGGACATTTGCTCTGGAGTATTTAACATTTCACTACTTTTTAAAATGGAGTGTTTTTATTGCATTTGATTGGTAAAACTCAGAGTCAGGTTTGACTTCTGCAATTGTAAGAGGTGCTTGACATGACTTGTATTGATCTTTTATTAGCAGCGTATATTGACTATAATTATTTTAATATCGTTTTTCTCTTTCTTAAAAGGTGTTTACATGTTTTTGACACCCTCTGTATTTTAAGAAAAATATAGAAGAACTTAGTTTCCTCATTTGACCCTTCGTTACACACTTAGGAAGGAAAACTTTAAACAATTGTTTTGTTGAGTTTGGTTGTTTTTTTGTTTTTGTTTTTGAGACAGAGTCTGACTCTGTTCTCCCTGAGTAAAGTGTGGTGCTGTCATATCTCACAGCAACCTCAAACTCCTGAATTCAAATGAGTCTCTTGCCTCAACCACCTAAGAAGCTGGGACTGCAGGCGACAGCCATGATGCTTGGCTAGTTTTCCTATTTTTAGTAGAGAGGGCGGTCTCTCTCTTGTCCAGGCTGGCTTTGAACTCCTGAGCAATCCTCCTGCCTCAGCCTCCCAGGGTGCTAAGTAAGATTACAGGCATGAGCCAACACGCCTGGCCTAACAATTATTCATAGTTTCTTTGGTGCTGAACTATAAATAGAAATACTTGCTTTTTAATTCTTGATGTATTAACTTTGAACAATGTTTATTAATTGACACTGCCATCTACATACCATTACCTTCATTATCTATCTACTATTTGTAGTTTATTGTGATAAGCATAAATATTTATGCTCACATTTAAGGTTTTATTCTACTTGAAACTGATTTTTGTACATGGCATGGAAGAAGAAATCCCAATTCATTCTTTTGTTTGACTAGATTCTCCTTAGGCCAATACCATCCAGTCTTCATTAGCACAGAACCAGAATAAATCTTGATGCTTAGTACAGGCAGTCCCTGGCTTACAAAAGAGATAGGTTCTGTAAGTTTGTTCTTAAGTTGAATTTGTATGTAAATTGGAACAAGTACACTTACCCTATTACCTGTAATAGCCTCCATTTGTAAGTCAGATGTTTGTAACTCAGGGACTGCCTGTAGAGCAATTCTCTCCACCTTATTTTTCCTCAGAAACATCTAGGCTATTTGGCCCTTTGTTTTTATATATAAATTTAAGAATCATCTTATTATATTCCCTGAGTTAAAATTGCAATTACTCTATAGATGAATTTGTGGGGAATTTTTGTCTTCATGACATTAAGCCTTTCTACATAAACATGCACATGTGTTTCTTTTATTTCTTCCTTATTCTATTTCAATGGCATTTTATACTTTTCCTTGTGAAGCATTGGGACATTATCGCTCTAATCCTAGACATGTGATTTTTTTCCTTTTGTCACTTTGATAAATGCCAATTTTGGTATTTTGACTTTCTTTCTAGAACCTTTCCAAATGCTCTTATTATTTCTAATGAGCTGTTACTCGAATATCCTTTTAATTTTTCAACTTAGACAATGTTAGAATGTTCTATGTTTTCCATTTCAGTATTATACCTGTTATTTCTTTTTCATGAGTGACTTCACTGGCTAAGACGTCTAGAACAATGATAAGTAGGAAGGGAGAGAGATGACATCCTCATTTTGTCACTTTTTAGACTTTTTTTTTTATCAGGTTAAGGACTTTTTTCTATTTCTGGTTTGCCAAGAGCTTTTTATCATGAACAGATATGTAATTTATTTTCTTTTTTAGACAGTCTTACTCTGTTGTCAAGGCTAGAGTACAATGGAGTCAACATAGCTCACAGCAACCTAAAACTCGTGAGCTTAAGCAATCATTCTGTCTGAACAGCTGAAAAATAGAAATTTTTTTCTATTTTTAGTAGAGATGGGATCTTGCTCTTGCTCAGGCTCATCTTGAGCTCCTGAGCTCAAGCAATCCACCTGCTTTGGCTTCCTTGAGTGCTAGGATTACAGGTGTGAGCCACTGTGCCAAGCCGATATATAAGTTTATCATTTGCCTTTCTTGCATACCTTGAGATCATTACCTGGTCTTTATCCTTTAATCTCTTGCTAAATTTGCTAATTAAGCTTTCTTGTGTTATTGAGATAAAACCAACTTAATCATGATATTTCTCTGAGTGTGACGTGATAATTTTTTAAGATTTTCCAAAAATGTTAATGAATAACATTAATTAATAATTTTTATTTCTTTGTCTTTGCTTGGTGTTGGTATCCAAGTTATACTAGCATCATAAGATTAATTGGAGAGCATTCCTTATTTTTCCATTATCCTAAATATTTTCCATATGATTGAAATTATCTATTTCTTGAATGCTGGATAGAACTTGACTTTAATGCCAACATTAGAACATATAGAACATCCTATATTCTTGAAGGAAATTTTTAAACTACTAATTCAATTTTTTAAAGCTTAGTTATAGAATTCTTACATTATCTACTTCTTCTCATGTCCATTTTACAAAGTGACACTTTGTTGCCCCTCGGTAGAGTGCCCTAGCATCATAGCTCACAGCAACCTCAAACTCTTGGGTTTAAGTGATCCTCTTGCTTCAGCTTCCTGAGTAGCTGGGACTACAGGCATACGCCACGACACCCAGATTTATTTACTTATTTTTTCAGAGACCAGGTCTCACCCATGCTTAGACTGGTCTCAAACTCCTGAGCTCACGTAATCCATCTGCCTTGGCCTTCCAGAGTGCTAGGATTCCAGGCACGAACCACGCTGCCCGCACTATTGACATTTTACAAAGAATTTATAAATATTATATTTATTTGCTTATTTATTAATTAAAGTTACACTTTTTGTTATAAGCAATAACTGAATTATGTTTTACATATAATCTTGTGCATGTTATCAATTAAAGTTACTCTTAATAACCCTGGGTAAAGTGCTGTGGCATCACAGCTCACAGCAACTTCAAACTCTTGGGCTTAAGTGATTGTCTTGCCTCAGCCTCCAAATTAGCTGGGACTACAGGTATCTGCCACAACACCCAGCTATTTTTTTTGTTGCAGTTGTTATTGTTTCAGCTGGCTCAGGCCAGGTTTGAACTCACCAGCCTCCGTATATATGGCTGGCCCCCTACCCACTGAGCTATGGGCACTGCCACTTTTTTAGGTTTTTTCCTGCATCTACAATTTTCCATTTTCTTTCTAATATTCCTTTTTTGCTTTTTTATTGATTAATCATGCCAGAGATCTATTAACAATGTTTTCAAAGAATCAACTTTTAGCTTTGTTAATGCTCTCAATTATACACTATTTCCTAGATTTTGAATTTCTGCTTTTATTTAACTGTTTCATTTCTTTTACTTCTTTGTATTGATTTTCTTTTTCATTGCTTATTAGGTTGCAGGCTCAGTTCAGTAAGTTCTAGCTTTTCTTCTTCCCTAATATGGGCACTTACAATATTATCTTTTCATTTACTGTACTTATGTAGATGCGCCTACAGTGTTGCTATCTGATTCTTTTTGGCTCTAGCTCTGGTTTTAAAAAATATCTTCAAGTATCATCGTAATTTCTTTTATTGTGCTGCAAACTTGTTTTGGTAATTCATTGAGAGCAGTATTTTTAAATAGACAAACGTAATGAAAGTGGGGGCACACCTTGAGTCCCAAACAGTGAAGACTGTTCCTTTTGTCAGACCACAGGTGTAGAACACGATGGTGCCAGAAAGACCTAGATCAAAGGACCCATAATAGTGAAACCAGGAGAGGAGGGATGGAAACAGAGACTGAGGTTTAAAGTATGATGATTAAGTTTGATGATAACTCTGGGCCCATCCCCCTATTCATAAAGGGAAATAACATGCCCATAGAACATACAACACCAAGAGTGAACTTTGAGTGATGATGATGTGTTCATGTAGGATCATCAGTTGTAACAAATATACTATTCTGGTATGGGATTTTGACAGCGGGGGAGGCTGTGAATATGCTGGGGCAGGTAGTATATAGGAAATCTCTGGACTTACCACTCAGTTTTGCTGTAAACCTAAACCATGCTCTGAAAAAAATAATGTCTATCTGTTAAGCACACACACACCTGAGTTCTGCTAAGTTCCCCTTCTGGGGGGCCATTGTAGTCTGAGACACCAAAAGAGACAGCTTTTAAACCTAAGCAAAGAAGTCAGGGTCCCTCTAGCTGAATGCCCCACAAAAAAATAGCATCAAAATTCTTCCCCCACCTCTTTAATGGTAGTAAAATCCCTACCGCAGAGCAGCATCTTAGACCCTGAACATCAAAGGCCCCTGGGAAGGGGTATCAGAGTCATTTACCCTTTGTGCAAATGAGTTTGTCAGAGCCTCCCTGAGTGCAGGATGTAGGCCCTAGAGGGATAAAGAACCTTCAGTACCTTCAGAACCAGAACACGCACCACCCAGCATGGTAAAGCTTTGACTAAAGAAGGCTGCTCCCCAGGTCTCAGCTCGCCCTGCTTCTGGTTCAGGCACTGCCTCCTCAGTCTCAGATCTGCATGTTCACGGGGGAATTTCAGGCAACGTGCCAGCCCATGTAGGGTCACGTTTAGGGAATGCACAGTCTTTTGATTTTAAAGCCACACTTCATAAGGGCTGCCTATTCTACTTACATGTAGTTAGTTTCAAACATGAATTCTCATCCATCCCACACTGAACTGCAGGGTCAGTGGTAGTCATTAGTAATGAGAGGGATTGGAGAAGTTATCGAAGTCAGTAGAGGGAGGGAGAGGTCAGGAATTACAGAGAAAAAAAGACGAAATAAAAAAGGAAACGGGTCTTGTCTGCTATAAATCCCATTGGAACAGAAGTGAGAACTGAAGCCAAAACCCCACGGAGCTCATTCCACATAAATTATGGAGGGGCTTGCTGCCACTCCCAGTCCCCCACTTGCCATCAGCCCTGAAAATTTGTTTGTTCTGGCCTAGAACCCCCAGCCCATTCTGTCAGCCGCCCCCAAGTCTGAACTTGCCCAGCAGAGTATGGATATGAATCCTATCTTTGGAAGTTCTTCCTCTCTCATTACTAAAAATAACCCATCCCAGCTGTCCAAATTGGTCTACAACAGGCCATCACAGTGACCCCATTCCTACAACCAAGGAAAATAGAGATGATCTATTGAGTGTGACATGGCTCTCCCAGCCACTGCCTCATTCTCTTCTCCTTGCAACCCTCTACTCCTTGTCCAAGACTTCTCGGAAACACTATATTTCAGGAAAAAGTTATAGGTTATTAAACTATGTGCAATATCTCAGTCTATTTTGTGCTGGCATAACAGAATACCTACACTTGATCTTAGCCAAAAGACCAAAAAGTGATATATAACAGAATACCTAAGACTGGTTAATTTATAATGAATACAAATTTATTTTCTCATAGTTCTGGAAACTGCAAAGTTCAAGATCAAGGCAAGCCATCTTGTGAGAGTCTTGTTGCTACATCTTCACACAGCAGAAGGCAGAGGGGAAGAGAGACAAAAGGGGCCCAAACCCATCCTTTTATAATGGCATTAATCCCACCCATGAAGATGGCCATGAAGGTGGTCACCTCTCAAAAGTCCCACCTCTTAATACTGTTACAATGGCAATTGTATTTCAGTAACAGTTTTGGAGGTAACAAACCATAGCATGCAGTGTAAAGGGAGAAGGACAGCCCTTTGGTGATACCTGGAAAGTCAGGTTCATAAGTCTGAGTGACCAGGGAGGAGTAAAAAACCAGAATTGGTGGGAAACACTAAGATAGTCCTTTCACCAGAAACAAAAGCCGTCATCAATGGGGTGGAAACAAAGAAAAACAATTCACTGTGACCTTGAACTGTGCCTGTGAGTGGTAGTTTCTTTCTGTGGTCAACCATTCTAAGCAAGAACTACTGGAGTGCCTGTGACTCATTTCTGCAAATTTGTTCTAACCTGAGCTTTTAATTTTAGACCAGGGATTCAAGTTAAATATTTCATGTGAACAGACCAAGAAT
>NW_003852420.1:11144997-11147639 GCF_000181295.1 Otolemur garnettii
AAAAAAAAAAAAAAAAGAAAGATAGAAAACCCTTCATTACATAAATTGCAATGCCTATTCAAAAACATTCATGGAGTGCCAATGATAAATCAGGCCTTGTGTTCCAGATATTTTTGTGCCCACTAATAGCTCCCGTCCCATTATACTATTCAAGCCACCTTACGTTTCATTTCCTGTACAAGGAGACTATTGATCAATTTATGCATGCAATTGTCCTGGGTAGAGTCATCACTCCTCAAAGGGTTTTTTGGCTCTACCATGCCTAGTTCTAAGGAAATGAATTTCTCAAGGTGATAGATCCCTGGATGGGCAGCCACCTGTATGTGGCTATCTCTAAGCCTTGCCCACGAAGAGGTGGGTGGCCTATCTCAGACCATCGCTCTGGGGGTACTTGTCTAAGATCCTCTCTTCTGTAATCTGGTGATATTCTCCTTTCTTGTCCTGCCTGGTGTGGACAAAGCAACAGTGGGGCTCTTAGAGCTTGAATTATTGTCTCTCCTCCTCTCCATCCTGGCTCTAAGAACTTCCCAAAGGGGTGGTTTGGTTGTTGTGGGCAACTTATGGGACAAGGGTGGGCCCCATGTTGCCTTTCTCCAAAATTCTTCCCATTATTTGAATGCATATGTCCCTCCAAAATTCATATATTGAAACTTTATCACCAGAGTGATGGGATTAGAAGTAGGGACCACTGGGAAGTGATTAGATCAGGAGGGGTGTAATCTCACAAATGGGATTAGTGCCTCCAGCTTCCACTAACTAAAGACACAATAATTGTCCCCTCAGGAAGACGCAGTAACAAGGAGTCACCCTGGAGTCAGCCCAAGACACTGAACCTGATGTTGGACTTCCTAGCCAACAGAACTATGAAAAACAAATTTCTATTATTTATAAATTATGCAGTCTGAGGTGTTTTATAGTATAGCAGCAGGAAGAGACTAGAACATCTCCTGTGTCTATGTCCGGACTGGGGCCTCCCTGGAGGGATGACAGCTCTCCAGGTCTCTCCACACTGAAGAAAGACTGAGACCTAGGTCTGGTTGCCCAACTCCAGGAGCCCTGGGCCTAACTGCAGGACTTGATGAATGAACCTTGTTTTCTTGTCAGAAGTATGTTTTCTTAAGATTTAGACTTCCATGTCTAGCCACATTTGATCTTGGCGAGCTTTGGTTTTGGAGACTGCTTTGGGCCAATAGCCTCCATGGTAGGAAAATCCTTTCCTTCTGTTCCTGCCCAGGATCAGGAAAGCTGATTGCTGGGGAATGCCACTCCCATTCCTGGCACCACGTCACTTCCTGATCCTAAAAGGCTCCACTCATATCGGCTGTTGCCCAGCCCCTGGGGCACAAGTTTGGACAAGGCTCCAGTGAACTGATTAATGTTTCCTGGGCCAGACAGGTTCCTTGGGTGACTATTTTTACTCACTCACTCACTTGGGGTTTTAGACAAATCCTATGGGCCAGCCAGTCCTCTTGCAGACTACCAGCTGCAGTTTATAAATCCCACCACTGAAATGTAGGTCCTATTTATAGTGAGAGCTAAATCCTGTGAAGTGCAGTGGTTCATTAAACCCCACATGCACCTCCCGGGGCCCTGAGGGAGGCCAATGAGCAGGAAACACAAAAGGCAGCAAGTGTTTTCTGAAGGCATTCAGGGCGGACACCTTCTCCCAAGTCATTTCGCTGATGGGCAGAGAAGTGAACTGAGATCTCTGTGAATAAGCCTGGGTAAAATCCAGGTAGCTATGCAGGGCTTCATAGGCAAGCTATATCTGGATAGCAAGGAATAATCATGAAAAAGAGAATTCTATTTTATGCCTACCATCAGGTAGGAACTATGAATGCGTTAATTCATCCCTGAAAACAGCCCCACTTCACATGCATGAGAAAACAGCCTCTAAAAGTCAAGAATTTGGTCCTGGGAAGTGGGAGACACAGGATTTAAAGATAGACCAGACCTATATTTGTCCTATATTCTTGTGGGTTTTTATTTTTTTTAATATGGGACCAGTGCCCTATGCTGCCCCATGTCCTATATTCTATTCTAAGACTTCTCAGATGAATGTATCCATGGTGAAGCCTCATCAAAACTGTGGGGATGCCCAGCTTTGTCTCCTGGGCCCCCTCTTCCTTACTCACCCCCATTTCCTTACTTTAGGCATTAATTGCTGCTGAGGTATCACCCCAGCCTGAGATTCATCATGGCTGAGTGGCAGAAGCCACCAGACTGTTGTGAGTTATGAGAGATGATACTCAAGGGAGAGTGTTTGAGACTCATGGTGGGTGAGAGGAGTTAGTGCCTCCATCTTCAACGGGACAGGAAATCCCATCACAATTCTGAGCAAGTGCGGGGGACCTTGCCCCTCCTGAGGCCTTGTAACCTATCCCTCAGGCTTTCAGGGACATCCGAACTAAAATGGCTTGTGCCAGAGCCACGGTAAGTGAGGATCTTCCAATCGTGTCTCTCATCCCTGTAAAGCTTACAGTCCATAAAAAAGCAACTCTCCCCTCCCGGGGATTAGAGGGATCACTTCTGATCACTTCTTACAAGGGTACAAGTGAATCTTTCTAAGAGTAGAATATGAACATTTTAAAACAATAACTAAGAAAATGACATGAAGGCTATGTTAACCAGTTTGATGGAAG
>NW_003852420.1:11148492-11179861 GCF_000181295.1 Otolemur garnettii
TTAAGTTCTGAATCCTTGTGGCACTCTAGCCTTAAACTGCCCCTCCCCATCCACTGGCACTGATGGACCGTCCTCCCACCCACCCTTGGCTCTCACCGTGCCTCTTCATCCATGGTGGAGAGCTCTCCATCCTTTGACATGTATTGCCCTCCTGTGTACCTAGTATCTATCTCAGCTGCATCCCAACTTGTTCTCTGTTTTGTTTTGTTTTCAAGACAGAACACTTTTGTTGGACTGTTTTCTAACCACATCCTAAGTTTCTTGTACCTGTATTTTTCTGCCTTACCTGTCCATCAAAATGCCTACCCAGGATCAATAGTCAAGCCATTTTCTCCACTTCTGAAGCCAAGGGTTGCTGGAGAAACCAGATTATTATAAATTCAAGTTCTCCAAGCTTAATTTGGGGCCCAAATTAAACAATTCTGTTACTGATCTTCTGGAAGAGAGTTTATCACCCTCCTCCATCAACATGATCCTAACTTCCTTTGCCTTCATAAACTGCCTATTCGACCCTCCCTGTGTCCCACTCTCAGCAGATGACCCTGCTTCCATTTTATGGAGAAGAACAACCAACAGGTCATCAGACATGAATGCCAACCTGCTACCCTCACAATCTCGTACCTTGTCTCATCCCCATCCATGCTCCCCTTTGCCTGTACAAGGCCAGTCCCAAGAGCCAGTCACTCTTTTTCCCTAAAACTATTTGTCTTTCTGCACCCGCAGCTTCTGCCCAGATTCCAAAACACGCTGGCATCCTAAACAGACTGCCCTCTTTCTCCCTCTCCTTTCCTGTTTGTCTGCACTGCCCAGAAGACTTGCTGCTGCTTTAGCCATGAAATCAGACCCTGCCTCTGCCCACTTACTCCATCTACCCTTCCACAAAAGTCACATGTTACCTCTACACTGTGCTCATTCCTAATCTTGGTGGATGTCTTTGCATCTTTAGAACTCTGTCTCAACCTACTAGGACTGCTTTTTTTTTTTTCTTAAATGCCACAGACTGGGTGGCTTAACCAAGAGAAATTCATTTCTCATGGTTCTGGAGGCTGGGAAGGCCCATGATGAGGGTGCCAGCCTATTTGGTTCCAGATAAGGGCTCTCTTCCTGGCCCACAGATGGCCATCTTCTTGCTTTGTCCTCACATGGTGGGACAGGTAGAGAGAAAAAGGAGAGAGGAGAGAGATCTAGTCTTTCTTCTTTATTAGGGCATTAATCCCATCATAAGGACCCTGCCCTCATGACCTCATCTAAAACTAATTACATCCTAAAGACAGCATCTCCAAATACCATCATATCGAGCATTAGGGATTCAACATACCAATCTGCGGGGTGGGGAATATATTCTGTCCATAGCACCTCCCCACTTAAACCATTCTATTCCCTTTCCTCCCATATGACGGCACTTTTCCTGGGTCTCTCTGGCCCTGCTTTCTCTGTTGGGAAGCTCCTCCACCTCTGCCTGCCCCTTGAAGACCAGTCCATCTCCCCTGTCCTGGATCTCCCAGAGTGACCCTCTGCCTCTTCAGATCTACCTGCCACCACACGCTGATGGCAGCCAGACCCATCTCTCTAGTCTTGAACCCCTCACAGCAGACTCATGATTACTGGCCATTTTGACTCAGATGCCCCGGAGGCACCTCACATTAACAGATCTAAAATGGCACCTTTATCTTTCCCACCTCCAAATTGCTCCTCACTCTGGACCCTTCCCTCTGAATTGGTGCTCCACCACACACCCAGTCAACAAACTGGAAACTTGAGGGTCATCCCTGAGCCCTGAATCTTCCTCTCTGTTTACATCTATTCACTGAAGATAATCAATTCGACTTCCTCAAACCCGTCGCTGAAGGCATTTAAGCATTAATGGAATTTTCAAAGGCAACACAGTAACCTCTCTGGTAAACTAAATGAGGCTCACATTCCCAATCAGAAAGAGCCTAAAATAACGCTTTCAAGACGGAATTAGTGGGGTTTCTTTCTAAATGTAAAGGAGAGCTCAAACCTACTGAAGCAACCTTTCAAGTTGCATGCTTGATATGGAAAAGGTCATGCAATTGCCAAGAAGCTCATAAAACCAGCTGCAGAGGTATTTACAGAGCTGGTGCTCAGAAAGAAAGTAGGATGAGGTTTCTCCAGATGTCACTTTGGGATCTAATGCGAAAGATGAATTTCTCTTGCCTGTGTGTGTACTACATGACATTTTGTTTTTCTTGTGGAATCTCATCAACCATACATACAGAGCATAAATCTGCTTCTTGAAAGCTCCTGACCTGTATATGAAGGAGATGGTTTACGTGATGTTTCATTCTCTTTACCCCCTGGAAACCTGGGCTGTGAGAGAAGAGATTTTTCTTATGGTAAATGAGTTTTCATACCGTCAATCAGTCAAGTACACAGCAAAAAAAAAAATTCTCTGTGATCAGATGAAGAATAACCTTGATCGCTAATTCACACGTAACTCAATAACAGTTGGCCTTGAGTGAGTGGGGTAGGAAGAGGTGAATTAGGGTTGGGTCCCCTTCTCTGTAGCCCCATGAGACCCATGCAGGTGGCTATCACTGCCCTCATCACACTAAATTAAAACATCATGTGTCAGCTCCTTTGTTAGTGGTAGATAGTGAGTGAGTGGAGGGAAGGTCAATGCCTGGCGCACAGTAGGTGTGTAGAAATGATTGCTGAGTGAATGAACAAGTGAGTCAACCAAGATGTAGTGAATTGAAAATGAAGTGGGACTAAACAAAACTGTTTCCTGGAGGCATCTTCCACACCTCCCTGGGTAACACATCTCATGTCACATCCTTATCTCCCAGGGAGAATTTAAACCACAAGGCTGTGGGGGTGGGGGAGAAGTTGACCATCTAAGTGGGTAGACTCTGGTCTGGACGCAAACAATCGTAAGAAACAACTTTGCCAGGCAGCTCCCATCCTAAGTAAGGTCTCAGTGAAAAGGGTGGGCAGGTCCCTGGTGAAATGTCTCTTTTTCAGCATTGAACCTGCTTCTGAGCAGAATTCAGATCAAAAAGAGAGGAATGCAGTGTGTGTTCAGTGTTACTGCCAACATAACACCAAACCCCATGCACTCTGCCAAAGCCTCAAAAGCCAGATCTTTGGGAAGTGATTGCTCTCATCTCCCCTCTGCCTCTGTTCACTTTCCTTAACACGAACATTACGCTGTGCCGGCACCATGATGGGCATTCAGTGATAGAGATGGGGGTGTAGCTGGTCCCCCACACATTTTATCACTTGTTAAGATATATTTTTCTAAACTGTGTTGTGTGGGGATCACATCCCTCAAAGGACAGTTGCACTGAGGAACGAGTTTTCTTTCCTTTGCATTGTGCCTAGCAGGGGCAAATGTCCTGGGGCAGATTCTCCAGAAAGCTTCTCCAAGACAACAGTACTGGAGCAGGTGATTTATGAAGGAAGTGCCTCCAGGTCAGACCAGGGAGAGACTGGAGTAAGCAGAACTGCAGAAGAAGGGTTCTGCAGGGGAGGGGAGGGGGGAGGGTAAGTGGTGGGAACACACCTATGGTGCATTTTACAAGGGTACATGTTAAATTTACTAAATGTCTTAACACAAAATACCTAAGAAAATGTGGTGAAGGCTATGTTAACCAATTTGATGAAAATATTTCAAATGGTATATAAAACCAGCACATCGTACTCTATGATTGCATTAACATACACAACTATGATTTAATTAAAAAAAAAAAAAGGATGTGATCTCAATGAGAGAGTGCCCAGCTTTGGTCTGACCTGGTCTGCAAGTCAGCCCTTGAGGCCAAGGCTACAGAGTTCCAGCCCATCTATCTTTGGGTGTAAAGGGATATAACTTCCCAGCATTTCAAGCTCTCACTAAGTCCAGCAGAGTCCAGGGAATGGTTTAGTTCTTTGAAGAAAGTCATAAGTCCAGGCCATTAGGAGCAAAGAACACAGAGCTGGAGGTGGGGTGGGGATGGTAGACAAACCTATATGGGGATCCATAGAGAAGGCTTGATTAGAACAATGACAGCATCCATGATGGCAGCACACACTTGAGTCTTGCATTGGCTGCATGCTATGTCACAGATTGGTTTCTTCTTGAAGTCCCCAGATGCTTAATAAGCGCTCAGCTTTTTTTGATGGTTTGACATTTCATAGACAATGTCTGAGTTCTGAGGCTTTGCTAAGGTCGAATATCAGCAAAAAAGGTCCCAGGCAAATGGAATCATCCTCTCCTGGCTTATAACAAATAATAGCAATTTCTCTGAGTTCTTCTCTCAGTTCACTGTGAGTTCTGATCTATGTCATTCGTAGGTGACCCATGAAGTCACTCATGTTCTATCAGCCAGGCTCCTGTGCAAGCTGTGAGCATGATTTCAACCAGCTCATAGCCAGTTAGAAGGAAGCCTGAAATAGCCGGGCAGGAAACACAGAGTGATAGGAAGTGAACAACTTCCTGGCCTGCGCTGGACCTGCTACTGCTGAGCTGAGTCCTTGGTTTCTATATCTGCACAATCCACTCCATGTGCACAGCTGCTGACTGTGGAGCTGGGAAGAACTCCAGCTCTTATTTAGGCCAGGGATTTTAGCAGTGGAAGAAAAATCCCAGGTAAACACAGGCTCCGTGCATAAAACAGATAAAAGTGGAAGTGGATGAAATAAAGCAGGAGTGATGGGCAACATGGCCCTCCACATCTCCTTTCCTGCACTGCTTTCCACTGACAAGTGGAATTCCCAGGGTTCTGCAAAGCACAGTTTGTAAACCACTGATTGGAGCTAGACTCAACAGGCTACATGTACATATGACAACCTCAAAAACACAGAGCTGAGGGAGACGTTAAGACAGATTGAGATATATAAGATATTAATAGTAACATTTCTGTGGACTATGGTGACTTCCACACAGCAATACATATCTGTAAGAAGATATTTAAACAAAAGATACACACTCAATGCAATAGAAAAAAATGCCTGTGGGGAAGGGGAGGAGAAGGGAGGGAGGAGGAGACATAAAAGGGTGAGTTGTTGAAAGTATTTAATTAATGAAATGTGGTGTTAGGTTCAAAAATTAATGAAAACTCCCAGTTAGGCTGGATCTGGTGGCTCACTAGCACTCTAGGAGACCAAGGGAGGTGCATCACCTGAGCTCAGGCATTTAAGACCAGCTTGAGCAAGAGCCAGACTCTGTCTCTACTAAAAATAGAAAAACTAGTTGGCCATGATGGCAGGTGCCTATAGTCCCAGCTACTCACTCAGGAGGCTGAGACAAGGGGATCACTTGAGCCCAAGAGACTGAGGCTGCTGTAAACTACGACACCACGGCACTCTACCCAGGGCACAGAATGAGACTGTGTCTCAGAAACAAAAACAAAAACCCAACTGATGAACCTAAGTCCTTATTTTGCCAGCAGAGAGGTATAGGCCCAGCAGTGGCCCACAGTCACACAGTAGCAAACTCTCGGTAAGAACTTGGGTCTGTAACTGCCGTTTAGCACTCCCCCACACTTGTGGGCTTCCTCAGCGGGGAATATTCTTCTCGCTGTTTTCCGGAGTGTGCACCAGGTCACCCCCATTATTCTAAAAGGCTGCTCAGGGGCCAAGCTTTTATTTTCCTTCTTCTGTGGGCCACTGTGACCAGATTGGCTCTGTAACCTGGCTGGACCTATAACCCCCAAAACCCACCATCTCAGACTAGAGTTTGAGCATTTACTTCTGGACCTTGAGCATTTTTCCTAGGAGTCTACTCTTTCTCTATCAACTAGACTCAGAAAGGACCCAAGAGCCCAACCAGCTCCCTCGTTTATGAGTAATGCACTTCTGGGTGAGGCCACTGCACATGGATGCAGTTTAAAGAATGATTGCTTTTGTGCCTTTGCTGCAAGTTAAATGATTATATAAGTGAGGATCTATTTCCAGGCTCATTCTTCTATTCCATAGATTAATTGGTCCATCCACCCTCTACTACCACATGGTCTTGATTATTAAGGCTTTAATAGTTAGTCTTGAATATTAAGAATAAGGAGAATGTAATATATGTTCTCCACTTTGCTCTCCCCTTTTGAGACTGCCTTGGATATTCTAGGCCTTTTGCATTTCCATTTCACAAGGAGCTCGATGATTTCTGGGGGGTGGGGTGGAGGGAGAATCAAACCAAAGAAACTTTGCTTGGATTATAACTGAATGATGTAGCACTGGGATCTGGCCAAAACTGCTCCAAATTTTCAGCTGTGCATTTAACAAATAGTGAAACTGGACCTGGAGGAAATCACGCAACTTGCCTAAGGCCACAAGTTATGTCCGGGTAGCAGTGGTTCCAGGAGCTCAACTCGCAGCCCTGTTCACTGGGTTTGGCGTAGCACCTTGTCCAAGAAACACTCAGGATTATCTGACACGTGTACAAACACCCATGGGGATAAGGACTGTGGCTGACGAAAGCCACAGTCAGAGCTGCCTTCTCTACCCACTGAATCATTTTCCTATAAGAATAACAACAACACAATGCTATTAGTTTTCAAAGGGACAAAGTCTTATCTTGTCACCATGGTAACTCATCTTCTTCAGGCATCCTGACTGACCTCTTTCTTGAAATAGCTTTCCTTTCAAATTTCCCAGGCCTGAAAAGCAGGGCCTGATGCTCATTCCAGCAACCACTGGAGGAACCCAGGATATGACAATATAAAAGTTGGTATCTTAGGACTCCATCTATGAGGGGACTTGCTGGAGAGAGAAGGTTGTGTCTTGGACACTGCAAGGGGGCTGTGGCCAGCAGAGGTTAACATCTCAGAAATTTGGAGTGCGCGCTAGGTACCAACGTACATTGGTTCAAATTTATAATTCTTTTCCCTCAAGATACTTTCAGTCTATTAAAGTAATCAGGACAAAACCAAGGTGAGCCAAATTGCCAAATGAAGATATATGTCCCTTACTATAGGAAATCTTAGAGCTTTTGATAAAACTGTGAGTCCTGGGTGGCACCTGTGGCTCAGTGGGTAGGGCGCCAGCTCCATATACTGAGGGTGGCAGGTTCGAACCCAGCCCTGGCCAAACTGCAACAAAAAAATAGCCGGGTGTTGTGGCAGACACCTGTAGTCCCAGCTACGCAGGAGGCTGAGGCAAGAGAATTGCCTAAGCCCAAGAGCTGGAGGTTTCTGTGACCTGTGATGCAACAGCACTCTACCAAGGGTGACAAAGTGAGACTCTATCTCTAAAAAATAAAAATAAATAAAACTGTGAGTCCCAAAAGGGGCCAGAGCATATGAAATTTCCAAAACTTATTTGACCATAGGTCTAATCTACTAGAATACTATTATTTGTATCATTTTCTTTCAGGAGTCTCAACATCCCTGAATGACAAATGGCCATCCTCTTTGATAAATTCCATGCGTGGAACACCGATTTATATTCATGAAATATTCTGTGTTAATGCCTCTCCTAGGAACAGCTCACAATATTGCCTCTAACTAGTGCTACCCCAAAGACCCACAGTGACCTTCACTTAGATCTGCAGATTTGGATGATATTGTTCTGCTGGCCTATGTCCTCTAATATCAAATATTTGTGTGGAGACATACAACAAAGATCTATCAAAGATGCCCTGGAAGCTGGGACATATTTCCTTACATATTAGCTAGAACTAATCTAGAAAAATGGGAAAGACTCTTGCTGAAACACCCATTATACCTGTATTTGGGGGTTGGCTTGGGCATCTGTTGAGGGACATCTAGGCTGGAGAGACTTCAAGGCTGAACCTACAATGACATTTCCCATATGACATGGTCTCGAGCAGCAGTTCTCAACCTGTGGGTCGTGACCCACAGGAACTGTATTAAAGGTCCATGGCATTAGCAAGGTTGAGAACCACTGGTCTAGAGCAATGATTTTCAACCAATGTGCCGCAGCACACTGGTGTGCCATGAGAGGATCTTAGATGTGCCGCAAAAATTTCTAAAGATCACTAATTAAATTATTTTCAAAGGAAGTTCAAAGCACAGTAAGTATATTCTTGTTTTTACTTTTTTTTGATAAACATACTTTAAGTGTGCCACATAAATTTAACTATAAGTTCAAGGGTGCCGTAAGATTAAAAAAGGTTGAAAACATTGGTCTAGAGGTTGAGAAAAGAATTCCTTTCTCTAATTTGTTCTGAGGTCTTGAATGTCCCCACCACTGGATTTTTAAGAGAGTGCAATCGGGACCCTAGTCAGGCAAGAGGTGGGAAATCTTTTATCTAGCAAGAGTAACTGCTGATCCACTTAGAATTTTAATTGCAGCTTAACAGAAATAAAAAGCTCAGTTAGAAACCTCCTCAGAAGAAGTTGAGCTCCTAGGAGTCTGCATCTATTCACCCCAGCAGCCTTGATTGTTCAGATAGCCCCCAACTTATGATGGTTTGACTTCGGATTTTTCAACTTTACTGTGGTACTAGTAGAAACCATACTTCAAATTTTTATTTTTTCTCAGGCTAGTAGTATAGGATATGATACTCTCTCCATGCAACGAGTTGCCTGTATTGCCTGATAATTCTGTCCAACTGTAGGTTAATGTAAGGTTCTGAGCACCTTTCAGGTAGGATAGGCTAAGCTATGATGTTCAGTAGACATATTAAATGCATTTTCAACCTACAACACTTTCACCTCTGAGGGATTTGTCAGGCCCTGCTGTAAGTTGAGAAGCATCTGTACTTCCCACCACTCTGCTCTTTTGGTCCTGTCCTGGCCCCTTGGCACTCCCTGTGGTGCCAAAACATTCCCTATGTGGGGTAACTCGAATGAAAAACAGGCCAAACTCAAAATTCTACTAATTCCATTTGACAGCCAGTCAGGATATGCAGGTCTTTATTTGGAAACTTCTTCTGGTCCAAAAATGTGCCAAGATTTGTTAACTTTCCCTAGGGCCAACATACCCAATCTGAGGCTCTCTATCCTGGGAAATTCAAGCAATAGGGAAGAAACTGTTACATGCTGGTTGCTTTGCATTAGGGCCATGTACCCTAAGTTTCCTCCACCAACCTGATTTCCATCCAAGGAGAATCAGTTTTGAGCACCTGAGCAGCTAGCCTAGAAGCTGAAAGTTCCCTGCTAAGGCTACCGCCACCAGAGAGCCCTTCCTCGTTACCCCAACCCCACCTTGTTGCCTCCTCATAACTCCTGAAAAATGTACCGTGCCCAGCTGTACATTAAGCCTTGACCTTTACACAAACATGGACATGATTAGCATGGACAGGAGAGGAGAATCAGTTCACTCTAGAGTAGGAGTGACATGTATATGGCACTATGTCCCCCACAACCTACATTTTTGCCCATAATCTTTTTCTTTCTTTCTTTCTTTCTTTCTTTCTTTCTTTCTTTCTTTTTTTTTTTTGAGACAAACTCTCACTCTGCTGCCCAGGTTAGAATGCTGTGGCATTAGCCTAGCTCATAGCAATGTCAGACTCTTGGATTCAAGCAATACTACTGCCTCAGCCTCTCAAGTAGCTGGGACTACAGGAGTCTACCACAACACAAGGCTAATTTTTCTATTTTTAGCAGAGATTGGGGTCTAGTTCTTGTTCAGGCTGGTCTCGAACTCCTGAGCTCAAGCAATCCACCCTCCTAGACCTCCCAGAGTGCTAGGAGTATAGGTGTGAGCCACCACGCCTGGCCATTTGTCCACAATATTAATTGATCATTTGTTATTTTCTACTAAGCCCAGTTATGGCCTCAAAATCCCCTCTGTACAGCAACTGATAGGAATTAGAATCCAAGATGAAGTACATTTTCCTGCTTTATAAAATTACATTGTGCTATTAAGAATGTAAAGTGAAGCTCTGTGGTGGCTTCTGCCTGTAGTCCCAGTTCCTTAGGAAGCTGAGGCAGGAGGATCACTTGAAGCTGGGAGCTCGAGATCAGCATAGGCAACATAGTCAGACCTCAGCTCTAAAAAATAAAAATAATTTTTTTAAAAAAGAAAACACCATGAAAGAGATACAGGTAATGGTAGTTCTGACGAAGGAGAAGTTGTCTTATTCAGTCATTTACCTTAATTCATGACATACTTATTCAGCATTTACCATATCGCAAGCACTGTTTCAGGCACCAGGTGATACAACGTCTATGACGTAAGTGAGGGAGAAAGGCACAGAATGAAAGATACAGTGCCACATGCTGAGTGCATGGCAGAGGAGGGGACTGTATGGTAGGGGCAACCAAAAAAGATCAGCGCTCAGAGGAGGCTTCCTAAGGAAGGTAAATTTTTAAGAAAGAAAAGAAACTAGCTAAATGTGGAAGCAGAGTAGGGAGCTGATAGCAGACTGTGGGAACAATTGATGTGAAGACACAGATGTAAAACAGCTATCAAGGGGGTTTGATGACTAAAGCAAAGGGCATCAGATAGAAACGAGAGGAAATGAGTTTTCGTGTGTATTTCTCAGAACGTTAATGTCACAAAAATATAATACGGAGAGTGTTTAAGAAGAATTCACGATATTGGGCATATGGAAGTGCTTTCCTGGCTGTGAGATGCAAAATGTTGCTCCTCCGGGCGTAGTTCATAGGCCAGCGGTGTCGGCTTCACCTGGGAGCTTGCTGGAAATGAAAATTCTACTGAGTCAGATTCTCTGGGGATGACGCTTAGGATCTTCAGTTTAATATGCCCTCCAGAGGACTCTGACGCATGCTAAACATCCAGATGCACTGCTCCAAGCTCGTGGTTGGTGTTATGACATCACTGATTCCACCTGTATGTGCCTTGGGTACCTTCACCAGCCCACAGTGACCACACTCCACTCGGCATCTCCTCTGCCTGACTCCCCCAAGCCCTTCAATGTCAGTGCCTCCCAGAATTTCAGACTCAATATTTCAGCATGACTTTTGATCCCTGCTCCCCTCACACCCATCCCATTTGTCCTCAGGTCCTGGGAGCTTGTTTGTCTGACTAATAGCCTGAATCTGCTAGACACGAATCAATTAAGAGATGAAACAACAGTGGGCGTAATGAAGGAAGGTCATGCTGATCTATTCAGCCAGATGGGTCTTTGCTCCTCCACCTCCCACTGGGCAAGGCTCCTCCACCTCCTGCCTGGGCTCACTCGCTGGCTTCTCCTCTTTCTGGTTGTGTGATTTTCTGTGAGTTATTTACTACCTCTGAGCCTCAGTTCCCTCAGCCACAAAGGGAAGACAATAATGGTACTTATTTCATGGGGTTATTGTTGGGGAAGAATGAGTTAATACAGGTAAAGCACCTGGCTCAATAACCATTCTTGTTATTATGGTAATTATCATTCCGTTATTCACCTAATGCCAGAACAGCCTCCTGTCTTCCCATCTCTCTTCACGGCTCCTGGCCTTGCCACCTGGCCCACTGGACCTTATGAACATGGTAGCTTCATGCTGAACAGGTCATTCCCACCTCAAAAGTCTCTGGTGGCTGCCCACCATTGTCACTGATTATAAGCCCCTCCCCCTTATAGCAATAGAATTGTCTATGGGCTCCTACAGACAATAGAGGACCTGCTTGGGTTGAAGTCACGGCATGGGAGGCTCTTCCAGCTTCCCACTTGCCCTTCCTTGTCCCCCAAGAGACATCCCTGGGGGGCTGTGGGATCCAAGGAACACAGAAGAGAAACCTCTGACCTGTAGAATCCAAAAAGCCAATCAGGGTGCTCATTTGGTTCACACCCCTGGTCTCATGAAATTGCCATGGACAGTCTCATCTCTCATTTTTCCTAGGACTGTCCACCTAGGTTGCGCTTTGAGAGAGGCTGGGCCTAAACTTCCCGCTTTACTGGTCTCACTCAAGCTACTCATCTCCTCAGCCATCCCAGCCCCAGGGGAGCACTCTTTCCTCTTGACTCTATTCTCCCTTGTATGTGGGTCAGTACAAATCTCAGTTTTGAGATACATAAAAATCAAGAATCATAAAATTCACATGGACAGAAACAAATGAAGCCCTCCCAACAACACTGGTAAGCCAGGCACACAGCCTGTGAAACTTGCACAGGTAAATCAGACAAAATGCTATCAATTGTGGTTCTTGGAAGTGAAATAATGGACCATGATAAAGTCAGTCTCAAAACTTTCATAGTGACCTGTGTATGTCAGACACCCTTCCTGCAGGCTGGGAACAGACCCTGGGGAGCTCTGAGAACAGGGAAACCCAAGAGCAGCTATTTCTAACACAGAATGTTCTGGCCACCTGCCCAGGTTTTGTCCTGATTTCTGATGCTGTTTAGAGTCTTCTCATTATATCACTAAGAAAAGCACAATTAACTCATAATCTCTGTCTCTAATAACTTTTATCACGTTTTCTGATTACAAAAATAATATATTGCTATTATGTTGAAAGAAATATGTAAAATAAATAAAATCATAAAAAATAAAAAGGATAAACTATAATGCCTCCACATAGAGACAAAAATTACTAATACTTCAGTATTTTTTTTGAGTTTTTTTGTTTGTTTGTTTGTTTGTTTTGAGACAGAGTCTTACTTTGTTGCCCTCAGTAGACTGCCGTGGCATCATAGCTCACAGCAACCTCAAACTCTTGGGCTCCAGCGATTCCCTTGCCTCAGCATCCCGAGTATCTGGGCCTATAGACGCCCACCACAACGCCCAGCTATTTTTAGAGATGAGGTCTCAGTCTGGCTCAGGCTGGTCTGGAACCCATGACCTTAGGCAATCCACCTGCCTTGGCCTCCCAAGTGCTATAATTATAGGCGAGAGCCACTATGCCCAGCCATTTTTAAGTATTTTTGTATGCATACATTCACATTTGTTAACACATTTTGGAACATAATTACATAACATCATTGAAAATTCCTCAAAACCAAAAATTTTAATGGCCAAATAATATTCTTTACACTTCTTCAATAAACAACAACTCACATTTATTAAACACTTAACTATATACAGGCCTTGTGTTGGTATTGGTAGATTCAGGAATTAACAGGAGTTAACTGTCATGGACCTAACAGTCTACAGTAAGAGGTATATTTTTAACAAATAAGCATAAAAGTAAAACTACAAGCGCAAATTACACTCGGTATATTAATGAGAAAGAATAGTTTTTTAGTACTAAGTACTAAGAAACTATACTTAGTACTTCCAAGGAAGTGGTATTTTATTTGAGACAAAGGATCAATGAAAGTTAATAAAATAAAGCATGAAGGGAGAATAATTCAGACTGTGGCAGATTTTGCTGCATTAACTCTGTGGATCTTAGTCCATCTGTGTGTGTTACTAGCAATATAAAGAAATAACCGAGGCTGGGTAAGACGACTTGGTTTCATTTGGTAGATACCCAGTAGTGGGATTGCTGGATTGAACGGTAGGTCTACATTTAATTACTTGAGGAATCCTCACACTCATTGGTCTGAGGAGGAGTCTGAGGAGGTCTCTATAGGGGTTGTACTAATTTGTAGCCTCACCAATAGTGTATAAGCATTCCTTTCTCTCAGCATCCACACTAGCATCTCTTGTTTTTTAACATTTCTAATATGGGCCATTCTGAGAGTGGTAAGGTGATATCTCATTATAGTTTTAATTTGCATTTCCTTGATAATTGATGATGTTGACCATTTCTTCATATGTCTGTTGGCCATTTGTCTATCTTCTTTCAAAAAACTTTTGTTCGTGTCTTTTCCCTACTTTTTGATGAGATCGCTTGTTTTTTTCTTATTGATTTGCTTAAGTTCTTTGTAGATTCTGGATATCAGTCCATTATCAGAAGTATAGTTTGTGAATATTTTATCCCATTCTGTAGGTTATTTATGCTCTGTTGATTATTTCTTTTTGCTATGCAGAAGCTTTCTAATTTAATTGTCCCATTTATTTATTTTTGTTGTTGCTTTTGGGGTCCTAGTCACAAATTCTTTGCCTAAGCTAATGTCTAAAAGACTTTTTCTCCTATTTTCTTCTATAATTTTTATGGTTCCATCCCTTACATTTAAGTCTTTAATCCATCTTGAATTAATTTTTGCATGTGGCAAGAGATGGGGATCCTGTCTCACTCTTCTGCATATGGGTCTCCAATCCAGCACCATTTATTGAATAGAGCTTCTTTTCCCAGAATATGTTATTGTCTGCTTTGTCAAAAATTGGTTAGTTGTAGGTAGATAGTTTTGTTTCTGGGTTCTCTATTCTGTTCCTTTGGTCTATGTCTCTACTTTTATACCAGTACAATGGTGTTTGGTTGCTATAGCCTTGTAGTATAATTTGAAGTCAGGTAACCTGATGCCTCCAGATTTGTTCTTCTTACTTAAGATTGCTTTGGTTATTCAGGCTCATTTTTGGTTCCAAATGAAGCTTAGAATTATCTTTCCTAGATTTGTGAAATAAGACACCAGTATTTTGATGAAGATTGTGTTGAATCTGTAAATCACTTTGGGCAGTACGAACATTTTAATGATGTTGATACTACCAATCCATGAGACAGGGATGTTTTTCCATTTGTTTGTGTCATTTTTATAGGTACATTTTTTTCTGAGGAGGTCTCATTCTATTTCTCTTCTTTCTCTTTCAATCAACACTTTTTGAAAAGCTCTGTTCTCATGGTTATACAACACTTGCTTGAACAATTGACTTTATATCTCTGTGGTAGTTTACACCAGGTCAACTTTGTTAAATGGGGGAGCTTTCCCTCCCAGAATTCCCTTCTCTATATGGTTCTAATTTTAGAGTTGGCCAGAAAAAATTGTGCATATAATTAAATGGTAGGAGTTAGCAATAGCCATTGCTCTCTGAAGGTCCTGGTCATATGTAGTGGTAACTGGATATAGAGATGCCAGAAGATTCCATATTGCTCCAATCCTTCCCACTCAGCTTCCAGCTCTTTGACCTTTTGCTGGTCCTGCTGACTGACAGCACTCCCTGGCTCACCCCAGAGGCTTGGCAGAAGACCACATAGGTGGAGGCTTCCTAGAGACACAGCTTCCCTGAGACAAACTTCCTCTTCATAATTCTGCTTCAGAAGCTGGATGTGCTCAGTTTCTCAAATTGACCAGCTGGTGACTTCTGAGTCCTCAACTCTCTTTCTGGATCTTGGAGTCCCAAGTTCCTCCTACAGTTATTTAAGGTTTAATTCTTGCACACACACATACACACACACATAACCCCATGTCCCATAATCATAATGCTCATTAGCAACTCTAGTCCCCTCTCTAGAGAAGACTTTGCCAGACAGAATCAAAGGCATATTAGGGAAACCTGAGTCTGAATAAAACAGGGTGGGAGGGAAAACAAGGAAGAAGACATGCCCATTAAACACTGACGGCCCTATACAGGGAGTAGAAGACAGGGATCCACCTAAGAAACAAGTCAAAATGCTAAAAACTTACCCAAAAATGTCCAATAAAGAGAAAGGAAAATGAACACTAGAGGTTCACTTGATTGCAGAGAGCCAAGTGACAGTAGAAAGATGTGTAGCTGCCACACACGTTCTGAGCTCAGGAAAAAGCAGATGACTGAGTGCTGGTCCTCACCAGGCCCCTGGCACCTCACGATTCATTGCGCTTCATGAACTCAAGAAAGGGTAGCAGTGGGCTGGCATACTGTTTGCAAAGCTCCCTTTTGGCTTTGTCAACCCCACTCTCTCCTCATTTCCTTGCCTCTCCTTTGACCATTCCTCCTGAGGTTCTTTTGACTTACACATTCTCCCTGAGGAACTACCAACTCGAATCTCCAGCCACGTCCTCCACATTAATGAGCCACAGCTCCAAAGTTCTTAAACCCAGAGACAAACTCACTTGTGAACATAAAATTAATAAGGGATTTAGAAATAAAGAGTCTTTTTCTTTTGTTTTCTGTTTCTTGAGACAGAGTCTCACTCTGTAGCCCTGGCTAGAGTCCCATGGCATCATCATAGCTCACAGCAACCTCAAACTCTTGAGCTCAAGCAATCTGTTGCCTCAGCCTCTCAAGTAGCTAGGACTGCAGGTGCCCACTATGACACCCAGCTAGTTTTTGTTTTTTTTAGAAATGGGGTCTCACTCTTGCTCAGGCTGGTCTTGAACTCCTGAGCTCAGGCAATCTGCCCACCTCAGCCTCCCAAAGTGCTAGGACTACCGGTGTGAGCCACCATGGCCAGCTGGAGATGCTATTCTAATACCTACAAGGTATTAAAAGAAAATACCTCAGTCAATACCTGGTGACTGGCTATGTCAATACCATACATCTTAAAATTTAGCAAAAAGTCAAAGTATCTGAAAAGTCAGTCTATGGGAAAGAAAAGAATATGTAGCAATGGATTTTCCCACAGGTCTGAAACTGGGGTCCCAAGAAGCTAAACCTGAGACATGGATTTTGGTGGAGATAGTCTGTTTGGAGGACGGTGCCAAGAAGTACCAGCAGAAGAGTGAGGAAGTAGGGCAGGAAAAGAAGGAAGAGTCAACAAGGGGTGTCTCTGTGGGCAACAGAGACCCAGTTCTGTTGGGGACCCTCAGAGAGACTGGTGGAATATGCTTCAGATTTGTCCCACTTGAGCAGCGAGGAAGCCAGGTGCTTACTGTCAATCATCTCACCAAGGGCTGCATCCCTCAGTGCAGGAGTCCTTAACTTGTGAGCGCTTCTAGCCAGTCCCAGACAGCCTCCCATGCCCAGAGAAAACCATCAGCTGTAGAGTCTCGGGTGCCCACAGAAGGAAGCCTTCAATGTCCCAGGCAGGGCGAGTGCTGAGAGCACACAGAGAGGGTGCCAGCTGCCTCTACTTCACTTGGACAGCAAGTGCTCTAGTTAGTCTCTTGCTGGGGAATTTCTCCCAGCTGAATTTAGTTCTCAAGACATCAGACAACTGGCATCACCTAAGGCTGGCATCACCATGAAGCTGAAACCACAACCTTCTCCTCCTACCTTCTGTCCCACCACTGAGAGGTGCTACATCTCAGTAATGGTAACATAAGTTTGATTTAATGCAAATAACAATTTTTTCTTGGGATAATTTGGGGGGGGGCTTTATTTTTCTTGTGTTTCTGAATCTCATAGGTGTGCATCAGAACTGTGGTGAACTTATATGTCCTCTTAACTCTCTTCTTTATAAAATGTGAGGCCCTAGTGTTCGGGTTGGATTAATTTAACTTGGATATCCTGAAGGAACTACACCCAAAGTGTGGTCGCAGAAGGGACTCCCTAGGTATATTAGTGAGACTCCCGGCTGAGATGCCAGGGTTAATACTGACAAGGGTGATTTGGGGATTTTAATTTTTGTGGAATTCTTAATGATTTTTATTGTCCATAGCTTAGACTATATTCACAAGTAAGTATTTGAATACATGATAATGAGAAGTCGAATCTCATAATTCAAGTTTGGGACAGTTTTATATCACTACCATTATCATAACAGAGTTATTAGAATCTATCATGTGAGCTCATTATGTGACCTCAGCTGAGCCATTTTGTGTAAAAGGGCATCATCTAAGACAGAAGCACAGAACAGAGTGAATTGTAGGCAGCACACTGCACAATTCCAGAAGACTCCATTCACATAATCTATGTTGTGAAGAGTTTCTCCTAAATTGGTGCTGTACACAACCCTCAAAACTGTACATGGTGGGCTGGCATACCCAGCCTGGTTCTGTTTGCAAAGCTCTCTTTTGGCCTTGTCAACCCCACTCTCTCCTCATTCCCTTGCCTCCCCTTTGGCCACTCCTCCTCGGCTTCTTTTGAGTTACGGGCTGTCCCTGAGGAACTACCAACTCAGTCTCCAGCCACCTCCTTCTGCATTTGTGAGTCACAGCTCCAAAGCTCTGAAACCTTTCCACCCACACATCCTACATCTTAAACCCATCTTCACCAAAACCAAACTCGTGTCTTTGCTGCTCTTCCTCCCACATTCTCTCTCCTGGTTAATGGCACTGTCACGCATCTGGACCCAGAAACCTCAGGCCCCTTTGGCTGTGGTCTTTGTCCGTGTCTGCTGCCTCCTGCCCCTCAGAATCTCAGTCTCTGGCTCAGACACTACCAGTCGTCTCCTAACTGATCATCTTTCCTTCCAATGCGTCCTCCACATTACCCTAGGGATGTCTTCAGAAACAAATATCGGGTCCTTTTTCCTATTAAAATTCTTCAGTAGCTCCAAATCTTCACTGGAGAAAGCCTTAAGTCATTACGTTGGCATTTCTGGTCCTAGAATATCCTCCTATAACCACACACCACCCACTCCCTCCTCATCCACCTTACACCCAAACGCACCATCATATCCAGGCTTTCTCCTGCCTGCCTTTTCCCAGGTGCTATGGACTGAATATTTGTGTTCCTCCAAAATTCATGTGTTGAAAGCCTAATTCCCAGTGCAATGGTTTTTGGAGGTGGGGCTTTTAGGAGGTAATTGGGTCATAGGGGTAGAGCCCTAAAGATGGGATCAATACTGTGATAAGGTAATACATGGAAGATCTCTCTGTGTGTGTGTGCACATGCACATGTGTGTATGTGTGTGTATGTGTGTAAGGATACGATGAGAAGACAGCCTTCTACGAAGTAGAAGTGGGTCCTCACCAGACACCAGATTTGCCAGTGCCTTGATCTTGGATTTCTCAGCTTCTAGAGGTTTGAGAAATAAATTACTGTTTAAGTCACTCAGTATAGGTTATTTTTGTTATAAAAGTATGAATTAACAAAGCTACCAAGAAATTCCCTTTGTCTGGATGCCCGTTACTGCCACACCCATTACTATACACCCTGGACATCCAGTTGTAATCCAGCCCTCCCTTCACCTTGTCCGCTCTCTCACTAGGCCTTCCTTACTCCTGTGTTCTCACTCCTAAGCACACTGTATACCCATGTATACCTCATAGATCTTGAAGGAGAGAATGACGTCTGTATTTTCCTTGTGTCTCCAGGGTCTAGCATGGTGTACAACCCCTGTTGGGTAGTCAGTAAATGAAGAAATCAATACTCTGCCAGCAAGAAGCAGCAAAGGGTGAACTTTGATTCACAGGTGCTGAAATAGATGCATTGACTTGGCACAACAACACAATTACAGGTCTTCGGTGATTTAAGGGCTGTTTCTGTAGGTGCCAATAAATCTTTTCTAAAGGCTTTATCATTCAGCATAATTACTTGGCTTGTCTTTGGCTGCTTCAATGCACTGGGTCATACCACCTGGGACGCTGGCCACCAGCAGGCCTGCACAGCAGGGGACAATCAGGCTGGGGTTGAGGAGACAAGGCTCGCTGCAGAGTACCTGGCGGGTGAGGGGCACATGGCTGTGTCTGACCTAGGAACTCAGGGGTCACATGGAGGGGGTGGATGCGGCAGAGTCTATCAGTTGCCCCATTCTTATGCTTCTCCATATCCATGTTTTTTCACATACGACTTGGCGGAGTGAGTTTTCCAACCTCTTGAATTTGTATTTTGCCACGTGACTTTCCTTGGCCAATAGAATGCTGAGTGACAAGTGACCCGCCTTGCCTGTTTCCATCATTCTCTAGTGCCTTTGCCATCATCGGGAGTATGAGATTTCCTGGGCTG
Source organism: Otolemur garnettii (assembly GCF_000181295.1). Classification (NCBI taxonomy): domain Eukaryota; kingdom Metazoa; phylum Chordata; class Mammalia; order Primates; family Galagidae; genus Otolemur; species Otolemur garnettii. The sequence goes on from NW_003852420.1 coordinate 11,167,911, forward strand.
CTCCATGGAGGAGGATGAGAGAGATTCTTAAACAGGGGGTTTTATAGTTTTCATTAGGCAGCATTATTGTGGCTTTGGCTTATATGATGGGCCTTTAGCCCCGATCAACCAGAAACACAAGGGCAAAGGCACAGTGGTATCAAATACTGTCATCAGGGAAGCAGTGTGCACTCTCAGGCCAGGTGGACCTGGAGCTGAGAAGCCCAGTGAGAAGGCACCTGGGAGCCCCCTCCAGGTAGGAGGCAGCAAGGCAGGGGAGTGGCTCTGTGCTATCTATCTGTATCTTGTTCTTGGCTGGGGGTGTGGGGGCCTGCATGTGGAAGCCTGAGGACCTCCCACTACATTCTCAGCTAGTGTAACATTCAAGGTTGAGGTGGCTGCTAGCTGGGGAGCAGGATAGCTGGGTCCTAGTCGCAGATTTCTGCAAAGTCTCTCAGTGAGCCAGGGCTGGTTACCTCTCCTAAGTCACAGTTTCCTTATTAAAAAGAAAGGCACAATCTTCTGCACAAATTCCTGTATCATTAAGGATGGACTTCGGTGATATAGGACAACAACAACACCCATTCCTTATTTTATATGCTTCAGAAACAAACCAAAAAATGCATATTTAAGGTTTACTGGTGTTGTCCTCACTGAGGTTTCAGGGTGATGGAGCAGTCACTCTCTAACTATAGCCAGTTACCAAGGCAGAGGCAAAAAAAGGGAGGTTCAGACACACATTGACTCAGCTTCTGCCTAGACAGAACACAGAACACTCTTCCATGGGCCAAGGCTGTCTATAACCACATCCAACTCCACACCATAGGGAAGTGGAATGTTACCCTGTTCTCAGAAGTAGAAAAACACAGAACATGCACAAACAGCCCTGGTGAGTACGAAACTCTTCCATACTGATAGTTATTTTTAATATTTTTAAAAATTAAACATTTCCTTCTTCCACCTGCAATTATTCATACTGTCCCTTCATCATCTTCTTCTGCATGTATGATGTGGTTTCTCAATCATGTGCCTGGAACCCAGGTACTGACCCTGTAAAACCAGCTTCAATCTCTATCCCTCCTCCTAAGGATGCTCCAGGGCCCTGCTGGTGAGCACTCTGCAAGTCCCTGGGGTCACTTCCAGGGTCACCCCCAACAAGTCTCGTCCTCACTTGGATGTCCCCTGCAATGGCTTTTTTCTCCTCCCTGCTTCATTCCCACATGAAACCCAGCCTCTTTGCCTTGATTTCTCCTACTTTACTCACACAAAGCATTTACATCCAGAGCAGAATTTGCTGAAGGTTTGGGTGGGGAAATTTACATTACAGCAATACAAACGATTTTAAAAATGAATACCAGACATTCTTCCTCTCTAAGGTCTTTGGGTCACCCTGCCACCGGAAGTCCTCTCTGCACTTTTCTCTGCAAGGTGAAAACCACTCACCACCACGTAGCCCCTCGTGCCAGCTTCGATCCATCCTTCATTATCAATGGCAACAGCTCCTCCTTCTACTTGGCTCCAAGCATATATTTTCACATACAGATGCTCAAAGTGTTGGCTAAACAAAAAACCATGCACAGTGGCTCTTGAGCAGTTCAGACGACTTGGCAGAGACTCTGAAATTCGAGTGGTTCCTCCCCCACCAATATAGAGATTTATGTGTCCAGTAGCGCAGGTATTTCCGCCTTCCCCTGCCCTTTCCCTTAAAAGGCAGAAGTTACCAAAGCCAGGGTTAGTTTTAAATAATTCTTTCTTCCTCTCTGTTAAATACAGACACACTTGTTTTATAAACCACTCATATATGAAAATCAAGCACCAGGTCCCACCATAAACCCATGGGGATGGTGCTATGCATATCCACATTTTACTGATGAGGAAACTGAGGCTTGGGGAGGAAAGCAGTTTGCCCAGGGTCTTCCCACACCTTTCACACAGGGGCTCAAAGTCAGGTCTGTCCGATAACCCATCCTCCTCTCTCTGGCACACTGCATCTCTCTAACCACACGCACCCCACAGGTAAGGCCTCCTGTTCAAAGTGGTTAAAGAGAAGCTGTGAACGATTCCTTGAAGGTGCCTTTACTCCCCTCCTTTGTCCTTTACCTTGATCTTAAAATCCAGTTTCAAGTCAACAAGGGGGATGGACCTCTCTGTGTGCCCAGCTCTGAGGTGTGCACAAAGGGGCAGAGAAAGGGAGATGGAGAAGGGCTTGCATCTGAGCCCACTGTGCTTATGGGGGAGTCAGGAGAAACGGCCCACTGCCAAGTGTCAGGGGAGAGAGCTCAAACAAGGCTAGGCAGGGTGTAGGGAGAGCTAGTCAGGATTGCTCCAAGGAGAGCTCACCAGACTAGTCTGTTTATGTGGAGCAGTTAACAAATATTCCTTCACATTTTGCCCTCATTCCCCAAGAAGCTTCTGTCCCAACCTGCTGTAAACTCACTGGTGTCTTAGTCCAGACATGCCGAGGGCAATTCCCTGGGCTGATCATGTTTTGGCGGCCCCTTTCCACTGCACTTGACACCCTAAGAACTGGTCTTACCCTTAGCTCATCCAAATGCAATAGCCTTCCCCAATGGAAGAGTATATATAATTACCCCCATTTTATAGATGGGGAAACTGAGTCCCAGGTGGGTAAAAGCCCAGCCTTATATCTCCCAGATCTTGGTTGTAAGGGTGAGAGGAGTCCCCCAAATCACTGGCAATTCAGTTTTAAAACACCCCTGAATCCTAAAGCTGCCTCCCAGGGCCCCCAGCTGCAAGGACACGCAGCAGCTGTCAGCAGCCCAGGAATTCCACAGACAATCACCGACAGACCCGCCACCCAGAGGCTCCCCTGCTGTCAACAGAGTCTCATTCTCAGTGAGGAATTTTATTTCACTCCATGGATAGCTGGGACTGGAAACCATCTTTCCAGTAAACAAAATAATGTTATTTGTCTACCTCCTTGAGAGGGCACAACAATTTGTGTTATAAAATGAGACGTCTTTGCTTTTAAAAACTTGTTTTGTAGACCTAGAGAGAAAACTCTTAGTCCAGTGCTGTCTCCACACTCTCAAGGTGACCTAATCAATTATATCTGATAAGAAAATACCATCTGCTTTCCCTACAACATTGACTTCCCAAGTTCCGAATTTTCTAAGAACAGAGAGGGGCATACTTCACAAAAACTTAGATACCCCCCCCACCAAAAGGAAACACCCCTGCCACTTCAAGGTGACTAACACAGGTGGTGACCAGAGGTTAGAAGCTATGAAAACCCCCTACTCTCGTGTTTCCTTCCCTGTGAGCTCACTTCCAGCCTCCTCTCCATGTAGAAAGCAGAAGGTTAATTTCCCTGGAAATTTGGAAAAACAAATCCACAGTGGTAGCAACTCACTGCAGGTTGTCTGTCTTCCGAGCTTTGCACAGAACTCTAGAGTGGACCTCCAGCAAACCATCCTCCCTCTTTGATTTTTTCAGCTACGGGCATTACCATTTTGCAGTGCAATGGGAAAAGCTCTGAACATCTGGGTCTATTACCCGTATAATCACCACTTCTGCTGCTGATTGTCGCGAGATTGGGACTCTTTGCTCACTTCGAGTTTCCTTTTCTATCTATACAATTGAGACAATGAACCAGGGCCAGGAATACAGGAGGAAGATGTTGGTTCATTGTAACATTAAGAACATCTAATCACATTATGTTATTTCCAAGTATTGGTCTCTGCAGTGGGTGCCTGTCATTTTGGCTGCCTCGAGTCCATCCAAATACCCTTCCCATTCTGGGGCCATCCAAGGAAAGATGAGAGTTACCCCAACTTTCCACTTGGGAATCAAGAAGATATTTCTTTTTCAGTACTCCTGGCAACTATATATGGGCCATGACCTAAGCATAGCCAATCAGTCCAGCTGAGGATTTTCAATCTAAAGAGAATGACACAAAGGACTGAGGTACATTGGGGGTTTCACAACATGACTGAGGCAGAATAAAGGAAGCCAGACATGGGAACCAGCAGGCTATGGTGGGGGCGGCTGGGGCCTGTGGGCAGACTTCCTGTGGCAGCCTCTCTGTTGGCTTTCTGGATTCCCACATGTTTGGTGAACTGCCCCAAACTCTTCGGATAAATCCCATTCAGGTGTAAGTTAATAGGAAGCAGTTTCCGTTGCTTCCAGCCAACATTTCTGACTCACGGACTCTCTCAAACACTATAGTCTGAAGAAGGAAGAAAGCTAATACTTAAAACACGATTTATTTCTGAGTGGTAGGCCAATAGGAAACGGGCAGGCTGACTTTGTCATGACTCCTACGTCTGTTTTTCCAAGGCCCTCCTTCAGGAAGTGAGTTATTCCGGACTACTTGCTACCAAGTGATCAGCAATTCCTGGTCAGATGCTTGTCAGCTCTTAATCCATGCAAGACCTTCTGGTCAGAATAAGGCTCAAAGGGCATACAGGTAAAATGGATTTTTCTTTCATTAACTGGAGCTTTCCAGTTATCCTAAAATTCAGTTCCTAATGGAAAGACAACATAACTACTTGATTCTTCCCCTTTAATTACTATTTTCAAAATAGCTGTTTCAAGTGGTGGTGAATTATGGTTTTTTTTCCCCCCCATTTCTCTCTCTTTCTGGAAGACAAAACATCTTTAAATGACATTATTGGGTCATTTGGAAAAATTTGCTTATGGTCTAAGTATTAGGTGGTACAAAAATGTACTGAAAAGAAAGATGCAGATTATGAACTGAAAAAAGTGTATTACAAAACACCCAAGATCTCATTTACTCATATGTATAATACACAGAGAAAGATCTGGAAGGATATGACCAACATGCTGTGAAATGGGGTGCCTTGCATGATAGGACCATCTCAATTTTTAAGTGCTTGATTATCCATATTTTATAATTTAGTACAATTTACACGTACTGCTTTGGTATTGCTGATTAAAAGCTGGATTTATTTTTTAACAAGAGACGTAAAATAAACCATCTAGTACAATACCTGGCATATACTAAGCCCTCCAGAAATAGAAGCTATTAAAAAAGGTCCTCTTATTAAAACAATTATGTATAAATATTTGGCAGTTACTAATTACTCAAAAAATAATGACATACCATTTAGAGCAATTTTGGAGACAGTAAATATTTGGCTACCACCAGGTACTTTAACTGATTCAACCACTGCTTAGTCTGACTTTGTTTTGCTACCTCTGATTTATAACCAGCAACTTTTTCTTCATGGCTGTATTGATAGTTCAAAAATGGATGTATAGAGCCTCATATTCAACAGATAAAAAGCTTCACATTCTATGAATGTACCACCACTTATTTCAAGATTGCTCACTCTCAGAACTGTTGAAATTCTGCACAGAATGATTCTTTGTTGGGGGAGCTGTCCTGATTCTTTGTTGGGGGGGCTGTCCTGATTCTTTGTTGGGGGGGGCTGTCCTGATTCTTCGTTGGGGTGCTGTCCTGTACACTGTAGGGTGTTAAGCCTCACCCTGACCTCTACCCCAAGACTCCTATAGCACTCCCTTTCCCCCAGTTGTGTCAACCAAAAATGTCTCCAGACATTTTCAATTGCCTCCTGGTAGGAAAGATCACAAATGACGTATCTAAGATCCGCTGCTTTACCGTTTCCCTACTGATGGATCTATAAGTTATTACACATTGTCTGTATCACAAACGATGCTATGGAAAACCTGCCTTTATACACACCTTTGTCTATTTATCTGATTATTTTCTTAGAATATATTCCTAGAAATAGAACATCTAGATGAAATATGCTGGACACATTTTCAAAGATTTTGATACATCATATAGGTTATAACCTTATAGGTTATATCTATACTCTCTCCTATATAGGTATATGGGTACCATGCCCATGTCACCTCTGGGTATTATCATTTGGTTAATATCTGCCAATTCAAGCATTTAAAAATGGCATATAGATATCATTTTCCATAAAGCATTGTATCTTGATGTGCTTATTATTTGTCTTTCTTCTTCTTGAAGTGCCTATCTGGATATTTATCTATCAATGATGTTGGCCCTTTGTTTATTATCTACATTGTAAGAGTATTTCTAGTTGCTATTTATCTTTTTTACTTATGATTTTTATTGCTGTACTGAAAAAAACTTCTTTTTGAGACAAGTTCTGGCATCTTGATTTTGCTAGAGTGTTGTGGCATTGTCATAGCTCACTTTAACCACAAACTCCTATATTCAAACAATCCTCCTAGCTCAGCCTCCCAAGGAGCTGGAACTGCAGGTGCGTACCCCCAAACCCAGCTAATTTTAATGTGTTTTGTGGAAATGGGGTTTCACTATGTTGCTTAGGCTGGTCTCAAACTCCTGGGCTCAAACAGTCCTTCTGCTTCAGCCTCTCAAAGTGCTAGGATTACACGCTCAGCCTGAAAATGTTATTTTTTACTCATAAAATCTTATCAGTTTTCCACTTTGAGTTTCTGTACTTGGTATATGCTTAGAATAGGTCTTTTCTACCCTAAGCTTATTAAAGAGCCATTTGTGCAAACACAATATTTTGTCAAACGATTTTAATACCAACGTTATTATATACTAAAATCTATGTCTGGATTTCCTAATCTATCCCATTGATCTGTCCATTCTGTCCCATGCTTGGCTTTAAAATATCTTTTAATATCTGGTGGTACAAGTCTATTTATATTACTGTTCTTTTAAAAATTGTCTTCAATAGTCTCATGTAGTGGCTATTACTGCATTCTTTCAGAATGATACTTTACTAGTAGTTTTTGTTTTTACTAGAAAAAAATGGTGCATGTTTTTAAAAGTTCAAATAAAAATAAAGATATTTAGAAGAGGGCAGATTGAGAGCCTATGCTATCATTACCTTTCATTGCAAGATCTTTAGAAATAATAAGAAAGATTTTTTGAAAGAATAAATCCATGGAAATACCAGGAAACAAGAAGTGCCCTGGTCATCCTTGGGGACCAGAAATTATGAGATATACCTGAAACACGGATGGAATTGGATTGAAGGAGAAAATTACAGCCCAAAGGACAGTTAGAGAAACTCACTGCAAAGGTAGGAAAGACCCTAGATATGTCCAAGCTAAGAGTTAATGCATGCATAAAGTGAGTAATATCTGAGAAACACCAATAGGAAATTCACCAGGGATAACCTCTATCTCCACCCTGTCCCTCTCCCTACTATGGTGCTGAGTGCCAGTGCTTTTGTCATAGAGGCAAATGATTCCCAAAAGGTGCACAGAGCACCAGCCCAGGCAGTATTTTATCACAACTGGCAGCATATCCATCCTTGCCCCCAGTGGAGGCAGGACCCAGGTAATGCAGACTTCACAGACAGAACTAGAGCAATCAATCAAGAAGTATACAAATAAACCAAACACTTGAGGAAAACATACCACCATTCACAGACAGAACCCAACTCCAAGAGGAAGAAAAATCAACACCTATCAAAATAGAGTTCATAGAGCAGGGAGAGAGATAACAAACATCTAGCAAACAAGAACATGCTCTCTAAAAAATAAAAAAAAACCAATTAGGAATCTCAGAACTAAAAAATGTGATGAAATTTCTATATCTTCCTTTGAAAAATATCTGTTGATCATTTGCCCATTTTTAATTGGGTTATTTGGTTTTCTGTTATTGAATTGTTTGCATTCCTTGTATATTTTGCCTATTAGCCCCTTATCAGATGTGCGGTTTGTAAATATTTTCTCCCAATCCATGGATTGTCTCTTCATTCTGTTACTTGTTTCTTTTGAGGTGTGGAAGCTTTTTAATTTGATGTAATCTCACTTATCTATTTTTGTTTTTGTTGCTTATGCTTTTGAAATCATTGCCCAGATAATGTCATGAAATTTTCCTTAAGTTTTCTCCTAGTAGTTTTATAGCTTCAGGACTTATGTTTAAATCTTTTATTCATTTTGAGTTGATTTTTGTATGTGGTGTGAAATAAGTGTCCATTCTCATTCTTCTGAATATCCAGTTTTCTTAACACCATTTATTGAAGAAACTATCCTCTCCTCATTGTGTGTTCTTAGCACTTTTGTCTAAAATCAACTGACCATAAACACATGGGTTTATTTCTGGGATTTCTATACTGTCTAGCATCTGCTATGTCTGCTTTTATGCCTGTACCATGCTGTTTTGATTATAATTGCTTTGTAATATACAGAGGATGCCAAAAATATTTAAGATAGTAAAAGATTGTATTGAAATTGTAATACTCAAGTCACATTTGACTTCTGGAATTACTAAATGTGATCAAACATGACTTGCATTCATCTTTTATTATCAGCATATATTGAGTATTACACCATTTTAAAACATTTTTTTTCCTTTCTTAAAATGTGTATGCATGTTTTGGCACCATCTGTATCTTGACATTCATGGAGAGTGATGCTTCCAGCTTTGTTCTTTTTCCTCAATACTGCTTTGGCTGTTTGGGTCTTTTGTAGTTCCACATATCACTTCACACCCATTAGAGCTATTATCAAAAAAAAAAAACAAACCACAAATGATAAAAAGTGCAGGCAAAGGTGAGGGGAAAAGGAGAAACCCTTGTATGCTAGGAATGTAAATTAGTATAGCTATTTCAGAAAATAATGTGGATGTTCCTTAAAATATTAAAAATAGAATTGCCATATGATCCAACAATCCTTCTTCTGGGTAAATATTCAAAGGAATTAAAATAGGTATGTCAAAGAGATATCTGCACTACTGTGTTAATTTCAGCATTATTTACAAAAGCCAAGATATAGAACCAAACTAAATGCCTATCAACAGCTGAATGATTAAGGAAAATGTATATATACACAATGGAATACTATATATAGCCTTTAAAAACAAGGGAGTTCTATCATTTGCAGTACCATGAATGAGACTGGAGGACATTATGGTAAGTGGAATAGATCAAACACAGATAAACAAATACTGTATGATCTCATTTATATATGGAATCTGAAAGAGTTGATCTCATAGTCACAGACAGCAGAAAAGTGGTTACCAGAGGCTGTGGGGAGAGGGAGGGCTGGAGAGAGGGAAGATATCGCTCACAGGGTACAAAGTTTTAGTTAGACTGGAGAAACACATTTTGGTGATCTATTGTACTGCATGGTGACCACTGTTAATAATAACATATTGTATATTTCTAAATTGCTGAAAGATTTTTAACATTCTCAACACATAAAAAATGATACATTGGGCGGTGCCTGTAGTTCAAGAGGCTAAGGTGTCAGCCACATACACTAGAGCTGGTGGGGTTCAAATCCAGCCTGGGCCTGCCAAACAACAATGACAACTACAACCAAAAAAAAGCCGGGCATTGTGGCAGGTATCTGTAGTCCCAACTACTTGGGAGGCTGAGGCAAGAGAAACGCTTAAGCCCAGGAGTTGGAGGTTGCTGTAAGCTGTGATACCACAGCACTCTACCCAGGATGCTCAAAAAAAAAAGATACATTGGTGAGGGGATGGGATATGTTAATTACTTTGATTCAATAATTTCTGTAATGTATGCATAGATCAATATATCACCTTGTATCCCATAAATATACACAACTTTTTTATCAATTAAAAGCAAATAACATTGCATAAAAGATGGTCACAGAAAAAGAGCACATTAGTGAACTTAGAGTAAGAGCCAATATACCTTCTGGCAAAGACGTCATGCTGGCTGTAGGTAAGAATCACCTGCGCCACTCTAATATGCAGATGTGCATAGATAAAGTGTGACGTTGAAATATGCTGTAGAGCTCAAAGTTAATAATGGAAGAAGCCTCATGCATCAAAAATGAAGAGGAAGCCTATATTCAAAGCAATGAGTAAGACTGAGCCACCTAGTCCCTGGGTGAATTGAGGACAGACAAGGACAAATGTGCACCAAACATTGGGTAAGAAGATGGAGCTTTATGACCACACAGGAGTGGGGTTTGAGGTCTCAAATTTTGTGCATCGCAGGGAGCCAGAAACTAATGTTCCATCTGTGAATAGAGGACAATAGATGAAAATAGATGGATAGAAAATATCCATTGTTTATCCATCTCGAGCCATATGAGGCAACAGCCATAGAGTCACTTAAGAGGGACTGGAAGATGGATTTGTGCCAAGCTTGGGCATAAGCCTGGGATTCCCATGCCCCTGGCAGTATAAAAAAAAAAAAAAAGAGGAGGGAAAAAAGAAAAACAAACCCTTTATGTTCATACATTCAAAGACACAATTCTAAATGACTCATTGCTTAAAGAAAACTTCAGCATGAAAGATCGTGAAATATTTAGGAGTGAATGACAAGGAAAGCCAACTTGTGGATTGCTACCAAAGTAGGACTTGAAGGGAAATGTGTCTATTAGGGCTTGAACACCTAAACTGATTCTCCAGTACAATTATCTGTTCTCTTTATCCAAGGCTGATATGTCTTTTTCCCATCCATAAGAGAAATTTTCTTTGACATTAACTTCTAGGTCTTTTATTGAATTTTTTATTTTGCCAATTACATATTTAATTTCTAAGAAATTCTTTCTTATCCTCCGATTGTACCATTTTACAACAAGCTATACTTATTTTATGGGCTCTGGGTCTCACAAAATATATCTCTTAAATTGGGGGATATTTTATTGTCTATTTTGTTCACTGAATTATTTGTTTTCTCAGGAATCTTTTGTTAATAAAATATGTTTCTCAATGATCTACTGTGTTCCAGGCACTCCTCTGATCACTCCAGGAAATAAAACAAAGTCTTTACTCCCAGGGAACTTATGTTCTAGTTGCAAAAGAAATAAACTCATAAACAAATAAGATAATTTTAGCTATTGATAATTGCTATGAGAGAAATAAACATAAAAGCTGGTTTAGAATCCATCAGCCCAGTGTGGGTTGGTCCATTCACCATGGGGAACAATCACCCAGACCCACCACAGAGAAATGAACAGATAGAAACATGACAGGGAATTGGGCTGAGCATAAACAATAATTGAGAAGCTGCACTGTACATTTAATGTAAACTACTGAAAGAGAAAATAGAAGAAATAAATGAGAGTCAAATTTGAAAGGTAATGAATAACATCTTTAAAGAAATGAAGCAAGACTGGACCCTCCAATAGGAGAAACACACAAAGTCCTAAGCCGTGATAGGTTCATGAATAAACAAATCTTATGTGATTATTGTATAGTCAGTTACATCTTACATAGTTAGAGTACAATATCAAAACCTGGAAATTGAGATTGGTACAATGTGTGTGTGTAGTTGTATGGCCTTTTATTATGTGTAGATTCAGATTCAGAACCAGAAACACCTTTCTTGTGCTATGCTTAAACATTTCATGCTGCAATTGAAGAACCTCAAACACAGAAAAGAAAAAGTTAAGCTACCAGAAACACAAAGGATTGATTACATACAAAGAAGCTGACTTCTCACTATCAGCTACAGATGCTGGAAGAGCGGAGAATAAATATTCAAGTTGTGGAGGGAAAAGAATGCAATACCCAGCTAAATCTGCCATTCAAGACTGAGAGTTGGCCGGGTGCAGTAACTCATGCCTGTAATCCTAGCACTCCAGAGGGCTGAGGCAGGTGGATCCCTTGAGCTCAGGAATTCGAGACCAGCCTAGGCAAGAGTGAGACCCCTTAGCTGGGTGTGGTGGGCATCTGTAGTTATAGATATTTGGAAGGCTGAGCAGGAGGATCATTTGAGCCTAGGAGTTTGAGGTTGCTCTGAGCAAGGCCTATGCCACAAGGTACTTTGACTGGGGCAACGAAGTGAGACTTTGTCTCAAAAAAATAAAAGAAAAGCCTGAGTAAATTAAATATACTTTCAGACATTCAAAAGCTGAAAAATAAGGGTTATTAAAAACGTTCCTCTGGCTTGGCGCCTGTAGCTCAAGAGGCTAAGGCGCCAGCCACATACACCAGAGCTAGCAGGTTAGAATCCAGCCTGGGCCTGCCAAACAACAGTGACAACTACAACCAAAAAATAGCCAGGCGTTGTGGCAGGTGCCTGTAG
>NW_003852420.1:11180778-11187126 GCF_000181295.1 Otolemur garnettii
GGGTGTTGTGTTAGGTGCCTGTAGTCCTAGCTACTCGGGAAGCTGAAGCAAGAGGATTGCTTAAGCCCAAGAGTTTGAAGTTGCTGTGAGCTATGATGAGGCCACAGCACTCAACCCCAGAGTGACAGAGTGAGATCCTGTCTAAAAAAAAAAAAGGGGGGTACAAAACAATTTCATCACCATAAAGATCTGCTTCACACGATACCCACCTTGTTCCTCCCTACCTTCCTAATCCCTAGCAACCAGTAATCATTTCTCCATCTCTGCAAATTTGTCACATTGAGAATGTTATGGAGATGGAATCATACAATCTGACCTTTTGAGATTGTCTTTTACTTCACTCACATAATGCCCTGGAGATGCATCCAACTTATTGCTTATATCAATAGTCCATACTCTTTTTTGCTGAATAGTATTCCATGGGATAGATTTACTGATGCTTATTTATCCATTCACCCACCAAAGGACATTTGGATCATTTCTAGTCTTGAGTTGTTCTAAATAAAGCTGCTCTGAACAACCTAGAACAGGTTTTTGCACAAACATAAGTTTTCATTTCTCTGGAATAAATGTCCAGAAGTGCAATTGCTGGTTTATGTGATAAGCATAACTTTAGTTTCTTCAGAAACTGCCAGATGGTTTTCTGGAGAGGCTGTAACATTTTATATTCCCACCAGCAATGTCTAAGCCACCAGGTTTCTCTGTATCCTTGCCAGGATTCAGCACTGTCACTTTTTTATGGGACCCGTTTTAATAGCTGTGTAGTGATATCTCATTATGGTCTTAGTTTGCATTTCCCTAATGGCAAGTGACGTTGGACATCTTTTCATGTGCTTATTTGTCATGCATTAAACTCTTTGGTGAAATGTCTATTCATGTCTTTTGCCCATTTTCTAATTGGATCATTTGGATTTTATACTGAGTTTTGGGACTTCTTTTTGATTTCTGTAGCTATAGTTCTGTAGTCCTGAAATTAAGTAGAATGATTAATGATTACTCCCAACTTATTCTTGTTTTTGAAGAATTATTTAGGTATTTTAGTTCTTTTCTTTTTCTATGTCAGTTTTAGAATAATTCCATCTATTTCAACAATGAAACTTTTGCAAGAATTTTGATAGCAATTGCTTTAAATCTGTATATCAGTTCAGGGAAAGTTTATATCTTTTCTATGTTTATTCTTCTAATCCATGAACACAGAATATGTCTTCACTTATTCAGCTCTTTGACTTTTATCAGTGTTTTGGAGCTTTTAGCATACAAGTCCTATACATATTTTGTCAGATTGACATCTAATCATTTCATTTTCCAAGCAATTATAAATGTCATTATGTTTTTTTATTTTTATCTTCCATACATTTATTGCTAGACTATTAGAAATAATATTGAATTTTGTCCATTGATCTTTTATCCTGTGATCTTACTGAACTCACTTAGTTCTAGGAGGTTTTTGGAGATTTTTTTTTTTAAATCATAGCTGTGTACATTAATACAGTCATGGGGTACAGTGTGCTGTTTTTATATGCAATTTGAAATATTTTCATCAAACTGTTTAACTTAGGCTTCATGTCATTTTCTTAGTTATTGTGTTAAGGCATTTATATTCTACATTTAGAACGATTCACATGTACCCTTATAAGATGCACCGTAGATATGATCCCACCAATCACCCTCCCTCTACCCATCCTCCCCCCTCCTCTCTCCTCTCTCTCCCCTTTCCCCATATTCTTGGGCTATAATTGGATTATAGCTTTCCTATGAAAGCTATAAATTAGTTTCATAGTAGGGTTGAGTACATTGGATACTTCTTCCATTCTTGAGATACTTTGCTAAGGAGAATATTTTCCAGCTCCATCCATATAAACATGAAGGAGGTAAAGTCTCCATCCTTCTTTAGGGCTGCATAGTATTCTGTGGTTTTTGAAGATTCTATGTAGTCTATGATACTGTCTCTCTTTGCAGATGGTATCATAGTTTCTTTTTTTTCTTTCTAACTTATATGCATCCTTATTATTTTTCTGGCTTTGTTGCAGTGGCTAGAACTTCCAGCACTATTTTGAATAACAGTGGTTTGTGCCTTTTGTCAAATTTAGGGATTTTCAGCTATTATCTCCTTGAATACTTTTCAGTCCCACTATGCTCCTCTCCTTCTAGAACTCTTGTGACACAAATTTACATCTTTTTTATAGTGATACATATCCCTGAGGCTCTGATTATTTATTTTTTTAGTCTATCTTTTATTATTCCTATTGTGTAATTTCTTCTGTCCTGTGTTCAGTTTTACCAGTTCATTTCACCATTCTCTGCATTCTGCTATTGAGCCTACCTCTTGAGTTTTTATCTCATTTATTGTGAATTTTAGTTCCAAAATTTCCATTTTGTTCTTCTTTTTGTTCTCTATTTCTCTTTGCTGACATTTTTACTTTCTGAGACTCCGGTTTTCTTTCTTTTTTGTTTTTTTTTTTTTTTTCATTTGTTTGAAGCAAGTTTATAATTGCTCATTGAAGTATTTTATAATATCAAAGTTCAGATAATTCTACCATCCATGTCATTACTGTTATTGGGATCTATTGATTGGCTTTTCTCATTCAGTTTGACATGTTTGTGGTTCTTAGTATGATGAGTGATTTCTTACTGATCCTGGACCTTAGGGGTGTTTTCTTTTGAGACTCAAGATCTGATGTCAATCTTGTGCTTTGACAGGTCTCTGGTGAGTAAACAGAGTGCCATTCATGGTTGGAAGACTCTCCACTCAGGCTCCAGTGACACCTTGGTAGAGAGACATACCTTATTACTACAGGACTGGGGGAAAGTCTAGCACTCTACAAGATCACCACTGACACAGAGGGAGCAGGCAGCCTGATAACTGCTGGATAGCAATAAAAGTCCTGAATTCCTACTAATCTTCTCTGATGCCACATCGGTAGACAGAGACAGGGGTCTCTCTCTTGATATTTTTGGGTACAGGTGGATCCCCAAATGATATCTACTGACAATGTAGGAAAGAGGGGCTCCTAAGGTCCAGCAAGGACAAAAGTCCAGGCATCACCACCTGACCTTGATTAACACCACATGGTGTCCTGTCACACATGATGACACCAAAATGGTTGGAGCATCTCATAACAGCCTTGAGAGGGCGGAAGTCCAGGATCCCCACTGGGACCTTTCTGGCAATGGTGGGCATGTGAATGAAGTTTCCTTTTTAACCCCAACCCATGGTGTTTGGCAAGAGTAGGGCTGTTATTATCTAAACGTTTTCTGTCTTCCTAGGATGTCTCCTTCCTGGTTTTTGCCAAAAGAGAACAAGCTTTTCTTGAAGCTTTATTTATCTGTCTGTTGGTATTTCTAGCATTGGTTTCTTTAGAATCTACCCTGGAATATGAGAGACAAAATGAAAACCAAGGAAACTCATTGTCACATCACTCTGGGTCCCAAGGTCCCCAGCCAGTCTTCCTCCTTCTCACCATCTTTCAAAGTATCATATTTGTTTCACATAGAATGTCCAGATATTTTAGTTATATTTAGTGGGAAGAATAGAGAAAAATATATCTTCCCTATCTTCCCAGAAGCACAAGTTCCCCAGACTGAATTTAAACAAGCAAGATTTTTCTATTTAAAAGATACACCTAAAATTTAAAAAAAATACATAAACCTTAACTGTAAAGAGATTAAATAAATAAATATAATGAGATTACTAAACAAATGGTCAAAAGAAAGTGGGTTCAATAATATTGATATCAAATAAAATCCAACTTGAAGTGGAGATCTCTAGTAAGAATAGATAAGAATATTACATGATGATAAAAGGAAAAATCTACCTAAAAAGTACAACAAATATACAAATGCAAATGCATAATAATACTGACTTGGAAAACATACAGAAAAAGTCACAGGATTTCAAGGCAAAAACCAGCAAATTCACATTCAGAGATGGTGCTCATGAACACATTGCAATCAAAAACTAATCAGACAAAAATAAGAATTGTAGTGATTTAGAAAAGTGATCCACACAATTATACCACTTGATTAATGGGTATACAGAACCTGTATCTAACCATAATGCATATATTTTCCAGTGAATCATACTAAGAGCATGTACTCAAGAAGCACACATTGGCCACATGTTTGGGAAACTCAACCTGTTCTAAAGAGTGGGTAGCAGATATATCTGTTTATCTGATCAAAAGACAGTGAAAAACATTGGTTTCTTGGCCTAGGGCTATGATTCTTGCTTTGAGTGGCTAAATGTGATGAACACAGCCATCACCAAACAATACAACCTTCAAAACAAGAAAGAAACTATGTTTACACAGTAAGAAGCACTGAAGAATTCATAAGTGAATTGTAATGGACTCATTGTTTAAGAGGAAAGCACCAGGAAAATGATGAAATATTTACGAATGAATGGTAATGGAAGAAAGCAAACCCAGAGAACAG
This sequence comes from Otolemur garnettii, assembly GCF_000181295.1. Taxonomy (NCBI): domain Eukaryota; kingdom Metazoa; phylum Chordata; class Mammalia; order Primates; family Galagidae; genus Otolemur; species Otolemur garnettii. Next base: position 11,185,213 of record NW_003852420.1, read on the forward strand.
CAACAGAACTCCTGGATGGATTCTCTATAGGGTTTGTTCTTTTTATCAGAGGTTGAGGCAATATGCCTTTTCCATCTTTATTCCAGGAAAATTTCCGACTTACCTTCAAGTTCAGCTATTGAATTATTCTGTTTTTATTTTGCCAATCACAAGTTTAACTTCCAGGAATTCCTTCTTTGTTCTCTGATTGCTTCACTTAAGTAGCAACTTGCTCTTATTTTACAGCTAAAGCATCCTGTTAAACCCATCCTTGAATGTTAATCTGCGTGTTGGATGCTGTGATGTTTTATAGCTCCTTTTGTTCCCTGAATCATTTTTGTTTCTCAGGAATCTCTCATATGGCTTTCTATTTTCATACTGCTAGTTTTGTTCATAAGTGTCTTAGTTTAGGTACCCATAGAAGCATCTCTAGAGATAAGGTTTTGAGTACCAAATTTGTTCATTTGTTTACTATTCACCTGTTGAAGGACATCTGAGCTGATTCCAGATTTTGGCTATTACCAATAAAGCTGCTAAGAACATTCATGTACAGATTTTTGTGTGAACATAAGTTTTCATTCTCTAGGAGAAATCACCAAGAGTCCAATTGCTGAGTCATATGGTAATGGAATGTTTAATTTTATAAGAAACTGCCCCAGAGTTTCCCAAAGTGGCTAGCCCATTTTACATGCCTACCAGCAATGTATGAGTAATATAGTTTCTCTGCATCCTTGCCAGCATTTGCTGTCAGTAGTTTTTATTTTAGTCTTTTTGAGAGGTTTAAGATGGATTGTGATTTTAATTTGCATTTCTCTAACGGCTAATCACTTTAAACATTTTCGTGTGTTTGTTTGACATCTGTATATCCTCTTCAGTGAATTCTTTTCATGTCTGTTGCCCAAAGAAGTGAATTGTTTTTACCAAGTTTTGAAAAAGTTGTTTTATTCTTGATACTATATGAGTCTTTTACTGACTACATAGTTTGCAAATATTGTCTCCTAGTCTCTAGCTTGTCTTTTCATCCTCTTCACATGGGCTTTCACAAAGCAAAAATTTTCAACTGTGTTTGTGTGTGTGCATTAAAGGGATGATGAATATACCCCAATAGGACTGTTGTGGGAAAACAAAGGCCCAGCAGAGAAAAAGAATCACCAGAACACCAAGATATGGAGGAGGAAGAGATTTTTATTTTTATGTTTTTAATTTTTTTGAAACAGAGTCTCAGTCACCCTGGAGTTGAGTGCTATGTCGTCATAGCTCACGGCAACTTCAGCCAGCAGAGCCTTGGTGGACTTATGGCCCAAAATGGCTGAGCTCGCAATCAGCTCTGTCCCATCCTTTTATAGGACTCACAAGTAGGCAGACAAAGGAATTACCATATTGCCCCTCACTGGAGATTTAAAAACATGTGTGGGAAGGTGTGCAGGATTTACAGAATTGGAAGCAAGAGTTAGTTTCAAAGTCCCAGGAAGCTAAGTTTCTACAAATTCTTAAGAGCTAAGTTACCACAGGGGAGGACTTTGCAGGAGTGTCCTTGGGCTTCTGTGAAAAGCCTTTTGTTCTCTCAGACCTTACTTTTCCTGGGTATCTTCTCTCATGACTGGTGACTATAAGACTTAAAAAATAGAGATACACAGACACACATCAAGGGAGGCAGAGGCTGGAGTGACACAACTGCAGGTAAAGAACACCAAGGACTGCCGGCAACTCCAGGATCTAAGAGAAAGACATGGAACAGACTGTCCCTAAGGTCTTCAGAGAGAGCAAGGCCCTGCCAACACCTTGACTTCTAGCCCATGAACTGTGAAAGAATAAATGTCTATTGTTTAAGACACCCAGTTTATGGCATTTTATTACATCAGCCCTTGGAAACTCACACAATGGGAGAATATTTTTGTAATGCATAGGTAGAAAAGAACTTTCTAAGCAAAACCT
>NW_003852420.1:11187304-11188568 GCF_000181295.1 Otolemur garnettii
ACACAATGCCTGAAAAACATCAAGAGATCTGGAAATGTAAGAAGCAAAAAGTAAAGAAAGATACTGAAAACAGAATAGTTTTCCACTGTAGTTTCAAAAATAAGTAAATTGTTCTTATATTCGTTAGCCCTTTATTGCTTTCATGGAGATTCAGAACTTACAAGTTTCTTGTCCTTTGGAAATAGCTCCCTAAAGCAACCTGGTTCTCAAAGTGTGGCCCCAGGCAGAGGAGAAGTCACAATCATCTGGAGATTTGTTAGGAACGTGGTTTCTGGGGCCCACTCCAGACCCAGCACCTGAGGGTGCAGCCCAAGAACCTGTGTTTCAACAAGCCCCCCAGAGGGTTCTGGTGAATGTGCCAGTAGGAGGGTCACTGTCCTGACATGTGAATATAACTCTACGAAGGACAGTTAATCCAACTGTTCTCAGGGTCCCCTACAACATGCACCTTTTGTCTAGGGTGCCAACTGAAGTTATTTTTCAGCTTCATATCTGTCATAATAAATATGCTTTCAACGGCAACCTTTAGAAATATTTTTAAATGGGGTACTGATGAGATAAACAGTAATCAACATTTTAAAGAGAACAAAGAGTAAAGCAAAATTTGTTCTCTTTTTTATTTGTTCTTAATGACCAGATTTCTAGTTGTTTTTCCTTTATTCCCTTTAGTTATTCCAGGGAAAAAATCTTATCATTTCTCTCATCAAAGCTCTTCAGCTCGGATGCAATGGTGCAGGGCTTTTGCAAAAGCACCATTTTTCAAAGCCCTTTTATCCTTTCCTACCCCTGTGTTGACACCTTTGTCTCCTCTGTTTTTCCATTACTTGCCTATTATCTCCTGTTACCATCATTTAATAAAAGACACAAAACTTAGGAAGGATCTAACCTCAGCATGGACAGTCCTCAAGAAAAGACAGGTGGCACCTACACTTACATCTAAAACTAAAGACATTTTAATTATTTGGAAACAGACAAGAAAATACACAACATTTTCTTGTTTGTTTTTTTTTTTATAACATAAGGTATAATTGTTTCATTAATAACAGTGGGTTGCAGCAATATATTGGGCCATGATTGGATTTCCAACTTCCTTAGGTCATTACTTTTTTTTTTTTTGCCTAGCCATTGTCAAAAATTGGGTTTCAGACAGTATTGTTGATGAAAGTGATGGAATCAACACTTTTAAAGCCATCTTAAAGCTGTCTCACACAATTTAGAAAATTCTAGGTGCCCCAGAGAACTGGGTTCAATAACCCAGGGGTCA
>NW_003852420.1:11188754-11196999 GCF_000181295.1 Otolemur garnettii
AACAGATCTTCAGGGCTCTCCTACTGCCCAACAGCCCGTGGAGTCTGTGGGGCTCAGTGGCTTGTCCAGTGCTCCTGTACGATGTGGAGTACTCAGGGCGGAGCGAGCTGCAGACCTCCAACAAGCTGAAGGATTTTTTTTTTTAAACACAGAATTTAATCATCAGAGAAATGCAAAAGCTGAAGGATATTTAAAAGCCGCTGCTCCACTGAGCGAAAGCTGCTTTTTGTGGCTGCCTCCAAATAATCAGAGGTAAGAACATAAGCTTCCTTCCGTCATGACTTGGCATAAATACACATCCTTGAGTAGAAATAGACTTCAGCCTTCCTCCTCTCCCCACCAGCCTGCAGCTGAGACTGCCTTAGGCAGAACTCCAACATGCCTGCCTTTTTTTTTAAGAGACAAAGTCTCACTTTGTCGCCCTCGGTAGAGTGCTGTAGCGTCACAGCACACAGCAACCTCCAACTCCTGGGCTTAGGCAATTCTCTTGCCTCAGCCTCCCAAGTAGCTGGGACCACATGCGCCCGTCACACCACCCAGTTATTTTTTTGTTTGGCTGGGGCCAGGTTCAAACCTGCCACCCTCGATACATGGGGCCAGCGCCCTACTCACTGAGCCACAGGCACCGCCCAACACGCCTGCCTTTTAGATACCACTTCCTATACCACCCTTCCAGAAACTATTTTCTCAAAGAACCTGAATCTTTTTGCCCCAGAATAATCACAAGAAGCACCATTTAGAGTAACATTCTGAACAGAGCTTTAAAGGAGTTTCATAGCAACATTACAGAATTATGTCCCCAACCGCCTGATAATTGTCATTTTGATCAAAGGGAAACCAGAGAGACATTAGCCAGGAACACAGAGAGTGAGCCGCAAGAAAAGAGTCTTTAAAGCCTAAAGTCTCAGCACCCAGTTCTGAATTTGAAACACCTGACCTGGCGGCATTATTTCAAGCCAGCTCTTTTCATACCATTTTGAAGCATTTGTTCATCCCTTGGTTTAACAAACAACCCACCATTCTTCAGAGGGAGCCCTTAAAACACAAAGCTTCTTAATTCTCTCACAGTGGGCAGGAAAAATCATCACAACTGTAAAATTATTATTCATGAGTGCCATTGTCACACTGGGTGCTAATCAAGGCCCTCTGAACAATGGCTACCTGGATGAAGGCAGGAGAGACAAGGATCTCTGTTCTCAGAGTCCAGCTCACAGGCCCTGCCCTGCTGCAGAGATCAGCTCCAAGCAGCTTGGCACCAAAAGGCTATGAGGGATGAGTTCCCAACCTCCAGAATGGTTTTATTTTAAAATCATTGGGCTCTGGTATCTGTACTTGAAATACCTGAGCTGGCTATGTGTTTCCCAGCATACCCTTTAAACACTTAGGGCAACCTAGGTATAAATTAGTCTCTTTCCCCTTACTTACAAGAAGATACAATAAGCTTCCAAGAGCTAATTTCATGACTGTTAAACAATAGATTACTCTAACACTGAATGCAGGGTCACAGACTCCAGCATCTTCAGGGCCTACACAGATGCTAGAACCATATGGCAGAGCCAGGTGAAAGTCAATGGGTTGATCATTATGCCCTTGGTATGGGACCAATAAGCTAAGGTCAGTTTTCACTGAAGTCCAGTACCATGGAATCTGATCATCCTGTGTTCTAAAATAGCCTCCCCATCACCACAATCACCACTGGCTCCTGTTTCTGGAATCCTTGCCATTTCCATTGTGTCTTTGAACACTCTCCTCAACAGCTTCTTCTTGAAAAGGAAAAAAATAAAAGGGTAGAGGTAGATGGTATGTTAAAAGGGCTAAAATGGTTGTATTTTAACAGAGACAGAACTGGAAGGGCAGAAAGGAGATGATTCCTTTTTTTCAATCTTGAGGGTCACAGCCAACACCCCTATCACAAAGATAGGTTAACAAGAGCAAGGCATAAAAGTTTGCGTGATGTCAGTTGTTTGTGAAACAGGAGCTTTCAGAATAAAGGCCTAAAGGTACAAGGGAAGCTATTCATTTTTATGCTTATGTTCTATGAAAAATGAACAACCAGGCAGAACTGTGATGGAACAAAAAGGATACGATCTCATGCTACTAGAGAGGGGAGACCCAGCGAGGCCTGTTTGCTCAGGTCCTTCTCAGCCTCTCTGCAGGCGATATTCCTCCCTCCAGGGCATGGCGAGCGACTGCTCTGGAATCAGGGTCTTACCAGCTACAGTCAAATGAGGTAGGTCAGAAAATGTCTTTATGGCTAGTTCTTATACAGAAAGGCAGGAGGTTAGAGTAGTATTTTTGGCTTTTATGGCTGGCTTTGGGGGAAAGGGGTTCGGGTTTCTATGACCTGCCTTGGGGAAGAGGAATTCTAGTTTCTATGGCTTACATTGGGAGTGTCAAGGGGGGGAGGGTGGCATGAATGAGAGGCAAGAGACAGGAGGGCAGGAGGGCAAAGAGAAACTTTGCTTCGCTTTGGAAGCTGCTTCTGAAGCCTTTGTTTTGGGGTTTCTTTTCCTGAGACCTAACACAACCCACAGTTTGGCTCTAATGGAATGGTTTTGGGCATAGATAGCTAATTTGGGGGGATTAAATGACTTCTATGGGGGGGATATTTAGGGCATGTTTCTCTGCTGCCCTAAATCCCCACCATCTCATCCTCACCTGGTTGCCTACTTTGTTTAAGCTACTTCTAGAGTGTAGTTGAGAGGAAACAGCTGTAATAGAATTTCTCAGATGACACATGCACAAAAGTCACCTAGGGGACCTGTGAACATGCGAACTCCTGGTTCCCAACTGCAGAGACTGTGATTCTGGGTGGGCCTACGATTTGCATTTCTTTTTTTTTTTTTATTAAGTCAAATACACATAGATCTTGGATACATTCACGCATATGTGGGGTACAATGTGCTGGGTTTGCAGACAATTCTGGTCCACGGACCACACTCTGAGGAGCCCTTTACCCAAGTCTTAGGAAATTGCTGATAATTAGGTGACTTGGGGCCTTCTCTTTGGCGAACTCTCCTAGCTCTCTCTCTCCAACTTCTTTGGCCCTTCCTTGGCTAGAATCTCACAAGTTTAATTTGAGATAATTGGAGGAGAGGGAGGGAGAGAGGAAGGAAGGGAAAGGAGAGGGCCACATTCCATCCTGAAACGCTGCCGCTCAATAGCAGCTTCCACTGGAGGGAGCCGAGGGCCCAGCTGAGACCTGTCAAGGGAACAACTAAGGTCAAGGATCATTTCTTTGTGGAATGCTTATTACTACCAGTGGCTCCTTCCAAAAAGGTTATGCTCTGGATAGTCAAAATCTTTTTAAGGCTTCTTTCAAAAAATCAAAACTGCTGTCAGGTCAGAGAAAAGGCAGAATGTCTTCTTGTTTCTAAGAAGTCATCATGTTCTCAATCATATTGACCAGTGAATTGGGAAAGAAGAGATGTGTTTCTTAGGAAACTCCTTCCAGCAATAAAATAATGAATTAAGGACTGTATCCCGGGCCTGAGTTGTGGGGAGGCATAGTTTCTGCCTTGGCGAGTGGCTGTCAGCCAGGAAAGAAAGCTCTTGTTAAATAAAAGGGAAGGCCGGGCAGCACAGTGGCTCACACCTGTAATCCCAGCACTCTGGGAGGCTGAGGCAGTGAATTGCCTGCAGGAGTTCAAAACCAGCCTGAGCAAGAGCAAAGACATCTTCTCTACTAAAAATAGAAAAAGCTAGCCAGATATTATGGTGGGGGCCTGTAGTCCCCGCTATGTGGGAGGTTGAGGCGAGAGGATCACTTGAGCCCAAGAGACTGAGGTTGCTGTGAGCTAGCTACAATGCCACGGCACTCTACACAGGGTGACAGAGTGAGACTATGTCTCTAACTAAATAAATAAACAAACAATAAAAGGAGACTGTATGTGTGTTTGTTTCCCATGACTGACTTCCCAAGCCACAGGAATCTAATTTCAGTATCCTCAGAATCCTTCACAATGCCTACACAGGTTTTGAATACTCCCAGAGACACAGATCTTCCCGCAAGTAGGCCCCACCGAGTAGAACATCATTGGATGTGTTAACCTGCAAGCCCAGGTCTTCCTGTGCAAGAATTAGGTTAATGCTCTCTGTAGTCCATAAGAAAACCCTTTCATAGCATGAAGTGTTTGGCCCTCCCCCAAGCCTGGCTTATCCAGTTCCTAAATCTCTCTTTTGATGCCCTCTTCCTACTATTTGGCTGCAGAGGTAAATCCCAGGAGCTTACAGAATCACAGAACATCAGAGCAACATAGGTCCAATCACTTGTTCCGCGGTCAAGAAACAGCCCACAGTCACAGGTCTATGGCAAGGCTGGCTCCAGGTCCACTCCCCGCCCCCCATGCTGCCCCTCTGCCAGTGGCTTGACTCATGCACCGCAGCAAGGTTGCCCACAGTCTGGTCCTGGACATCAGCTTTTTGTAACAGGGTTCTGAAAGTTGTTAAACTTATAACAACCTCAGTCTCCTATTGACTCAATTTATCCTCCACCTTCCTGACACCAAAGCTCCTATTTTCCATATGAACTGTTTTGCATAGTTGATTTCTGTAGCATTCAATTTAGTCCATTTGTGTAGCCTGTCAGTGCCATTTTAAATCCTAAATCTGCTGTCCAACAATATAACTTGACTATGGCTTCTGATAGAGGGAGAAATCCTAAGTGTCTCCATTGCAAGAGCTGAATTATTAAAAAAAACAAACTGGAAATGTCAATGAGTTTTTTCTCCGAAACAATGGTGGAAAGAACTGTGAATGGACTCCCTTTTTTGGTCCACCAAATATGTCTTCCTTAAGGGAACCTCTCTTCATCTCCAAAGTAGCTCAGGTGGACCGCAAATCCCAAGACTCTGTTCTAACCAAATGGGTTGGGTCTACTCAGGCTAGGTCAACCTGTAGCCCCTGTCCCAGGAGCCTGGATTTTGAGTAGAAAAACACATGACTGGAGGTGGCTGGAACTGAACCACCCTCATAGCTAATCCTGAAAAGGAAGATTACACCTGTAATGACCATCACTTGAGACCCATCTGCCCTAGGCTTGATAGTATGACTTTTCCTCTAATTCTTCAACTTTCTTGGGTAAACTTGACTAAGCTGGAACTCTGTTTTACAGAATCCCCTTCCCTGTATGTTTTCAAGTTAGAATTGACACAGAGAAGAATTTGTATAGATATGAAAACTGAAAGTGACTCAGCCACCATTATTTTCTGCAGGTCCTCATGATTAGATGAAGCACAAGACATGTGCAGAAGTGCCAGTGGGTTCCAGCTGGTCTTCTCTCTATCCTGTTCTGCTTCAGAGGCTTTCCCCACTGCCAATCCAGTGAACTAACAGCAACTCCAGCCCCAGACAAAGTAGTGGTGACCCTGAACAGACTTTTGTCTGTGCAAAACCAGCTCACCTTCCTGGTTCCTCTCCAGCCCTGGGAGTGCCTGGCTCCCTGATACTCCCACAAGCTTTGACTTGTCTACTCCCATCAGTGCTTCAAGAGGCCTGATCAGTGACTTTTCTCTGAATCACTCCTCTCATGGGACCCTAGTGAGGTCTAATTCCTATTACAGACCTTGCTCCATAATAATCACTGCAACCCTCTCCCTTGATTGAATCCTAACTGCCACACTATCAAGTGTCTTTCCAACATGTCCCCATTTTCTTGCTATCTTTTGTCACAATCTTTTTCTGCTGCTTGCAACCAAATAATGCTGGTTGGGGATTATTAATACTATAATTTACATACTCATGATTAACATGAGCCATAATGGGCCAGGGCTGGACTGGGCATCCTGTTAACAGTGATTTAGTGGAAAAATTGATTCCAAGTTCTAAAGATCAGATACAACTGTGGACTTCCTATGTGAGCACGAGGAACTTGAGTATGGCGTTTATAATTAAAGTTCGGAAGCAGCATTTTTGTTGCAGTTTGGCTTGGGCCAGTTTCAAACCTGCCACCCTTGGTATATGGGGCCAGCGCTCTACTCACTGAGCCACAGGCGCCACCCCAGAAGCAGCATTTTTAATGTTCTCTTGGAGTTCTGGCAATGAGGCAATGGGGACTGAGGAAGAACCATAGGTGAAGGGTTTACTTCCTGAGTGGGAAAGAAGGTCTCTGATATTCCTTCAGGAAGTTAGTCCTTACTTCTGGGTGCACAAGAAATAGCTTTTCTCAATAGGCAAGAGTCGATCAAGACTAACCTGCAGGTTCAACTGGACTCCAGCAAAAGATTTCACTCAAGTAAGAGAAATCACACATTCACTCATGGGGGAGAGAAGAAGGGTGTTCCTCAATTAGTGGCCCCAATAGGGATGGTTACACCTGGAATGACTATCAACTGGTGAGGACCAGCCCTCCACGTAGGTGGAGTAGATGCCACCAATGCAGTATTGTTTAAGGGGGACCCATAAGACACCCCAAAGATCTGCCAGTACACTGGAAACCCTTTCAGTATACTCACTCATGCAGATTGAGCATTGAGATTGTGATGGCAAGGGTATTTTCCCCAGGGGTTAGAGTGATGCCAAAGGGGCCACACCTCGACCCAAAACTGTGAAGGAAAAATAATAGTTCTCAAGGCTACCTCCCCTTTATCTTGGTTACTATCCCATCCAGACCCTTTGATAGTTAAACAAAAAATGATGTTTCATCCAAGGCAAAGCTCTTCTAGTAAAGAGACTTCAGGTGCTGAGAACATCTGAAGGAAGTATCCACGTCTTCTCCTTTGCTGGCTTACGTGCTATTCCCACTAAACTCACTTTCCTACAGGGGCTGACAGTTGAGGTGTTCTGACATTTCTCCACAAAGACACCAAAAGTTCTGCCTCTTTCTAGCCTCCACATGTGGTCATTTTTAAGGGACAGAAAAAAAAAAAGAAACCAAAACAAAGAAAAAAAAAAACTAAGAAGTCAAAAAAACCCCAAAGTCAAAAAGGAAGCCGAACTCCAAAACGGCAAAGGCCAAGGTTCAAAAAAAACTCAAGGTCCTCAACCCTTTCCCCAACCCCCCGGCCCGGTTCCCCTTGGGAAGAAATCCCTTTCCTGCAATCCTTCCCCCAAAAGGCAAAAAAGGCCCCAAAAACCCCCTCAAAAGGTCCCAAGGAAAAGCCCAAAAAAAAGAAAAGCCCTTTGGCCCCCAAGAACCGCAACAAACCCAAAAAAAAGCCCCAAACGGCCGGGGAAAAACGGCAAAAATCCGAACGGCTAAACTACGGTCCCGCCCCCAAGGTCAAAAACCCCTCCAAACAACAAGGAACAAAAGAAAAAGAAAAGGAACAAAAAAAAAGAACCGAAAAAAAAAAAAAAAAAAAAAAAGAACCCCGGGAACAAAAAAAACGCCACGGTTTGGAAAAAAAAGGGCAATAATTTTTTTTTTAATATAGTTAGCTGTAAAGTTTGGTATTGGTCAATCGATGTATACCAGAAGCTCCAGACCTTTGTTTTGTGCCAAAGACATAGAAATTTGAAGACTTCCAGTGAAACAGCATGGCTGTCAACCTTCCTGGCTTTGACCATAATTAAAAACTGACCAGCGGAAGCTTTTTAAAATAACTTATGTTCATTGTGGAATAATTCAACATAAGAGAATTACCCAATACGAAATTGTCTAATTTATCAAGAGCAAACCTGCTTATCAATATCCACCTCCTACACACACACATAGACTTAGTTCTTTGGGGCAGGGATAGAAGGCCACAGTACTTTTGCCTTGGTGATGGTGCAGTTATTGCCGTGAGAGTGTAGATGTTCCATCTTTTCCTGGCAGCAACCCAGTAATCACCATGGATTAAATCCTTCCCAGGATTCTTCTCAGAGTGAGGTCCAAAATCTGCAGCTCAAGACTTGGTTTTCAAGTGTCCTGAGAACAGAGGGACAGCAATCACCTTATTTTTTTTTTTTTTTTGAGACTGAGTCTCATTATGTTGCCCTCAGTAAAGTGTCATGGCACCACTGCTCACAGCAACCTCAAACTCCTGGGCTCAAGTGATTCTCTTGCCTCAGCCTCCCAAGCAGCTGGGACCACAGGTGCCCACCACAGTGCCCAGCCATTTTTTGCAGTTGTCATTGTTGTTTAGCTAGTCTGGGCCGGATTCAAACTTGCCAGCTTTGGTGTATACAGCTGGAGCCATAACCACTGTGCTACAGGTGCGGAGCCAACAGCAATCACTTTTGAAGTGAACACAAGTGCCATTGAGCTATGAAATCTCAAGGTTACTAATCTAATGGGAAGCTTCCTTTCTGGGGTTGGTTTCCA
>NW_003852420.1:11197248-11198581 GCF_000181295.1 Otolemur garnettii
TCTTGGGCTTAAGCAATTCTCTTGCCTCAGCCTCCCAAGAAGCTGGCAATACAGGCACCCACCACAATGCCCTGCTATTTTTTGTTGTTGTTATAATTGTCATTGTTGTTTGGCAGGACCAGGTTGGGTTCAAACCTGCCAGCTTCGGTGTATTGTGCCTGGCACCCTAGCCACTGAGCTACAAGCACTGAGCCTTGCCTGTAGGTTTTATGCATTAGGCAATCCTCTTATGTTGATGCTAATTAGATGCAGTGGCCCCATAGTGGTCATAGGCAGCTTTGAGAATTAATGTTGCTAAGATGCTATAGCCAGGACTAAAGCTAGAGTCACTGTCCATGTACTCACAAACTAAAACTTGTTTTCTGTGACAATAAGCTCTGGGTAAATTCAGCTTCCAGACCGACAGAGTCAAGACTTTTAGGAAAGTGACAATACTCTATGATACTCTGATGATAGATGCATGTCATTATACATTGGTTCAATCCCATAGATTGTACAATACCAAGAGTGAATTCTAACATAAACTGTGGACTTCAGATGATTAAGATGTGTCGATGTAGGTTCACCAATTATAACAAATATACCTCTCTGGGAAATGATGTTGATAATGGGAGAAGCTATGCATGCGTGGGGATAGAAGGTATATAGGAAATCTCTGTACCTTATTCTCAATTTTGTTGTGAACTTAAAACTGCTCTAAAAAAACAAAATAAAGTCTTTTAAAAAAACAAAACCAAAACTTAATAGCTTATAATAATAACTTTTTATTATTGCTCACCACTCTCTGGGCCAGCCGGGTGGTTCTGTGATTGGCACTAGGTCAGCTGATCACCCACCTGCCATCATCTGTGAGCTGGCTGGGCTCTCTCACCTGCTGGAGGCCTAAGCCCCATTCTCTGTTCTCTCATCCCCCAGCTGGCTAGCCTGGGCTTGTTCAGGTGGCAGGCTTCCAGCAGTGACAGTGCAGGTGCATGAGGCTTCTTGAGGCTTAAGCTAGACCTGATCTAGCCTTAGCAAGCCTTAGGTCTGCACTTGGGAATGACCAAAACAAGTTCCAGACCAGCCCAGCTTCAATAGGAGGGAAAGAGACTCCACCTCTTGGTGGATGAGCTGCCTAGTTACATTGCAAAGGGTGTGGTAGAGAATGGAGACCATTTCTACAAACAACTTGTCACAGGAGTTTAGGATGTTTGGGTGTTTAAGCTATTCAGAATGGTGTTAAGACACTCTTTGTTAGAGGTCAGAGTCATTGTGAAGGAAGGCTACCCTGACCGATCTCCTCTAAGTCTTTCTCATTTGCTGGCAACAGACCTGAAGCTGACTGGGTAACAGT
>NW_003852420.1:11198924-11221820 GCF_000181295.1 Otolemur garnettii
CCCCGCTCCCCAATTTCTGAGAAAAGAAAAGGCCTCAAGTCTCATCCAATTTCTTTAATCTGCCCCATAGCAGAGGGTTCTGGATTTGGTGGACTATAGGTCTATCCCAGCCATTGATAATGTTAATACCTTGGTTTTCCTTTGATTCATTGCCCACCACTATCAGAACCCAGACGAGAAAGGGGGTGATTCTTGGGCTCCTTCCCCCAGATGTTCTTAAAACTATCATCTGGCATTTATCATCTTCCATAGGGATAGGGACCACATCTGACTTGACTGCCACTGTATTCCAGCACTTAGCACAGAGTGAGTGGTTGCTTAACAAATATACACTAACTAGCTAATAAACACATTTGGCCAGAAACGCATCCTCCAACTTTGTTTTCCCTTTTAATGGTGACACATTGGCAAACATCAGAGGCAAAGTGTTCCTTTTAGCCCACTGGAAATCAAAGCCGTACCTTGATTCTGCCAGAAATTTTTTGCAACACTTCCCTTGCCAGAGAACCCCATGTGGGAGTTTCCTCACAAAGCAATAAATAACAATTTACACTCTGTCTCCACAGACATCTCATTCTATTGGCTAAATATAAACAAGCAACCACAGGCTTCTTCTGGGAGACCCACGCAGCATCTTTCCATCTTCCCCACATTAGGCTCTGCTGGCCTGTCCTCTTGCCTGCTTGTTCCCGAGAAACAGCTCCCATGGGACTGACCACCCAGAGTCCTGGGGCTTAAGGAGGACTGGTTCTGTCAACTGTCAAGTCGTGGTTGCTTTATCTTATCCAGCAGATAACATCATTCCTTAGGCAGAGAAGGGTTATGTCTCAAAGGATCCCTCAGGGATAGTTCAAATTCCAAGTGCTCAAAGCTGAGGCAGAGGAGGAAATTAGCATTGCCCATGAAACAACACTGCTATCCAGTGAAGGGTGAACTTCTGCAGCTCTGGTGACTACCCTCCACTGTCACCTCCTATGAAACACCTACATCATCTTTTAAGTTTCAGCTTTGGAGATTTCTCTTTAGAGAAGCCCCCTGTGGCCATCTCTTTCCCCATGCTGGGAAGTACTGTGTCCACCTATGACCTTGGCATATGACCCCTAGAACTAGGTAATGGGGTGTGTGTGTCTCCTCCACCATGCTTCAAGAACACCACGAAGCAGAAACCATGTGTTATTCACCTTTGGACTTCTAGAGCCTAACACCTAGTAGACCCTCCACTAACATATTCTAAATGAATGAAGGAATGCAAAAATGAATGAATACCCTGCCTCATGTTCTGCATCTCCATTATATTGCTTAGTTATCTTTGCAAGACTACAAATACGGATGGTTATCCCCATTGTGGAGAAGAAAAAATTGAGATTGAAGATACTAAGCAACTTGCACAAGTTCCCCAGTAAGTAAATGGCAGAGTCAGGATTTGAATCCTGAGAAGTCTCACTTTGAGTCCCATCCTTCAAGAGATCTTCAAGCCAATTACAAATCAGTTAGCCCTGAATTCTACCCAGTAGACAGTTACCTTCTCAGACAGTATTACTCGGTTTGAGGGGGGAACCATAAAAATCTGCTGGCAAAGCTGGATAAAAGAGAAGGTGAGGAGGGGTTATGGATGGGTGGGAAGCAGAACCAACTTCCTTCACTACTTTTAAGAGTGTGTTAAAACATGGATCTTGAGTGGACCTAAAAAGAACATTAATTATTAAAGTACAACCAGCCACAACGACAGTCTTAACTCCCACAAAAAAGCCTTCTACATAGTCCACAAGGATTATTAAGTCTTGAGAGCATGAATCAACATTGTGAGGAATAACAGCAAGGCCATATTACAAGTCTGTGCACATGAAGCAAACTCCCAACACTCTCCTACCACTTCTTCCTCCCTCACCTGTGGCTGACATCTCTTAACTGATCACAGCTCTGACCTTGGACCAGGGTTCAGAACCCTTCTCTATGTAGTATTGTAGGGAGACTCTGTTTACCTGCTGGAATATCATGCCAGGCTCTTTCTGCCATTCCTGGCAGTGAAACACATATTGCCTTAGGAACTGGGGCATCTGCATTCTAGCCCCCACTTTCCTATTTAATGGCTGCATGATGAGAGACAAGTAACTTACCTTATCTGGCATCATTGTTTTCATGCATAAAACAGAGTTTAAAATATCTGTACCAAAATTGATTCAGGGAGGCAGATGGCTCCAAACTCCAAAAAATGACAATGTATGCAAAGACTGAAAGAGTCTGTAGAATCCTGGAAAGTGAGACTGACATCATTTGAATCAAAGGTTGACTAGAAAGTTGATGATGGTATTAAATCTATGAAGGAAGAAAAGATTAGCAGAAGCATCAACCACACACACAGGCAGGGAAAAAAAAACTGCCATAGAAGTAGAAGTAGGGAACCCAAGCCAAGAATCAACAGACACAGAGAGGGAGGGAAAGAGGGTTCTGAGGGTCCCTGAGCATTTGCCAGCCTGATTATTGGAGGGGAGGCATATTCATTTGCTAGGACTGCAGTAACAAAGTACCACACCCTAGGAGGCTTACACAACAGGCTTTTTGGTCTCTCATTTCTGGAGGTTAGAGGTTCAAGATCAAAACATCAGCAGGGTTGGTTCCTTCTGAGGGCTCTGAGGAACAATCTGTTCCATTTTGCACCCCTGGTGGTTTGCTGGCAATCCTTGGCACTCCATGGCTTGGAGAAGCATCACTCTGATCTCTGCCTTTGTCTTCACAGGGCATTTGTTATCTGGATGTGTTAATATCCAGATTTCCCTTTTTATATAAGGACATCAGTCACGTTGGATCAGGACCCACCTTAATGACCTCATCTTAACTTGATTACATCTGGAAAGACCCTGTTTCTGAATCAGCTCACATTCAAAGAACTGGAGGTCAGGACTTCAACATATGAATATGGGGTGAACACAGTTCAATCCAGAATAGGGGCTATAGTCAGAGCTACAAAGTAGTTGAACTCTCCTTTTCATCTACCTGTGATAAGCAGCAGGAATAAGGCACCTAACCTACATACACCTGCAGCAAAGCAGGAACTGCCCATGGGAACACAGAGTTCTGGGGGCTATGGAACCCTCAGAGGAATCAGACACCCCTGCTCCTATGAAACCAACTTTGGGCAAGCACCACCAAAAAGTGAGTCCTAGCTCTCCTTTTTTTTTTTTTTTTTTTTTTTTTTTTTTTTCAGTTTTCGGCTGGGCCGGGCTTGAACCCACCACCCCTAGTATATGGGGCCAGTGCCCTACTCCTTGAGCCACAGGCACTGCCCCTAGCCCTCCCTTAATCACAGGAATCATTTTATTTTATTTTTTAAGACCAAGTCTCACTCTGTCACCCAGGCTAGAGTGCCATGGCATCATCATAGCTCACAGCAACCTCAGACTCCTGGGCTCAAGGGATCCTTTTGCCTCAGTCTCCTGAGTAGCTGGAACTACAGGTGCCCACCACCACACTTGGCTAATTTTTTAGTTTTCAGAAGAGACAGGGCATTGTTCCTACTTAGGCTGGTCTCAAACTCCTGAGCTCAAGCAATCCACCCATCTTGGCCTCCCAGAGTGCTAGGATTATAGGCATGAAGCTCCTCACCTGGCCAAAAAAATCATTTTAGAAAATTAAAACCGGGACAACACCTGTGGCTCAAGGAGTAGGGCACCTGCCCCATATACTGGAGGTGGTAGGTTCAAACCCAGCTTTGACCAAAAAAAACTACAAAAAAAAGAAAAGTAAAACCAGTCACTAATACCCCTAATAATATTAATACTAATGGACCAAAACCAGCAGGGATCATTCTAAGCAGGCAATAATGCTTCAACAATTGAAAATCTATTAATGTAATTTTATAACATACTAAGGGAGATGGAGTCTATAAATATCTTAATGGATGTGTGTAATGAATAGCACTCCTCTTCCTTCCAACTTTTCATCTTTCCCTGCATACTCCCTTTTTACTATGTGATTCTGAGCTCCTTCTACCAGAGGCAGAGTAACCTCCTCCATATTTATTGTTGATGGGCTTGGCCATGTAACTGGCTTTAGCCAGTGGAAATTGGAACCAGGAGTATCAGTTCCAAGCCTAGGCCTTATGAGGTATCATTTGTTTTCACCTATCCCCTCTTACATTTCTGCCATCACCATATACTGTTTTGACTGCTGGTCCAGGAAGGACAAGAGGCATTTGGAATCATCTGGATTTAACCAACAGCTTAAAGCCAAGCCCTGATCAAACTAGATTAGCCAAAGCCTAGCCATACCACAAAAATGTGAGTGAGAAAAAGAGTTGTTGTATGAGTGACAGGGATGGTTGTTACACAATATTATGATGGCAATACTTGACTGATACAATGCAGAAAAGGCACTTAGCAAAATTTAATACTCACCTGTAATTTAAAACATATGCACACACCCTGTCACACAACTACCTCCCAAATGTGGTTAGTTAATAGGAAAATTTTTTTTAATCAACAACAACAACAAAAGTCTCTGCAAGAACACAAGCATCAGGCCGAGCATGGTGGCTCACACCTGTAATCCTAGCACTCTGGGAGGCCAAGGCAGGTGGATCAATTGAGCTCAGGAGTTTGAGACCAACCTGAGCCAGAGCGAGACCACATCTCTAAAAATAGCCAGGCATTGTGGCAGGTGCCTGTAGTCCCAGCTACACAGGAGGCTGAGGCAAGAGAATCACTTGAGGCCAAGAGTTTGAGGTTGTTGTGAGCTATGAACCAACGGCACCCTACCAAAGGGTGACAGAGTAAGACTCTGTCTCAAAAAAATAAATAAATAAACACAAGCATTAGACTGAAAAATGAAAACATTAGAACTAGTCACATAAAAGTAAGGAACAAGACTAAGATGCCAACTTTCAGTGTTATATTTTTCAACACCATGTCCTAGATATATTAGGACATATTGAATAGAACAATAGACAATAAGAGGTATAGATATTGGAAAAATGAGAAAAATACCTTTGTTTATAACAACATGATTGTCCATATGAAAAATATAATTCAACCAAAAATACAAGCTTGGATGTAGGTGGTTTATTGCAGAAGTGATCCCAGAAAGCAAAACGCAGGGAGGTGAGGGATGTGTAAAGGAGGAAGGCAAAATCACATGAAGTTGTGGGGTTACTGTTGATTTTGTGGATAGTGGGGCTCCATTCTACCAGAAGTTTAACACACATGCAGAAGTCTCCCAGAACGGCCTGCCCAAAGGGCAGGAGGTAGGAACATTTATCCCTCAGTTTTGACCCTTGCTGGTCAGGGGTTACTCCCAGGGGGCCTTGACTGCCTCAAACATCTGGGTTGCGCTTGCCCATGGGATAAGGGGCTTCCAAGGCTATGGGGAAAGCAGCATGGATGAGTGTTTTAGGAAACGTTCCTGAGGGGATGCAATACAGCCCACAGAAGTTTGCATGGGGCCTGGGAACAGGAATTAAAGCTGTCAGAGCACATACAGGAGGCTGGGTCCTAGGGAAGCCCTGGGGAACAGGGCTTAGGCAGCTGGAGAAACAGTGAAGAAAGAGGAAGTTTGGGAGAAAGGAGCAGAGAGAAGGATGAGCCCCCAGAAATGAAAGGCCACAAGGACTGCAGCTAGCATCCTCTCCTTCTGTTAAATCTGGTCTCCCAAGGCCTAGGCATTTGGCCCACCCTTTCCCCTTCTGGCTCCCACCCCACCTCACATTCCAGCAAGACCAGAAATATAGCCTTTGCTTTGGGGCACAGGTATCACATAGAGCCTCCTCTGAAAACAAAAATCTTGTTTTGATGTATTGGCAAAAATAACTAGAGTCCCCTTATAGCCAACATAAACTAACAACAAGCCCTCCTGGGCAGAAAGTTGGCCCCAAGACCCTGTGCTCAGACTCTGCAATTCTCATGCAGTCCCACCAAGAGAAAGGTCTTAGGCAGAGAGTCCTGGCTGAGAAGGGCCTCTTGGCTTAGTGATGCATGATATTCATTGGCCCTCTCTTGGCCACAATCTTCCAGCTGTGTAGTGAGACTAAGATTATTTAGGCCCCTCCCTATCGCACAGGGTTTGTGCAAAGGTACACAGTCCTGGAGTTTGAAAGCAAAGTTCACAATGGAGATCCTCCATTTATACACTTGTGGGTACCTTTTGTAATTCCAAGAACATTGATTGGTGCCAACCCTATGTTAGATTAGACTCTAAGCATCATGGGAATTTCAAAATGCCAAGACCACCCAACCAGGACCAGTTACCTCCCCTCTTTTCATCTGAACGATTACCCTTCTCTCACCCAACCTCACTCTCTCATCTTTGCTTCTCACTCTAACCCGAATGCATGACTCTGTCCTGTACATCCCTAACCCCAGGATCTATCCCTTTCTTCTCATCAGGGTCTCATTCTATACTGGCTTTTACCTCTAATCTTCAATATACTTATGTTTTTCTCATTCTGGAGAAATAGTCATTTTTATCTTTGTTTTGTCAAGTATCTCCTGAGAATTTTCTACTGCACCATGCTTTTAGCTGTTAACTTGATCTGGACCAGGAGATGGCAAATTCTTTCTGTAAAGGGTCAGATAGTGAATACCAAAGACCCTGCAGGCCATATAGCCTCGGTCGCAACTGATTGATTCTGTCATTGTAGTGCAAAGGAAGCCTTCCAGAAGAATGGCTTTATGATTTATGTTTTTATAGAATCATTCTTGCCAATATGTCAAGAGCAGAAAACAGGGAAGATAGGGTGGAAACAAGGAACTCAAAGGGGAATGCTCTTGCAGATGAGAAAAGACAGTGGCTTGGACTAGGTGATAGCAGTTGAGCAGCAGCAGATAGTATTTAAGAGATTGAATACTATTAATAGATAAATTTCCTAGGCAGCACCAACAGGATTTATTAGAAAGTAAGACATGAAAAAAAAAAAAAAAAGAAAGTAAGACATGAGAAAGAACAGAGTCAAAGATCCCATGGTCATTCTTACAATGAGATTAAATGATAATATTAAGACACTTGATCTTGGAAACCTTAGGAATGTCAGAATGAAGAGCTTGGCATACTCTCTCCACAGCAAAACAATAACTTGAGTGGCAAACATGATGGTTTTTAAAACATCACTTATAGTTTCAAAAATTATCCTAAGGGCATACAAGATGGAGAAACATTTATTCAAGAAAATCTACTAATCTCTACAAGGATAGCAAGAATCAATGGTATTTGAACAGTAAAGACAAAGCCTCATTTTTCCTCCAGTTCCAAGTCTAGGGCTACACTTTTACCCTGGGAAAGAAGGGCTGCAGTATTTCTCATACCCTTTATGGGTAGGTGTGGATAAAAGAACTAAAATCTCCTTCCCCTACCCAGCCCCTACTTGTGTGGAAGCTCTAGCCTGGATATGGCAGGCTGAACATAGAGAGGCTGCAATCATCTCTGCCCCAGATCTTTCATCAAGTACATCACATAGAGGTTTCCTGCTGGTAGGGAAATGCTGAGAAGATAAGAGGCTAACATTCCTCCCAAATACTTGTTTGCAGAGCAAGGGTGTCACTCTAAGGGGAATTGTTCACTGTCCCCACTCCAGGTCTTGTGCAATGGTACAGAGGTCCTTCCCAAGGGAAGTAATAGGTCATAAGGATGAAGAGCTCCACAATATTCTGAAGAGATTGACTTTATTTGGAACTGAATATGGAAAATTCCATGCCTAAGGATATTGTTGAAAACAAGGAGACCTTGGTGAAGAGTAATTGAGAGGATGCTGGTAACTCCATGATTCCTATAGCAATAGTATCAGTGAAATGGCAGGTGGCCAAAAGTTCAATGGAAAGGACAGCATAAAAGACAACCAAGAAAAATACTCTTGGTTTCACGGCCATCCCTGGGGGTCAGAAGATTGTACACATGCATTAGTTGTGCACTCAGGAGCAATCAAAACTGGAGAATGGCTTTACTTATAAGACTTGAAAGCATTACCCAAGCCACACATAGATCCATCAACAAAGGCATAAGCCTATAGGCACAATGAATTTAAGCACAACCTCTGATGAAACACTGACTAAACAATAAGTTATTGTGACCCAGGGGAAACTCCTAGAAAAAGAGGCTTTAAAATGAAACCCCACACAGCCCTAGAAGTCTGGACAAATGTTAATAAGCCCAAAGTAATGTCCTTTCAGGAGTTAACAGAAAAAGAACTTCCAAGCTATTCCCAGGCTGAATGTGGGACCAAAACATAAGTTCCCTGGACTGTGATAGTAGCCTCCAAACCATATACCCAACCCCCCAAAGAGAGGGGAGCTCAGAATCTAAAAGGGTAAGGGAGTCTAAGTATAACATAACATTTGACTAATAAATAGCTTATATGGATTCAAAAGTAACTCCTAAGTTTGCAAAATAAAAAATAAAAACAAGAAATATAAATAAGAAGAGGGACATCACAGGAAACAGACTTCACAAAATTAACTTAGCCAAGTTATAAACAAATAAACAAACTACCAAGCAAACAACAATAATGTCCACCCAGGGTGAGGGGGAGAGGAGTTGCTCTATTTTCTATGGCAGTGCCTGTGGCTCAGTGAGTAGGGCACTGGCCCCACATACCAAGGGTAGTAGGTTCAAACCCAGCCCCAGCCAAACTGCAACAAAAAATAACTGGGTGTTGTGATGGATGCCTGTAGTCCCAGCTACTTGAGAGGCTCAGGCAAGAGAATCGCCTAAGCCCAAGAGCTAGAGGTTGCTGTGAGCTGTGACACCATGGTGCTCTACTAAGGGTGACAAAATGAGACTCTGTCTCTAAACAAAATAATAAAGAATACATTTTTTTCTAAAATGTCCATTTTCAATTTAGAAAATGTGCTATTCAAAGAATCATGAAGCATGGCCTATATAGAGAGAAGAAAGCAGCAAAAAATAGAAATTACCTTTGAAAAAGCCCAGATGACGGCCATAGCAAACAAAGGCTTCAAAGTAGCTATTATAAATATGTTGAAACTATTTTAAAAGGCTATGTCTAAAGAACTAATGAAGTTATGATGAAAAATGCTTCATCAAATGGAAACATCAATAAAAAATAGAAATTTTAAAAGAACCAAGTGAAAATTATGGAAGTGAAAATTACAATGACCAAAATGAAAATTTCGCTAGAGAGGCTCAATAGTAGATTTGAGTTGGCAAAATAAAGAATCCGTGACCTTGAAGCTACATCAATAGACTCCATGCAATCTGGAGAAGAGGTGCAGGGGAGATAAAAGATGAACAGAACCTCCACAAAAATGTGGAACAAAGTTAAGTGTACCTACATACTTCTAATGGGAGTACCAGAATGATAATAAAGAGAAAAGATTAGGAAAAAATTCAATGAAATAATGACTGAATACTTCCCAGATTTGATGAAAGATAATAATCTACACATCCAAGAAGCTCAATGAACTCCATGTAGGATAAACCTAAAGAGTCTTATTCAGATACATCATAGTCAAATTGTTGAAAACCAAATACAAAGAGAACATCTCAAAAGCAGTATGAGAAAAACTCATCATGTACAAAGGAATTCCAGTAAGATTAACAACTTAACCTCTCAACAGGAACAATGAAGGCCAGAAGGCAGAGGGATGACATATTCAAAGTTCTGAAAGTAAAAACAAAACAAAAAAATGCCAACCAAGAAGTTATATCCAACAAAAACTATCTTTCAAAAAACAAGGCAAAAGAAAGATATTTCCAGATAAACAAAAGCTGAGAGAATTCACTGATAGCAGTCCTGCATTATAAGAAATACTAAAGGAATTTCTTCAGACAGAGGCTGGTGATGCTAGACAGTAATTCAAATTCATACTAAAAACCAAAGAATTCCAATAAAGGCAATTATGCAGATAATTATAAAAGACAGTATACAGACATTTTTTCTTCTATATTTCTTTAACTGATATAAAAAGAAATCATATTGTATAATATGAATATAACTGTATTATTGGACCTAGATCATATATAAATGTAATGCACAAAGGAGACAGATGAAAATATAGTTTGGAATGAAAAAATTAAACCAAATGGTAACTAGTACTCATAGATAGCCATAGGAATAAATAAAGAAAAACAGAACTGGAAAATAAAAAGTTTACTATAAAAAATTCTGTAGATATATATTTGTTTGCCTTTCTTCTTTAGTTTCTATGAAATATACAAAACTATATAAATTAATAATTATGGAAATATATTTCTTATTTTCTAATATATATGTAACATGTATAATGATAGTAGCATAAAGACAGTGAGGGAAATTAAGCTATATAGGAGTAAAATTTCTGTATTTCATTGGAATTATGTTAACAAAACCTGAAGTAAATTTGATAAATTAAGCTGTATATCGTAAGGCCTAGAGAAACTACTATGACAATAACTTTAAACATAATTAGTCATTAAAGATATTAAAATATCATTCTAGAAAATATCCAATTAATACAAAAGAAGCCAATAAAGGATGAACAGAAGAATAAAAATAGACACGAAATATATAAAAAATAAAATTGCAGTTATAAATGTAGCTATATCAATAATAAAATAAAATGTAAGTTAATTAAACTACCCAGTTAAAATAGACTATGGGAGGGCAAAATTGATATTAAGCCATATGTTATTTGTGAGAGACATACTCTTGATTCAGTGATAGAACTAGATGAAGTAAAAGGACAGAAAAAGATATATGATGCAAATTATATCCATAAGATAGCTGGAGTGGCTACATTATTATCAAATAAAACAGACTTTAAAATAAAAATTGCTATTTGAGACCAAAAATGATACTTTATAATGATAAAAATGGTCAATTCATCAGGAAGATATAATGATTAAAAATACATGTGCACCTACCAGTAAAGGATCAAAATACATGAAGCAAGAACTGACAGAAATTAAGGCAGACATAGACAACTCAGAAATAATAGTTGAACACTTTAATATCTGACTTTCTATAATAAATAGACCAACCAGAAGGTAAACAAGCAAAGAGAAGAATTGCACAACACTATAAATCAAGTAGACCAAACAGACATCTGTAGAATAGATCTCTACCCAATAGCAGCAAAATATACACTTTCAAAAGCACATGGAACATTCTTTAGGACAGACTATATGCTTTGCTGCAAAACAAATCTTGATAGCATTAGAAAGGATCAAAATCAAAAAATGTCTCCTAACCACATTGAAATGATAGAAATCAATAATGAAAGAATGCTTGGAAAAATCAATACTATGTGGAAATTAAGCAATACAGTCCAAAATAAACAATCAGTCAAAGAAAAAATCACAAGGGGAAATTAGAAAACACTTTGAGATGAATAAAATGATCAAACTTATGGGATGCAGCTAAAGTAGTACTCAGAGGAAAATTTATAGCTTTAAATGCCTTCATTAAAAAACAGATCTTATTCTGCTGGTTTAAGTTGCTTAATAAAAGCATCTCAAATCAGTAGTCTAACTATCCATTGCAAGAAATAATAAGCGAGAAGAAAACAAAATTCAGAGCAAGCAAAAGGAAAGAAATAATAATGTTTAGTGTGGAAATAAATGACAGGATAGAAAAAAAGAATACCGAAGAAACAAAAAGTAGATTCTTTGAAAGATCAATAAAGCTAACAAATCTTTGGCTAGACTGACCAAGGGAAAAAAAGAAACTCAAATTACTAAAATCAGGATGAAAGAGGGGACACTATAACCAACCTTACAAGAATGAAACATAGTATAAGGGAATATTATGAACAACTTTTTATATCCATAAATTTCACAATCTTGATGAAATGGATATTTCCTAGAAAGACACAAGCTGCTAAAACTAACATAAAAAAACCCAGAAAATCTGATAATTAAAAATATTAAATTAATAATTTATAACTTCTCACAAAAAAAATCCCAAGAGCCAATGATTTCATTGGTGAATTCTACCAAATACACAAGGAAGAATTAATTTAAGAGGAGCAAACATTTCCAAATTCATCCTACAAGGCTAGTATTGTCCTGATACCAAAATCATCACAAGAAAACTACAGACCAATATCTCTTATGAATATTGATGCAAAAATCCTCAAGAAAATACTGAGGCTGGTGATGCTAGACAGCTAGAAATCCAGCTAGATACAGAAAGAATTATAAACAATAACCAAATGGGATTTATCCTAGGGAGACCAATATCTCTTATGAATACTGATGCAAAAATCCTCAAGAAAATACTGAGGCTGATAATGCTAGACAGCTAGAAATCCAGCTAGATACAGAAAGAATTATAAACAATAACCAAATGGGATTTATCCTAGGGAGTCAAGGTTGGATTAACATCCAAAAATCAATTAATGCAACACTGTATTAATAGAATGAAAAGAAAAGCCACGTGATCATGGCCATAGACAGGAAAAAGCATTAAAAAAAAACCCAACAATTTTTATGATAAAAAGAAAAAAAACACTTGCAAAGATGTAGAAACAACCCAAGTGCCCATCAATACATGAATGGATTAAGAAAATGTGGTAGGGGTATTTATACCATGGAATACTATTCAGCCATGAAATCAGATGGTGATCTAGTACCTGGAGAGTGACTGCTAATGGTCATGAAGTTTCTTTTGGGAGTGATTAATATGTTCTCAATTTATATTGTGTTGATGGTTACACAATCTTGTGACTATACTTCACTGAATTGCACACTTTAAACGGGTAAAATTTATATATCTCAGAAAAGATGTTTTAAATTTTTCATATTAAGATACTCCAAATAGACAGACATAGTGGTGCACCTGTAGTCCACCTACTCAAGAAGCCAAGGTAAGAGGATCACTTGAACCCAGGAGTTCAGGACCAGCCAGGACAACATAGCGAGACCCCCATCTCTAAAAAAAAAAAAGATACTCCAATAATTAAATGCATAGACATTCCAGCAGTAAAATGCTAACATACAATGATGTCTCAAATTTGACAGTAAGCCCACTTTCTTCAAATATTCATAATACACATATCCAGCCCTGACCCCTTTCTCAAATTCCACATTTCCTACTCCCTATGGAACCTCCCACCTGGATTTCCTGTTGGCCCCTCATGCTCACAGATTCCCCCCCAGTCTGGTCCTCTCTTGAATGCCTCTCACTAATGGTGGCCCCGTCATTTTTGTAATACATTGAAAAACTCATTATCATTTCTGGATCCTGTATCTCCCTTGTTCACAAATCTACTTCTGCCCACACCCACCCATTCCCCACCTCCCCTCCATGCTCACTGCTGCTGCTACCTGTTCAGACTTTCAGTTTTACTCCTGAATTAACGATTACCTACAGTTCCTCTCACCAACTGGCACTTGTGTCACAAAACACCAAAGCTCAAAAACTCTCTATGGCTCCCTGTGCTAACTGAATAAAGTCCAAATTCCTTCATCTGGAAATTCAGATCTTTCTAGGGTTTGTTTTATTTTTTAATTTCCAAACTATCTTTATCTGCCCTGGTGATTCCCTTCACAAATATTTCAATTAAAAACTATCTAGTACAGTATTCCCTTTGAGTGCCACTAAGCTTTCCCACTTCCTCACTGTGCCCTACCATCTTACACATCATTTCTCCTTGTCCATGAATGTCCAAATTCAAGGTCAGGCTCCTCCATGAAGTTTTTCTCAAATGGAAACAATAGCCCTTTTTAAAAAATTATCTTCATACTTTATCATACACCAGTCATGACACAGCCCGCTGTCCATTGGATGTTATTATATAGCGTTATGAACATTTATGTATTTTATTGCTATCTCTAACCTGAATTCTTCATTCTTTCTTCAATATTTCATGCAATATTTCTTATGGGATTCTTGAGGGCCCAATCTATGCTCAATTTATAATTCTCAGAGTCTCTTAGCATAGTTCCAGGCACTTAGTCAATGCTGGATAAATGTTCATAGAAACAAGGGAGGGAAGAAAAACAGAAGACATGCTTCCTGGAATTGAGTAATTTACAATCTCATGTGGAAGACAGACAGAAATTACTGTGATGCAAACCAGAAAAGGGAAGTATAATAATAAACATGTCCCCAAGTGCTATAGAGCACAAAGGAGACCTCTAATGCAACTGTGGAGAACTGTAAGAGGCCACTCATTTGGGTAAGATTCTAATAAATAAATTTGGGGTGAAGACCATTCCAGTTTAAGAGAATAGCACCAATAGAAACCCAAGAATAAAAGCAAGTGTCAAACACATTGGCAAGAGGTGAAATGTGGGTATGACTGATGAGTAAGGTTCATGTTTGGGTGAAGGCCGAAAGGGCTCTGTAATCATTGCCAATGGATGTCATCCAGGCAGTGGGCTCATATCTTATGGTTTTGTGCAATCATTGCCATATTGTGGTCCTAAGTCTCATTATACTACATTTTTGATATTTTTGAAATGTGTTAATTTTTTAAATTTAATAATATGAGCCAGAGCATGTTGTAGCTAATCCATTTGTAAAAAAATAATAATAACAATAATAAAGTAAAATGGAATTTTTTCATAAAAAGAAATAAGCCTAGAAAAGTGTTTTGGAGACAGATCATAGGATCGAATCCCAAGATAGGGAATTTGGACTTTATCCTGTGGGCAGTGAGTGTCCCTGAAGATATTTAGTTGAACAATGAAAAAGCCCAGGAGTCAAAGATTCTGAAGGGCAGCTTCTTGCAAAGCCAACTGTGTTTTGATGAACAATCAGCTGCTGATTTACCTGATGAAGTAGTCAGCTATGGGTGCCTCAAGAAATGAGAGGTGACAGAGCTTAATTTTAAAAGGACATCAAAGAGTTTAGCTTACTTTTTTAAAAAAATCTGCAAACTTCTGTTTTCTTAAAGTACATGTAAGTCAACCAATGACTCCAGGGCAAGTTTCTGTTTGGATAATGTTTATTTTGGTACCTTGAAAGCTTGGCAGTTGTTTGGAAATTCAATTACTACTTGCCTTTAAACAAAACCACCCTTGGGAATGGTGGGTTTGAGCTGATCTTAATATATAACTTGACATTATGAGGCAGTTATGCTGCAGGTTCTGAGGGTTGATTAAATCTTAAAGTGAGTGCAGAACAGGCTCCAAAAGCAAAACACTTCATTTAATTGGCTCCTTCCACAGAAGAGACAAGGAGGAAAAAACAGTAACATAAATGGGGCTATTTTTATTGTTGTTTAAAGGGAGGCCTCCCCTTGTCTGTGTCAAATGGGAAAATCTAGCACCAGCACCTAGGGCTTTTCTTCAAGACTGGATACACAGAGAATGGAGGAAGGGAAATGTTAGATACTGACTAAGTGCCAATCACAACTACAACTGGCATTGGAAATTAATCATTGTATACCCACATATACAATTTTTTAACTGAATTCAAGTATTAACCCAAATAAATGGCAGAGACATTTATTGTTCACTGGTAATAATCAAATGTTTTTCCACATATACCAGTCTCCCTGGTAGTTAGCTGGAGGCCACATGACTAGTTCTGGCCAGAGGACTATGAGCAGAAATTATGTCTCAATCATGGCCATTTAGGGGTTAGCATGCAAGAGCTGGGGTCCACCTCCACACCCTCTCTTTTCCTGTGTTGGAGGTCCTATGTTCCAGGTGAATCAGCTGAGGGATGCTGAAGCACCTGTCAACTGAGGTTCTTTAATGAGAAATAAATCTTAGTTGGGTCCCATTGAGATATTAGGGTTTATTTTTACCACACTATAGCCCAACCTTTTCTTACTAATTCATCCCTAATATCCACTCTTTCTTCTATTGTGTTAGATCTCCTAATATGGGGCTGGATGATGGCTATCCAGAATAAAGACTATGTTTTCCAACACCACTCATGACTGGGAGAAGCAATATGTTTAAAATCCAGCCAGTGGAACCTAAATGGAAACATTTCTTTTGTTTAAGAAGCAGTAGTAATGTACCTTTTTCTCTTCTTTATCTTGCCAGCTGAAAACAGAGGTTGTCATCTTCAACAAGAAGTCAAGGCCACAGGTAGAGGAGCAACAGGGTAAAATCTAGAGTCTTGGATACCATGGTGCACTATGCCAAAGGCAGACAGCCTGCCCAAAGTTTTATGTGAATAAGAAACGTCAGATTGTATTTTTAAAAAGATCAGCACATTGTACCCCACATATGCATGAATGTATTCATGATCTATGCATATTTGACTTAATAAAATTTAAAAGAAAAAAGGAAAACACAACTAAAAATAAAGCATGATTCTGTGATGCTTAAAAAAAAAAAAAGAAAGAAAAGAAAAAGAAATAAATTTCTTGGGCCAGCGTCTGTGGCTAAAGGAGTAGGGCGCTGGCCCCATATGTCGTAGGTGGTGGGTTCAAACCCAGCCCTGGCCAAAAACTGCAAAAAAAAAAAAAAGAAAGAAAGAACTTTCTACCAGGTATAAGCCATTACTGTCTTCAGAGTCTTCCCTTTATAGATATTTAACCATGTCAACCAAATGTCTATCTGGTGGATTGCCTGACGTTTTTACTTCTTCTGCAAATGTCTTGGGAGGAGTGCCAAATAAGGTCAGAATCAGCCCCAAGACTTCCTAGTAGAGTGGACCATTTAGATAGATTACCGAAGATTCCTATGAAACTGGATAACTCTTCAAGCAAAAGGATCCTGGGAGAAGCAGAAGATGTTTGAGGATGCACATGTAGTCCACAGCAGAGGAGAGTCTCTGACTTACTTAGAAAGTCAGTCCCACCTAGGAGCGAGGGCCCTTACTGTTCATAACAATTTGGAGTCTACATCTCTTCCTCTTCTTGACCCTGAGGTAAACTGGG
Source organism: Otolemur garnettii (assembly GCF_000181295.1). Classification (NCBI taxonomy): domain Eukaryota; kingdom Metazoa; phylum Chordata; class Mammalia; order Primates; family Galagidae; genus Otolemur; species Otolemur garnettii. The sequence goes on from NW_003852420.1 coordinate 11,215,691, forward strand.
AAAAAAGAAACCACTTCCTCTCCTTGACTTGATTTATTTTTAAAGTTTTAGGTGACTTGGCAGATGGAATCCTTTCCCCACTTCAAATGAGACTCATTGACTGTTACTTCCCAGACTTTTATCCATTCCTCGTGTTTTCTCTTCCTGGTAAATAGTCCTTTCTCCATAGTAAAAGCTCAGTGGGTATGAATTTTCTTAATTCTTTTTGTCGCCTGTATGCCCATAACTCAAGGTTTGATACTGAAAACCCTATTCTGCTATGGGGTGGAATGACCCCTATATCTAATGCATAACTACTCAAAGGAATACTCTATGAAGGCAGGGATTTTTATCTGTCTCTAATACCTAGAAAAGTACCTTTCATATAGTAAGATCTCTATAAATATTTTCTGAATTTAATTGAATTAAATATATGATAGCCTTTCCTGTTTAATCTCACCAACACTCCCCTGAGTTACATCAGCTTATTTGTGTTCAATATACAGTAATATCCCAAGTGGCCAACTGCCATAATCTAGAAAGAAAGAAATATTAGACATAAATAAACTAATAGGCATCTCTTTTTTTAAGTAAACTTCTTATACAGAATTTTAAACAATGGGTAAATTAGAATATAAGCTTATTATAAACCATAATGTCTTAAAAATATGGTATTTTCAGGTATATTAGTAAACTCTATCTACAATCTTGCTTCCGTAAAAGCCATCTCCCAAGTTCAGTGGCATATAACAATAATCATTGATTCTCCTTCTCACACTTCTGCGGCTACAACTAGCCAGGCTCAGCTAGATATGGTTCTAAGCTCCAGGCCACACCCAGATCTGTTCTATTTGTCTCCATATCCTTCTAGTCCAGTGGTTACCCAGGAGAGATGCTCTTCTCGTGGCAAAATACAGGAGCACAAGAAGACAAGTCTAACAGCACAAGCACATTTCAAACCCCTGCTTGTTTTATCTGCTATCATCCCTTTGACCAAAACAAGTCACATGACCATGCTCAAAGGCAAGGGGGTCAGAGAGTTCACTCTGCCCGCCTGAAGCTTTAGCAAGGGAACGAATGTACAAAACAGAATCAAGACCAATGATTCACTTTATCACAAAGTGTTTGAAAAACAGCAATTGTATAAAATTAGCCCATTTTCTGGTCTCAGTACAACTCTATTAAACATTGTAAACTGTCACAAGAAAAAAAATGGTGGGGCATGAAGTCCTCAAATGTAAGTTAACAGTTGCCAAGGTTGGAAAACATTCCTGTGTTTCTGAATGAACAACCCCTGTTGGATAAAGGTGGTGGAGATGTTATAGGTTCACACTCTCTCCCAACATGGTAGCATGTTCCAGAGCTCACTCCTAACTCCATCCTTGCCCAGTGCTTTCAACTCTGCCCCTTGGGAAACCTCCCAATGGGACATAGCATGAGTCCTTTGACATCTAATCCCACAAGCCGAGGCCTGTGTGAAGACTGCATTGCAGCCAACTTTTCCCAACGCCCTATCATCCTTTCTTCCCTTCCACAGAGTCTGGTCCCAATCGCCAGTAGATCCACCTGCTAAACCTCAGCTCAGAGTCTGCATCTAGGGGATCCCAACCTATATCACTCCCTCACTCCGTTCCAGGGCTCTAACCCCATCACCCCCTGAATACGTCCCTCTCTGATCTCCCATTTCCTGTCTATCTCCCCCACCCACTACAAGGGCTGGCACAGAGGAGAAATTTAATAAGTGTATAATAAATTGATTTTAATCTGCAAATCACCCAGCCTGCCAGCAGAACCCTCTTCCAAGTCTCTCATAAGAATCTGGGCACTCTGCAGGCTGTGGATTGAACTAAACAACTTGCTACCTGTTAGGAGAAAAAGCTACATAATGATGCTCCCTGAGAGCAGTTAAGGGTCTTGGCAGGTATCAAAAGACACACAGGCAAGCATCAGATGGCCAGTGCCAAGAGCTTTATGCCTTGGGGACTCTACCCAGAGTCTGGGAGAGACCAGCACCCAAGGCACTGTTCTTGTCCATGCACAGAGGGCCACCCAAGGGACTTCTTCCTGAGGCTGATTCTTAACTTTAAATTTTATTTTGCTTTACATTAAATAGTTTAGTTTTTAATCATGTTGTTATTGGAGATGCAGTAATCTCATAGCTTAATATTTAATTATAAACATTAATCTTATTGTATCTACCTTCTATTTGCTTTTTTATTATATTAATTTAGATTATTTTATTTTACCATTTTATTTTAGCCCAACTTGCCATTTCATTGACTAGCATCTCCTTTTAATTTGGCTTTAAATAACAAACCTGTTTACTATCAGCCTAAAAGTCCAAGGGCTGACCTGCTACCTGGTTCTCCCCAGACCCTTGGGTGCTCCTTGGAACATGACGATTGGTCTCCCTCTTAGGGAAGGGTTGTGCCTTCCTCCTGTCTACTTCTGTGCAGGCCCAAGTACTACGATTAAGAAAAGATCAAATATGCATGTATTAATACATGTGCTTAGTGGTTCTCAACGTTGGGTATACATTCGAATCACATGGAAATGTTTTTAAACATAACAATGCCCAGCTGTTGTTAATTATATAAGAATCTTGGGCTGGATCCAGCCATTGGTATTTTTTTAATTTCCTCCACCCCAGGTAATTCCAATAGCATAGCAGTCAACTTTGAAAAACAGTGGCCTATAACTTTGCTTTTCCAAATGTGGTCTGTGAACCAGAAGCACCTGGGATCTTGGGGAAGCTGCAGAAGGTCAGGCCTCACCATAGTCTTCCTGAATCAGAACCCACATCTAGCAAGATCCCCAGAGGGTTTATGTGCTCTCTGACCCTTGAGAAGTAGCAGCTTAAAACATACTCAGATGGGTTTTGCCTGTTAACATTTTTTTGTCTTTCATCTGATGATTTGAGGATTATGCATCTCAAATATTTACAAGGTTAATCATTTCTATTCTTTTCCAGATCTCCTATCAATAGGAGATGATGATTTGGCTAATTCATGATAAAATATCTCTTTCCCAGGTCAGCTAAATTGTCTCTAGTGAAGGAGATGGACGGAGCTGAATTTATCAGACACTCTCTCAGGGAGAACATGATGTTTGTTTAAGGTCTGCCTGGAGAAGCCTGGTGGGGTAGAACAGAACTCCGTGGACAGGGCTGTGAGAAGATGCCAAGACTGGAAAGAAGGAAGAAAAGTACAAAAAAAAAAAAAAAAAAGACCAGGAAAGGAGTTGTTAGCTTCTAAAAGAGATAGGGGAGAAAGAGATGGGAGGAGGTAAGAGGGGCAGAGGGAGGAAGGGAGCTCTCAAAATTAGTTGGAGATGGTGCATGACCCTCAAACCTTCCATAAGAGTAATAAACAGGATGCATGGTATGATCCAATTTGGGTAAAAAACAGTGAAAGATCTGGGGGTGTCCAGGTTTTTAACATAGGGACAAAAAAGATATTTGATATTTGAATGCAAAAACCAGGACCAAGGGCATAGTGAGGGAGACCTCAGGAATCCACAGAAATCACTTAGAAAATTCTTTGAGGGCGGCTCCTGTGGCTCAAAAGGGTAGGGCACCGGTCCTATATGCCAGAGGTGGTGGGTTCAAACCCAGCCCTGGCCAAAAATGGCAAAAATAAATAAATAAAGCTTATTAAAAAAAAAAAAAAAGAAAAGAAAAGAAAGAAAGAAAGAAAATTCTTTGAACTATCAGAGGCCAGGAAACTGGGTGGTTGCATCCAGTTTCTTTTGATCTATAGGGGCAGAGAGGTCTCATCCGATGAGTGGGTCAAATGTCCTGCTTCTCCCAGATTGCTGAGATGGGATAAATCTCCACCACTGGCAAAGGCTGCCTGGATACTGCAGGCTTCACTTGCGTTTGTTTTGGAAAAACAGGCAATTCCTGGCTTCCCCTAGAAACTGTTATCCCCAAATGATATTTCTAATCATATTTCTAATTCCCAAAGGTCCTTGAGGACAGGGACAGCTCTGCTCCATTTGACCTCTGGCTCCCTAAAAGCAGGCACCATGTTCGCTCTTAATTACTTGGGTTAGAGGGACCAGGGCCTGTAGCCGTCGACGGGATGCTGCACCTGGGGACAGGTGTTTCCAAATGGGAAAACCCATGGCTGTGATTTGTTTCCCATCATTTGGAGAAAGCTGGACAGTCTCTATGCCCCCTTTAAGCTTTCTCACTCAATTAATCACGCCTTTGCTGCGAGATTTGGTAGGAATCAAAAAAGCTTTCTTCCTCCTCCCCTACTCAGGGCAAGCCTGACTTTCATGCCCAGCATGCTTCTCTAGACTGTTCGTGTCTTGGCCAAAACACAGCTACAGCAAGCATACCGTCCTGGTGCCGGAGAGGGTGTTTATAAAAAATGATCCAGATACTTAATGTCCTTATTCTAGAAACTTCCTTCTGTCTGATCTGCATTATGAACTTGTGCCAAAACCTTGGGTTTTGAAAAACATTCAGGAATATTTATCAATGTCACCCAGAAGTTTTCCCCCTAAAATACCCACTCTCCAAACCTCCAGCAATTATGCTATTCTAGCTTGGTTTTCATGTTCGTTTTTCACAACATATAGATCTTCTCTTTTTACTGCCTTTTTTTTTTTTTTTTGCATTTCTTAATTGTGGCCAAAAAATACACATTCCACAAAATTTACCGTTTTTAAGAATCCAGTTCAGTTGTGTTCATACTCCAGGCTTTAGTTTGGAATAGTCTATGTCTAACTTCCAACAATGCCAGCCTTAATGTTGTTTATAAAACAAAACAATGACCAGAATGGTCCTTCCTAATAAGAAATGTGATTGCTTCTCAGCCATTTGGCTAAGATCAAGTATGGTATCTGTTCTAATAAGAAGTTTGCCTCCTAATCTGGCTCAGGGTCAGTATCTTCTCTGTTATCTTCACGTGTCCAGGCAAAGCTGACTGACAGGAGGGCCCGGGGAAATCTGTTCATCTCAGAGGGATGCTTACATTTGTCTTTGAATCTCTCTTTTTTTCCTCTCTCTCTCATTGAACAGGACCTGAGTGCTCATCATGGGCTTGTGTGATTTCTAATTCTTAGTCTCAATGGTTCCTTAAAGCATGTGGTATCTGCTTAAGAAGAGGAGGAAAGAAAGTAGCTCTAGATCTGTCTAAATGGAACATAAAGAGCTCTGAAACATAAGTCAGAGGAGAGAAATTGAGGTTACAATGACGTTTCCAGAATAAGAGGACTAAGTGTCATCCTGAAGGAAATGGTTGCTGTGGACCTTGTAAGATCAGTCTAAGTCAGGCTGGGGAGGAAGGGGTGTGTAAGAAGGCTTGCTGCTGTCTGAGTTTGAGACCTCATGGGCCTCAGCTATGTGCAGGAGAGAAAGGACCCAGGAAGACTACAGGCAAAGCCCAGGGAAAGCACACCCAAAGAAGGTGATTAGTGACTGGGAATGGAGGAGAAGAAAGATCTTTAAGGAGATGGGAATGAACACGAGGGTGGGAAGCAAATCCCAGAAGCAGAGATCCAGTTGAAGCATTAGCGTGGCTGACAGGGCAGATACTCATCAGTGCCTGACAAATGTCCCCACACTGAAGGCTGCTCCTCCAGAACACGTGTAACTCACTGGCCAGGGGGCTCTTCTGATGCAGGGTGCCCCCTCAGCCATGCAGAAGACAAGCATGGAGTGCTTTGGAATTAACATCCCCAGCAGCAGCTTTCAACTCATAATGCACAGAAGTGGTGGGTAAGTTCCCCAGCTCCCTCCCCACTCGGGGGATCTAAGCCCCAGTTGTCCACATGGGAACTGACCTGATAGCCCATCTTCATTGGCTGTTTTCCTTTGTCTGTCTACTGGAGTTTCTGTCACCTCCCAAATAAACTACTTACACTCAAATCCTTATTTCTGGCCTGTTTCTGAGGGAGTCCAACCCAAGAGAAGGCTTGGTTGAGGACACAGCTGTCCTGCTCTCCTCACCACTTCCCAGCAATCTTCCAGCCCTCTTGTCTTCACCTGTATGTATATGATCAGAGCCACTAAATGTCCACCAGAGATGTCAAACAATGAGCTCCTCGGGCCTCCTTCTTCCTACCCCCAAGCCCTTGTGTTTTCCTGGTCTGGTGAGCCAGCCAGGGCAAGGACTGGCACAGAGGGCCCCTGCAGAGGCAG
>NW_003852420.1:11222019-11230952 GCF_000181295.1 Otolemur garnettii
GACATGCTGGGTGGTCTGATAACCACTGCAACAGCATCCCCCATGCCCCACTTCTTAATTCTAAAGCAGAGATGAAAGAATATGTCATTTTGATTAGTGGAAAGTGGGAGCCATGTTGGTGCCACTGATGACAGCACTTTGGCCTCCTACTCCCCAGCCAGCATCACAGAGATGAATGGCTAGCACTTTTGTTCATTAACTTAATTTGTTGCTGAGGAAAATAACACATGGGCTATTATACGCCTCTCTAAATCAGCCATGGTGGGGAATTGGTGCTCCAGGGAATTATGGGAAATGAGTAAAGTGAAGGGAGAGACCAGCCCAGGGGGATGGGTTGCTAAGCCCAACTTTAGTCACTCTTAGGCTGAGCCAGACCCTGCCATTGAAGCTGCTCCTGCAGAGAATGTTTTAGCTGTTGTGGGGGTCGCAGACTGTTGGAGGAGGTTCACGTAATCAATCAACGTGGCCCCTGACACTGGGCTACCCATTTCTTAGAGTCTGTCAGGGATGACTCCAGGGAGTCACCTTGCTTGGTATCGTGGTAATCCCCTGGCCAGCATGCCATCTCTCAGTCCCTTCCTTGTCCCTCTCTAGGCACCACAGGCAAGTTCCTACATGCCCTTCAATCCCTACGTGGGGGTAAGGAGGACCACAGGAGGGTAAGATGAAGATGGGCCTCACCACTCTTTCTATTCCCTGTGATCTTTCCCTGGTCTATATGCCACTCTATAGGGACACTCTCCTTCCTCTACCAGATGGGCACCAGGCCACTTCCCGCTGCTCAGGAGTCTCCAAACCTGTCTCCATCAGTCATAAACATCCACCACCACCACCACCTGGATTTTTACCCAAAGGGAGGCTAGGGAGCAGGTCTCAACTCCCCAGTTTCCATTCCCTGAGTCCAGAAGGGTCCCCATCCCACCTCCCCGTCCTACCATGTGATATACAGCCAGCATGTTCCTAAGCCATGACTTAGACTGGGATGCCATTAAACCTTCCCAGTAGGAAGGGAAGCCTTGGGGAATTTAGAGAGCCATTTTAGATCCCAACAAAGCCTAGCTCTGCTGAGCTCAATCCTTGCCTTCCATAACCATCACTCCCAAAATAGGCTTCCTGGGGAGAGCACATTGAGCATGGAAGATTAAACTCTGACTCCTTTGACCCCCTCTGGGTTCTGCCTTCACCTATGAGTCATAAATAGTGGAAGTTCAGGGATAGCAAGAGCTATTGAAGAGAAAGATTGTACTTGTGCATGAAAGGGTCAACATCAGCTTCACCCCACGCAGGCCAGGGGATGACCTTGGCCTCATTCTTCTCACCACCCTGTTCTGTGGCCATTTCAGAATAAGTAAGAAATGTTGAATTGGCATGCAGGCCTTGGGCCTACCTGACTCAAACAGTGTAAATAGTTGGTGGGAAGCAAAGGCTGTGGTTTCTCCATGTCGGGGTGACCCATTAGCATGTGGGCTGCTCTGCACAGCAGTCGTGTGTGGTCTAGGAAGCCAACAGAGCTATGCACTTGAGTAGCTGCTGGCCCTCCTGAGGAGGAGGAGAGGCTGAGCTTCCTGTATCTCCTCTTCTACATCTTTCTGTCAAGCTGAGTCAATGTTGTGGTTTAAATGTCCCTTCCAAAATGGATGTTGAAACTTAACCCCCAGTGTGGCCATATTGAGAAGTGGGACCTTGACCAGGCACAGTGGCTCACTCCTGTAATCCTAGCACTCTGGGAGGCTGAGGAGTGTGGATTGCTGGAGCTCAGAAGTTCAAGACCAGCCTAAGCAAGAGTGAGACCCCATCTCTACTAAAAACAGAAAAACTAGTTGGGCATTGTGGCAGATACCTATAGTCCCATCTACTCAGGAGGCTGAGGCAGGAGGATCACTTGAGCCCAAGAGTTTGAGGTTGCTGTGAGCTATGGTGCCACAGCACTCTACCCAGGGTGACAGAGTGAGACTCAGTCTCAAAAAAAAAAAAAAAAAAGAAGAAAGAAAGAAAGAAAAGAAAAAGAGAGGCCGAGCCTCTAAGAGGTAATGGGGTCATGAAGAATCTCACGGGTTAATGGGTTATCATGGAAGGCAAATTTTTTAAGAAGAAGAGGGGCCTGAGCCAGCACACTCAGCCCCCTCCCGTGTGATGCCCTGTGCTGCCTTCAGGACTCTGTAGGGTGTTGGTTCTCATCCTTCCTAATGCTGCAATGTATTTTCATTGTTGAAAAGGGATCACAGCCCACAGGTTGAGAACCACTGCTATAGAGTCTCCACTAGCAAGAAGGCCTTCACCAGATGCAGTCCTTGAACTTGAATACCTCAGCCTCTGGAATAGTAACAAATAAATTCCCTTTCTTTGTAAATTACCCAGTTTCAGGTATTGTGTTATCAACAATAGAAATCAACTAAAACAATATTTCAAGTATTTGTCATAAGCAATAGAAAGCAAATGAAAACAGTAATCATACAAACAAAAGCCACTTGCATCTCATGAGTCTGATTGCCAACTTAACATCATAACCTTAATTGTAACCCATAGCACTGCTCTCTGAATGCATCAGCATAAGTTCTCTAAGTACCAGGCCGCTGGGAAGGTCTGTGGGAGGTGCAGTAGTCTAAGAAGTCATTTCTTCCTCCCTGATCACTGCCATCTACAGCCCTCCCTGCAGCGTTCAAGGAGGCTTCTCCCTGTTTCTTTCCTAGAGGGAAGTTACCTGGGGTGACTCTCAGGGCTTCTGTTTTCCTTGTGACCACACAGAGCCAAGTCTGGGAATGGGCACTCAGCAGATGCTGGCGTAGTCCTGGGAAGCCCCTACAGGGGGCTGGACCTTTGGGTTTTAAAATCTCATTTGAGAGGCTCTGTCTCTAGAGCACTGCACAAGACCACAGAGTCCCCACATTCCCAGGTCTAAGGACAGCACTTCCCAGAGGTGTGTCTGGGAAACATGTAGCCTCATCCCCACCTCCAGCTGCTCAGAGGCTTGCCCTGGGGTTGCCCAGTCCTTCACAGTGAGCACTGCAGGGCACTGGACTTGTGTCCTGGGCTCTCCTGAAATAACCTCCTGAGACAAAAAAGCTCTCAGAAGGATAGAAAAGAGCACTGCTGAAGATGGTGTCAGCATGTCACAGAGTCCCCTATGGACTCATATCTCTACTGAGCCACTTGTTGGTGACCTTGGCCAAGACACAGTCTCTTTCTGATGCCTGGTTTTTTCATCTGTAAACCAGTATGAAGGTTAAACAGAATGAAGCATTATGGGGCCTCATGAAGCTGTAAACTCAGAACCCAGCTTGCCCTGCTGTGCTCACACCCAGAGTGACAGGATAGGGACCAGGTGAGGACAGACATCAGCAGGCCAGGTCCCAACTGCATGCCCTCACACACAAAGCTGATGTCTGGTGGCCCTCAGTCCTGCCAGCCTCCTGGATCCCTCATCCTCGGGGCCTGCTTGGCAACTCTGCAGGAAAAACTCACAGGAGGCAAGGAGGGTAGCCATGGTCCTGCTAGGAATACAGACACTTAACATTTCTCACATTGTGAGCTTAGAAGCAACAAGTCCTAGAAATATTACTCTAGCTCCATAAGGTGCCATACCCAGAAATGGAAAGAAAGAGTGGGATTGAACTAGCAGGAGCAGTAAACTGGAGATTAGAAGATCGGGGTCCAGGTCTGCCTGTGTAACTCACAAGCTGTGTGACTTTAGGCTAATACTATACAGGGTTTGTCTGAGGTCTGGTTTCCCAGAAGCAGAGACTGAGATAGGGATTCAGATGTACATGGTTCATTGAGTGGGTAAGGGATTCTTGGTCGAAAGGGAATGAGAGGTGCAGCTCAGGGCAGGGACAGGGACTGAGGTAGGATGTAGTCTCTGTTGGGGTCCAGCCTCACCTGATCCCACAGGTGCTGTGGGGCATAATGGCATCACAGAGTTTTCTCTCCTAGAGTCAAGAAGCTGAGCTGTTACGCCCCCAAATCAGTAAGTCATTAACTAAATAATGCCTGCTGGTGTGGTCATAATCTTGCAGGTTCCTTCCACAGGCAGCTCCCATCAACCAAGGGCAGTGTCCTCAAGGCCTGAGGGTCAGCTGCAATGTCTGCAGCACTAGGGATGGCTCCCGAGGGCCGGATACTAAGAGCCACCCCCACAGAGTTATATTAATAGAAATTAATACATGTGAGCACAGCTGTGCAATACACACTCACCAGTTAATAAGTGCTGGTCACATTGTGTCACAGACCAGGATTCCAATATTGGCTGTGCTGCATTCTACTCTACACCTCTGCTGAGTCTTTTTACCATCCCACCCCTGTTGGCCTAAGCTCCCTGTAAAAGGAGAGGGATCTCCCTGTTCTCTCCAAAGCTCTCCTAACTCTCAAGCTCAGAATTCAAGGTTCTGTATTAGAGATGCTGTTTTAAGACCTCCTGATCTCCCAGATTTAGCATATCAAGATGTGCAGTGAAATGTTCAGATGATATGGATGGCCTCATGGAATATCACTCACTCCTTTATCCTTGCAAGCCACCCCCATGTTAACTAATTTTCTGTCATTCCAAAGATTTGCACTCTTTCCATTAGGCCTGAGCTGTCCGTGTTTATTTATATTTTGAGTGTCCTTGAGAGGAGTAGTATATCTAGTATATGATGGCTACATGATTTAAAAAAAAAAGTCTTCAGGCTCTTCCATGACTGGAGGATCCTGGGAACTAATCATGGAGAATCAAACAGGGATGGAAATATTCTCAGCAATGGGATCCAGGTTGAGAGGATGCACTGTGGGCCAGGCCAGGGCGGAACATGAGTCACGGAACGTTGCCAGCAGTATTCCCACCACCTCACATCAGCAGTGCTGCTCTGCTGGGCCCAGGCATCACTCTGACATCTGCTTCTTTCCTTCTCACCCTTTTCCTCCACACCAAAACATATCTCTGCAACGTTCCACCTCCCAACCATGGAGGTTCTTGCTCTCTGCCAGGGACTAAAGGTGTAGGAAGCAGACAGCCTAACCCAAGCCTCTGCCTGATCAGCAGTGTGGGACAGTGACAGGGCACTGGCCTGGTAGGCCACTGCACTGTGTGTAACTGTGATAGGTTGTAAAAATGACCCAACATTCTTCCTCTTCCTATATCAGAACCTCGGAAGATGACTTTTTTGCTCCTTCCACCAGAAAATGAAATCTTCCTCCACCTACTGGATCTAATGGATAGTAGCAAATGTGATGCAAGCAATAACATGAAAAGTGCTTGGGCATCAGGTTTTTCTCTCATGGGTGCTCTTGGGAAACCCACAACTACCACCCCTGTGAACAAGCCTCAGCTAGCCCACTGGTTCAGTTAGTCCCATCACACCAGCCAGGTGATTGCACATGTGAATGAGGTCAGATGAGATTGGCACAAGAACCACTCCACTGAGCCCAGCCAACATCAGGTACTCATAGAAGTCATGAACTAAGTGAATAGTTATTTTATAATCCACTAAGTTTTGAGGAGGTTTGTTATGTGGCAACAGCTAATAATACAGTAACAAACTTGTACCATCAATTAGAGAGGTAAAGAAACATGGTGGCCAAGTCCTTAGGCTGGACTTTCTATTCCTGTCTCAGTCACAGCACAGTGGTGGATGGGCCACTCCCCCCACTCACCCCACACTTAAATTTTCTCATATTTAAAATGGAGGCAAGGTGACTGACCCTCTCAGAGTTGCATTGCCTGTTCTTATGTGACCTCAGAGTGTTGTCTGTCCTCAACTCTTCAAATTTCCTGCCTTGAAGCAGAAACCCCCCCACCCATCACCTCTGCTTGACCCTACAGGACTCCAAGAGGATGTGTGACTTCCATCACAGCCCAAGAACCCACCCTCCATGGCCAATCTGGAGCTGGGGGGCAGGTGTCAGAGAAGCTTAGTATTTGGTGGGTGTGAGTGTGGGAACAGTTTGTATAAATTTATAAAAAGCAAAAACACAAGCTTCTCCCCAGGGAAACAGTAACAAGAAAGCACTCAGCTCCAGTTGAAAGAGAAGTTTTTGAAGCAGGAAAGTTTATTTAGAGCCTAACCAATCCCCTGAATCAATAAACTGGGGCTTTATCTCTGGATATGTGGTTCATTCTGACTCTCTGAGTTCTGCTGGCCACTCTTGGCCATGCTGGACCTCAGGGCAGAGCCCTGGGGCCAAAGGGGTCTGAGGAGGCTGGAGAACAAGGCCCTGGGGACCAGGCCATGGGCCCTGCATGTGCTGACAGCCAGGGGTGAAGGGGAGAGGTGCCAGTGAGAGGGATGCTGCAGGCTGCCCCACTGCTTTTATTTTTAAAACTCCTTATCATTTCTCTGGAGCTTATTTTTCCATAAAGAAGAAATGCCTGAGGTTGAGTGGTGAAGGAGGCTACTCACATCCTTCTGTGTCTCCAGGGACCTCCACTCCACACTTCATTGCTCTGTGAGGACAGATCATATGCCCTGTACTAGTTTACAGGAGATTATCAGGCCTAGCCCAGTGCAGCCAGGATTCATTAATGTAAACCTTACATTTAACAAGTTGGATGGACTCAAATAGTAAATTCAGGATGACTGTGTTTGAAGAGGAAGAATTTGTTATTTGACAAAGGGACCAAATAAATATTCATTGTCTTTAATGGGACAACTACAAGAGCACCACATTTGACACTGGAGACTTTACTAAAACAAATCTACTTTGTGGAGCCTATTTGGGGACCCAAAGCAAGGGCCTCAGTAGGCAGCAGCATGTGAGGACAACTAAGAGATGTCAGGGATCTACAAGACACCCCTCCAGGAAAATGTCTATGAAACTTCTGTCAACCTGCCTCCTAAACTACCCTCTCTAGAAGCTGTACCCTTTCCCAGGGACTTGCCAGCCCACTGACAGGGAAGACCTCTCTGTCTTATTTGGTTTCCCCAGAAGCAAACCCTGAGACAAGAATTCTAGAGCAAGTTATTTATTAGAAAGCTATTTTGGTAAATACTTGTAGGGGAGTGGGGAAGTGAAAAGGGGAATAAAACAGAAAGCCAACAGTATAGTGCATGTCAACTAGTGAATCAGCACGGGTGGGCAATGGCAGCCCAGCTGCACTGGCGAAACTGTAGACAATTGTAGAACGCGGCTGAAAACTCTCCCAATCAAGAGGGTACCTTTTCTCACAAAAGATCTTGGGACCCTGATGCAAGTAAGCTCTTCCACTTACCCTGAGATCTGCATAGCAAGAGCAGGCTTTCCTTTGGCTTTAAATGAAAGATTCATGACAGACACTCTGTAGTTATCTCCTGTGCTGTTCACTAAACATTTCTGGCTCTTCACTCTTTCTGGCACAAAATAGAATTTCACTTCTTTGTACATGTGTGGTTGGGGTAGGGTTGTGTGACCAATCTGGCCAGTGATGTGTAAATATGAGTGACACATGTCACCAGGGCCCTGTGCAGAATGAAGATATGGATCCTTTTGTTCAAAACTTCTTAATCACTTCAAGAAGGCAACAGCAGAGCATAGGGCCCTGTTTGACTGCACAACTTATATATATCCATGAAGCTGGCTGTGCATATCACTTCTGGATTAGACCATTTCATTACCTACATGACACAGTTCAGAGATCTTCCTTTTCCTCTGGCAAGGAGACCAGCAACACTTAAGCCTATAGCTGCCCCATCAACCAAGGTCCATGAGAGCTGCAATGAGCACAGGTCCTCTAATCCCCTACCCATGATGGACATGTAGCATAGAAAGAAACAAACCTTTGTTGTTGGACTTGTTTGTTATTGCAGCATAGAGTTACATACCCTGATTGATACACACCCTAACCAAAGACAAGAGGATCTTACTTCCCACATATTTACTTAGCAAGACAACCACTCGAACATCCTTTCCAGGACCAAAAACTTAACATCTGTCCTTTCCTGCCAATCTAATGAACAGCGAGTCCCTTCTCTGGATTTTCAACTACTGCTTGACAAATGCCAGCAGAGTTTCTGACTCAAAATGATTGGAATTCAAAACATCTTAAATACAACTATTTTGAAGTTCACCAGTAAAAACAGTCCCTAGATTCTTGTTATACTCTACATTAGAAATCTCAACACAAAGGATTCAAAACAAAAACAAAATGTATTAACTCACAGGAACAGAGGTAAGGTAAGCTCTGACTCCATTTCTTAGAGATTCCCTCAGCTCTGCCCTCCTGTGAGAAGTTCTCACAATGACTCCCAACAGCAACCTGGAGCAGTGCTCTTCTTGGCTCCAAGTCTGGAGGACACAGAGAACTTTTCATCTGGCAAGCAAAGTCCTTCTCTTCAGCCTCATTGGACCAAGCTGGATCATATCTTCCCTCCTGAGCCAATAACAATTGCTAAGGGCCAGTGCTGATTACTTCATTCATCAACATTGATTGAGCATTTATTGAGTATAATTATTCTAAGCTCTGGGATGTCAGGAACTCAAATCTCAGTTTTGAAAACAACATTGAGAGAAGTTGGGATGGGTTCTCTGTGAGTGGCATCAACTATTTAGAAACACCCCACTCCCTTCCCACCTCCACCCCATTCCCTTCCATCCTCCTTTACTTACATAGACTGAGTGGAGTGGGAGGGAAGGTTATAAGCACAGTGCTGGAATTCTGCCAGGAAATGAGAGTGAGAATAGGTATTGGATAGTCAGTGCCTATTCTACTTCTCTTTCCAAAAAGACTTATATAGGAGAAACTCCATACGACCACCTCCCTCCAATGACCACCTCCTTACATTGACCTAATTTTCATAGACCAGACATGTATCACATGTTCATATCAGTACAGTAGGCCTAGGTGGTCCTTATGTTGACCACCTCCATATGTTGACCAGTTGGTTACAGTCCATCAGGTAGTCAACTTACACAAGTTCTACTGTATATGTGAAATCTAATTTTTCCCAAATGTTTTAAGCAGTTGCCATAGTTCTCTCTTAGAT
>NW_003852420.1:11231262-11232962 GCF_000181295.1 Otolemur garnettii
AAAAAATTGAAAATTTTAATGAATAAAAATAACCATTTTCTCCCAATAAACATTTTGACCTATATTCTTCCAGTCTCCTTTCTATATATTTTTATATAATCAATGTCATGATATATAACTAATTTTATATCTTAACTTTTCTCTTAATGTGATATTTATATAATACAGCATTTCCCTAATATTTTAACAAAATATTTATAAGTATTTTATGGCTTAATGATAATATATCCTCAGTCTATAGTTTCTTCAATCTTTCCCTTTCTGTTGAATATTTAACTGGAAACAAATGTTTCTAGTTGCTATTATGATGAGGAAAAATATTTTCATACAAGAGCTGTTTTTATTACCTAATTGTCTGCTTAAAATAGATTCCCAGATATGGAACCACTAAATCATTAGACACAAAATCATTAGACATAAAGCAACCACATAAAAACATTTCTTCATCACTTTTCCTGTGTATTGTGAAAATGTTGCAAAAGATGTTGTGCTATTGACACTCCATGTGCAACTTTTGGGAGGTGTCGTGTACTGCATTATGAGTTTCCTATTGCTGCTGTAACAAATTACTACGAATTGAGGGGCTTAAAACAACACAAAGTTATTATTCTCTTGTGATTTTTTGGAGGCCATAAATTTTGAATCAGTTATGTTGTGATAAAGTCAAGGCATCAGAAGGCCTGGTTCCTTCTGGAGGTTCTGGGGGAGAACTCATTTTCTTGCCTTTTCTGGATCCTGGAAGTCACCTCATTTTTTTGGCTCCTCACCCATTCCTTGCACTACTTCAACATTTTGCTTCCCTTATCACATCTCCTACCATTCTTCTCTTTAAAGTCTCTCCATGCCTCTCTCATAAGGACACTTGTATAATAATTATATTTAGGACCCTGCTTATAATCCAGGACAATCTCAATCACATCTGCAGCATCCCTTTTGCTTTAGAAGGTAATTGCTATGGTTTGAATGTACCATCTCCCCAAGCTCATGTGCTAGAATCTTAATCCCCAGGGCAACAGTGTTGAGTGGTGGAACTTTTAAGAGTTGATTAGGTCATGAGGACTCTGCTGTCATGAATGGATTAATGCTGTTGTGAAGGAGTGAGTTCATTATTGCCAGAGTGGGTCCTTGATAAAAGGATGAGTTCGGCTACCCCTCCCTCCCTCTCTCAAACTCTTTTCCCTTTCTCCCTTAGACGATGGGATGACACAGCAAGAAGACTTATCAGGTGTGGTGGTTCTCATTTATAATGCTAGCACTCTGTAAGACAAATTAGCCATGCATGATGGCATATGCCTATAGGCCCAGCTACTTGGGAGGCTGAGGCAGGAATATCACTTGAGCCCAGGAGTTGGAGGTTGCTGTGAGCTAGGCTGATGCCATGGCATTCTAGACTGGACAAAAGAATGAGATTCTGTCTTTGAAACAAACAAACAAACAAAAAATACAACAACAACCAGATGTTGGTACCTTCCAATTGGACTTCCCAGCCTCTAGAACTGTGAGAAATACATTTATTTTCTTTATAAACATCCCACTCTTTGGTATTAGGATATAACAACACAACACAAAATGAGCTTAAAAAGTAATCATCATCACTTTCAGGGATTATGATGTGATATCTTTGGAGGCTAGTAGTCAGCCTACCAACACCCTTGCCTACATTAGATATGTATATTGCCATTTTTCTTTCTTTTTTGGCG
>NW_003852420.1:11233275-11247496 GCF_000181295.1 Otolemur garnettii
CATCAACCTTTACTTGGTTGTGCATACTGTGAAGAGCTTTCTCCCAGTTGATTGGTTGGTATTTTGATGTTTATGTGTTTTTAGCAGCAACTTTTTCTTTTATACTCTTTTTGCAATTTATTTTTTAATTTATATAAAGTTTTCTCTTTTGGGGTACAGTCCTATGAGTTTTGACAAATGCATATAGTTAATGCATTTGTCTCTCTACTTTGGTGGTGTTTATATTCTCCCATAACTATTTTGATTTTTGTCTTATTATGAAGAAGTAGGAGCCAGCAGAGTTACAGACATAAATTGTAAATGTTATTTAATAAAATTTGTAACTTTTCTTTTATGATTTCTCTCAACTCCTTTAACCTTATCCAGTATTCCCCATCTGGAGATTATTTTGAGCTTTTATAGTCTCTTTTATATTATGCTTTGTTCTCTAATCCATTAAAATTTGTCTTAGTGTACAGTAAGATGAGACTTTAAATTGATTTTTTTTCCAAAATTGCTAAACTATTGTCTCAGCACCATTTATTGAATAATCCATTTCTTCCCTACTGTTCTGATTCCTCCCCCAGGAGGCATTTTAAGGTACAATTTTGGAAGGCTAAATAAACTCTTGCAGTTTTTTAAAATGCTGAATTTTCTTATTCTAATACACCAAAAAAAAAGTTCACTACATTAGCATCTTTATTAATAATTTTTAACGTAATCTGGAGTCCCATGCCCACAATAAATTAGAATATTAAGTTTTTTATGTCATCATTTTTCTTTTCCAGCTATCTAGTGGAGCTAAGTGAAAAATAACAAGTTCAGCTAAGCAACTAGTTATCCTTGGGATTTCAGATGGCACCTGTGTAAAATGTTTTAATTGGTGATGGATGGCACAGGAGTGTACACACATGTGCATGCCTGCATGTATGTGTTTGCATGTTGTTTGCTTAAGCCTGAGTTTGTCAAAGTGTGGTCCTACATCAAGAAGCACCAGCCTCACTGGGAACTTTCAGAAATCAGAATCTCAGGCCCCACTGCAATTTACTGAATGGAAAAGTGCCTTTTAACAAGATCTCCAGGTTGCCATATACATTAAAGTCCAAGAAGCCAACCCTTACTGCTAGGCTTGGCTACAGCTTGCATTTCAACATATTCTCTCTGCAAAGCAAGTTCTTTTAATCTTAGCAAACTATTATTAATACGCTAATCAAGATGAGAGTGGCTTGTACCAGTGTGTGGCAGTGGAGAAGATAAGAAGTGTTCAGATTTTGGAGATATTATGGAAAGTGAGCCAGTAAGATTGGCTAACATATTGTATTTGAAGGATGAGAGAAAGAAAAGAGTCAAGGGTAAAGACAAGGTCAAGCTAGACTTCAGTTTTTAAGAAAGGAAAATAATTTTTTAAGTCATGTATACATAGATCATAAATACATTTATGCCATTATGGGATTCAATGTGTTGATTATTTGTACAAAAAGAAGGGAAAAATTTATTCACTCTAGTTTCCTGGAAGGCTTTCCTCCAGGAAGGGAATAATCAGGACCAAGCTGGAGCCAATGGCATCACACAGTGAGACGAGTCAATGGGAGGAGGTAGAGCTGAGGAGGCTTCAGCAGCATGGCAGGTGGCTGGGAGGTGAGTGACATGATTGTTTCCATAATCTTCCAAACTTTCCCTGGAATTGCCAAACTTTCAAAGCACTGTGTGATCAGATTTCTGTGGAAATGGGCTTTGTGCCCATTTCTGCCAATTTGAGATCAGTAGGAAATCTGAACTCACAGGAGTCATAAAATTGGGGTTTCCAGCCACATACAGTCAGATATCCCCTGAGCAGGGCCCTTGACTGCCAACATCAGAGTTCTAAGATAAGTTTACTCTCATGTTTTATCTAGGTCTCCTCACCAAATGGGTTGGTCTTTTAAAAACAGAGATGGCTTTACACATCTTTACAGCCCCAGAGACCTATACTTGCTCCATACACAGAACTCACACTGGACCTGATTGAATTAGGTTAACTTGGATTTCATAAAGCTCCTGAAAATTTTAACCTACAGTTTAGTTCCTTAGTTTGGAGCTTCCCAGAAGCAGATCCTGAGGCAAGAATTGACACCCAAGTAGTTTATTTGGGAAGTGATCTCAGGAAGCACCAGGAGGGAAGTGGGAAAGTGAGGCGGGACAGGGACATTAGTGAGCAGGGGAGACCATTGGGAACTCAGTTCTGCTGAAGAACTCTTAGAGACAGGGTAGGACACACCTTAGAGTTGCCCCATATGAGAAAGAGGAAGCTAGAGTATCTATCCATCAATTCCCATTGTCATTAGTTGTGGGATGCTCTCGGGACACCTGCATTCCAGCCCTCAAACAGAGAGCCTCAGGTGCTTGTACCAGAAAACCCTGGGTGAGTAATGGAAAATACTATGGCAGGGCACCAAGAGCAACTGCTCACCTAATTTTCCTCCTTTTGTTTTTAAGTGATAAAGAAAATGCTGGCTCACAGAGTAACTGACAGGTGTGTCTGCATCAGACATCTTCTTTTCTCTCTTCTCCCTTCCCTCCTCTTCCCTCCCTCCTGCCCCCTTCCTTTCTATCCTTGGTGTTGGCTCCATTCTGAGCAGCCCTTCATGTCTTCATGGGTCCATGGCAACAAAGGCACCAGTGTACTTTCAGTCATACACCATCCTCACACTTAGCAATCCCAGAAGAAAGAGCTTTGCCTTCCCAAGAGCTTCAAAAAAAGTCTCATTGGACCAGCCCAAAATATTTGCCCGTGTCTGAAGGGGCTGTGGAGACAAAATGTGATCTGAAAGTTTGGGGTTGTATGAACCCTGAGCCTGGGAAGTTGGAGTTAACTCCACAGTCACGACATCGATGAGATCAACTTAAATGGGATCAACAACAACAACAAAAATTGAATGAAAAATAGTTATCCATCCCACTAATGGATGAGCTGGGACTACTAAAACCAAGGCCTTTACTGCCCAACCAGAAGGTTTTTTTCATCAGATTCCTTGCCACACCTCAGGGTCCCCTTTCCCCAGTTCCAAGCAAAGCTGTATTGAAGTCCGTTGGAGGTCGGAGCCCCAGGGTCTCTCGTCCTCACCAGCATGTGAAGGCAGCTTCCCAGCTTGACCCAGGTCATTCCTGTAGTAGCCCCTCCTGCCCTCCCTGCTCTGGCTGGGAGATGGCTGCCAGGATTCCAGCCTCCCTTTCCACCAGCTTTTTCCCTTCTGGGATTTCCTTGAGTCAAATGTTCTTTGAGTCTTTGGCTGGTCTTGCTGAACTTTTTCCAACTCCTGTTTAATTCCTTCAATGGGTAAAAGTGTTCCAGATTCAGGATGAACAGATGGATGCTTGAGAAATGAAGTTCACACAGTCATTATGCGCACATGGGGCTCACTGCAAGGTCAGTTTATAGAATGCCCTAAGTTGCAGGCTGTAGAACATTCTCTGTCCCATAGGAGATTGACAAGTCACATGCCCTCAGGGCTCCAGCTCTGACTGGGCTGCACTCAGGGACACCCATTCTCTTTGCAGGTCTCCTTGAGGCAATGGCACCTGTACAATATTGAAATTAAATTTAGGGGTTAATCTAATAGCCAGAGTGGTGAAATCAGTCAATGGCCAGAGGAAGGTGTTCTCTGAGGCCAGGACTGGCGGTCAGTCTAAAATGACATTAGAAGCCTGGGTGAAGTGATTCAAGCCTATTATCCCAGCACTCTGGGAGGCTGAGGTGGGTGGATTGCTGGAATTCAGGAGTTAGAGACCAGCCTGAGCAAGAGAAAGACCCTGTCTCCACTAAAAATAGGAAAAAAAAAAAACTAGCTGGGTGTTGTAGCTGGCACCTATAGTCCCAGCTACTTGGGAGGCTGGGGCAGAAGAATCTCTTGAGCCCTAGACTTTGAGGTTGCTATGAGCTATGACACCACTCTACCCATGGTGACAGAGTGAGAGTCTCTCTCAAAATATAAAAAACATAAAAGAAAAGAAAATGCCATTAGAGGTCCTTACGTGGTCCCAAGGAATAGGCCAAGGTTAAGTTTCTCTCACTGGGAAGCAGGTCAAGTGCTGTGTCAGGACAGAGGTCTGCAGATGTGGGTTTTACCTGGTGAAAAAGTGGCACTTTCTCCCAATATCCAAACCATTTTCTAGTAAACTTTCGAATCAAGACATGTCTTTTGGCAACCGTCAGTGCCTAACAAACTTCAGGGTCACTCCAAGTTCCCTTTAATGTCTCTCCTCTTAAACCCAAGAGCCTCCAGGCCCCCTGTCCCTTCCCTCAGCCTCAGGCCTGCTTCCAAGTCCAGCCCCTCACATGCCCCACCTCCATTGTCAGGTGTATTTCCCTTCCAGTACTTCCTTCAGGCACTTCTTGATCACTCTGCATACCGGATATACCTGCTCCCCAGCCAGAAAAAGGAGTCTTTGGGCAGAAAATCACAATCCATTCAACTTTGAGCTGCTGTGGGTGCAGAGAGCTGCTACTGAAAGGGGTAAACAATGACCCCCAGAGACAAGGGCACAGAGGAGATGTTCAAGGCAGGTTTATTGAAAGCAGAGGGTAAACCACCCACCTGGGCAGTGCAAAGGTGGCCTCTGCATTTGGGGGCAGTTAGAAGCCCCTTTTATATAGGGCCGTAGAGGGTGGGCAAATTCCACAATTTGCCTGGAAAATTAGGGTCTTTTTGGCATAAACTTCTGGGGAGTGGGCCAACCAGATCTTTTGTGTCTTTGCCTTGGGAAGAGAGGAGGAGGAGGAAGGGCAAGGGTTTGTGTGTGGCTGCATTAGGCCCCCCAACAGCTACAGTCCTCATGGTCAATATCACCAGCATCCATCACCCCAGTGAGCACTGAGGACTAGCCAAGGACTTAGCCCCATTCAGGACTGTGCCATTGATACAGAAGGAAGACTGCTGTCCCCAGCCTGGAGCAGTTATCCCCATGATAGATAAACAAAGCTCAGATGACCGGTGGCCCCCAGCCTAACAAGTCTTTCTTACAAACATGGGCAATAAGGAAACAAAGATGGGAAGAAAATCCATCCTTAGGCAACCACAACTGGGCCTTGGACAATGCAAGGATTTGGGCAGGCAGCAGGGAGAGGGGAATACAGGCACAGCCCTAGTTGAGTGCAGGGCTGGCAAGGCAGGTCAAAAACAATTTTATCCATCAACCAAATGTGTATTAGCTCTCACTTGTGAAATGGTGCTGAATCGGTTTGATTAATAAGTGATAGGGACTCATTGAGGCTTGTTGAGCAGGAGAGGGGCATGATGAAAGTTATTTACATTTATCATGTAAATGCTCCTATCAGGAGGAAATACGGTGTCTTCCAATACCTTTTTTGCAGGTAAGGCATCTTTTGCCGTCTTCCTTATAAGTAATCACAGCAGTTCCCTCAGCTCACCCCTGCATCTCTACCTGACTGGGAGTGCCAGGAATTAACTCCTCAATAGCAGAGAGGGCAGGACCCGGTGGAGATGTCCCAGCTTCCACATTCCTCCGGGGGACAGCCCTGATGGCTGATCCATGCATTTGCTCTGAGGGTCCCTGGAAGAACTGAGCCCCAGTTACCCACCTGTCCATTGAAGCACTCTTCCCTGTCTCACCTCCCTCTCCTTCTAGGGACTTCTGGGCTTTCCTCTCAGAGAAACTCCTTGGATCCAAATTGTCTCTGGGTCAAGGTTACTACATAGGGAGCTACACGAAAGCAACATGTACACAAAGCTCGAATATGAGAATTGCCTGGGAGAAGAAATAGTTAATAAACTGTCTTTTGGATTCAGGGAGGCAGATTGGAGAGATTTTCAGAGCAAGCTAATGGAGGTTGAAGACATAGAACGCTGAAAAGAGGAATCAGATTGTCCTCCCTTCTTTCCTCCCTTCCTCCCTTCCTCCCTTCCCTTCCTTTCTTCTTTCTTTCATGAAGCAATAGTGGTGAACCACTGTGTTAAGGTAAAGGCACCATCTTTAAGTAGATCTTACCCTGGGCGCCAAACTAGAGTTAACTGAGGCAGAGTAATAGTTGTCAGACAGAGAGATAGCCCCTGCCTCCCCTCTGACTATGCTCAGACCCTGAGCCTGCTGCCCCGCACCTGTCTTCACTTCTGTGCTCTGATTACTTCCCGCACTCTTATAAGCAGCACACTCCACTATGCTCCCCCTGCTGCATCCACACTCCCTCCCCAGGAGCCCACACAGATGGTCTCATGGTCTCACGAGAGAGGGCCTGGAACACACACTGACAGTGCCTCGTGCATAACCTTGGCTTGGCCACCGCAACAGCCGTGCCAGCTGCCAGCACCGCCTCTCTG
Organism: Otolemur garnettii; assembly: GCF_000181295.1. Classification (NCBI taxonomy): domain Eukaryota; kingdom Metazoa; phylum Chordata; class Mammalia; order Primates; family Galagidae; genus Otolemur; species Otolemur garnettii. The sequence goes on from NW_003852420.1 coordinate 11,239,569, forward strand.
GCCCCCGCGGTCTGCTTTGGTGCCTGTGACACAGGGGAGGGCCAGACTCCCTGGGATCAGCTCTTCCCCAGGGACTGCTGAGAGGCGGAGGATAAATATGCAGCTTCCTCCCTGTCTGACGGGGATGACTTGAGGCCCACACTCTGCGCTGTCTCCCCAGGTTCCCCAGGCAGATTGAGCCCCAGTTGCCCCCATGGGAATTGGGCTGACAACTCATCCTGTGTGGGCTTCCTTCCCCTCCCAGTCTCACTTCCCCACTCCCCAACCTCTATTTTTTCCTGAGACCACCTCCCAAGTAAAGTTCTTGCCTGCTCCTTGGGGAACCCAACGTCAGATAGGAGAGGTCCCCTCTCCTCTCAGATCCTCTAGTCCAAAGGGTATGATATTACCTGTCTTCTCAAAGGGAGGCACATAAGGCAAGATGGGGTTCAAATTCCTTAACCTGGCGTTTGTACAGGCAGCAGGAAAGCAGCAGATTCATCTGATGGTGATGGAGATAGCATTGAGTTCTGGAAGTTGAAGACTCAATACATGTGAGAACATCATAGCTACTGTCTCCTGAGAGTTTTGCACAAATCAGGAGTTTATTAATCTGATTTAATCTGAGTCACCACCCAATGAGGCGAGATTTACTCCAAATGACAAATGGAGATTTTGAGGTTTAAAGAGTTTAAGGAACTTGCTCAATGTCACAAAGAAAGTCAGACATGGAGCCAGGATTTAAATCCCATTTGATCCCAAATTCTGTTATACCTATGAGCAAAATATCCTTTTAAATAAAAAAGTATCATTTTTATTTCAGAGGATGGTTGCATCCTGAAACTGGAGGGAGTTACCTCTTTCTACTTTCTTACCTTGGGGACTCACCTTCCATACTCAGCTCAGGCTTCGATTCATTTGGAGCATTCTCTCACCCCCCAGAACCTAAGCCTGGGCTAAAATGCTCAGGGCCCCACACAGGTGCCCCAAACCAAACCCTACTGTGATTCTCCTTTTGCTTAGCTGCCTGCCCCTCAGCTCCCCACCCAACTCTGCATCCCTGAGCCGGGAGCAGGGCCTGCCTGACACACAGGATACAGTGTGTCCTCTCCCTCAGAAGGCCTTCAAGGGCTCCCCACCCCACCTGCCAAAGGCCTGGTTTGCCTCAGGACACCACATAACAAGAGCAATGGTGAGGCCTCCATAACCACAAGCAAGCTACAAAGAGGGCACTGTGTCTCCCTGCACATCTTAGCCAGCTTGCTCCTTCTCTTTCCTCAGCTTCTGTTTCCTTCTGTTCATTAGAAATGAGGGCATTGATCGCAGTGACCTCTATAGCCCCCCATCTCTGGCAAGGGATGATTCTAGGGATATCAAGTCCCTTGGGCCATCTCAGCAGGTGACAAAGGACTATTGAATTTTATGATATTCAAGTCCCTTGGGCTATCTCAGCAGGTGACAAAGGACTATTAAGGGGTCTTCTTACTCGCTAAACCAGTGTTTTTCAGACTTTTTTAATCTCACAGCACACTTAAATTATGTTAATCAGAAAAAGAGTAAAGAAAGGATATACTTACTGTGCTTTGAACTTCTTTTGAAAATAATTAATGGTCTTTAAAAATTTTCCCAGACTACTGGTAAGATTTCAAACTAATACAACCTCTATTGAAAGAAGTATGGAGGATTCTCAAAGAACTAAAAGTCGACCTTCCATTTGAACCTGCATTCCCAGTACTAGCTATCTACCCCAAAGAAAGAACAATCATTTTACCACAAGGACATTTGCACCAGAAATGTTTATTGCAGCTCAGTTCATAATTGCCAAGACGGGGAAGCAATCCAAGCGTCCATCAACCCATGAATGGGTTAACAAACTGTGGTATATGTATACCATGGAGTACTGTTCATCCATAAAAAAAATGGAGACTTTACATCTTTTGTGTTTACCTGGATGGAGTTGAAATGCATTCTTCTTAGTAAAGTATCTCAAGAATGGGGAAAAAAAACATCCAATATACTCAATACTAATATGAAACTCATATATATACAACTACACCCCCACACGAAAGAAAAAACACAAGTATAGGCTAACAAGAGGGAGGGGAGAAGAAAAAAGGGGGACAAAAGGGGAGGGCGGGCAATTGGGGGATCTCACCTAATGTGCACAATGTGGCGTTGTTCAGCACACCCCCTAGGGGAAGGGCTCAACTACAACTTGAACTTGACCTTAGAATTGAAAACAATGTAACCTAAACATTTGTACTTTCATATGAATCTGAAATTAAAAAAAAAATATTTTCTGCAGCACACATAAGATCCTCTCACGGCACAGCAGTGTGCCAAGGCACAGTGGTTGAAAATCACTGCTCTAGGGATTTAAACCGAAAATGGGAAGGCAAGGCTCTCAGTTATGAGCCAAAATAACAGTTTGGGCCAGGTACCCAAATAATTTAGGTTGGAGGAGTCAGAGAACAAGAGAATGGATCAGAGCCTATCTTCCCTTGAGATGAGGTTTCCTGTGAACGCAGTTTATTGGCAATCTTTGTAGGAGGGGGAAATGATGAGGGAGTGAGGAAATGGGGGTCAGGAGGGAAGAAGGTCAGGAAGAGTGTGATATCAACCCAAGTGCCAGGAAGGGTAACTGAGAATCTGCCCTGCAGGAGGTCTCATCCCAGAGTCACCCTGATTACAGACAGGGGAGCTGGAGTATTGATGTTAGTTAAGAGTTGCCCATCGGATCCAAACTCCCCAGTACTGTACTCTCTGTGCCCAAAGTGAGTTGCAGCCCAAGGAAACCTGGGAAATGTAGTTCTCTGCAACACAGAACCGAGCTGGAAGAAGGGAAGGAAATGGGTCTGTGAGGGAACCAGTGACAGGCATGCCAGGTGACTTAGGAGACTCAGTCTTCGAGTCATCATGCTTGAGATCTGGTTCCCAATTTCTGTTTTGTTTTCAGAAGATAACTCAGGGTTACCCAATCACTTCCCATAATCTCCTGAAGTTACAACCTGGCTGCATATGGTTCTGAGGTTCCCACATAAATGCCACCCTCTGCACAGGACAGCTGGCTCAGCCAGGCAACATGTACCCAGGAACATCAGGCCCTAGAATTGTCAGTACTCTGAAGTCCCCAAGGCCTGGCATCTTATTACTGGAAGGGAGAATAGAATGAAGCATTTTGGGTAGAGATAACTAGAAGGCATGGCTGGATATCAAAGAAAAAAAAAGTTAAATTTCCTTTATTGTGGCAGGAAAGTGGACCTTGAAAGAGTTTTCCTAAAAATTATTAAAACCATGGAAATGTCTGAGTTTTCTCTAAGTGTTACAGAGCAGCAATCCTTTGGGATGCAAGTGACTCTGGTGTCTCCATATGGACAGCTTAATGGGGAAGAAGGACTGGGGTGCAATGTGGGGAGCTGGAAAAGCCTAGGAAAACCCAGGAGTGGCTGGAGACCCCACATGGAGTGGGAATGACAAATGTCACTCACCACCGTGCTGGGTGCACTGAGAAGCTGTATCTGCCATGGAATTAAGCCCCACCTGCCAGATATTTAGCTGCCAAAGATTCAGCAGCAGGGCAGAGGTGGGGGGCAGGGACTGAGAGCATGTCCACAGGGCTCCCCAACTGGTGCCCTCAAGCAAATGGGACCCTTTTTATTCACGTCTAAGTCTGGCTCCTGCCAAGGTTCTGGGTCACCTTTAGAGCATTTCTCCCACCTCCCATCACCTGCAGACCCAACTTTCAAGCCTTGGAGGTCCCAAAGGCACCAACCCTTCTGCTACACATGTTCACCCAATCCTGCTTGTTGAAACCTGGCCCAGAATTCTAAGCAGTTCCTCCCTCATCCCCACCACTGAAATGTGGTGGCCCAGGACATAGTAAGCCATTAATTCTATTATGTTAGGGAATAATAATGTCTTTAATATCACCTGCCTTTCATCATTTCCTCGAAATGCAAGACCCAAACCAAGGCAGGAATGTGTCAAGACTTCAAGCATGCGGCAGGCCAATGGAAGAGATCTTTGGAGGTGAAGAGGCCCCTATGGAGTTATGGGTTAGCAAGACCCATAGCAGTAGTTCTAGAACCAGGAGAAGCACAGCTCCCTTTTTAATCTTCCACAAACTTTCTGGACACAGAATAGATGTTCCCCCTGGGACCCAAAGCCATCAAGCTATGGAAGCTGCATCAGGGAACCCTACATTAGGGAGAGGCAGGGTGCGGACCAGATGTCCAACGTCTGTGCCAACTGACTAACTTGTAATTAGTGTGAAAATTCCCTTTCCTTAATTCTTAGTCACTTTTTATTCAGATTAAAATCAAATTAGGGCCAGTTGCTGGAATAGCTCTTTATGAACTCAGAGCAGGCAAGTGCCTCCAAGTGCACAGCCAGAAATAATTATATTCTGTGTGCAAGCCAAGTGAACCTGCAGGTTCTGAATGCTTCTTTTTTCAAGAAGAAAAGGGCACAGGTAATCTCATAAAGCCCTCATAAGTGAGAGGGGACCTGAAATCAGGCAACGAAACTCTAGGACCAGTGCAGGATGGCACTGCACTGCCTAATCTCTACAACCATCAGAGTCCCCAAGGCAAGGTACCTTCCTCAGCCCCACCACTGCCACCCTGCTGGGGGGCTCCCCAAGTCTTGCCATCTCCTTCCTCTTCATAATGACCCACATCATCATCATCACCAATAACATTAGTCGTCTCCCTTATTCCACTCAATGTTGATGTCACCTCTCCTGGGAAACTTGCCCAGCCCACCTTTTCAGGCACAGTTAGTTGCTCCAACATGGCAGGGGTTACTGGTGGGCCTGTTTCTCCCACCAGGCTGTGAACTCCACAAGCACTAACCTGATTTTCAGTCTCTGAGAATCACCCAGCAAATGCCTAGAATATAGTAGCTCTTCAGTGTTTACTCACAGAATAAAAAATGAAGTGAAAGATATTTCGGTAGCTTAGAACTACATCCTGCTTCTGATTTCCACTCACCCTGCCCACACAGCTCCAAGGGGACTCTTCCCTTCCTCCCACAGCCCCTCACTGCAGCAGCATCCTCAGACGAACCACTGTGGCTGTGTCCTCTCTCTGCAAGTGGCCAGTGCGTGGTGGAATCTGTGTCTGGATTATTGGAGAGGAAAGGGCAGCTGTAGGAGATACTTGATAATAAACCCCAGTGAGGCTTGGTAGCAGACTGGATGTAGAAAACAAAGATGAGGAAGAAGCCAGGTGACCAGAAGCTTCTACTGCCAAAGACAGGATGGGCAAAAGTAGACCTGAGGACAAGTTGTGGGAGAGGAAAGTCCAGCTGAAGATGAGTTGACTTTCAGAGGTCAGCAATATTCAGGTGAAGAGTGAAACTATGAGATGTAGACCCCAGAAAAGTGGTCTGCCCAGAGCTGGGCATGTAGAATTTGTAGTCACCTATATTGAGATGAAAACGGAGGGTAAATTATTATCCTTGTGAGAGTCTTAAGGACAAAAGGGTAGGCAGATGGGAGCAGCAGGCCCAAAAGTGGACTTTGGGGGCACTATTGCCTACTGGGGGAGGGACATGCAGGTGAGAATTCCCAAAATAAGTCAATATCATAGTGCCATATCACAGCCAGGAGTAAAAGGGAAAATCAGTAATGCTGGCCCAAAGATCTGTGGTGGGTCTTTGTATTAATTTTCACTTTTCTTTGTTTGTATTAATTTTCAGTTTAACAAATATTTCATTAAAGTGTTATTTACCTTGAGAGACAGGATAGAATACAATAATCCAGCAATGTCCTTTTCAAGCAAAGGAGAACAATGGACCAAGCCCACGCACTGGGTCCAACCATCTGGGATTCCCATTCTGGCTCAGGAGCCTTCTAAGTGAGCGATCTCAGGCAAATCACTTCACTTCTCTAAACTCAGTATCCTGAAAATTAACACCTTTTAGGCACAGCGGTAACAGCACTTGCCCTGCACAGTGATTCCTAAAGATTTGTACCCATTCCTGAGTACCTAAAGTGGTGAGGAGGAAAACGAAGAGGGTAGACAAGGAGAAAAGTCCAGGAGAGGGGACCAATGAATGGCCAAGAAACAAGGCTCTCTCCACATCCGAGAGATGGACAGAGCCAGGCCAGACTAGGATGCTCCATCCACTGCTCACATTTTTATACTGCCCTGCACCCAATTTTTTAGTAGCTGTGACTTCCTTCCATTTGGTCAGGAAAGGCCTAGTGATCAGAGTAGACTGGAGCCTGGCCACCATCTGACTCAGTACTCTCTCCCACCCTTGTCCTGCAGAATCATCATCACAGTCCCTTTGATCAGTATCCTCGTGGTGACAATGCACAGCCGCTCCAGAGTGGCTCCCCCAGAGAGGCCAGTGGGGGAGGGTGCCTGCCACCACTTCCTTCCCGGTCCTCTCTTTTCAGAAGCCGTAACCCTGCAGCAAGTTTTTCCCTGGTGGGAAATGTCCATGTTTGGTGTCCACCCAAAGGAGAATCTCTATGGAAAGTTTGAGAAAGATTCCCTCTGGCTGGGAATGTGAAAAAAGTCTGTGCCTTTCCCATTTGGAAAGAACATACTTGAGACGTGGTTATTTTTGTCTCAGATTCAAAAGGAGCTGACTTGGACAGTGCTGACTTGGCCTCAATTCCCATCGCTTTGTTTGTAAAGGCCGATGGAACCAGGCACACAGAGGTGACGCCAACCCCCAAATGCTCCTGTCTCTTCTCAGGAATTTGTTTTTATTTGGTTTCTCTTTTATTAGGTATAGCTTACAAAGCACAAATCTTAAGAATCTTGCTAGTATAGCTTGATGAGTGTTTACATAGGTATACAACCACGTGATTACCACCCAAATCAAGACATAAAACATTTACAGTACCCCAGAAGGCTCCCTCATGCATCTTCTCCATTAGGATTCATACCTCAAAGCCAGCCAAATTAGCTTTGATAGCTCTTACATTGCATATAAATCAAATCATGCTGTCTGTGTGCCCTGTTACATCAAGGTCCTTTCACCCAACACAATGTCGGTGGGATCCATCCTTGTTCTTGGACATTGTATTAGCCTGCTCAGGCCACCATACTGAAATACTACAGACTAGGCAGCTTGAACAATAGACATTTATTATCTCACAACTCTGGAGGCTGGAAATCCAAGGTCAGCATGGTTGATTCCTTCTGAGGCCTCTCCTTGGCTTGTAGGTAGCCACCTTCTCCCTGTGTCTTCACACTGTCCTCCCTCTGTGTGTGTGTGTGTATCCTAATCTCCTCTTTTTATGAGGATACCAGTTATATTGGATTAGGGACCAGCCTAATGAGCTCATTTTAACTTAATTACCTCTTGAAAGACTCTATCTCCAAAAACAGTCACATTCTGGAGTACGGGGAGTTAGGCATTCAACACATGAATCTGAGGGGGTAAAATTCAGCCCATAATATATATAAACACCAGGTTGTATTTGAACCATTTAATCATTTCTAGTTTGGGACTGTTGCAAATATTATTGCTATATTATCATGTCTCTAGCACATGTCTTTTAGTGAACATGCCTACTCATTTCCTGAGCTACATGTAGTATAGACCCAGGAGCGGAATTGCTGTGTCACAGGTATGGTCTATGTGGCTTTAGTAGATACTGCCAAGCACTTTTCCAATGTAGTTTTTCCCTGCCACAAGCAATGTAGGAGAGGCCTAGTTGTTCCACCACTTTACCAACAGTTATTATCAGTCCCTTTTATTTTAGCCTTTCAAGGAATCTTAAAGGTGGGTTTAAAGTGAATTCACCTGCAAAATCTACACTTGCCATATAAACCCATGAATAACCCCAATTTCTTTTGTGCCAAGAGGTCTGGCATCTGCCTCTACCCTACTCCTGATCACAGAGAAAAATCTCTATCTTGGAATTTTTAGTGGGAAGACTCCCAAAGGTGAGATGAGCACAGCTTGAAGAACTGGGGGAGGCCCAG
>NW_003852420.1:11248045-11253178 GCF_000181295.1 Otolemur garnettii
CTTATTTCTTACACTAAAATAAAATCTACTGGAAGCAAATCTTTAAGTGTAAAAGAGAAATCATAAAAGTATGAAAAGGAAAGAATTGATAAACATATTTACAATCCTGGAGTGCAAAGTCTTTTCTAAATAAGATAAAACCCCAGAAGCCATAAAGAAAATGATTTATACATACAACCACATAAAATTTAAAACCGTTTGAGGGTTGAAACATGCCTTTAAGAAAACCAAAAGATAACCAGGAAACTGAAGGTAAAATTGACAACATATATCAAAAGGTTAATTCTCCAAATTCTCACACGTACACACAAAAAATCTGTACAAAGCAGAAAGGGTCTTGCAACTCCAAGCAGGGAAAAAAATATATTTTTTAAAGCTTAGAAACAGAAGATTACAAAAGAAGAAATGCAAATCTGCATAAGAAAAAATCTTCACCTTAATCACAAATATGTCAATGCAAATTTTTTGAAAAGAAGACACATTTTTTTAAACTGATTGTACAATCAGGAACATAAATGTTTGATAGGAGCCACTGCCATGAGTTTGGAGAAACAGGCATGAGTGTGCACCGTTAGTGGGCATGTGTACGAATAGAAACTTTCTGGAGGACAACTTGGCAGCATCACCCGGTTTTACAATTCATTCAGCATTTGATCCAGCAATTCAATAGTCAACAATTTTACCTCCAGATATACTGACAAAAATTATCTCATATACATACATATATATGTGTGACATGTTCAAAATGTTCCATATAGTTCTCTCTTGTAGCAGCAAAAAAAAAAAAAAAAAAATCCCAAAAACTAGAGACAACTTGAATTTCAACCAATAGGGAAATGAGCAATAAACTGGGACCCATCTATTGTAACAGATTACTATATGTCCATAAAAAAGAAAGAATTACCTAGAAGCCTTGGAGTGAAGAAAACAAAAGAAAAGAATTAGTCGCACTTGTATGACCATGTAATGATATAAATAAATCGCCAGGGTGTGTTAAGTGAAAAATGCGATTCACCAAACAAGTGAGCTTTTGTATAAATGAAAAAACTTAGAGCAGTAAGAGGAATGCTTTTATTTTCAAATACTCAGACACCCAAGTAACAGTGGCTCGGGCAATAATGTTCCATTATCTCCCATAAGTAACAAGGTTGGGAATCCAGGGTTGGTAACAAAGTCATCAAGTCATATTTTTCTACTCAGTCTATTTGATCTCTTATTGTCACTTCCTATTACAAGAGGGCTGCCTCTGCTCTAGGCATCCTATCCACATCCCAGGCAAAAAGAAGGTAGAAGATTTGATACTAGTGAGCACACGGTTCATGCCTGTCTCTTACATTTCATTGGTTGGAACTGTGTCATATGATCACCCCCACCACCAGCCAGTCTCAAGGGTTTCTAGAAAAGATTGTTTGCAAAAATACAAAACAAACAACAACAACAACAAAAACCCTATTACTGTGATTGGCTTAGCCAATCATGATCTGTCTTCAGAGGCAGGGCACATTGCATCCTAAAAAAGTTCCTCAACAGGGATTATCTGGGTGCTAATGTATATTTTGTTGGAATAACAATAAATTACTTTAAGCCTAATTATAAAAAATGTTTAAAATGAATGGGTGAATAAACTATCAAACAAGCTAGAGGTATGGCCATCTGATTGACTTTATTGACAGCCAAACACAGATGTTAATTTATGTTAGTAATCCCAGATTACTAACCAGGATCCACCAGGAGGATCCACCAGGAGAGAAGACTTAACAGCAATTCTCAGAAGTGCACTCAGATCACTCACAAATAGCTACTAACAAGACCTAGAATTTACTAATAGCCTGATCTCTTTTTGAGTACACAAGCTGGGTCCAGGTCTCCTCTTTCGAAGGGGTAGGGATGAGGGCGGAATCCCACTAAGGCACAGGTATGTTGCTCTGTCCGTGGTGCTGACTAGCTCAGGTGATTTTTTTTTTACTCAGTCCAAGCTACTGGCTGGTGCTCCCTGCTGAAGAAAAAAGTGACCTGGGCCAGGGCAGGATCTTGCTCGGCTACCACACTTTCCATCTTCACCTTAAGGAGACACATTTTCCTCGCTTGTATAATGGGTCAAATGGACCCATAAGCCCAACAGCCCCTTCCAAGTCTTTAATGCAGTAATTCCAAACTTTCTCCCTCTCCTACAGCCTCTGTGGGACTCACTTCTGAATCTACACACCTGGATTCAAATCCCAGCTTGTCCATTACAAACTCTGTGACCTTGAGTAAGTTATTTAAACCCCCCTGGATTCATTTATGCATCTAAATAACAGGCAGAAAAATACCATTCTGTAGGAGGGGAGGTTCACTTAGTTTCTACTCCAACATGGAATCCCAAGTGGCCTCCATGAAACGCAGTGGGGACTCTTCTGGCCTTACTTTCCTCTTTGCAACATCTGACAGAGTCCCTGGCATCCACCCCTTGTCTTTGAAGCTTCTAACTCCCCATCTTTAACCCTACCCTCTCCTAGTTTTGTGCTCATTCCGTAGTCCCTTCTTCCCATTCCCTCATTTTCTTATTGTCTCACTTGGAAGTTTCTTCTCCAGTCATTGTTTTTTCTTTTTTTACTCTCAGATTGTTCATTTATAGTTTTCTTCTTTTTCAACTTTAAAATTTTTTCACTCAATTCTAATATGAAGGCAGTAGATGATCTAATACAAGGTGGGGAGTAGGGGAAGGAGTGGGGAGAAGAGAGGAGGGGGATCATGATGTATGGCACACCTTTTGGTGGCAGGACACAATTATGAGATGGACTTTACTTAACAAATGCAACCAGTGTAACCTAATTCTTTGTATCCTCAATGAATCCCAAACAATAAAAAAGAAAAAAAGAAAGAAAGAAAATTCAGATTAATACAGGGTATCCATAATGTTCGTATGTAATTTTAAATTGCACAATATTTTTAATTGCATGCAAACTTCATGGCCACCCTGTATGAGGGACCAAAGTTTAGGTGATATTGTTTTCATTTCTAAGGTAACATTTAAGCCGTAGTTGAGCCCTTGACCCAGGGAGCATGCTGAACACCTCACATTGAGCACAGTAGGTGAGAACCCGCCAATCACCCTCCCTCCTCCACTTTTCCCCCACCCCTTCCCCCTCACTAGAATATATTTGTGTTTTTCTTTTGTGTGGGTGTATAGTTGCTTATATATTAGTTTCATAATAGTATTGAATACACAAGATACTTGTTTTTCCATTCTTGCAATACTTTATAAAGAAGAATGTGTTTCAACTGCATCTAAGTAAACACAAAAGATGTACAGTTTCCACCCTTTCATATGGCTGAACAGTACTCCATGGTATACATATACCACAGTTTGTTCATCCATTCATGGGTTGATGGGCACTTAGGTTGCTTCCATGTCTTGGCAATTGTGATTGAGCTACAATAATCCAGTCACTCCTTAAATGCCAATGTTTTTAAGCATCTGAAAAGATGCTCAACCTCATATAAAACAAGATGAATGCAAATTAAAACAACAAGAGATCACTTTTCACCATTGGGTTAGCAAAACATGAGGAGTTTGGCAACAGTCTGTAAGCAGTGGTGTAGGGAAACAGGCATTCCCATGCCCTGTAGAAACGTGCTTGGTAAAGCCCCTTTGGAGGAAACTTTGGCACAAATGTTTAAATGCCTGAGCCTTTTTAACCCAGCAATTTCATTATAAGAATCTGTACTAGAAATAAAAACTACCAGACATCTATCCAATGTCCATTTTTCTCCTTCTCTGCAATAAAACCTGATTTCGTTGGCAGATACAATGAGCAAAACTAAAAGATATTTCCCATCTTCCCTTGAGATAGGGACAGTTGCTTGACACAGGTCTAGCCAAGGAGATATAGGTGAAATTATCTGGAAAGCTTCCAGAAGATCTTCAAAGCATAATAAATGCAACTAGTAATGTACCCTTCTCCTCTGTGTTGCCTTTCTTCCTGCCTCCTCCCTGGAATATTGATGTGGTGGCTGGATCCAGAGCAGCCATCTTAAAACTATAAGAAAAGGGGCTTGGAGAATTTACTGTGATATCACTGAGCCACTAAGATAATGCCAACCCCAGATTTCTCATTATATGAGAAAAAGATAAATCTCTATTTTGTTTAAACTCCTATTGTTTGATTTTTCTGTTACATGCAGCCAAAACTAAACCTTAAGTGATGAGTGTATATATACAAGAATAGTTGTGAAGTGGTGCCTATATAGCAAAAGTCTGAAAATATGCTGAATTTTTACTTATGGGTTAATTAAATTATGGAACATGCATATGATTAAATATGATGCAGTTGTATAAAAAGAGGTAGTTTCTTTGGTACTAATAAGTAATAATCAACAATAATCTAACAAGATAATTAGTTAAATTTTAAGAGAAAGAAGTAGATAAATACAGTGTGCTAACATTTGTATAAAATTGCTTTATAGGCAAAGAACATCTCTAAAAGAATACGTAAGCAACTGGCATTTCTCCGGGGTTGCCAGGGATCAGGAGACAGGGGTTTACTCAGCACTCATTGTACAACCTCTTGTGTTGTTTGACTGTTAGCCATGTGCATCTTTATGTTCCCAAAAGTTGCTAATTAGAATTGCACTGCCTCATCAAAAAGAGAGATAGAGGTAAGAGGGAAGGTCAATCATTTTTAGGTCTCATTTTTTCACTGGATAACCCTATCCCAGATATGGTACGGGACCCAGATGTGAATGTGCAGCCATGAACCCTCTGATGAACATAACACTCATCCATCTGGCCATTGCCACAAGGAGGTCCTCCAGCCACCAGACTCGGCATGTCCAAACTTGCTGCAGTCCCAGTCCTCCACCATCTGGGTAAAGCAATCCAGACCTCAGCCGGTGATGCCCACTCAGTGGCCCTGCCCACTGTGAAAGGAGATATAGCTCCTACATACTGATTTCCTCCTTCTATCTCAAACCTCCCTCCTTCCCACCTGCTTTCCTTGGTCTCCCTAGAGACCCTGCACCAATCAGAACCTTCTAAGAACTTAGCTGGAGGCCCAAGACTGCCTCAGGGCATGTCCTCACCACAGCTCGCACCACACTTGTCACTTCTTGTCCACTGTCTTCCCTCTTAGGCTGAGATTCCTATGGGAA
>NW_003852420.1:11253432-11264964 GCF_000181295.1 Otolemur garnettii
TCTATCTCTGAAGCTGCTGTCCTGATCTAGATCTGACACCACGCCAAGTACAGAAATGCCCGACAGTTTTGCTTTTATTCCTTCCTTCCACTCTCCTATGACCCAATTTCCCTAGGTCTCTCCAGTAATTCCAGAGGTACAAGTGGGGTCCCATTGTAAGTAGGGATTCATGGGTTGCCAATGCAAGGCCGCCCTTGCTCATGAAGGACAGACCCTCCTTGCTTCTGGTGATTCTGAGCATCCCCGCAGGGATCTTACAAATGAGTCCATTGGCAACCTTTGCCACATTGTGTCTGCCTTGTTTATTCTCTTCTGCCCCAACCCCACCTCCAGGACCCACTAAGCCTCCATTTCCAGAGCTCATAGGACAGCACTGGTGGCCCAGGCCAGGGTGCTTTCAGGATGCTCCTTAGCTTATTTCCACAGCATCTTATCTCCCCACGTTCAGCCAGAGGTGAGGTAGGGCCAATGCAAAAGGGGCCCCACATACCCCTTCCCCTGTCCCTCTGCCCCAGTCAGCACGCACTGCCCCTCACACCCACTGAGGGGCTCCTCTCCAAGCCTCAGCCCTCCCCAACAAAGCAGCCCCTTTCCCTCCTTCCTTGCCCGACCTGGGAGCCCATGAAGACTTCTCCGAGTACACTTCTATCTGTAGGCTGGAGCTGGATCCCTGCAGCCGCCAAGAGGCCAGAGCAGACAGTTTATTTCCATTGCTGCTTCCCTGTAAATCTGAACTGTGACCAAGAAGAAAAAAAACAAAATAGGAGAGAGAGAGATGAAAAACCATAGGAACAGGACGTTCTTTTCAGTTGCCTCTCCAATTTTGTCAGGGGCTTAGTCCAAGAGAGGCTTTAATTGGTCAAACTATGTATTTTTCACTGAAAGAAAATGTCATGACATAAAATATGATTCACACTTGGTACAGCAGGGCAGAAGGAGGGGTCTTTGCCTTTGTCAGGTCCTGCAAAGGGAAACTGGGGTGGAGGAAGGTCAAGAACTTCTGTGAGCCCCAGGGCTCAAGGACTCCTGGAGCAGACCCTACCACATTGAGCAACAGCGGTCAGTGTTGTCCACCATCAGCTTCCTGCCTGGCACCCAGCACTGACCTTGCACCAGCCACTTGCATACTGAGCAAGTGGAAGAGGGGAAGGCTCCTGTCACCTGGGAGCATGGGTGGCACCTCTCCAAGCAGAGGAGGCACCAAAGGCCCATGCAGCCTGCTCAGGCAGGACCAGTGGCTGCTGTCCTACCCAAGCCTGCTCCCTTCTCCCACCTCACACCACATGGCACAGAACCCCACCTAGAGAACCCTTCCAAGATGAGAAGGATGCTCTGTGTCTACTGGGAGATGTATGTTAAAGTCACAATACAAATAACAGACATGTAGTCAATTCAGTGCCACACATCACAATCCTGGGACCCACTCCCTTCATAAATTGCAGGAAGTCCCAGATGGACTCACCACTTCATCAAACCTGCCCTAGCTGGTGCCTGGATCCCTGCCTGAGCACTCCCTGCCTGACTGGAAGGAAGGGGTGTATAAGATTCCAGGAGGCTTGGATAAGAATAAGAGGGGTGATCTTGAGAATAATGGAAATCTACTGTATGTGTGTGATGACAGAGCCAGGGCAGGAGAGAAGGAGGGCAGGAAGGTGGGTGAGAAAGGGTGGGGGAAAGGTCTCCCCAAGTAAACAGAAGACAGATAACAAGGAGACCATATCCTTCTGGTGACAGGAATCCCTACCTTTGTGTGACATTTTCCAAGAACCTGGCAACACTGGTGTAGGAGTGGAGATGGGTGGCTGGATTCACTCAAGGTCGGACATTTTGAGGGTGAACTTGGTGGAGGGATAAGGGGGCTAAGGATTTTTAGGCCCCTCAACAGGGAGAGTGACCAGAAAAATGTGGTTTCCAATGAGTAGGAAGAACAGCAGGTGGCATATACCTCAAAGAAGGAGGAATGCTTTTTCAAAGGTATTATAAAGTGATGGTACAAAAGTGATTATTTGGAACCCAACACAAGCTGCATGTTTGGTAAGATGTGACATATCATTCAAGGCAAGAAAGTCGAGGATCCTTTGTGGGCAGGACTTGATGATGTAAGAACATTTATTTGCATGGGAATTGGTGTCAGAAAGGCAGAGTGACAAGGGTAAAGATGGCAGTTGGCTAAAGATGAATGGGTTTACAAGGGTCGGGGGAATAGTCAGAGAGACCTTGGTGAGAAATTCTCCTGGAACACAGCTCCCAGTCAGTGAAATGACATACAGGGCAGCAGTTATGAGCAAATAATGATCTTCTGCAATTATATTGAAGAAAAATAATCATTCAGTCACTTAGATAAGTATGATCTATCATTAGGTAAAAACATTTAAGCTTCTTATTGGAATATAATGAAGAATGTCACATTTGTCAAAAAGAAAGGAAGGAGGAAGGAAATCAAGCATAGGGTTTTTTTTCTCACAGGCCATAGATGCAAATAAAGAAACTACCATTACATTTTTAAAGAAGGAAGAGGGGGAGGAGGAGAAGAAATGGAAAGAAAAAGCTAAAGACTACAATCCAGTTAATCCAGCTTCCCAGTAGGTCACGAAAGTCTAAGATCAGTGGGGACCGGAGAAACCAAGAAAGGCTTCCTGGAGGAGGCAGTGCTTGAGCAGGTTCTCCAAGGAAAGGCCAGTGAGAAGATACATCTCAGATTGATAGCTTGGGCCAAGCTGGGAGGGACCACCATCCCAGCCAAGAAGGCTCCTGTGAAAAGGATGCATCTTACCTGAGGCCTGAGGAAGTATTCTCTAGAAAGTAGTTTGTTACACCCATAACCAAAAAGATCTGGATCCCAGGAAGGAGATGAAGCAGGGAGTTTCCCTGGGAATAAGACAAGTACAGATAGTGGGCCAGGGGAGAGATCTGAAAGATGAAGCCAAAGCAAGAGAGCTGGGGACCAAAAATATGTAGAAGACACGCCTGGCACCAGTGGGAGCTGGTAGAAATATTGGCACAGCAGAGCAGAGAGCACAGAAGGGACAGTGAAGACAGAGTGTCATGCCCACCGCTCAGCTGTGCCTGGCGCCAGCCCTTGGAGATGGGAAAGCAAACTGCTCTGCAGACTTGTTAATGTGTCATCCCCTGAAAGTCCTAGGGCTGGATCAAATCTCATCAGGGTCTTAGTCTCAGGCTGATGTTCAACCCTTGATGTTTGCTTTCCTCTCCAGAACACAATTCCTTCAACCCCAGCCTGCCCAAGATAATGTTCTGAAGAGTATCTGCCCCAGCCTCTGCTCTATAGGTCCCAGCAGATATCTTCTCCCCAGCCCACCCCTCTAGTGTGGAAAGAGCCCTGGATAAGGAGTCCAGGTCTGCTCAGGGCTGGGGACAAGCCAATACCTCATCTCTGGGCCTCTCCATCCTCCATCAGAATGATGGACACCATAATCCCTGTCTTGTCTAGGTCTCAGGACACTGTAGGATGGAATGAGGTAAATATGCAGGAAAGTTCTTTGGAAAATTTCAAATGTTGTGAAGCTTTATTATGATTATTATTCATGTCTGATTTCGCCGCCTCTTTGGAGCCCCAGCTCAAGTTTGTGCCTACACGATGCCAAAACAACCAGTCAGATCCATCAAAAAGTCACTCAATTGAGTGGGAAAATATGCAGGCAGCTCTGTTGTGTATTATCAAAAAAATAAAGCCACAAGATCACTGGTGTTTTTGAGGACGTGCAGTGGGCTGTTCTAGGCACTGTTTTGAATTTTTCTAGGGCTTTCACCTCCCATGAACCAAAAAAAAAAAAAAAAGACAATGGAAAAATCAAGGCCCTCAATTGTTTCCCAGGAGTGCAGATGGTTCCAAGATGCCAGGCTTAGGGGACGAAGACAGGAAGACAGAAATTCTTGTGGAGGAGGACCCATCCCGCTTTTGACCACTCACTCACAGTAGGTCTTAGGCCAACAGGTTGTCTTCTGTTGGGGAGGTCACTTTCTTCAGCTAAGAAGCAACTTTGAAAGGGGAAAGGAATACCTAGACAGTCTGCCAAACCAGCAAAGGCTCCAAGACCCCGCCTTGACGACAAGGGGGCTGGCATTCAGGACATGTGGACCATTGGTATGAGGAATTGGCATCCAGGGACAGAGAAGATTTTGAGATAAGATGTTTTTAAAGCATAGAAGTCTCAAGAGGGTTGCTTCAGAGTGGCAGAGGAGAAACCCAAGCCAGTTGATTTTGCTCCATGAGAGCAGTTCCACTATGCGTTTTGCTAAGGGGAAAGATGATATCTAATTTTTAAGAAGAAGTGCAGCTATCATTTATGACCTTTATTATTCATACAGCCATCCCCAATATGTCATTCTTAAATTTCTGGGTGGAAATGGTAATATGCAAGAGAGAAAAAAAAATGTTGCCTCCACAGTTTAATCCTATCTATTAACAAGACCTTCCTGAGCATGTGTGCATTCCCAATCCCTTGCTATAGGTAGGAAGGCAGGGAGGAGGGGAGGATAAGAGGGTGTCAAGAAGGACAAGACCAACAAGTATGAGAAAGGTTGAGACCATGTCATTGGGTCACAGGAGTTCAAAACTGAGTATGGGCTGAAGCTGTCCCCATGGACAAGGTGGGTCTTGAGATAATATTTGGAAAACATTTTTGGAAACACTAAAGCATCTCTATCCAAGTATATATTTTGATGATGATTATCTGTACATTGTAATGAGATTTGACAGATGATTAATGTAGATGCCATCAGTGCTCCACTTGTATCCCCTCAAAACCAACCATTTCCATGACTTCCAAATGTCTGCACCTGCCAGTCCTTTCTAGGGGCTCACCTTGGGCTGCTGGTGCTCTCTCCTGAATGAGCAGGGGGCAGGCTCTAAAAATAGCCTAGAGTTGTGGCAGGCACCTCTAGTCCCAGCTACTCAGGAGGCTGAGGCAAAAGAATCACTTGAGCCCAAGAGTTTGAAGTTGCTGTGAGATATGATGCCATGGCACTCTACCCAGGGTGACTGAGTGAGACTATGTCTCAAAAAAGAGAGAGAGAAATGGGATTTTCATGATGGCTTTAACTGCTCAAGGCCCCCTACTAGAGCTAGAGAAGCACAATGCTTGAAGGTAGATAGCTAAATCACCTCAAGGTTCTTTTAGGAAGGAGGAATAGCCAGGGGAGAATTAGGGTATGCAGCCAACCATGTCTCTGCCCAACACATCCTAATTCATATCAGTTGCCACCAGTCTTCCAACTCCTCCCAAATCCTCAGCCCAGTATTTCTCTGTGCCTGGCTTCTGGTGATACAAATGACCACCTCCCCCTGTCTTCCCAACACTTTCACTGTGCCCCTCTTCCTGAGAAGCACACAACCCTGCACTATCAAACCCCACTTACATTTCACTCACCCCTTGTTTTTAAATATATCTGTCCCCTAGGATGTTCCTTCCACTGAGCTCCTCCCTAGTGGTTACTGGCTTCATCTCTCACAACCCCAGGATCTCAGGCTTGAGCATTCCTCCTTGCTTCCTGCCTCTCATCCCCCACTGGCTTGTTGAAACTCCATATCCTTTGAGAACTGTGTCCTATGGCTTTGCCGCCCTTTCTTGTTTCTCACTGCTGCCATTCATCCACCTCCTAGTTGCTCCTTTTTATTACTAACAATTGTAGCACCTAATAACAGTCTTCCTCTCATTTCCATTTCTTGTGAGATCAAGATCCACATTCAGGACCCCATTCAAAAAACTCTAGTCTTGACTGTGACACTTTCTTCTCCTTCCATCTGTAACCAACCGTCCCCATCCCCACATCCATCTGGACTTTGGCAGCACACAAATAATCTCTGAAAAGTGCCTGTATTTAAAGCTCTCTCATTTGACAATATCCAGGAAAACCCACATATGCATTGATTCCTTGATGGAGCAGTCTCATGTCTAGAAATCTATTGCAATGTACTAGCAAAAATACAAAAAGATATATAAATAAAGCTAGTAATGGCTGCATTATTTGTAACAGTGAAAGACTAGAAACAGCCCTAGTACCCAACAATAGGAGTGGTAAAATAAATTAGTTACTGTTCATCTGTACAATGGTACACTAGGCAGCTACAAAAAAAAAAAAAAAAAAAGATGTCAATATACACTTTAAAAGCAATCTCCAAAATATTTTGAGAAAAGAAAGCAAGGTGCAAAATAATGTGTATAGCAAACTATACATAGCCAAGGAAGGTAAGTCAAAAGCTAATTTTTTAAAGGGCTAACCATAAGGGGTAAGAAATAACTTGAGAGAAAGAATGGAATTTTGGAATCATATCCGTATTTCATGTAAGTTTTTAAAAAGCAAGTTAATTCAAAAAGAAAAAACACAATATTTAAAAATAAAAAATAACCTGAAACAAATGAACTCGCTTATATCAAATTAGTAGAATAAACCCACAAAAGACTTAGAAATACAGAATTTTGACCATGCATTCCTAGTGAGTTATATCCTATGGACAAAATGAACTACAAAGAAATCTTAAACCATGCACAGTAGTCTTATTATTAGAAGGAAGTTGGTATATTGGTTTCCCATTGCTTCAATAACAAATCATCACAATTTAATGGTTTAAAATGACACAAATTTATAATCTCACAGTTTTGAAGTCACAATTCTGAAATGGGTCTCACTGGGTTAGAATCAAAAGGTGTCATTAGAGGGTGTCCAGTTCTGAAGGCTCAGGGGAGAATACATCTTTCTGCCTTTTCCAGATTCGGGATGCTGCCCACATTCCTTGGCTCACAGCCCACTCTCATCTTCAAAGCCAGCAAAGGCCAGCTCAGCAATGAGACCATTTCTCTGATTCTGACCTTTCTGCTTCGTCTTTCCTTTGAAATCCCTTTGATTACACTGGGCCCACTTAAATAATTTCTTTAACATTAGCTGATTAACAAACTTAATTCTACCTTCAGCCTAATTTCCCCTTGCCATGTAACATAACATATTAATATAGTCACAGGTTCTAGGGAATAGAAGACAGACAGGGCTATTATTCTAGCTACCACAGTTGGTATTATTACTTTGAAATATACTGCTCAATTCTTACTCCTGGAAGTCCTGGTCCCAGAACTGTGGCTGGGGTAACCTGAAGTCTCCATTAGCTTTCTAGGAAGCTACATCCTAGAAAAGCCTGGGGCTGCTGGTACAGAATAGTTCTACTTCTAGAGGCTCCCATCCAGAAGGAGAGTTAAAAGACAGAAGTTTAGCAAGTAAGCTGATGGTTTGGAGCTGAGCCAAGAGAAAAGGTTGAAGAAAGCACATCAACCCTGCTGAGGCGAGCTGTGACATCAAGGAAGCAAACAGTAGGTACAAAATACATCACCAAGCAGATGGGAGTCCCCTCCCCCATGAGAACAGCTTGTAGTATACTCTATACAAACAAGTGAGCAGAGTTCAGATCTCCTCCTATTTAATCCCATGGAAGAGACCCTCTAAAAACCAGAACTCCTTCCCTAGACAGGACTTACGAATGTGCCATGGCATTCTCCTGCCAGGCATAAAACTGTATATATTCTCTACCTGCAATTCTGAACTCCCAACACTCTCCTCTTGAGATCTGGAGGTCTGTCCCCCATGGACTCCAGATTCTTTGGCATTTTCTTGAGAGGTGTGGACAGGGCGTGGGCTGTTGCTGGTCTGTGCTGATTCTGCAGCACAGGAGTAAGGAGAAGATGGTGAACTGAAGGAACCATACAGAAGAGGGAGGGGCAGTGCCCTGCAGCACAGAGCAGCAGCAGCAGCAGGAACAACAGAGTTCTCCTGAGGATATTTTGGAGAGACACTCCCTGCCTCTCTGGACAACCAGAGGAAACCGGGCATCTTCTCCGGTGGCAGCCATTGGCAGAACAGATCTGGGATGGAAATGCAGGCCCCATGAGTAAAGGGTATGCCTGATGGTACCTCCCTGGGCAGAGCGTGGCAGGGAGGCATGCAGAGATGGCATACTCCCAGGATGGGGCTGAGCCAGAAGGACTGCTTTAGTGAGCCTAAGAAGCACCCAGCCCTCAGGGGATCATAGCTCAGACAAAGGCAGGCAGGCAAAGGCTGAAACTAACAGCTGAGTGTGAGTTCTAACTGCACCTGCCCCAACAGACTGCAGCTGAGACAGACATGCCAGCTCCAGGCAGTGGAACAGACTGGGGCTAAGTCACAGTTTCTGTGAACTCAAACAGCATCTGATCCACAGGGGAATACAGCCAGGACAGAAACAAATTCTGCAAAATTGTTCTATTCTGTCAGCAACATCAATCAGGGGCAGGGCTGGAACTGAGTGAACTGCCCCAGTCTCCATTAAGCACCCATGGTTGTCAAGCCTCAACTCCCCCTGCCAGATAGTGGTAGAGAGTGGTGACATGGCTGAGGAGACATAGATCTCCCTGGGATTCAGGCAGACACAAACCCCTGGAGCATCTGCTTATTGGAGGGAACTGGATCACAGCCCTGCAGGGTTACCAATGACTGGGTATGACAGAGGCGCAAGGTGGGGAAGGGGGCATTAACCTCCCCAGACTAATTCATTTGCTAGGTGGGTCCTTCTGACCTCACGGAGCACCGAGCAAATCATACATGAGCTGCCAGCAGACCTCTGCCATCTAGTTGCTGAAGACCTTTTGAACTCTCCCAGTTGAGACTGGTGCTGACTGGGACAATTGATTTGGACTTCTTGAACTGGGCCAATCACCTGAGGACTATCCAAAGTGGTACCCTGGGTGTGTGGTCGTGGGAAGGTTTGATTTTCCTTTCCAGTTGTTGCCTGTGGGGGGTGGGGTGACTTAATTGCTGGTATTTCTCCACAGCTGAGACTTCAACCCAGAGTAACTAATTCACTAGGGTAGGACAGAGACTAGCTGAACACAAGACAAAGCCACTTAGCCCTACCACACCAAGCAGGTCCCCAGTTTCTCATGCTATAGCACTGTACAGGGCCTTTGCAAAGCTCTAGGGGAAAAGTTACAGACACCAATCACAGGTCTTGGGCAAAGGGCTGGTTAATCACTATTCCAGGAGCCCCCAACCCAATTTCACCTTATCTACTCATATACTCAAACAGGGTAAAATAATCATGGGGCAGAATCAGCGGAAAAACCCCGGTAACATGAATAACCAGAGTAGATCAACTCTCCCAAGGAACAACATGGTGGACACAACTGAAGATCCCATTTATAAACAAATGGTTAAGATGTCAGAAATTGAATTCAGAATTTGGATTGCAAATAAGATTTATAGAATGGAGGTAAAGTTGGAATTCAAAATTCAAGGAGCATTTCAAAAGTTGTCTCATGTTCACATGGATGCAGCTAGAAAATGTTCTTCTTAGCAAAGTATCACAAGAATGGAAGAAAAAGTATCCAATGTACACACCCCTATTATGAAACTAATTTATACTTTTATATGAAAGCTATAACCTAATAACAGCCTAAGAATATGGGGAGGAAGGAGGGAGAGGAGAGGGGGGAATGTGTGGAGGGAGGGGGATTGGACGGATCACTTCTGTGGTTTATCTTACAAGGGTGCAAGTGAACCTTTCTAAGAGTAGAATATGAACATTTTAACACAATAACTAAGAAAATGACATGAAGGCTATGTTAACCAGTTTGATGGAAGTGTTTTGGATTGTGTGTGAAAACACCACACTGTACCCCAGAAGTACCATAATGTACATACTTACCATTCAATAAAAAGAAAAAAATAATAAAAATAATTTTAAAAATTTGTCTCAAGAATTCAATGAATTCAAAGACAAAATAACCAAAGATTTTGACACATTTAGACAAGAATTTGCAGCCCTCAAAGATCTGAGAAATACAGTAGAATCCCTCAGTAACAGAATGGAGCAGGCAGAAGAAGGGATTTCTGACAGTGAAGACAAAGCTTTTGAATGCTCCCAAACACTCAAAGAGGAAGAGAAGTGGAGAGCAAAAATGGATAATTCTCTCAGAGAGCTCAAGGATGATTTGAAGAATACTAATATTCACCTTATAGGAATTCCTGAAGATGACGAGGTGGCTTCGAAAGGCACAGAGGCCTTATCTCCTTCATGAGATAATGAGGGAGAACTTTCCAGACATGCCAAGAGATTCTGAAAGAAAAGGTGATCAAATGTATCCACATAGGGTCAGAAGAGATCAAACTTTCACTCTTCACAGATAATATGATTGTATATCTCGAAAACACCAGGGATGAAAACTCTTGAAGAAATCAAGTACAAACACTACAAAACTCTTAGAAGTGATCAAGGAATACAGGAGTGTCTCACGTTACAAAATCATCACTCAAATCTGTAGCCTTTATATATACCAACAATAGTCATGCTAAAAAAACAATTAAGAACTCTATTCCATTCACAGTAGTGCTAAAGAAGATAAAATATTTGAGAGTTTACCTAACAAAGGACATGAAAGATCTCTATAAAGATATGAAATTCTAAGAAAAGAAATAGCTGAATATGTTAGCAAATGGAAAAACGTACCATGCTCATGGCTGGAAGAATCAACATTGTTAAAATGTCCATACTACCCAAAGCAATTTACAATTTTAATGCAATCCCTATTAAAGCTCCACTGTCATACTTTAAAGATCTTGAAAAAATAATACTTTGTTTTATACGGAATCAGAAGAAAACCTTGAATAGCCAAGACATTACTCAGAAATAAAAACAAAGCAGGAGGAGTCACACTACCAGACCTCAGACTATACTATAAATTGATAGTGATTGAAACAGCATGGTACTGGCACAAAAACAGAGAGGTAGATGTATGGAACAGAATAGAGAACCAAGAGATGAACCCAGCTACTTATCATTGTTTGATCTTTGACAAGCCAATTAAGAACATTCAATAGGAAAAAGATTCCCTATTTAACAAACAGTGCTGGTTGAACTGGCTGGCAACCTGCAGAAAACTAAGACTGGACCCACACCTTTCACCATTAACTTATATAGACTCTCACTGGATTAATGATTTAAACTTAAGACATGAAACTATAAAAATACTAGAAGAAAGTGCAGGGAAAACACCTGAAGAAATCAGCCTGGGTGAATATTTTATGAGGAAGACCCCCCAGGCAATTGACGCAACACCAAAAATACATTACTGGGACCTGATCAAACTAAAAAGCTTCTGCACAGCCAAGAACACACTAAGTAAAGCAAGCAGACAGCCCCCAGAATGGGAGAAGATATTTGCAGGTTATATCTCTGACAAAGGTTTAATAACCAGAACCCACAGAGAACTCAAACGTATTAGCAAGAAAAGAACAAGTGATCCCACCTCAGGGTGGGCAAGGAACTTGAAGAAAAACTTCTGTGAAGAAGACATGAACACAGCCTACAGACATAAGAAAAAATGCTTATCATCCTTAATCATCAGAGAAATGTGAATCAAAACCACTTTGTGATATCATCTAACTCCAGTGAGATTAACCCACATCACAAAATCCCAAAACCAGAGATGTTTGTGTGGATGTGGAGAAAAAGAAACACTTCTACACTGCTGGTGGGAATGCAAACTAATA
>NW_003852420.1:11265423-11276342 GCF_000181295.1 Otolemur garnettii
TCTTAACACAATAACTAAGAAAATGCCATGAAGAATATGTTAACCAGTTTGATGAAAATATTTCAAATTGTATATAAAGCCAGCAGATTGTACCCCATGATTGCATTAATGTACACAGCTATGATTTAATTAAAAAATAAAATTAAATATACTTATGTGCATGCACATACACACACATATATTAGAATAAGGCATATAAATCTAATAATTCTACTACAATTATCAAGAATCAGACTGATGTTTAGCCTATGACAAAAGACAAATATAAAATCAAATAAAGTAAAAATGCTATAATCTTTAACTTGAATTGGAAATGCCACATTAAATTTATGATTAATTTCTTCTTTCTCAAATTCTGTCCACTGGAAAGGCATAAGGATGGTCTTAAAACATGTCCACAAATGTTTGCAAATTCTGTGACACTCCCTTCATTAAGACACAGTGTTTTTTCCCTCCTTCTGAACCTGGTTTGGGGCCAGCGATTGCCCCAGTGGAGGCAATACAGTGGAGATAATGCTTCATGACAACCACAAAGGCTAAGTTAGAAAATATTGTATAGCTTCTGCCAGTTTCTCATAGAACACTTGCTCTGGGAGCTTTCAGTTGTCATATGAGAAATCTAGGTATACTAAGGCTGCCAGTTGTAAAGAGCACAGAGAAAGGGTAAAAGAGAAATGCCCAGGGAACTTCAGCCACTCCACCCCTCAAAAGTTTGCCTTTCTAGTTCAGACATTGGAGAGGTACATGAAGAAACCCTAGAACCTTTGGGAAAAAACCCAAACACAGACACTGTCTATGTGAAACGATCTAAGAGACCCTATAATTGGAAACTTCCAAAATCCAGATCAACTCAAAAATCTTTATGAGAGATAATATTATTATTTTTATTATTTTAAGTTCAGCCTCGGTAGGTTTCTTACACATCAACGGAAAATCAAAACAATCAGTTAGCACCTATCTTGTGATCTCCACGATTAAAGCCAACCAGGACTCCTTGGAGAAACAGCTGAGTCCAAGTCTAAGGCATGAAATGCACATGAGAGTCCTGGAATATCTTGTTGTGCTTGAGAGCTCCATAGTCATAAGCTGTCATAGGAGCCAAATTAAAAGATCTTCACAACTGGCCAAAGAGTGAAACACCAAAACATAAAAATGTATGAATACTCAAGGAATTGGATAGAACACCAACTCAGTAATCTAAAAATTGATAAAGGAAAAGAATCAAACTTTCCATAAAGACAGACAAATAGACCAATAGAATAAAATAGAAAGAACAGAAATAAACTCTTGCACATATGGTCAAATGATCTTCAACAAAAATGCCAAGACCACTCAATGGGGAAAGAAAAGTCTTTTCAATAAATAGTGTTGGGAAATGGGATATCCACTTCCAAAAGAATGATGCTGAACTCTTATTTTATACCATATACAAAAATTAACTAAAAATGGGTTAAATACTTAAATGTAAGATCCACAACTTACAAAATTCCTAGTAGGAAAAAATAGGGTAAACTGTCATGACGTTGGACTTTGCAATGATTTCTTGGTTACAAAAATAAACAAATGGGACTATATAAAACTGAACTTTTGTGTACAGGACACAACAAACACAGTAAAAAAGCAAACTACAGAATAAGAGAAAATATTTTCAAATCATATAACTGATAAAGGATTAATATCCAGAATGTACTATGTATAATAAACTCTTACAACTCAACAACAAAAAAAATCAAACAATCTATTTTTTTAAATGTATAAAGAACTTAAATGGACATTCCTCTGAAGAAAACACAAAAGTGGCCAGCAAGCACATGAAAAAATGTTTAACATTGCTAATCATTATAAAAATACAAATCACAATGATAGTGAGATATCACTTCACACCCATTAGAAGGACTACTATCCAAAAAATAAACAACAACAAATATTGGTGAGGATATGCAGAAATTGGAACCTTTAGGCACAGTAAAATTGTAAAATGGCACAATTGCAATGGAAGACAATATGAAAGTTTCTCAAAAAAAATCAAAATAGAACTACCATATGATCTAGCCATCCCACTTCTGGGTAGATATCCAAAAGAACTGAAAAAGCAGGATCTTGAAGAGATATTTGCATTTGCACACCCATGTTCATAGCAGCACTATTTGTAATAACCAAGAAGTGGAAACAACTCAAATGTCCATCAACAGATAAATAGATGAACAAAATGTGGTTTGTATACACAATGGAATATTATTCGACCTTATATATAAAGCAAGGAAATTCTGACATTGACTACAACATGCATGAATTTTAAAGATATTATGCTAAGTGAAACAGACCAGTCAGTAAAATACAAATTCTGTATGATTCCACTTACAGGAGATCAAATTTTAAGACACAGTTCTCTCAAAAAAGAACAGCCCACACTCAATGCACAGGAGCAGCCTCGCAGAAAACAAAATGGAATGGTGGCTACAAGGGGCTGAGGGAAGAACCCCTGGTGGAAGTAAAGGAGAATTATTGTTTACTGGGTGTAGACTTTGAGATTTTCAAGAACGTTTAGGGATCTCTTCCACAACCATGTGAATATACTTAATACCTCTGGAATATACTTTTAAAAATGATTAAGATGGTAAATTTTTTTTAATCACGGTATGAATGGAAAAAATCAAACTTTTATCCTGTCTTTCTTATAGAACTACCTTTCAGAATAACCAAACAATTGATGAGACAAAGTCTTCGCAGAAGAATCACAGCTAATAAATGCAGAAAGAATAACAGATTTAGAAAATCACAGTTTCACAACCCCAGATGAAATAATCAATCTGGGCAGCAAACTGCTACAAAAATTAGTAAGTGACGTTTACAGGGCACTTTACAATTGGGAGACAAGGCTGACAATACCTGAGCCCACAGTTTATTCTTAGCATCCTAAAAGATGGGATAATCAGGTGTTGCAGAATTCTTAATGGAATGCAATAAGAAACATGTAACACAACCTATGAAATGTACTTGCTAAAGAAAAGCAAGAGAAATGAAGCAAAGAAAGAAGTAAAAGCTAAAAATGCCTAGATGAACATGTTAATGTCATGAAGAGGCAAATTAGCAAAAATGGGAGTGTAAATACCTCTAAAAAGTCTCACCTCCATAAAAGCAATGAGAAAACTAACAAAAAGAAAAGAAATCAAAATCAACTTTTTCAGAACTCTAAAACTTAACCAGCGTTCATTATTAACAGAGCATTTATTTATTCGAGAAAAATGATTGAATCTCATTAAGAACAGCAAGCTTCACGGCGTTTCAACTTGTCCTCATCTCATCCCAAATCCCCAGCACCACAGTTGTCTTAAAAAAGAACAGCCCACACTCACCATGCACAGTAGCAGCCTGACGGCCACCAGAAGGAGCAGGACAGGGCAGGAGCACTTTCAAAACCTCAATCCTAAAGAATTATCATTATTCAACGTGCCTGGTAATTTCCCACAAGATCCCACTTACAAGACCGCCTGTATTTGACTCAAATCAGGAAATTCCCAGAGTAAAGGTATTTTTCCCTAGAGTATGTTTCCTTAAAGGCAAACATTTAATGTCACTACCTAAGGTGTTGGATAACAGGGGGAGCAAATATTAGACTACCCAAAAAGTTTAAAAAGAGGATTTGGGGACTTGGAAAATCTCTGACCTATTTGCAGGAAACTAGAAGGCTACATGCATGCTCAGGGCTGTGTACATGCTCAGGAAAGGCCTGAAGAGGCCCCAGGCTCTCACATCAGACTGAATCTGAGGAAACATACAAGCAAGTAAAGGCTAAGGAAGGTGTGTCAATTTTCTACCTGAGTGTTGAAAGTATGCCCAGCCTTTACACAAACTCCTTGAGGAAGACTAGGAGATGTTGTCTCCAGGCACTTAAAGAATCTCTGTCCAACCATTGGCTGACCGCTAAACTAACCTGGCAGAGACTTCAGTGGCCATACCTTACAAAGAACACAGACTTTATAAAATTAGGTTATAAAAGTCATTAAACAAACATCAACAACATCTATACCAAGCAACAATAACAAATCCTGGTGTCGGAGGGTGGGGTGGAGAATTTGATTCCTAGTGTTGCCACATTTTGGTAAATAATATATACATATAAATTTCAACAAAAATTTATGAGACATGCAAAGAAATAAGAAATATCACCCCCATACAGGAAAAAAGGCAACCAATAGAAATAGTTTCTGAAGAACCTAGGTGATAAACTTACTAGACAAAGACTTTACTCATTTTAAGTGGAATGAAAAAATATTCAGCCAGAAAAGGGAATGAAGAACTGATTCATGCTAAAACATGGATGTACTTTGAAAACATTATGCTAAGTGAAAGAAGCTGATCACAAAAGATCAACCATTATATGATTCCATTTATACAAAATGTCCAAAATAGGCAAATCCACAAAAATAAAAAGTAGATTAGTGATTGCCTACGACTGGGCAGGGTGGGTGTAGGGGAATGGGAAATGGTGTCTAATAGGTATAGGGTTTTTTGAAAGGATGATAAAAAATATTCTAAAAATGATTTTGATAGTGGTTACACATATCTGTGAATCTACTAAAAACCATTGAATTGTGAGCTTTAAATGGGCAAACTGTGTGGCATAGGAACCATATAAATAAAGCTGTTGTTTTAAAATAAGTAAATAACACTAGACCTAAGCAAAGAAGAGCAGGCAAGGAATGGCTGCAAGAGGAAAAGTCCTTTGCCAAATGCTGCTTATCTGGCTTCTTCACACTTAAAGTGGCTCTTTAGGAATTTCTAAATACAGGTCCATATCTACTTTAACTTTCTTCTAGGTATTGTGGCTCATGCCAGTAATCCCAGCACTTAGGGAAGCTGAGGCAGGAGGACTACTTGAGGCCAGGAGTTCAAGACCAGCCTGGGCAACTGCTGATTTCAAGTCAACTGCTTTGATCTCTTGATACTGATCTCTTGATATACCTAGTAATTTTTTATTTTTGAGACACAGTCTCCTCTATCATTCAGGATTAGAGTGCCATGTCCTCAACCTAGCTCACAGCAACCTCCAACTCCTGGGCTCAAGCTGCTTAGCCTCCTGAGAAGCTGGGACTACAGGCATGTGCCACCACGCCCAGCTAATGTTTCTATTTTTATTTATTTATTTTTTTGAGACAGAGTCTCACCATATCACCCTTGGTAGAGTGCTATTTTGGCACAGCTCACAACAACCTTGAACTCTTGGGCTTAAGCAGTTCTCTTGCCTCAGCCTCCCAAGTCACTGGGACTATGAGGAGCCCATCACAACACCCAGCTATTTTTTTGGTGCAGTTGTCATTGTCGTTTAGCAGGCCTAGGCCGGGTTTAAACCCACCAGCCCCAATGTATGTGGCCAGCACCCTAACCACTGAGCTATGGGCATTGAACCTAATGTTTCTTTCTTTCTTTTTTTTTTTTTTATTGACAGAATCTCAAGCTGTCGCCCTGGGTAGAATGCTGTGGTGTCACAGCTCACAGCAACCTCACTCTTGGACCTAACTGATCCTCTTTCCTCAGCCTCCCAAGTACCTGGAACTACAGGTGCCTGCCACAACGCCCAGCTATTTTCTGGCTGTAGTTGTCATTGTTGTTTGGCAGGCCTGGGCTGGATTCAAACCCACCAGCTCTGGTATATGTGGCTGGTGCCTTAGCCGCTTGAGCTACAGGCACCAAACCCCTAATGTTTATATTTTTAGTAGACACAAGGTCTCCCTTTGCTCAGGCTGATCCTGACATCACACTATCCTCCTGCCTTACCCTCTCAGAGTGCTAGTACTACAGGCATGAGCCACCATATGCAGCCTACCCAGTAATTTTGATTAAACATCAGGCATTGCTTAAGAAAAATTATAGAGAACTTTTGTTATAATTCCTTTGCTAATGGAAGACAGTAGAAGAGTTGCCTTAATCCAATTTGAGATTGAGATGCTTCAAGGCAGAGTTAAGGTTTCTATGTCTATATCTATTTCAGAGTGTATTATTTTTAGGGTGTACCCCCTTTGAGGGGGTCTCACTGAAAAGTCTGAGTGTTCACTGAGATCTCTTTCTATTGGAGAGCTATGGAAAACAATTTTTATCTTCTCAGCACCATGTGACTTCCAAAGACTGCTTAGTTCTGGAGTCAAACCCTTAATAGATGCAGAAATAAGCATTTATTCATAATTTTTAAAACCATTTAATAAACTAGTAGTAAAAGGTAAGTTTTTGAAACTAAAAAATGTTACCAACCAAAACCCTACATCAACTGAAAAGCTGACAAATTTAAATCTTTTTCCTATAGACTGCATGTTATATGCCTGTAAAAATGTGTTCTGAAACCACCCTATGTAATGGCATCTGAAGGTGGAGCCTTTGAGAGCCTTTGGAAAGTGATTAGGTGGAGCCTTCCTGAATGGAATTTGTGCCCTTATTAAAAAAAAAAAAAAAAAAGACCCCAGAGAGACCCTTGGCCCCTTCTGCCATGTGAGAACACAGTGAAAAGATATTTGTGTATAAACCAGGAAGAAGGCCCAAGCTAGACGCTGAATCTGCTGGTGCCTTGATCTTGAACTTCCCAGCCTCTAAAACTATGAGAAATAAATTGTAGTTGTTGAAACCACCCAACCTATGGTATGTTGTTACAGCAGCCCTAATTCATTAAGATATTTCCCTCCTGAGATCAGAAATGAGACAAAGGTGCTGCTGCTGATTATCTCTTTAGCTTTCTTCAGTGTGCGCTTTCTCGGTATCTTCAGCTGAAGAGAACACATTGCAAGTCTTGCTAACTACCATGAACTGGCTGTGTTCCTCATCCCAAATCCATGTGTTGAAGCCCTAATCCCCACTGTCACAATATTTTGAGGTGGAGCCTTTGGGATGTAATTAGATCATGAGTGTGGAACACTGGTGATGGGATTAGTGCCCTTACATAATAAAAGACAGGAGAGAAATGATCTATCTCTCGCAGCCATATGAAGATACAGTGAAAAGGTGGCTGTCTACAAGCCAGGGTCCTCACGGGGCATTAAATCATCCAGGACCTTGATTGGTATTTTAAGCCCCACAGTGTATGGTATTTGTTATAGCAGCAGAGTTGACACAGGCACTGACTTTGAAGCATCCCTCTCCTCCTTGAGGCGGTGTCAAGGCCTCAACACAGAGCAATACCACTTTCCAAAAGCATCTTCTCACCGAGTCCTCATTGTTTGACTTTCCTTGTCTCATTGCTCTAGTTGTAGAGCCCAAAAGTCACAACTCTGGGGACTGTCTCCTTTGGAAACTCTGCTTACAGGGATCTATTTCTGAGGTCCCACATCCACATTACTGGAAGTCCCAGTCAAAACTTCAGTTTTAACACTCCACTGTAACACCATTTTTAACTGTTGGCCAGTTGGATGGGTGAGAAACAGTATCTCATTTTTACCTCCATTTGCATTTCTTTGATTGGTGGTGAAGCTGAGCACCTTGTCCTGTGTTTGCTGGCTTTTCCAGCTTCCTCTGCTGCCTGCACGTTCCTTCTTAAATCTACTTCAGTCTGGTTCCTCCTACAAACTGGAAATAGTTTTCATCAAGGCCTCAGGACTTCCATGTTACCAAACCGAGGCATAATTCCTTCTTCTCAGCAGCACTCTACACTTCTGAACACACCTAACTTGGTAAAGCTTCACTCCTTCTGACTTCCAGGGCTCCACTCTCCAGGGTTTCACCTCCCTCTCTAGCAGTTCCTCCTCTGCTCCTGCTAGCTCTTCCTCCTTTATCTTGTGCCCCTAGAGGCACATTTGTCTTCTTTCTCTGTGCCACCTTGCCAGTGGTTTTATCCATTTCCAAGGCCATTCATGTGCCATCTATTCTCAGGTCAATGTCCTTCAGTCCCCTCCTTGGGAGTCCAATCTTGATATCAAAATGCCTCCTCCACACCTTAACCTGTCTCGCACAGCACCTTAAACTTAACATGTCCCAAACTCAACTCTTAATTTGCCCCCCTAAAAGTCTTTCTACCCCCTCTCTGTTCTTCTCCATGTCAGTAAGTGGCACCTCCTGCCATTCAGCCAGTCATACAAGTCAGAAATTCGGGAGTCTTCCTTGACACACCTCTTTCCCTTGGTCCCTTTCCACATCCCATCCATCAGGAGCAGTTACGGTTTACCTCCAAAACACATCTCGTATCTGTCCACTTTTCTTCCTCTTTTCTCCCAGCCACCATCAGCTCCTACCTAGATATGTGCAAAACTCTAACTGATCCTCAGTGGTTTCCCATCACATCTGGAATCATGCCTAAAGCCCTCCCAACACTAGTTCCCACTCAGTCTTTGCTGGTCCTCCTGGCTCCTTGTCTCACATGTCATAGCTCAGATGTCTGCCCTCCAGGGGGAGGTCCTCTAATTATGAATCTCAACATGCTGCCTCCACCCTGTGTTAATCTGCTTTTCTTCATATCACTCATCATCAGCTGAACCTGCCTTAGGTGTTTCCTTGCATCTCCCCATGAAAGCAGGAACCTTCTCTGCTATGTCCACCACCCCCTAAAGCAGGGAAGAGTTTGTGACACAGAGCAGGTGCTTCACAGATACTTGTTTAATAAATTAATGGCTAATGAATGAGTCCCCATGGCTACCTTGCTATCCTCACCCTGGCAGCCAAAGTACTAGTTACACATCGACATCAAGGTGCATTGTTGCTATCTCTTTGGGTACTTTTCTCTATTGCATGAAGTGTTTATAATGTACATGATCATTTTTATAAAAGCGATAGTAATTACTTGTATTTTTAACATGGCCTATTTATAAAGCCTAAATCCAATCCTGTAACCTAAAAGCCCTCCATGGCCTCCTGTTATGATACATTTGGACTTAAACACAGACACAGTTACATGTCTCCAAGTGACCCCAGCTTCCTACCCAGCTGCACCTCATGCCCTCAGTCCTCAGCCTTTGTGTTCTGAGCTCATAGCCTTCATTTGGTGCCAGGAATGCCAAGACTTTCCTGTGTGCTTTTCTTCTGCCTGAAGTGTACTTGTTTGTGCTTCACACATGTGAACATAGTCTCAAAATCCAATGTCAGTTGATATGCCACCCCCTCTACACCACCTAAGTTGCCCAGCTGTCCCCATTATCTTGCTGTGGTGCCCTGTGTGTATTCTTCTCTGAACCTTTATTATTATCATCTGTCTCCCATAATAGACTTTAAGATCCATGAAAGTTAAGGCTGTGTCATACTCATCATTCATCCCCTGTGATAAAGCACTTGATACACAGTTTATACCTATTATAAATGTAGGTGGTATAAATGAATGAAGATGTGGAAGACAATGCCCAACTCAAAAGACTAGGGCAATCAATGGGGCCTTTTAGGGGCTGTAGCAAGACAGCAAATGAGGTTACCACTAACTCAAAGGCAATGAATGGAGATTATAGATTGTAGGTACTCCTACAGCCAACCTTTTAAGGAGAAAGAAATGCATTAAGCAGCACAATGAATGGAGAAAAGCCACTATTATTCCCACCATCTCCTAACACCCCTACCACCCTGAGAGGTTGTGGGCATCACGGCATCTTGATTCCTAGCACAATGGCACAGGGGCAATTCTGGCTTGTCAGAGGGCATGTGACTCTCAAAGCACCTTGCTGTGCAGGTGGGATAATGCTTGTATCACACAGCAGGGAGAGGCTGCAGGCTGTAATTTCACCCCTTATCAAAGCCATGTTACTTCCTCCCCAACTTTAGAATACACCAAAAGTCTTCCCCCAAGGGACCAGGTGCAGCTAGGGGTGGTCTCTTAATGCCAAAAGATGGCAGGAAAGTAGAAAGATGTGACATGCCCTTAAATCAGAGCTGGCCAGAGATGGGGCTCATTAGGCCAACATCGCTGAGTCAGTCCTACATTAGTAATCAATCTACCTTCAGAAAGAACCTTCTGGCCTGCCCCTGTGCCCTACTCTGACCACTCACCTATCCACAGTCCAACCCTCACCTGTGTGCACCCCCACGTCTCACCCTACCCACAGTCTGACCCCTCAGCCTGGTCTCATATGGATCCCTGAACCCAGGCACAAACAATCTTTTCTTTAAATGTCTATCTCATTACCTTACCCAGATGGTTAACTTCCTGGGGCAAGACACCAATACCTCTTCAGAGCCTTAACATGCAAATGGACAATAGCCAGACCACATACAACAGAACCCTAACCCATAATCTGCAGCAACCAGCCCAAGAAGCCAAACTTATTCAGTGATCAGGCCAGAATGGTCAGGAATTGGTCAGTGATTTCTAGCTTCCCTATTTTTTGCC
This sequence comes from Otolemur garnettii, assembly GCF_000181295.1. Taxonomy (NCBI): domain Eukaryota; kingdom Metazoa; phylum Chordata; class Mammalia; order Primates; family Galagidae; genus Otolemur; species Otolemur garnettii. The sequence continues at coordinate 11,275,712 of NW_003852420.1, forward strand.
CCTGCTTTCAACTCAGGACCAATCAGAGGAAGCTAAATCCCCAACCAATCTCACAGATGCCCCTCTACTCATCAACCCACCTCTGCCCCTGCACAACCTCCAATCACAGTACACCTGAGGCCTTCCCATTATTTTTCCCACTATAAAGTTTCTCAGTCACTGCCTGCCTTGTAGTTGGGTGCCCACCAGCTACAAGTGATGGTGGCTGACTCTTTACTATAGCATGTTCTGAATAGATAGCTGCTGTTTATCTTCATTTGGGTGGTTTTCATTTATTTCCAGTTTTTCTGGAGATCCCACTGAGATGCAGCCTATACTGTCCACCACTACCAATGCCAGCTTTTGGCCAGGTGTGCTATTTGTAGAGATCCCGCATGCCTTGGTGCTTGTGGCTTGTCAAATCCACACCAGTGTGCTAAGTCAGCATGGGGTCCACACACCACTGACTTTGAGTTCTCAGCTATTCTGGTCACTTTCACACCCAACTTGTGTTATTTGTTTGCATCCTTGGTAGAAGCAGACCATTCCTTTTCATCTCCTTTGTTTTATTTGGTTCCTCCACTGTGTGCTATGCTGTTAAAATTGTTGTTTGTCATAGAATGGGAATCATAAGGTAGAACACAAATATAGG
>NW_003852420.1:11276640-11283883 GCF_000181295.1 Otolemur garnettii
AGGGGCCCAAGGCTCAGTAGGGTTATCTGAATCTATATCATCTCCTCTTCCAGAAAAAAACTCCTGATTCTTATCTATACACTCATTAGAATTCTAATTCTTGTGCCTGATCTTTCTAAATGGCTTACTCCACCAAGGATCCTTTGGGCATTCAATGGCTACCACAGGGAACATTTGGCTTGAACAAAATTGCTTATGTGAGAGGAACTCTAAGAAACAAAGAGAATAAGATATTTTGATCAGTGTGCAGAGGCCTCCTAACAAAACTCTGATTTAAAAATTGTTTTATTAAAAAATGTGACCAAAGGTAATAAGCAATTTGAAAACTTAAACAGCAAACAACTCAATGTATTTTCCTAGTAAGTCCTCCCGCCCTTGTCTTCCAGCTAGTTCTCCAGATCCTCCTCCTTTCTGTTTCCCCTGTAACTGCTTTCCCTCCTTCCGCACCTCTATTGACTCCTCCTTCCTCTTCCCTTGTTCAGTCTCCTTTTCTTTCCCATCAACTCCAGTGAACGTTAAAGATAAACCCCTCCTGTGAGCCAGACATGTAAGCAACTATAAAAATTAAAACCTTGGACCAGAGATTAATTAACAACTATAAATAAAGGTTTCCCTAACCCCAAAAAAGACCAGCAACTATTCACAGAAGAATGTAGAATTCTTTCAGGTACATATAACTCAAGGTTGCCAGACCTAGATCAATATTATGCATGTTGGTCAGAACCTCAGCTACAAAATCTTGGATGACTAAAGCTGATCAGACTGACTTGGGTCTCTCTTTCCACAATAAAACTCAAGGTCAAAAACAGGCCCAAAAAGTAGGGCAAAAGTCTCCTCAAGTCCATACCTAAAATATTTTCAAGAAAAGTCTGAACTATAACTCTATCATGCAAAATAAAAAGTGAAAAAATGAAAATAAAGAAAAACTACACTACAGTGCCCCATAATTTGGTCAAACACTAATCTAGATGTTGCTGTGAAGATATTTTGTAGGTATGATAAACAGCTATAATCAGCTGACCTCAAGTAAAAGAGATTGCCCTCAATAATGTGAGTGGGTCTCATCTAATCAGTTGAAGGCTTTAAGAGCACAAACTGAAGTTTTCCTGAGGGGAAGGACTAACAAAAAACTAACAGAAATCCTGCCTAACTTTCCAATCTGCAAGCTGCCATACCGATTTCAGACTCGCCAGCTCCCAAGACTGAGTGAGCTATCTCCTTAAAATAAAATTTAAAATATCAATTTTTAAAATGTATGTGTTTGTGTATGTGCATATCTATCTCAGAGAAACAGAATCCACAGGATATATATACCTGAGACACAGTGGGAGACCCAACCTATTAACATTACAGCCCTGCAGATTAAAGAGCTATAGAGCCCTCTTCCCAATTGATCACTGATCATCTTTATTAATGAGAACACATTTAGGTATCACACACAGAAGGTACACAGCAAAAAGATCGTACCATCTTAAAAAAAAAAAGACAAGACTCTCAATTTAGATCAATGAGAGTACTCCAGGGAAGGAAAATGCACTCAATATCTTGCCTTACAATTAAACATCTAAGGTAAATTAACTATAAATACAGATAGATGGTCAATTTCATCAATTCTGCTTGACACAGGTGCTACTCCTTGTGCAATGACTCCTCCCACCTTTGCTCAGCCTCTTCCTCAGAGTGAACACACCACACAGGTGGCAGATATTTCAAATAGTCCACAACATTTCCCTATGTCTCAGTCCTTAATTATAACTCTTGGACCTTTCTTAAATACCAGCCCTGACTTAGTGACTGAAAAATGAATGTGAATCTAAGAAAACTCAGCTCTTTGTTCTCCAGGAGATATCTCTGAGGCATAACGTACATTTTAGGGCTCTCTTACAGGATCCAGCCAAAGCCACCTCTGTGGGATGCTGCAGAGGGCAACACCCTTGCTTGGCTTCCTTCCCTTCTTTGTGTCCCAAACCTTACCAGTTTCTTCTGGGAGAATCACTGTACATGGGTCTTTGCCCCAGGATCTGCTTCTAGGAGCTTATGATATCCAGAAAGCTTGTTCCAAAGCAGTCTTATCAGAAATCCACTCTGTGCTTAACAGGGACCAGATTTACATCCCGTTTGAAGCACCCACAAAACAGGACAAAAATATATGCTAAAATGGCTTTCAAGGCGGTAAACTTTAGTAACTAGGGACAGTGATCTCTGAGAGATGGAAAACAAATAGGATGAATCCTAAAACTTCCCCCATTACTGCCTTGAGAGAATTTTCAACCCAAACCCAAGAGAAAGCGCACCCAGGTCAAGTCCTGAAACTCCCTGAGGTGAGACCCAGGGCAAGAACCCAGATAACCAGAGATCTCGGGTGTGTAGGACAGAGTACCACAGAGAAGAGAGCTGCACAGAAAGATAGCTCTGTGGATGTACAGAACCCCATCTTGAACATTCCACAGAACAATGCTCAGTACACAGATGTGAGGAAACTACCTAAGCTGGGTAACCACCCTGAAAGATTAGACATGTATCTCCTAGCACTCACACATGACCCTAAATAGTTTCCAACAACCAGACTGGAACACCAGATAGAGTACTTCAAAAGGGTCTCAGCTAGACCAGGCTCAGCAGCTCACACCTATAAATCTAACACTCTGGGAAGCCAAGGCACATGGATTGCATGAGCTCAAGAGCTCAAGACCAGCCTGAGCAAGAGTGAAACTCCATCTCTACTAAAAATAGAAAAACTAGCCAGATGTTGTGGTAGGTGCCTATAGTCCCAGCTATTTAGGAGGCTGAGGCAGGAGAATCACTTGAGCCCAAGAGTTTGAGGCTGCTGTGAGCTACAATGCCATGGCACTCTACCCAGGGTGACAGATCACTAAAAGAAAAAAGAGTCATGGCTTAGCAGTAGGGCAACCTTAGCCCTATACAGAGCACTGCTCTGTATAAGTAAAAACAAGATCTATAAGGATCAAACTGTTTCCAAGTAACTTAACTGCATCCCAAAATAAAGTGCAAGAATATTTATAGTAATACAAAAATTATCCAGTACTCAAAAAGGTAAAAATCCACAATGTCTGGCATCCATTTAAAACTTACTAGACATTCAAAGACATAGGAAAATATGAGCCAGAATGAGAAAAAACAATGTATCAAAATCAACCCCAAACTGACATAGATATTAAGTGAGCAAAGACACTAAAACAGTTATTATACCTGTATTTTGTATATTCAAAAAGTTAAATAGATACATGAAAAATATTGAAAAGACCCAAATCAAATGTGTAGAAAAGAAAACTAAAATACCTGATATGACAAATATGATAGCAGGAATTAACAGCAGGTCAGACATTGCAGAAGGAAGGAATAGTAACATGGAGGTGTGGCAATAAAAATTATCCAAAAAAACCCACAACACACAAAGAGAAAAAAATTATCAGAAGGAAAGGACAAAGAATAGAAGGAGGAGAAAAAAGAAAAGAGAAGCACAGCATTGGACACTTACACTAGAATGTTTACCACAGCTTAAGTTATAATGGCCAAGATTTGGAGTCAACCCAAATGTCCATCAACATTGGACAATAATGGATTAATAAACTGTGGTATATGTATACCATGGAATTCAACCATAAAAAAGCGAGAGACTTTATATCTTTCATATTAACCTGGATGGAGCTGAAGAACACTCTCCTTAGTAAAGGCATCACAAGAATGGAAAAACAAGTATCTAATGTACTCAATACTAAGATGAAGCCAGTAGATGAACAACTATGTGAGTAGTTGAACCAGTAGTTGAGCCAGTAGATGAACAACCATGTGAGAGAAAAACATAATTACAATCAAGTTGAGGGGAGGAGGAGGAAGGAGGGAGAAGAGGGGGTAGGACAGGGAGAAAGGGATAGAGGGAGGCGGATTGGTAAGCTCTCACCTAACAGTCACAGTGTAAGGGTCATTGGCACATCTCTTGGGTGAAGTTCTCAACTACAAGTTGGACTTTACCTAACAAATGCAAACAATGTAACCTAATTGTTTGTACGTGCATATTAATCTGAAATTTTTAAAAATACACACACATATAGCAACATGTGAGATGACTTCAAGTGAAGTAGTATCTGGGTAATCAGAGTCTTCGAAGGGAAAAAACGGATAAAAAAATTTTTGAAGATATAATGGCTGAAATTCTTCCAAATTTGGTGAAGACTATAAATCCATCAATCCAAGGCAAATAACAACCAATTTTTTTCTAAAAAAAGTATAAAAGAGAAAATCTTAAAGGCAGCTTAAGGGAAAAATGTGTATTATATATAGATGACTAAAGGTAAGTATGACACCAGATCCAACTGTATGCTGGCTGTAAGAAATAGACATTACCTATAAAGACAAAAACAAACTAAAGCAAAAAGTAAAAAGAAAAAAAAAAGCGCATCATATGATTATTTCCATACATAATTTTAGTTCTATCATCTTGCTATTTGTTTTCTATGAGTCCCATCTCATCTATGTTCCCCCTTTCCTCTTTTTCTGCCTTTTTGTAGATAATTGAATATTTTTAATCCAATCCAATCAACATTTTTAAATAAAACGTTCAATTACATTTATTTTATGTGTTGTTGTGTTTGAAATATAGTATTACTGAGTATAGAATTCTAAGTTGCCACTTTTTTCTTTCAGTATTTTAAAGATGTTGCTTCACTGCTTCCTACATTGTTTCCAGTGACCAAGGAAAAGAAAACATAACAGAAAACCTTTGTGAATTTGAGTTAGACAAAAATTTATTAGGTACAATTCCAAGTGTATGATCCTAAAAGACAAATTGATAATTTGAATTTCATCAAAAATCAAGAACATCTGCTCTTTAGAGCACACCACTAAAAGAATGAAAAGATAAACCACAGATTGGGAGAAACATCTATAAATCATGTATCTGATAAACAGCGTGTATCCAGAATATAGTAAGAACTCCCAAAACCTGATAAATAAGAAAACCTACAACTGAACAAAAGGAAGAAAAGGTTTGGAATGAAACGTCATCAAGAACGGCAAATAAGCGCCCTACAATAGTTGATTATCATTAATCAACATTTAATGCAACATCAAAATCCAAATTAAACCCACATACTGGATATTTACTCATATGAAATGAAAACATGTTTCCATACCAAAACTTGTACATATACTTAACATCCCAGCTATAGGACAGGCCACCTGCTTAACTCATTGGTTCTCATATCCAGGTTGCTGGATCTTGTCAGAAAGCACCAGTTTCCTGGTTTCCAAACTTTCAGCGGCAACTCTGGGGCTGCTTAGCAATGTTATTTGCCTCTGGACAATCTGATTTGCCCCTTTCTCACAATGGTTGCCCCATTTCCCACAATGGTTATTACAAATTTTTAACCACCCTTTTCAATTTCCCTGCTCCTCACCACCCCCATCAAGGAAGATCCTCCTGGATTTCCTCCCCAAAGACTTACAAACAGCTGACTTTGCCTTTGCTTGCTTGCTCCTCTCTGCTCCTCCCTACCTTGTCTCTGAAGCAAATTCCTGCATCTGGGCTTAGCACCCCATGCCCTGCTACCTACTAAGCACCTCACTCCCTCCATCTGCACCTCCTCCTGAGCCTACCACTTCTACCTCCCTACTGGACCTTTCCTCAGTGCCTATGAACATACTCAAACCTCTTCCATCAGAAGTCCACTCTCACTCTCTATAGTTCTTTTATCTCTTTGCATCCCCAACAACTTCCTGCCTCTACTTTCTCACTCCTCTTCCCTCTTCAACCTTTTGCAATGCACTAGAAGACATCTGTGTTATTTCCAGCTTTTGGTATTAGGAATGAAGCTGTTATGAACTGTAAGGGAAAATAAAAATCTCAGAAGCACCACCCCCAACAACCCCTTATGCAAAAAGGGAGGTCAAGCCTAGATGCTGAGTCATGCAACACCCACTTCAGAATGAACAGCTGTCTCTAACGTTATGCATCCACCAGAACCCCAGTGGAAAGGCAGAAAGCCTCAGACATCTACAAGGATTGCCCTCACAGATCATTCATAAGGAAATTCCTTGCTGGCCTCCCATAAAACAAGGAAATGCAAACTATAACTTTAGGCCCAAAGGCTAAATCTTTTCCCAAAACTAAATCTGTTCAATATCACAGTAATAATGTTGATGACATGTTTATCTTCCCAAGAGCAGAACAGAGACACCACGAAATCAAGCATTCTTCCACCTACCCAGGGACATCTCCATAATCAATTTTTCCTTTACTCCCTTCTTCTCTGCCAACATTCACCTTATCATATGTGAAATGTAGATTACCTGGGCCTCCCAAGAACACAACCAAATGCTTCATCCCCACCTTTCTTTTTCTTTCTGTATAGCCTCTCCCCTCAAATACTGAGTTCCCAAGTCCCTCTTCAGAAAAAAAGTCACAAATGCATCTTTGGCATTGGCCAAAGCAAGTCACTCAGCCAAGCCCAACATCAAGAGGAAGAAACATTTACTTTCCCACCATGCAGCCCTGGAAGGAGTATGGATTTTACAGAGTGAAATCTAGTGACCAATTATTCACTCTTCATGCACTTATATACAAATCTTTGCCTCAGTAATAAGTGCTTAGGGGGAAAAGTACCCTTATAGTAAGCTAGGCTATCCTCCCTGAGACAAAAATCTAAAGTTTGCTAGGGTCCAACCTCACTGCTGAATCCCAGGCTCCTGATGAGGCCTGCATGGGCCTGTTAACTGAGTTCCAGGGTTGGACAAACTTATGGATTCCCTGCCAATCAATAATGTATCTAGGCAGGCCTATCTACATGGAGGAGGGGGCTACCCCATAGAAGGGCTTCCTAGGTAGGGCTCATGGTATACAGTGGGGAGGAGAAGTTCTACTCTCTGGGTAGGTCACTCCCACATTGGGAACAGGGGAATGTACCCAGCTGATCCAGCTCCCTGTTGGTCTTCCCAAAGCTTTCCATCTAGGAGAAAGGAGCTGCATCCTACCCTAGACAGAGCAGGCTCACTCCCTAGAATGTGCAAAGATCCTCTGCAGTCATCTCCTGAAGAAGGACTGACACATGTGCTCTAAGCCTCAGTGACACTTAGGTGCACAGTATTTCATGCTTTCACTCGTTTATCTGGTTACTCACTCCTTGATTCATGTTTTCATCCACTGACTCAACACATATCCACTGAGCAACTTTAGGAGGCCAGCACTGCAATGGCTACTGAGCATAAAAAGATAAATATGTCACAA
>NW_003852420.1:11284167-11288079 GCF_000181295.1 Otolemur garnettii
TTTTTTTTTTTCCTGGGACAGTTGGTATTTTTTGCTTCCTCCATCCTTCCATTCCTCCAGGGAACTATTATCAAGGGAAGTCCTCCTTTCACTATCTTCTCAACAGATGGAATCTTGGTGCAGGAGAAAGGAAATGGAAAATGGCTTTGGGCCATCTAATTCATGAGCTAGAAGGTTGACATCCCAGCAGGCGTTGTCTCAGCCTCCCTAATTGGGCTTGGAGTCATGCAACCCTGCCTGGCCTCTTGAGTTGATTATAAACCACTTCCTCTGAATGAACTGGCCTATTTTAACTCTGTGTTAGGAGATGTTCCTTACTCACATTTGATGCTCCATTGGGAGTCAGAGAATTTGTGAGATTACCAAAGGTTATCCCTGGAGCTTTCTCACCTCTCTTTCCATCACCACAGAATATCCCCATTGGATATTGGAGGGGTCTTCCCCACTGCTCCCAGTTCACCATCCCTCAGTGGATAACTGAGTCTCAGGCGCTGGATGAGACATCTCAGGGGCTTGTAGGTCATCTCTATTAAATGAACCTGAATTAATAAAAAAACAAACTAGTTCTTGGAATTAGCAGCCCCTGAATATAAGGGTGGAAATTCAGGCACTGATATAGGAAGATGAGACATTCTCATTGGCATGGGGTAGATTCTACAGAGAAGGGTTGCTTACTTTCCACGAAGGTAAAAACAGTGATACCTTATCCCCCAGTGCCGACCTTAATTCTCCTATTGTATTCCCAGAGCTAAATTAGTTGGATTTTTTCACCATTGCTAGCACATCTCCAAATAGCATTCCCAATTCTAACATGCTGGGTCTGGTCTGAGAGAATTAGCCATATGAAAAGTCACAAAAGTGTCCACTGGGCCTAGGTGGACTGTCAGCTGAGGGTTCAGTGCCACCAATCTACCTGCTCTTTTCACAGTACATCCATGAGGCACTGCCTAGCTAAGACCCAAAGTAGCCTTCCTGGGCCTCTTGCTGTCCTGAGGCATAAACAGGTTAGACAGTCACCAAACCCCTTTCCTATTCCTGGTACTTGGCTAAACCACATTTCCTCCTTACATCCAAGTGGGGGGTGGGGGGGATTAGACACAAGCATTGTCCTCCGTTTCTAAAACATCCACACACTTCTCCACACTTGCCTTTTGTTCTTTGGGCATCTTATGTAGACAGTCTAGAAAAGATCTCTGGCGCTCTAGAGGAGTCCAAGTCTCCAGAAAACAGTGAAGCCACACATTGGAAGGAGCCAGCCTGGATCCCTGAGTTAGTTACCCCATGCAGGAACTCTGCCCAGTAGGGCTGCTGAAAGGTAAATTCATACTGATCTTTAAGAAAATGAGAAACCAAGTTTTATTGTGCTAAGCCACTGAGATTTGGGGGTTGCTTATTACAGGTTTTAACATACCCACTTGATCTCTGCCCTGAGAGTTTTCCACTCTATGGGGTCTTCCAAATTTGTTCAATATCCTCCTTCCCAGCTTATTTCCTCTCCTGAAGAAAATAAAAAGAAACAAAAGAATATCTCCTAGGAGCAGAAGCAAACACAGCTGCAAAGCAAAGAGCCACCCCAAGGGTCCCCAGAGCCGTGGGCTGCTTGCCAGGCTGTGAGTGGGAATGTCATTCCATTGCTGCCCTCTACCACTTCCACTAATTTACCATTCCATTAATTTTAGGCAAATATTAGCATAAATAATCAAATCATAACTGGCCTCTGCTGACATAGGGACAGTGCTGAGCGGGTGGAATCTCCTGCCTGCAGAAGCATCCTTTCCCTTGATACTCCTAACCCATGACCACTTCAAAGTGGTCAGCCCTGAGTACCAAACTCTGCCATCCTGAAGGTGAGGGAAGGTAGCACTGACCTTTTGCCCTTTTACCCTGTGCCCTGAAACCACAGCATCAGGAGAAGAATGACGCAAGTAAGAGGATCAGGAAGGTTATGAGACAGTCAGGATTATGGGTTAAAGATGTAGCCAGGGTTAGGCTCAGGCCATGGTAAGGTTAAATGTCAGGAAGGGCTAGAGATCAGTTTGCAACTGAAAAATATAGTGGATGTCCATGTTCTTCATAGGAACTGATCCCAGGAGGTGGCAGCTTTAACCAAGTCTTCCAATGATATGCATGAATTTGCACACTTCAGGGCTGGTACTCAGCTCCCCATTGCTATTCTCGGGTGGAGAGGTACAGGAAAAAGTTCTTTGGGATTTGAGATTTCTTTGAAGATATCATTGAAAAGGATCTTTAGGGGTCAAATATCAAACCCAAGAAGACTTTTGTCCATGGCAACAGGAAGGCTCTCCTCCTACTCTTCTCAATAGCACTTTCTACCATTTGCACGTGAGCTCCAGGATGGCAGAGACTTTGCTGTATTCAGCATCATACTCCCAGCGTCCAGAATATATGTGGCCTAGTCCAATTCCATTTGGCCTAGTATATAGCTGGTACTTAGTTAACTTGTATTTAATGAAAGAATGAATGAAATGAATGAACAAAAGTTTCCCAGGCTTGCTATGGTGGGAGAAGACTAGGGATTGAACAGTGGGTCCCACAAAAAAAGCTATATCGTCACTAAGGCCTAATCCAACATCACAGTCTCCCATTCAGCACCCTGACTGACAGTGCCAACCTACCTGCACCATTGTCACAGTGAGGGGTCAGGCCAGACCTCCTCAGTCCCCTCACCACATCTGGTAAGGTCCCTTCAAGTCTTTTCTTTGGGGGCTGAAGCCCAGGGTTTATCAACCTTGGAGTTAACTTCTCAGTTGTGAGCAAACAGTTCCTTTTTCTTTTTTTTCTTTTTTCTTTTTTTTATCTCAGGTTAGTGTGAGGGTACAAACAGCCAAATCACAGTATTTGAATTTGTTAGGTAGAGTCCCTCTTGTAGTTATGTCCTACACTCAAAAGGTGTGCCATACACCCCTATCTTTCTCTTTACTACCACTCTAAATAAGTATCATAATAGAGAAGAGATAATACAGGCGTTTAGCCTTCCATCTAAACTAGGAGCCATCTGCTGAGTCACAAAGAGCCCAAAAGCCAGCAGGGTCTCCAGGGCTCACTGGGTGACTTGCCCACGAGGCTCCTAGATCTCACAGTGCCATGGTGGTACGTCAGAGGCCAGGACATAGCATAAGAGGACTCTGAAGGGGGGAAGGTGACTCAGGATTTTGCTGCAGCCAAAGCTTCTCCACAAACCTCTACTTCTTGTTCATATTGGGGGGTTTTGAAGACTTTACTTAAACAAAGAGTTTCTTTGCTTTAATCCCTGATCTAGTCCAATTCCAACTGTCCTTTTTTATAAAGGAGACAATTGGGTCCAGAGATTTGCCAAAGACCATAAACTGAGAAGTACAAAGCCAGAATGCCAATGTTTGCCTCCCAGGTAAGAACTTCTACCAAAACCATTAGTGATTTTCCTGCTGCCCTAGAAAAGGCTCTGCAATTAGAATACACATTTGAATATTTTTCTTTCCCCTGGAGCTGGAACATATTCTTCTTAGTAAAGTATCTCAAGAATGGGAATAAAAGTATCCAATGTACTCAATACTACTATGAAATCAATATATAATCACCTGCACACTCATATGAATGGCAAAACATAACTATAGGTCAGAAAGTAGAAGGGAAGAGGACAGAGAGGGGAGGGGGAATATGGGAGGAGGGAGGGTATTTGGGGGGACCTCACCTAATGTGCATGATGCAATGGTACATTTCAAAACTATTAAGAAATGAGTATAATTGTGATGCAATGGTACATTTCAAAACTATTAAGAAATGAGTATAATTGTGATGGATGTGTTGCTTAGTTCAATGTAGGCATTTCACATTGTATATCAAAGCAGTACACAGAATCCCATAAATGCATCAATGTACAAAGTTATGATTTAATAAAAAATAATAAAATTT
>NW_003852420.1:11289170-11305396 GCF_000181295.1 Otolemur garnettii
TATATGAGGCCAGCGCCCTACCAGCTTTTTAAAGAAACAATCACTTCATCATGCTTCCTAGAGTCCCCTTCCAAATGAATTACTTTGAGCACCCCCTCTCAAAACAAAAGAAAGAAGAAAAAGTACAGTCCCACAGGACTATCCATGCTAAGGACTTAACACAAAGCACTGGTGAGCCTTCAAAGAATTATTTTTAAAAGAAAAAACGATCATACACAGGAAGCTCTGTCCCTCCTTGCTCCTGCCAGCAGCACATGCTCACAACCCCTTCCTTCATTTGTTTATCTCATAAGCCCTTCCACGTTCCTTCCCTTAGAGCGCCAGAACCTCTGGAAACCTCTTGCAGACCTTATGAGGACCACCAGGACCTAAAATAAGGTAAAGCTGCCTTATCTTCTTCCAGACATACTATCCCACAACTCCTCCCCACCCTGCTGGCAAGGACACTTTCAGGCAGCCTTCTGCTGGCTCTCCAGACCAGAATTAGTCACATATCTCTGTGTGACACTGGTCAAGCAGTCCCTTAGCATCCCAGTCCCAGCCTTAGGTTTAACCATGTCTCCTATTCCCATTCTTCTTTGAAAACTGGCCAAGCCCCAAATCAGATGGACTCCACTAGGGTTATGCATTTCCCATGCTATGAGATGGCAGCCAGTCATGAACACTGAGCCTGCCACCAAACACCCCCCGCCCCAGGTAGGGTCTTCTGGCCTTCCCTCTGGGTGTCCTGGGTCCTTCCCCTTCAAAGAGTAGCCCGAATCCAAGGTTTTGTTTTTGGTCCGCTGCTAGCCAATCCTTAGAAGACACCTTGCTTTCATTTCAACTCGCTATGGTAAGTTTCCAAAAGCCCCAGCAGAAGATGGAAGATTTAATGGGGAAGCAGGGGGGCCTTGGAAGAGCTGTTTCTAAGCTATGATTTTAACAGCCTTGGCTGTCTGGGCTGTGGGAGGGCAGGGGAGGAATGTTACCCATCTCAAAATCTTTCTCCCATTTCCTCCTATTTTCCTCCAAAGCACCCTTTCATCTAGGACTCTCAGACATCCTGCCCCTGTGTCATCCACAACCAGTGGGCCCTGAGGCCATGTGTTCTCCATCCCCTCGCAGCGACCTCTGCAAACGGGTGCTCATCTCCCTGGCAAGCCTCAAACCACCCTCAGCCTGCACCTATGAGGTGGCATTATCCTCCCTGCAATTCCTCTTATCCCTGTCATCCAGCATGTACCCAGCAGGGTGCTTGCCACCTGTGACAGCAGCCAGTAAGTACTTTTAATTTGGCTAAGACAATGATCTCTTCGTCTCTCTCCCTACCCAGGCCAGCGGGTCAAAGGCAGCTCCTCATTACCTCTCCTCCACCTGTGTCCTGGGGTTCATACCGCTTCCACACCCCTTCTTGCCCTCTGTCCTGCCTGTTCAAACCCTGCCCTACCAAGCCCTACTCAGTTAACAAACCCAGGCACTGCTCTAGTGCCCTATCACATATTAACTAGTTTAACCCTCGTGTCACTAGATGGACAGGCCAGCACTACTCCCCCGCTCATTTTACAGATGAGGAACTGAGGCCCAAAGAGGTCAAACAGCTAATATGGGGCGGAGACTGGATTTGGAGTCAGACTGTCTCACACCCTCCCTTCTTAACCACCCTGCCAAGTGGCCTTTCCCACCGCCCTCCAGCACTTAAGCCCTCCCTCCCCAGAACAAGCCCACTCATTTACCGTAGCAATAGAAAGCTATTCCCACATCTGATACGGAGTTAAGTTAACAGTGAAGTTGGTGTACGTAGACCAATGTGTCTCAAGCAGGGTACGAGAGCTGTATCCACATATTCTCCTGTGTCTGCGTCATCACACCTAGCCTCAGCCCAACACAGACTTATGCTCCCTCCTGGCTTCTCTACACCTCATCGCACTGGGTAGAGGTGTTTGAAACCCTGCCCTGACCAGTGGCCTGAGAGAAAGAAGGCCGTGCGGCGGATCTGTCCAGGCAGTCCCAGGAGGAGACCCTCCACCACACAGCGCGTCGGTCTGGAGTCCGCAGATCCCATGCGCTTGCTGCTCTCTGGCGGCCGAAGCCGGCAGCCCAGGGACCTGGGAATCGCGCCTTCTACGCACCATGCGCCCAAGGGCACCCACTAGTGACCAAGACGCTGGGGAGAGGGTGGGAGCAAAAGGGAGGCAGCTGAAGGCAAAAAGGGAGGGGGTCTGGGAGAAGCTGGGGAAGGAGCGTGACGAGTACTGCGAGGAGAGGAGGCGGGCGTGCGCCCCTGCGGTGAGGCGTGGGTGGCCGCTGCGAGACCCCAGCGCTCACCGGCGCCGCAGCAGTTCTGATCCCTGACACATCTGCTTGCCCTGCGCGCTGGAGCCCTTCTCTTGGGGAGCGTGGCGCCCCTTCCCTCAGCTCCGGTCGCCCCCTCCTCCCTCCAGGCGCTGCCCCTCCTCCGTCCCGCCCCCCGCGCCGAGTTGGGAGCACCGCAGTGGCCGCTGCCTGCACCGCCCGGCCCCGGAGCCGCCGCTTTGCCGGCTCGCCTGGGCACGCTCAGAGAGTCGCGAGTGTCGCCGGCCCCAGCTCTTCAGTCCGACTCCACCGCCGGTCTCCGGGAACTCGCGCCGCCCCCGGGCCGGGCAGTTTAGCTCTCCGGCAGCCGCTCTCCGCATCACAGCAACTTGAGCAGGACCCCGACGGGACCCGCGCGCGGGGCTGAATCTGGAGCCGCGCGGCTATGCCCGGTGTCCCGCTTCCAGCCAGTAGTTCATCCTGCGCCGGGGCCCGGCCCCCGACGGCCACACGTTGAGATGACTTTCCGCGACCTCCTGAGCGTCAGTTTCGAAGGACCCCGCCCGGACAGTAGTGCTGGGAGCTCCAGTGCGGGCAGCGGTGGGGGCGGCACGGGCGGCACGGCCGCCTCGGAGGGCCCGGCGGTAGGTGGCGTGCCGGGGGGTGCAGGCAGCTGCGGCAGCGTGGTGGGCGCAGGCAGCGGCGAGGACAACCGGAGCTCCGCCGGGGAGCCGGGGAGCTCAGGCGCCGCGGGAGAGGTGAATGGCACTGCGGCCGTCGGGGGGCTGGTGGTGAGCGCGCAGGGAGTGGGCGTGGGCGTCTTCCTGGCAGCGTTCATCCTCATGGCGGTGGCAGGCAACTTGCTTGTGATCCTCTCGGTGGCCTGCAACCGCCACCTGCAGACGGTCACCAACTATTTCATTGTGAACCTGGCCGTGGCTGATCTGCTGCTGAGCGCCACGGTGCTGCCCTTCTCGGCCTCCAAGGAGGTTTTGGGTATCTGGGTCTTTGGCCGGGCCTTCTGCGACGTGTGGGCCGCCGTGGACGTGCTGTGCTGTACAGCCTCCATCCTCAGCCTCTGCACCATCTCTGTGGACCGCTATGTGGGCGTGCGCCACTCACTCAAGTACCCCGCCATCATGACCGAGCGCAAGGCGGCCGCCATCCTGGCGCTGCTCTGGGCCGTAGCCCTTGTGGTGTCCGTAGGGCCGCTGCTGGGCTGGAAGGAGCCGGTGCCCCAAGACGAGCGCTTCTGCAACATCACGGAGGAGGTAGGCTATGCTGTCTTCTCCTCCGTGTGCTCCTTCTACCTGCCCATGGCGGTCATCGTGGTCATGTATTGCCGCGTGTACGTGGTCGCGCGCAGCACCACGCGCAGCCTCGAGGCGGGCGTCAAGCGAGAGCGGGGCAAGGCCTCGGAAGTGGTGCTGCGCATCCACTGTCGCGGGGCGTCCATGGGCGCCGACGGGGCGCACGGGACGCGCAGTGCCAAGGGCCACACCTTCCGCAGCTCTCTGTCCGTGCGCCTGCTCAAGTTCTCCCGCGAGAAGAAAGCGGCCAAGACGCTGGCCATCGTCGTGGGTGTCTTCGTGCTCTGCTGGTTCCCCTTCTTCTTCGTCCTGCCGCTTGGTGAGTGACCCCTCTCCCACCGGCCCCTTCTCTTCCTCCCTGAACACTCCCTCCTGGCACCCAGATTTGGCTGACCCTCCCTGTAAACAGGAAAGATCGATTCAGCAATGTTAGGGCCTCCTAAGAGGCAGCTGTGTGCGAACCATTTTGCAGGGCCCACTCAAGGCTCTTCGTGCTTCCTGGCTTTGTCTCACGGGAGTCTAACTTTTCCGTCCTTCCCCTCTCTATTACCAGCCCTGGGCTTAGGCTCCTGACCCTCTAAAATTAAAAGGAATGTGGAAATTCGTGCGGGCCTCCACCCACAGTGTGTGCCCCCCTATACCTATCTCTGGGCGGGAGGTGGCTGCAGAGGGGGTGGCCCACATGTACCCATTCATTCGTGGGCAGCAAGCCCTGGCCAGTCAACAGGTACAGCAGCTGACAGGAGAAGCCACCTGCCCTACCCCAGCACTCGTTCTGTTGGGAAGCCAGCAGCATTTTGAGTCCCAGTTGGTATCTCTGAGCTCCCTGGGCTCTCATTTCCGAAATCTCCTCTGGGAAATAAGAGGAACTGTGTATGGGCACAAGAGAAAAGTAGCGTGCAGATTATCAGATGGAAAGTTATTATTGCTAATGGTCATTTCTTACATACCCCCAGTGCTTTAGTTCTCCCAGGGAACTTGCTTTCACAAACTGCTTTGCAGTCTTGGGAGGTGGGGACCTGCTCTCAGAGGCTTCCTCCTATGCCTCTCTTAGAAGGGGTGAATCTGGGGCTGAGGCCTGGACCAGGGCAGGGAGAAGGGGAACAGCATCCATTTGTAGAGTTACATTGCCCATGGCTTCCACCCCCAGCAGCCCAAAGGCCTCCCCTGCTTTTTCCCAGGCCCAGCTCCTTCCACACTGTTCAGCTGAGTCAGGAAAGAGACAATGGCCACCCTCCTGTGCCCCTGCAGGCCCTCTCCACACCACAGTCACAGTGACCTTTATGCATTATAAATGAAACAGGCCGTGCTCTCTGGCTACACCCCCTCAGTGCTTTCCCACTGTCCTGAGAACAAAATCCAGACTCTCTGCCATCACCTGTAAGAGGGTGACCTTCAATTTTGTTATTGTCCAAATCAAACTGGGACACTATGAGTATTTACACCAGGACCCCAAGCCAGAACTGGGGTCTCCCTCCCTGTAAGGGAAGCCCCAAGTGAGGGTCACACCTCCCCTGCCCTCTCACTGCCTTGCAGCTCTTCTCTCTCTGTTCCCTCCATGCTCCAGCCCCTCTGGCCCTCTCTGGTCCTCGCCCAAGCTCCTGCCTGTCCCTGGGCCTTTGTACTTGCTGTCTCCACTGCCCTTCCCAACCTCTGCTGGCTAACTCCGTATCCCTTAGGCCTCAGCTGAAATGTTCCCTCTTTAGAGCTTTCTTGGACCCATCAGTCTTGGCGTGTCCTTCTGCGTAGTTCCTCCCTTAAAGCACAAGGTTCTCTTCCTCCACTCGCTCAGCAGTTATAATTACTCCTGTGTATGTTGCTTGGGTTGGTGTCCAGGTTCTCCTACTGGCCTGGAAGCTCTGTGAAGACAGGGCTGTGGCGCCCCTGTCATCACTGAATCCACAGCACTCAGCACCATGCTTGGCATGTAAATGCTGCAGTGAGGACCACATGCTCTGGTGCCAGAGGGCCTGGGTTTGAATCCCAGCTCTTCCTCTTTCCTGCTAGCTGTGTAACCAGGAAAATGCCTTAACCCCTCTGCACCTGTTTCTTCACCTATAAAATAGAGATGGTGGCGGTAGTAATAATGCCCACCTACAGGGCTGTGTGAGAAGTCAGTGAGCTGTTACATTTGACTGTAACTGCCCCACACGGTAGGGGCCCTGGAAGCTCTTCCTGTATAGTAGATGCTCACCCAGGACAGGGGAAGGAATGAATAAATCGCCCACTTGAAAATCAGCCAAAGGCAGCAGTAGGGAGGGAGTGAGAAAGGACTGTAAACAAGGCACTGGGAGGAGGGTTAGCAGGAAGGAGGACGCTGGCGCCCCTCCCCCAGACGCCCTTTGCACCCAAGGATTTTGAGCCCCCAAGCCCCTGACCGGCCTTGCCCAGCTGTGCCCTGCACCTGAGTGCCTTCATTGTCCCCCTCCCCTGAGTCCACACCAACCCCTGTAGGGAAAGCTCCATCTGTGCAGAGAATGCCATCTCCTCTTTTTTTCCTTTTTTGCTTTAACTTCCTTTGAAACTTAGGAGAAAATAGTAAAACAAGCTACTTGTGTACCTGGAATCACCCACACTGACTCGATGTTAATAATTTCCTGTATTGGCCTTAGATTTCTTTCTCTTTTCTTTCAAAGAAAAGGAACACAGCCACAACTCCCTTCCCTGCTCCCACCCCTTTCTCTCTCTCTCCCTCTCTCTCTCTCTCTCTCTCTCTGCCTCCCCAGAGGGAAATCTGGTGTTTATCACTCCCCACATACATCTGTATCCATAACAATACATCATATTGTTTTGTGTGTCTTTAAGATTTATACAAGTGTGCACACGCATATACACACACACATGATCCTTCGGGGTGCATTTTCACTCAGTGTGAAGATGAGACTGAGGTTTATCTCTGCTGGGCCATTTTCATAACATTACATTCGAGACTATTCCATGGTGTGTGGATCAAGTCTTCTGCTCGGCATTGGGGTTTTGTAACTTTTCACCATTCCTATCAACACTGCAAAAAGTTACCGCTTATTTTGAGGTTGAGATCACATGTCCCCTCCAGGAAGTCATCCCTAAATGTCTATGGCCTTTGCTGGCACACACACAAGTCTTGCTCAGTCCCTATATTTCTGCTACTCCTCACACAGGGCTTGAGGAATGGGGGTAGGAGACCTTATGTCCTCCTTCCTACTGGTCTGCCCCAGCCTCCCAGGACACCTCTCTCAGAGCACCAGAGGAGAGGGCAGGGATGCTAGTGGAGCTGGTGGAGCTGAATTAAGTGGAAGCTGGCAATAACAAGAAAACACAACAGAGGCCAAGTAAGGAAACAAGGAAACAGAATATTCCAGTCTGCCTCAGTATGGCTTAGCGGGCAGGGGCAGCAGAGGGAGAGCAGAGCCCACTTGGGAGCAAGAGGGGCCTGGAGGCTGTGCAGGATTGAGAAGGGGCCAGGAGGTCCTGACACCCCAGCACAGGACCCAGGTCCAGGGTGGGAGGAGGTGCTTTTGAAGGAAGAGGGAACATTCTGAGCAGTGCAGCAACTTTTTGAGGGCATTATGAGCCACAGGGAGCAGGCAGATCTTGATATGGGGATGCCAGGTATGCTGGGGATAGGGGACATTGGGAACTTGGATACAGAGCTGAGGATGGAGATAGTTGTAGGAGCATAGGGGTACAGCCTCCCAGAAAGAGGACAGCAGGAGAAGAGAAGACAGAATCTGGGAAAGAGCCTTGGGGAGCACCCACTTTGGAAGAATCAAAGGAGGCAGAAGAGGCAGCCAGGAGAGAGACAGCTGCTTGGGTGGCACCTTCCTCCTCCCAGGAGGAGGACACCACAGCAGGTGTGAGGAGCACTAGAAACGGAGGGACTGAGAAAATGCAGTGTGTGGCAACAAGGAATTGGCTACCACAGGCCCAGCAGTGAAGGCTCCCAGTAGGGCCACAGCCTGGGAGCTGCCGAGCAGACCTGGGATCCCCTCACCCACACCTCCATGCACAGAGCCAAAGCAGAGATGGGAGCTGCCAAGCGGCCCCAACAGCCCAGGGGGCACCAGAGCCTTCGGAGAGGGCCCAGAGTTCCAGAGGGATGTTGGCATGGTGGCCACAGACTGCCATCTATAAAGCTGGACAGCTGTGGCTCAGGCCAGAGAGCAGCACCACAGAACAGGTGTCCTGAGCCCTGGGGGCTTCTAGGGACTTGAGTAATTGGCTGGGAAAGTCAGGGACACAGGAACCAGCATCTAAAATCCTAAGGGTCCCAGAGAGGGGCTGGGATCATCCCCACACCTCCAGCTGCCCCTCTTTCCCTGAGATGAGCAACTGCAGGGCATGTGGTACCCTGGGGCAGGCAGAGGGTCCAGAGGACCTCAGGCCTCATGTGCCTGACACTGGGATTCCAAGCAGCAAGGCTGGAAAGGCAGCACTGGTTCCTGTGGGCCCCCAGGCTGCACTGGGGTGCCAGAGAGTAGTGTATGGACCCGAGAAGTGCCCCTCACCCCAGAGAGAGGGCACCCTCTTGCCTGTGTTCCACGCTGACACCCAGCTGAGCCTTCTGGTCTATATGGAGTGACCCAAGACAGTCCAGTCGGTGCCTGTTGACTGGCATTTGCTAGTAGCATGCCCCTTTCCATCTCACCACTGTTCCGGTTTGGATGGTGGAGTGTAGGGACACCAATCCTTGGGGCCTGTGGAGGAGAGGCTCTGGGAAGCCCCACATGACAGATACAGACCCCTTAGCCCAGCGAGCTGGTGCAGGGCTGGGTGCCGCAGAACCTCACAAGAAACCGAGAACAGGCCCATCTCACAGGGAGCCTTCAGCCTCATGCCCAGGGAGCCCAGACTTTCAGAGTATCTCTGTCAGGACACTGAGAGAGGCTGCTGCTTTCACTGCCCTGAAGGACCCTGAGAAGGGTGGGCCTGCATCACTGGGAGGGGTGGGCCAACTGGAAATCTGTCCCAAATGCCTGGTGCAAGAGTCTCCCACCCTAGAGGTCTGGACCAGTTGTTGGGTGGAGAAATACAGGTCATCCTCTCTGCGGGTAAAAGGGGGACAGGAGAAACTGAGGAAACCCTGCCCCAGGCAAGCACCCACGTGCAGAGGAGTTATCTTCCTCTCCTGGTGCCTCCAAAGGCCATGCCTGTCCTGGGTGTTTTCATGGTGGCAGCATCTCACTGTTTTTGGCTTTGCCCTATTTGGCAAGGGCCCCCAGCCATGCCCAGAGATTTATGCACGGGAGTGCACACACACACATACACACACAAAAACCACATCCCTACCTCCTGGCATCTTGGCATCCTGGTGACCACAGACATAGACAGACCCAGGCTTACACTCCCAGCTGTCTCATCGGGCGGGTCACCAAACATCACTGGCCATTGCATGAGCCTCTGGACACTATACTCAAAGCTACCCCAGAGACTCAGAGTGCAGGACCCCTCCCAAATGCACCTCAAGGCATACAAGCTCCCTAGAGGCTCCAATATCAGAAGCCCAGGACAGCCCAGCCAGTGTCCCAGCACCCTACTGCAGCCACCCTTGGGGCCCTCTCTGAGGGCCTGTGCTCTGTGATAGCATATGCCTCCCTGACACCCCTGGACTTACGTGCTGCTGAATCACTCTGCACATACTTTTATCCCAGTGCACTGTCATTGTCAATATTCAGATTTGTAGCATGTGGAAGGGCAGAGGGAGCTGTGCATGTGTGGGCACAGAGAGCAGCAGTATGTGAGGGGTACCCCATAGTTTGGGAAACCTGGAATGTGTAGTCTGTGGGAGGAGGGGGAGAGATGATGTCAGATGCCATCAGCAGGAAATGGGTAAACTGTGGATTCATACCCTGGACTATTGTACCACCAGGAGAAGTAATGAGCTACTGATACAACAATGGGGATGAATTTCATGGACATTATACTGAGCAAAATAAGCCAGATCTTTAAAGAGTGCATATTATATGATTCTGTGTATGTGGAACTCAGAAACAGGAAACTAATCAATGGTGGTAAAAGTCAGATAGTGGTTACCCATGTGGGGTGGGGTACTAAGTGGCAGAGAATGCTAGGAAGCCTTCTGAACGGCCGAGAGCATGCTGTATGGGGACCTGGCCAGTGATCACATGGGTGCATGCTGTACAGAGTCATCAAGCTGTACGCTTCAGGTTTATGCACTGTATAAAACTGACTGTCTCTATGTGATGCCTTAGTGACGAAGGCAGGAGGGAGGCTGTGAGCCACGCTGAGGAATTGGTGTCCAGGATTGGAGGCACACTTTGGTGGCACACTTTGGTGCAGAGTGGATTCGACGTACGTGTCTTAAGAATTGGCCAAGTGCTGAAGGCTCCCTGGCGTTGTGCAGTGGTCTGCAGAGACAAGGGGACAGGGTGAGAGGTGCTTTGTCAGAGGTCCTCAGTAATGGCATCGCTGTCCCTTGACCCCAAAACCTGAAGAAGGGGCTGGTCTTATGTCTCCTGTGGCTCCTGGCACATAGTATGTGCTCAGTGAATGTGTGCAGAGGAAGGAAGCGGCAGAACCCATGGCCTCATCACATGCTGCCATGCCAAGGGTCTGAGTGGCAAAGCATAGCCCTCTGTTTCTATATTTTTCTTAATTTTATTTTGTTGTGGTAAAAGCTCTTATCATGAGATGATCTACCCTCGTTGCCAATCTTTAAGCACAAATACAATTTTCTTAAGTATAGCCATAGTCTTATACAGCAGATCTCTCGGATTCACTCATCTTGCCAAACTGAAACTTTATGCCCATTGATTAGCAGCTCCCCATGCCCCCTCCCTCCAGCCTCTGGCAACCACAGTCCTCTGGTTCTATGAATTTGACCATCTTAGAGACCTTATGTAAGGGGAGTCACGCAGCCTTTGTCCTCCTGAGACTGGCTTACTTCATGTGGAATAATAGCTCTTTATTTAAAACCAACCTTCCTTACTAGTTGATGGGTTAGGGGTGATCCCTCATTTATGCGACCTAAAAAAAAATTTTGAACAGAAGAGCTAACATTTATTGATTGAATGTTATGAATAGGCAGTGAGCTAGAGTTTTTCTCTTAGCATGGGAAGTTTCAAACACATATATAAGTAGAGACAATAATATAATGAACCCCCTTGTACCTATGACCCAACCTCATTCAGCCCAAGGCTAATTTGGGGCCATCTGAACTCCCACCCACTTTCCCACCACTGCAGATTATTTTGAAGAACATCTCAATCATCCTATCTCTTAATCTATAAGTTCTTCACTGTATTTTTTGGGGACAAACTTTTTTAAAAATATTCACAATCCAGCCAGGCAGGATAGTTCACACCTGTAACCTCTGGGAAGCCAAAATTTCTTAAGGTCAAGAGTTTGATACCAACCTGAGCAACATACAGGACCCTGTCTCTACGAAAAACTCAAAAATTAGCCATGCATAGTGGTGCACCTATAGTCCCAGCTACTATGGAGGCTGAGGCAGGAGGATCTCTTAAGCCCAGGAATATGAGGTTGCAGTAAGCTATGAGGACACCACCATACTGCAGCCTGGACAACAGAGTAAGACCCTGTCTCCAAATAAATAACCACAATCTATTATAACACATAAAAAATAATTATTTTAATATCATCAAATATCTACTTAGTGTTCAAATGTTATTGATCACCTATATATTTTTAGTTTGTTTGTTAGAAGAAGGATCCGAAAGAGGAATACACATTGTGTGTGGTCAATTTCCCTACTAGGTTTCTTTAATTGATAAGTCCTCCAGCTTTTTTTTTCCAGTTTATTTAGTGAAGAAACCACATTGTTTGTCCCAAGGTGAGTCCCATGGTCTATAGGCTGCATCCCCATGGGGCCATTTAACATGTCCTTCTATTCCCCATACTTCCTGTAAGCTAGTTTGATCAGATTCAGCTTCAATCTGGCAGGAATTCTTGTCTTTGGTGGTGTCAAGATTGACCTGTCCATTTTAAAGTGACTTATTAGCCTTTCAGCCATTGATGGTGCCTGCACCCATTGTATTCCTGGGACTAATGATATTCTAATTTTATATCATTCTTTCTGCATCTATTCCCTAGCATTTTAAAATGAACTCACCACTAACTATTTGGTCAAAACAGGCTGTGCAGGAAAGACAGGAGAGCTGCTTGGTGTTCCTCTTTATTTATGAGAGGAAAAGTCAGTTCTCTAGTGTTCTTTGCAGACGTGACCACTGAAGTTGTTTTAGTGTCATGATTATGTCATTGTTTTTAGAAATCCCTGCTGTTCCAACACATTACAGACAGCACTGGGGCTTAGCCAGTGGGCACCCCTTCAAGTTGGCTCCTGAGGCCTTCAGCATGACCCAGAGAATCTTGAGTTCTTTGCTTTCTGGCCTGATGAGCTATTTCAGGCCCACCCTGTACTTTTTCTGCCTTAAAACTGAAATTCACCATTTCTCTAAAGAACCATGGTCTCTTTGAATGGAAAATGATAATATGAAGACCACTGTCTCAGTTCTCGACTGTTCACTGATACTAAGTTGGTCACTGATTCAGTGGACAGAGCTAGGAAATATATTTTAATTTTTATATAAGAAAAACACGACACTGACAGGGTGAGCCTCTGACCTTGGACACAGATCCCTCCTCCTCTGAGGGTCTTGTCCACTGCCTGGCTCCTGCTGATAGGTTTGCTCAAACATCTGATGAATTATTGATTGCTCTGCCCCACTCATTAAGGACTTGGATATTGGGGTCACAAGCTATCTTTCCACCTCTCATCCCTACCCTGGCCACTGGTGTGACTCCATTGTGCTGAGGCTGACCTATGATGACACTCTGGCCTCGAGACTATAGAGACTATAGGCTTCCCCCTCTGCTCCTCCTCCTGGGACTTGCCCTGGGACTTGCCCTGCTCCATGTGCCCACCTTTGTCTGTCTCCCCTCGGTCACCTAAGTCCTTCTACTGCTGTTCTCCCTGATTAGCTCCCATTATACCTGATCACTGACCTCAACCTTGACCAAGACTTCCCCTCCAGCCCCTCACCTTGTCCTCCAGTTGGCTACGTCCCTCCTTTTCCCTGGCCAGCTATCCTGACAATCTGCCACTTCCTCCTCTCACCTTCACCTACTTCTATAAGTCCCAAATCCTGAACCAGGCCATTCCTCCTGGGAAATGTTTAGCAGTTGGCTCTGAGACAGGGCCTGACTTGTAGCCATCTGCCCATTTCCATGGTGTAAATATTCCAAAGAGAATTGAAAATTTAACAAGCTAGTGCAAACCAATGTCTAGCTGAGCACTTTTGCTAAAGAAAAACCTCACTTTCCATAGTCAGGTCTCTGGCTCAGGGCAGTCCCCAGGGTCTCCCTCAATGTCCTGTGGGCTGTCCATCAGCTCTAACTCTCTCAAAGGACTTCTGCTCCTCCCCTTGAGCCTGCCACTCCCTCCATCTGCTCTCTGTCTCAGCACATGGCATCTCTGTGTGTCATCTGAGATCCAAACCAGGCACCTGGGCATCAGCCTCACTTCTTTCCTCATCCTCCTGGTCAGTCACTCCAAACTCTCAAACATCCCTTCAGTCCATTTCAGTTTTGCCATCTCCACTCTTCCACCTTAATTAACTAATTAATTAATCGACAAACACATATATTCTTTTGTTTTTACAAACACATATATTCTATGTGTCAGGCACTATTCAAATCGTTTATCCTCCTGACAGTCCTTGAGGTAGATGCTATTAGCAGCTCCACTTTACAGACTAGAAAACTGAGGCACAGAGAGGTTGAGTAACATGACCAAAGTCCCCCAGCTCATACATGTCAATTCTGAAATTAGAACCCAGGCACTTTGGCTCCAGAGTCCTTGTTACTTCTTGCCTGGGTCATCAGGTGGGGACAGGGTTAAGGGATAGTCAGCAGCCATGTTTTCAGCTTTAAGTCACACCAAGCCTTTCCCTTACATACATCCCCCAGACTCAGTTCCATGTTCCTTTATGCCTTAGATGCTAGCCTTGAAGGGGTCTCAGCATTGCCATGACCCCTTCCTGCCTGGCCTGATCCTCCCACAGGCCCTGGAAGACCCCTAGAATCCTTGAGTCCATCCCTTAAAAGGAAGCCTCTGAGTTCCCAAGCCCATCTCTGGCCCCATAGTGTACACTGTACATAATGGAGGGTATGAATTCCTTCACTCTGCGGGTGGTCACCCAGGAAAATGGGGCCCTGGAGAGCTGGTATGGGCAGCTGGTATGGTGGGCAATGCTCAGGTATCTCAGTGCTGGGTCTCCTGGACAGAGGGGCCACTGCCTGGGGATATGCTGCTCTGCTGAGACCCATGAACCATTTGTCAGCGTGGCCTCAGAGACGAGAGGCTCAGGCTTGGATCAGGGTCCAGTCTGGCTGAGCACAAGGACCACTGAGCTTTGGTCAATCAGCTTGGGGTGTGGCCATTCCAAGGAAACAATTGAGTTGGGAAGTGACAACAAAGAAGAGAAAGAAAGGAAAAACAGAGGAAAGGTGGGAAGAGAAAGAAGGAGAAGAGTAGGAAGACAGAGCTGATGATACATAGTTGGGCCCAGCATAGGCCTAGAGGAGGTCAGAGGACATCCAAGTCTAGAAGTTATCTCCCCAACATGGGTGCCATCAGGCAGCCTCTGCGACTATGAGGGCTGCTTCTCCCTTCACCCACCCCTGCAGCTACAGAGGAGTATCCAGGACCAGACCAGGGGTGCTCAAAGATCCCAAGGTAAACGTGGGACACAGGAGGACTTTCTGACCTATTCTTGGACCATCTCAGGTAAGAGGCCCTCGCCATTACCTCTTACCATGGAAAACTGGCAGTGCGGGAAATTTGAGATTCCGTCCCGCCTAGCCCTGCAGGTGGAAGGAGCCCTGAACTATCTGAAAGGGGGAGATATTTTTAACTCATTTTCTGATCACGGGGAATGGCTTACTGGGAGTGGAACAGTCACTAGTGGGGAAGTGGTAGGAAAATGGGGGACACTGGGGTACAGCCTGATATTTCATGGTCAGCTACAAGTAATGGCTATGGCTTGGCATAGTTGGTCCCACGGTGCCCTCAGTTCACCCCTCCATGTCCTCATAAGCCATCAGAGATCTGGACCCTCTTCAACTCACCTCTTCTTACGAGTCTCCCACAATTGTCACCACCTGAAAATGTCCTTATCTCTTACCTTCCCCCACCCTCTTCTCCAGCTTTCCTAACTTGGCAGGTGCCCTGCTGCCTCAGGGCCTTTGCACATCCCCTTCCCTCCTCTGCCTGGAATTCCCTTTCTTCAGATGGATGCATGACTCACTCCCCCACAGGTCTTTAGGTCTCAGCTCAGTGTGCTTTATTAAAGAGACTTGCCTGGCTCGAAGCCAGTATCACAGTGGTTACAGCGCCAGCCACATACACCAAGCTGGCAGGTTCAGGCCCGGCCCAGGCCAGCTAAACAACAACAACAACTGCAATAAGAAAATAGCCGGGCGTTGTGGCAGGCACCTGTGGTCTCAGCTGGTTGGGAGGCTGAGGCAGGAGAATCGCTTAAGCCCAAGAGTTTGAGGTTGCTCTGAGCTGTGACGCCATGGTACTCTACCAAGGGCAACATAGCAAGACTCTGTCTCAAAAAAAATAAAAATAAAAAAATAAAGAGACTTGTCTGACCCTTTAGAATACAGCAGAGAGGCCTGCAGGAAGCAGAAGGCCCAGCCTCTCCTGGAGAAGGTGCCGCTAAGTTCCAGGGTGAGAGAAATTTGAGTGAGCAGCTAAGAGAAGTGGGAGAGAAGATGAGGCACTGAGGCCGGGGATTCCTTCCCGCCTAGCCCTGCGAGTGGAAGGAGCCCTGTAATATCTGAAAGGGGGAGATAATTTTAACTCATTTTCTGACCACAGGTAATGGCTTACTGGGAGTGAAACAGTCACTAGTGGGGGAGGGGTAGGAAAATGGGGGAGGCTGGGGTGCAGCCTGATATTTCATTGTCAGCTACAAGTTATGAGCAAGGCTGGCTGTGAATTCTGATGGTCTGCCAAGAGCAAGTTCCCTTCTGGTGATGCCAAAAGAGCACTATTAATCACACGGTCTGCCCCTTGACTTCAGGCCGTCTGTCCTCAGTGAGGCTGGGCTCTAGCCATGCCCCGCCCCGCCCCAGCCAGCATCTCAGCAGCTCCCCTTGGGCCTGGCCCTCTCTGTTCTGTAGGGAAAGGGACTGTGGCTTGTGATAATCTAGGCTGCAAACAACCCCAGCCTGTCTCCCCAACAACATGGGGCCAGGTAGGCCCAGCCCAGCCAACAGGCAGAGAGCAGGTTTCTTACAGACCCAGGAGATGCCCTGCCTCTTCTTACCAGCAGATGCCTGGCCCACTGGACGTTAGGTTAAACTCCTGACCAGGTGCCCCAATATAGGGAGTGCAGAAAGCAAGTTGGAGCAGTTGGATGGAGACTCACCATGTGGGAGAACAGGACTAGGAGTGAAGTGGCAGGAGTTGTTGGGTTTACAGTTGTCTCGTACCCGTGTCCTGACCGCCTCTGCTCAGAGGCTTGTGAATGCAGCCACCCTCACCCCCACCGCTCCAAGCTGCCTGGTGAATGGGGAAATGGGCACAAATGTGCACACTCACACCCTGCCTTTCCCAGCTCTGGGCAGAGTTATGATGGCGACTGAGGGTTAGTCCTGGCCCCAAAGCTTGGGATC
>NW_003852420.1:11306211-11308184 GCF_000181295.1 Otolemur garnettii
ATCCTAGTAGACCAGCCTTGCAAAAAGCCCTGGAGGGGATGGACACACTGCCCACAGGCAGCTGCCAGGAAGAACAAAGCGAGTGGCTGTGGCGACTGCCCCAGGGCCCCTGGAAGACCAGGGGAGGTTCTGTCTCTATTTTTAAGTGAGGTCAAGAAGAAACGAGGAGCTCCAGGGCTAGACCAACCCAAGTGCACACCATGACTCTCAGGGACCACTGGCCCTCTGGAGTAGCTAGAATCTGCAGAGCAGGACTCCAGGAGGTTCAGTGGGAAGCATATAAAGGGCCCGGCCAGCACCTAGAAGGCACCACACACTCAGAAAGCATCAGCTCCCCTTTCCTTCAGTGGCCGCTTCTCCAAATGCCATTTATTCATTCAACATATACAATATTACAGAGCATCTAAGTCAGGTACTTGTGCAAGAGGCTGAGATAAAAATAGTAGATAGAGCAATGTCAAATGTTATTGATGTACAGGTGTGCATGGAAGGACATCTAAGCCAAGCTGAGCTGGGGACACTTGACCTGAGGGGAGGAGGCAGAGGCTCAGGCAGAAAGGCAGAAGGAGCCCAGCCCAGGTAGGAGGGCCTGTGAGGGGCTTGACGTGTCTGATTTTAGAGGAAGGCTGAGGAAGACAGGGCAGCTCCAGAAACTTTGTATTTTCTTGTGTGCAGCACAGGGAAGTTTGGGCTGATTCCTCAGGGCCACTGCAAGCCACTGACAGCCTTCAGAGGAGAAATAAGAGGAGCCAGTGTTTTAGGAAAAGCCTCCCAGCAGCTGTGTAGGGGGGGGAATGGAGAGGACAGATCGAGGCTGGGAGGACATCAGGGGCTTTTGCTGCCATCTAAGATGACAGGCAGATGACAGGCAGATGACATGACGGACCAAGCCGAGAGTTTGGGGAGCACAGTGAAAGGAAGGTCTTCTAGACAGGATGTCAGACTAGCACTGAGTATGGTGACCAGTGGATGTGTAGGACAGAGAGGAGTGGCTCATTTGGCAAACTCCTGCAGGCATTGAGTGCCTGCTGTGTGCTCAGGGTGCTATGAATCCCAGGCAGCAGGAGTGCAACACCAAGCCAAACCGACACCAGTTCTGCTCCAGGGACACCTACTGCAAGGAGACAGATGACAGACAAAATAAATTGTGACTCCAACATGACAGTAGAAAGTGACCACCACAGTAGAGACAGCTGAGCGAGCTGAGCAGCACAGGATGGGGGACATCATAATTTTAAATATGAAATCATCATGGCCTCACCAAAAAGTAATGGTGTGAGTATGTGGCTATCAGGGAGGAGAAGACTCTGGGGAAAAGCAAGAACAAAGTACAAGACAGGTATGTGTGTGGCACGTCCAAGAAGCAACAGGCGTGGCTGGAGCACAGAGGAGGGGGCAATAGAGGAGAGGAGGAATCTGAGGGGACGCATGGGGCTGTGTAGGTTACAGGTGCTTACTACGAGGGGCAGAGGGGCTGTTGGAGCCGTTTGAGCAGAGAGGTGATGTGACCAATTTTTTTTTTTAAGTCATTCTGGCTGCCAGGTTGAGAAAAGATCAGGGGACAGGAGTGCAAGTGAGACACTGGTGAGGAGGCTGCTGGATTCATTGAGGCGAGAGATGATGGCGTCCTGGATAGGATGGGAGAGTACATGGCAGAGCTGAGTTCTGACCTCACCTCCTTCCTCTCGCCCCTTAGTCACTTTGTTTGCCCTACACTGGCCTCATCAGCTTTCTATAAACACACAAGGGCCACCTCAGGGCCTTTGCACTTGCTGTTCCCACAGCCTGGAATGCTCTTCCCCTAGTATATCCACATGCCTCATCCAGTCACTTCATTCAGCTCTTCACTCAAATGTCACATTCTCAGCAGGCCTTTCATGGCTACTTATTCAAAATTTATACCACCACCTCCAGCCACCCACATCTATCTATCTATTTATCTGTCTGTCTATCTATCTATCTTTATTCTTTTT
>NW_003852420.1:11308265-11310408 GCF_000181295.1 Otolemur garnettii
GTATTGCCTGTCTTCCCCAATGAAAGCCAAGCTTCGTGAGGCCAGGCTAGGTGTGAGGTCCAGTAGAACACAAGTAGAGAGGTCCAGGCAGCAGCTGGACCTATGGGTCTTGAACTAAGGGGAGAGGTCCGAGCTGTAATGTTAGTAGTTAACACCATGAGCCTCGGAGAATGCAAAGAGAGGGAACTGCAAGAATAAAGAAGGCCCTCCTACCCTCAACAGCAGGGACGCAAGGAAGGGGCAGCAAAGGAAACTGGCAAGGAGTGGAAAAACCAAGAGATCGGCATCCTGGAAGCCAGGGTGACGTGAGAGGCATGCAGGAGGATGAAGTTGGTGTCTGCAGGTTGGGAGCCAGCAGAGGTGAGGGGACAGTGGCATGAAGACTGAAGTGCAGGTGGGAAAGAGGACATAGCAGGTGTGGGCTGGAGGGATGGAGAGAATGTGGTCACAGCCAGCAAGCCAGCAGAGAGGTGGCAGCTATGGCCACGGCAGGCTCATGGGCGACTCATGTATCAGGGCGCCATAACATGAGTAAGGTTGCTAACCTTGGGTGCGAAAAGAGACCCCTTTCTTGCCAAGGAGGAAGAAAGGTAAGGAAGGTTTGGGTGAATGCCCAACTTCGGTGGCCTCTGCCTTCTCTGGGAAACAGGAGGTGAGACTAACTGCTCTGGAGAGGAGGAGCACAGGCTGCAAGGCTGGGAGAGAGGGCTGAGGGCTCAAAGAGCTGGTGCAGGAAAAGGGAGAGCACTGGCAGGGGATGATAGCTGAGATGGCTGGAGACAGGGGACACGGGGCTGAAGTCCCAGACCAGAGTCAAGATCAGCTGGATGAGTCCACCCTACATCCAGAAGGACAAGGAGGTGGGGCGGGGGAAAGAATAGTCGGGGTGCTAGGGAGTAGAGTCTCAGCTGAGCAGAGGAGGATGCAAACACAGAAGGGCGATGACAGGAAGAATCCTAGAAGCAGGCAGGAGGTCAAAGTACAGATGAGGAAGAGGGTGACAACAGGCAGTCGCAGTCAGCAGTGGGTGATGGGCTTTTAGTGCAGAAATGCTTTCGGGCTTGTGTTTTAAAAGGATCCTCCCAGCTGCCATGTGGAGAACAGGCTTCAGGGACTCAGGGTCAGAAGCAAGGAAAGCACAATGGACCAACGAGGTGGTACAAAGTCAAGGGGACTAGGGAGCCAAAGGAGTTAGTGATGGATGAGATTCCAGGTGTGATACAGAGAGAAGAATCCAAGAACGCATCAGGCTCCTGCTGTGTACCGAGCACAGCAGGAGCTCAGCATTTGAAGGTGAAATAGTCCAGAAACTGACAGTTCCCTACAGCATTCTTGGCTCTGAGCAGTGAGTGTGGGTGAAGGAGGGGGTAAAATAAGCCCGCTGGGCTGGGAGGCGGTATAAGGAAAGCTTCCTGGAGGAGGTGTCACATGAGCTGGCACTACCAGCTATAGAGAAGGGCATTCCATGTGCAAAGGCCCAGAGGCCAGACGGGTAATGGTGCCCAGAGCACAGCAAGAGGTCAGTGGAGCCACTTGGCTATTGCGCGTGAAGACAGAAGACTGCCAATAGATGCTGGAACCACAAGAGAGCAAGGGGCAGCTTGATGCTGGGTGCCTGGATGGAGAGGTGGGGGCCGGCAGAGAGCCTACCAAAAGGGCCTTTGTAAGGACAATTGTACATCTGAGCTTTTCAACTGCTAGAAAGGTTGTGGGCAGCGTGGGAAGCAGGAGAGGGACCCCCTGGTGCAGAGAAGGAGGATACCCAGGTGCCTGAGAGAGTGACCTTAGCCCCCAGCACCCAGTATGCCCATTGAGGCCTCCCTGTAGCTGGGATAGGTGGCTGGCAAGGGCTCATGCTGCCAGCTAGGGAGGGATGTAGCAGCCAGACAGGTAAGGCAGCTGGTCAACACAGTAACCATAACTCAGAGAGATGAGGGGGCAAAGAAAGCTGATAGCAGTTGAGAACGAGTTTGTCCATAGATGCCCCCACGGCAGGGCAGCATCACAGGCACAGTGCCATGAGCCAGATGCCCGTCCTCAGGGGTCCTGGGGAAATTCCCCATTTCACACTCATGGCACACAAGGGGGTGGGAAATGCCCAGTTGCCCCTCTAACTCCCAGAGCCCCCTGCAGGAGGCTGTGG
>NW_003852420.1:11310770-11311141 GCF_000181295.1 Otolemur garnettii
AATACCCAGAGGAAGTATCCCAATGACTGGTGGAAATGGGTGTGTAGACACCCCACGTCCCTCACCACCAGTGGGACAACTCTCAGGTTTGTGTTCACCACAGCCACCCAGAGCTCCCAGGGAGTGAAGCCTCACTGTCCACAGTGTTGACTAACTTGCTAACACATCTTTTACTGGCTTCCTTCTCTTCCTGTCCTCCTGTCTCTTTCTCCCACTCAACTCCGGGTGTTTCATTTGCCTTCCAAATTAACAACTTGCATTTCAACCCTTGTCTCAGAGTCTGCTTCTGGGAGAACCCAAGGTAAGATAAAGACCTCAGCAGGATACGCTGGGAAAATCGTGGGGCAGAAAGGCTGAGTTTGCATTCCTGC
>NW_003852420.1:11311307-11321958 GCF_000181295.1 Otolemur garnettii
ATACTCCAATATGTCATGTTGCCCACCAGTCCAGATAAAATCCATGCTGATAAAACAATGCCCTTTGGCCGCCTTCAGGCTCACCACTGGAAAGCATAGTCCACTGATTTGTCACCCTGGGCTAAATATAAAAGAATTGTAGCCTGAGTCAGAAGCTATTTTCAGCACCCTTTCTTACTTTGCAGCCGTTCAGGGATGCTGGTCTTGAGGGCCACCTTCCTGGAGGCTGAAGTCAGCCCTAGGGGCCCCCATATTCTAGAAACTGCCCAACCTCTCTCTCAGGGGAAATCATCTCCTCAATACCCCCTGACTGATGCTCCAACACCCCCAAACCCACTAGCTTTCAGCTGCTTTTTCTGACCTCTAGGTCCCTTCCCCGGGTGAGGTTTCCTCTCTCAAAAGCCCCAGCGGTGAGGAGAGAGGCATGAAGAAACACACCAGTATTTAGTAAGAGCCTGCTAAGTGTTGGGCCCTGAAATTTATGAATCTTTATGAAACCCTTCCCAGAAAAATCATATTAAAAGGAAACTAAGACTGAGATGGCCAAGTGACTGGCTCAGGGCCCCATGAGCAAGGTTTGAGAAGCCAGTGCTTTGTGATGCTGTGTGACCCTCCTCTTACTCCACAATGTCGCTTAGCCCCAGAAACTGTCTCTGTGTGAAGGGAGGTGAGTGATATGCATGTACGTCCTCTGAGAACCCTAAGCTGTCTCTGAGACAAGAGCCCCACCCTTTGTGGACATACACACGTTCCCTGACTTACAGTGGGCTTAGATCCTGATAAACCCATGGTAAACTGAAAATACCATAAATGGAAAATGCATTTACTACACCTACCCTGCTGTAAATCACAGCTTAGCCGAGCCTACCTGCAATGTGCTCACAACACATTAGCCTGCAGTTGAGCTAAATCATCTAACACAAAGCCTATTTTATAATAAAGTCCTGGATAGCTCATGTAATTTGTTGAACACTATACTGAAAGTCAAAAACAGAATGGTTGTGTGGGCAAAGTACAGTTTCTACTATGCATATCACTTCCCCACCACTGTAAAGCTGAAAAGTAGCACTGTCCTACGTGGAAAACCCCTATACTGAGCACCACCATCACCCAACGTACGTTTCAATGACATTTTATTCACTTGCTGCCTAGGGACCAAGAAGCATGTTTCATGCCTCCTTACAAATGCAATGAGCCCAGCACAGTGCCTGGCATAAGAAAAACCTCAGTCAACATCTTACCACTTTTCATGCTAGGGACTACTTAAGTATCTGGTGAAGCCAATAGATCCCTTCTCAGAGTCAAGCTTTCAAAAGCATGAAAGAAATACAAAAGAGTTCAAATGAAAGTGATTTTGTTGGAAAAGTTGTCAAAATATTTTAACATGGCATTTGTGACTTAGTGATGAATGTGCTTCTGCATTTAAGCATTCAATAACAAGATCTGGTGATGTGGCGTTGTGACTGTCCTTTCCAAATAGTGAGGAACAGAGAGAATATTTCAAAACATCTGCAGGAAATGAATGTGATAGGGAAATATCTGCAGGAACTGCTAATACTAGTTTTACTCAAGTAAAACTGCCAGGGTTGCACTAGTTTTGATCAACAAAAAACAGCAATTTCGCATAGTTTTGTTTGTTGCCTGCACTCCTTGAAGGAATTGCTCAATTTCAGGTAGAGGTGAATAAAAATGAAGGTTATTATTTTTCCCTATCCAAGTTCATGGACCTCTTGAATTATACCAGGATCCTTTGTGGGATGACGCGTAACAGCTTCTCGGCTGTGACTCAGACGGGTACCGCAGGGTAGAGAGGGTCGCCCCTTCCCACCCGGGATCTGCCTGCGCCTCCGCCAAGCAGCTAACCAGCTTCGGTCTCTCTTCCCCACAGGCTCCCTGTTCCCGCAGCTGAAGCCATCGGAAGGTGTCTTCAAAGTCATCTTCTGGCTAGGCTACTTCAACAGTTGCGTGAACCCGCTCATCTACCCTTGTTCCAGCCGGGAGTTCAAGCGCGCCTTCCTCCGCCTCCTGCGCTGCCAGTGTCGGCGTCGCCGGCGCCGCCGCCCGCTCTGGCGCGTCTACGGCCACCACTGGCGGGCCTCCACCGGTGACTTGCGCCTCGATTGCATCCCTGGCCCGGGCGCCGCGCCGCCTGGGGCCCCGCTGGCCCTCACCGCGCCTCCAGACCCCAACCCCGACCCCCCCGGCACGCCCGAGGTACAGGCTGCGGTCACCAGCCGGCGAAAGCCGCCTTGCGCCTTCCGCGAGTGGAGGCTGCTCGGGCCGTTCCGGAGACCCACCACCCAGCTGCGTGCCAAGGTCTCCAGCCTGTCGCAAAAGATCCGCGCCGGGAGCGCGCAGCGCGCAGAGGTGCGCTCGGAGGTGGAGGCTGTGTGCCTGGGTGTCCCCCACGACATGGGCGAGGGCGCCACCTGCCAGGCCTACGACGACTACGGCAACCTCCGAGAGACTGACATTTGAGGACTCCTGAGCTAGGCGCCCCAGCTGAGCTGGGGAAGGAGGGAGGTTGGCTGTGTTCAAGAGGCTGGTAGAAATCCGGGACCCAGAAACAGATCAGGGTAGATGCCTGTGGCATCCTGGAAGATCGGGGTTAGCTGCTTGGGGAGCAGGAGGTGCGGGCAGATTCTGGGTGGGGCGGGGCTTGGGGCTGGAACGCCTGAAGGTAGTACAGTGGGGTCCCTCCAGGAGCCTGGCACCTGGAGCTCTTTCCTTAGGAAGGAGGAGCTGTGGGCTCCGTAGGGCCCTTTGCGCTCAATTCCTGTTTAAGAACCACCCCCCATCCACCAAGCCCTGAACCCTGAACAGACAGCCCCAAATTTGGCCAGGAAAACCTGCCCCTGCCCTTCGGGGAGTAGGCACAGAAGCCCCAGAGCCTCTCCTAGGGAAAAAGGCGGTGGGGCCAGGACTCCTCAGTGGACATAATTACTCCTTACTGCCGACTGGAGGAACCCAGTGGACCTGCTACCACCACCCACAAGCTTTGGTGGCAGACTGGATGGCCGTCACAAGCTTGTTGTATTTACCCCCGGGTTCACAGCCCCCTACCCAGGCGCCTCCATGCACACCCCATCACCTGGCCCTGCCCCTCGTTACTTCCCCTCAAGGGCCTTACTGTTTACACTTTGTACATAGCTCATTGTGCCTGTGCCCATCACTTCTTGCTGGATTCCAAGCCACCAACTGGGTGAGGCTTTATCTGTCATTTTGAGACATATTTATTGGTAAGAGTACCTCTATTTTTGTCCAAACTGTGCAGACTGTCCCTCTTTAGCTCATAACAGATAAAGAAGTACTTTTTCCCCTCTAAAATCCTTCAAGTACTAAATGCCCACAACAGGATAGATTGGCTCTGCGTTCACCTTTCTAATTTCAACTTAACTAGCTTTTTAACTGATGGTTGCTGTCCCTTAGGACTAAGAGTATGACCAAAGGACTTGGAGGTTTTGTTGGCTTTTAAAATTCACATGATCGGGCTTAGGAATCAAATAGTAGTCATAAGCACAAATTTTCCCTCTGTCAGTCTCCCCAGAGACATCTGTGATTCTCTGAGGACCCCAGTGAAAAAGGCAGCCATCAGTTAAATGTGTGAAACATTACATGAAAAAGTATATGAGTAAATAGGTATACATGGCTAGTAAAAGGCCCATACCTAGGAACCATGCTTGTTAGCTTTGAGTAAAATGCCATGTTTCAATGGGATTGCAGGCAATTGAGTCTTCAGCTGAATATGAACCATATACAGTACATCCAACTAGCATAGGAGTAATGGCTGTGGCCCAGTGGACCCGTGGAATGAGAGTGGATTAAGCAATGACCTGGGGTGTCTGGAGGTGCTCTGAAACTGGACGAGTTAGCTGCTGGGGCCAACATGAGCCAGTATTTTGAGGCAAAAGTTCTCATCCTGTATTAGGGTGGTAGTCTGTTTGAAATGTCATGGCATTTTCAGGCCAGTCGCCCAAATTGTATAAGGTTAAAAAGGCATCCAAGGCCAAGTGTGGTAGCTTACACCTGTAACCCAAAACTTTGGGAGGCTGAGGCAGGTGGGTTGCTTGAGCTCAGGAGTTCAGGAACAGCCTGAGCAAGGCTGAGACCCCATCTCTACTAAAAATAAAAAAACTAGCTAGACATTATGGCATCACAGCCTGGACACAGAGATTTCATACAGCAGCTCTACAATAGGTTCTGGGCCTTCAGGCCTGGCCCCCCAAAGGGCAATTCATGGCAGTCTAGGAGAAAGCAAGTTGGATCCAAAGAAGATCTCACTTTGTAGCACATAGGTTGCCCTAAAGCTGGCAATGGTGGGGAACAGCCCTTACTGTCACTGACAAAGGGACAGAGGTAGGGGCCATTGGTCAAAATAGCAGTCAATGAGGTGGGAGACCCCCAGTGTCAAAGAACTGAATGTTGGGTAGGGGTGAACCAGACTTGCTTCAACAGCAGGCTTGGGTTTGGGAAGGGTCTCTGAGCAGGGAGAATGTTCAGCCCACAGGAGTTCAAGTGGGGATGGGAGGTAAAAAGGGAGCCTTCATCAGGAGATTTGGGGGCCTCCATGGCCTGGATAATATAGTGAGAATAGAGGCAGAAGGCCAAAATCTTGCCCTATACTTGCTCTACGCACAGTGATCAGTCTGCAAAACAGATCTGATGTTCAAGCCTCAGTCCTGTCTCCTGGGCTGTGGGCCCTGTGCACACAGCTGCCCCTGCCTGTACTCCCACCCCAGGAGGTGTGGGAGGGCTGCAGAGCCCCCAGAGAGGCATCCAGGGACCTTGTTCTAATTATCAATAAAGCACTGTGCTGCCGACCTTGGTCTTAGGACATGGCAAAGGGCCACAGAGTGACCAAAAAGAATATAACAAGCAGCCACAGTCTTTCTAGAAGAGGGAGCCTCCTGCGAGTGATTTCAGAGAAATCTGGCAGAAATGCATTCACTGTGCCATCTCCTGGGCCCTCGGGTACCTCAGCCCCCAGCCCAGCCCACACATTGGTTAGAGACACTATCCCTGAGACCTGTGTAAAAACTGTGGCTGTGGTGTCCAAGGAGCAGGACTTTCTCGACACAATCCTTAAGGGATGGGGTGAGGCCTAAGGGAGTGTATAAATGGGGAAGAGGTGGTCCTATGAGA
Organism: Otolemur garnettii; assembly: GCF_000181295.1. Taxonomy (NCBI): domain Eukaryota; kingdom Metazoa; phylum Chordata; class Mammalia; order Primates; family Galagidae; genus Otolemur; species Otolemur garnettii. The sequence goes on from NW_003852420.1 coordinate 11,316,450, forward strand.
CATGAAGAGGACAGAAGCAAGCCTCCATGACACTGACATTCACCCAAGTGCCCCCCCCATCCTTAAAAAGCCTCACTGCTGCTTCCCACCCAGTCTGCCCTCTTTCTTGAGCTGGGCTGGTGCCACCCACCTTGCCTTGCTTCCCACACTCTTCCCAGGACCTCTGTCCCCAGCATCCCCAGAGCTGCTTTTACAAGTCACCTGGGACCTTCCATTTCCATGGTCTCCTCCCCTCTGTCTCTGCAGCAGTTCACACTGGTGGCCACCCCCTGTTTCCTGAAATGTCCCCTCCCTGCCTGTGGGCCACACTCCTGGGATCTCTCCTGATCTTCTGACCTGCTGACCACACTCTCTCTCTGCCTCCTCCACAGGCCTCTCACTCCACCCTTAAATGCTCCCCAGGGGTTATTCCTCCTTTTCTGCACTCTCCACAAAATCCCTTTTACTGCGAATCATCTCAACAGCCACTTGTACATAAATGACTCCCAAGGGGCTGTCTCCAGCTCCAGATGTGTTTGCCCTCCCCCAGTGATCTCTAGACACCCCAAACACAAGCCCCAAGGCCACTTGCCTCCTGCAATGTGCAGCTGCCTACTCTACTCCACTCAGGCACAAAGATGCCACCAGTACTGACACTTCAGGCCCCAGAGGCCCCTGAGCCTGCCCCACCCTGTCCATTCCCCATTTTCCTGATTCATCATCATCCTTCTCCCGTTCAGAGATCCCCTGAGCTGGACCAAGCCTCACACGTCCTGCAGCCTCTCTGGTAGCGTGCACCCAGGTTATCCTGGGTTCAAGTCCAAAGACAGAACCTACATCTCATCCACCACAGGGGACAGGGCTCTCTGTCCCCAGAGATGGTCAGGGCTGGGCTTGCACATTTATTAAATACTGGATCTGAGAAGTTGGCCCTTCCCTATCGCCCACCTGGTGGCTGGCTTGATGTCACCATCCTTACAAGGTCCTTAGCTCCACAGGTCCCTCCAGTCTTGCAACCAGAGAACCAACTGTGTCCAGGCTGTGGCAGAAACACCGGCTCTACAGTGCCCTCCCACCCCATCCCCACAGCCCTGTACCAGGAGTCCTTAGTCCTTCCCCCTTCAGGTACTAACAGGCCCTGGGGAAATATCTGGGACCTTGGACCCTCTCCCCTCAGTGACCTGTCCAAGCTCATACTCCTCAGAGCCCTCCTACCCCTGCTCCTATTCCCATCCTACCACATGCCCAGGGTTACATGTTCACCGGCCACTTGGAAAGAATTTCCTTTTTTTGTTTCTTCTTATGGCTCCAGTAAAGCATAAAACCAGATGCCTGTAAAGGCTAAACTGGTCACAGCCTCTCTGCTGGCTCTCCAGGGAGCCCGAGGAGGTGCTGGGGGTGGAGCCTTTGGGAAGGGGGGATTTGTGTTTCTTCCCTTCCCCCACTCCTGCCCCTGTGGGGAGCAGGGAAGCAAAGGGAATGCCAGACAGGATCCCGGCCTACGTGCTCTGGTCCAGGGAGGGACCAAGTGGAAATAGGAGGGTGCACTTGGAATCAAGAGGAAAGCCAGGAGCTGGCGCTACTCCAGGCTGGGCTTTCAAAGCCGGGGGTCAGGTGCCTTGGAGGACTTGCAAGCACCTCGGTTTCAACATTTCTTCTAAGACGTTTCGTCCAGGACTCACCATTCTTGTGACTCCCATACTGTGTTTGTCTACCTCTTCCAGCCCTGCTAGAATCCAGACAAGGAACCTCAGCTCCTTTTCTTGAGAGAGGGAATCAGATTGGTTCCGCTCATCCTTGGAGCCAAGCCATAAAGGTCATGGGTCACTGGCCAGCCGGAGATTGGCTAACTTGGTCCAGTCTGAGTGGGCAGAGGGGAGTGAGCTGGCTAAATGGGACAAAACACATGGTATGGGCACACTGCCGTCTGGGTACCACATCTGGGACGGGCAGGGGACAGATAATGATGGACACCTCCAGCCCACAAGGCTTGTCAAAAACACAGCTGCAAGCAATAAGGAAGCTGATCAATAGCTACATGAACCTGGGGCATCTTTTGTCTCACTTGACAAGTTACAAGATAGGTGGTGGCTGGTGTTGCCAACAGAGGACCCAAGCTCGCTCAATAGGCCTCAGAATCTTTTCTGTGCTGGTTTGTCCTCTTTGTTGCCCATCATGATCCATGGTGCCAAAAGTCATGTTCTTGTACAAGGCTGAGAAGGGAGAAGGGTAGCACCTGCCTCCTTTCCTCAGACAGCAAAAGCTTGCCCAGAACCCCTCCCCCAGCACGCCTCCACCCAGAGTCTTCTGAGCCAGAATTTGGGTGGCATGTCCACCATGCTGGGGAGACTGATAAAACAGGAAACAAGATGGTGTGGTTGGCTCTGAGCAGGGGGCCCCTCCTGATTTAGTACAGCCCACAAACTAAGAATAGGTTTTACATTTTTAAATGATTGGGGGGAAAGTCAAAAGTTATTACATAATATCTCCAAGTTTACATCTTGGCCAGAAAACCTAAATGTTATTATTTTGCCCTTTACAGGAAAAGTGTGTTAACCCTTTGCTTTAGAGCAAGGAGGCGCATTGCCTCCATTGAGCACACTGCTATCCTGAACAGAAGCAGAGAATAGGTATCGGATAGGTAGGGGTTATCCTGGAAGCCCTCTGCCTCAGGACATCTTCCCAGATTGCTCAAATGTGCAAGAAACCTGTGAAAAGGAAAGGGTGCAACAGGAAATATCTGGCTAGCTGTGCCCAAAAGGCTCAGTGGGGTATTATTTGCTCAGTGAACTTGCCCCAGCCAAAGTGCCAGAAAGCAGGTCTGGCTACAGGTCTCTCATAAGCAGACACAGACTGCCTAACTCACTAGGACAGGGGTCTTCAAACTTTATAAACAGGGGGCCAGCTCACTGTCCCTCAGACCATTGGAGGGCCGGACTGCAGGCCCAGGGACAAGTCAGCTGCTAAGCAGGATGGCAAAAACACCAAGCGGGCCAGATAAATGTCCTAAGCGGGCTGCATATGGCCCACAGGCCATAGTTTGAGGACGCCTGCACTAGGAAATGAAATTTGTAAGCCCAAGGCCAATGTGCTAATTTGTAATGGGATATATAACTTAAGCCATTGTCAAAAAAAAAACAAGCCATTGTCCTCAGGATAGTATGTGAACTTGATAGGAAATCAAACTGTATTGTAGTCTGAAAGCCATGACCTGGGCCTGCAGGCAGAGCTGGGGAGTTAATGAACAGAGTCATTCATTTAGCACATCAGGCATAAGGCCTGGTCCTTGGCAGGAAGTCCACCTCCAGGTATGTCTTGCCTATTCCCATGATACATCCCTCTCTATCCTCACGTCTTACTGATTCATGCTTCATTCCCAAACGTATGTCTTTTTCTGTGCTTTTAAATTCACCTGACTTGTCTCTAATCTCATCCATCGTGGGTCCATTTCAGAATGGACCTCTCAGAATGTAGTCTGCAGAACGTTTATTTCCAAGCTCCTAGCAGTCACCTTACTATCACCCTAATGGACAAGCCTACGAGTATCAAATGTCTGGGCTTCATACAGATTAGATAATTGGTATCCCAATCCTGGCTGTGAACTGCACCTGCTCTAGTAGGACCTGGGTGCCCTCTGACATCCTTCAACCTACTATGTGCCTAGTAGGTGGGGCTACATCAGCATACAAAAGAGAAAGAAATGTGGTTCTGTGGGGTTCTTGTTCCAGGACACACAAGGGTGATATACAGCAGGTGAGATGATCATGAGCAAAAGAAACATAACAGGAAGTGTGGGGGATGGGGAGACTGCACTTTCAGGTCTAGTACTGTTTTCAGAGAAAGTCTAAGCTGGAAGGTGACAAGTGAGAAAAAGCCTGCAGATGGTAAGGGAGTGAGCCAAGCAGATCCCTGGGGAGAAGCTTCCCAGGCAGAGGGGACGGCAGGTGCACAAGTCCTGACTCGGGAGGGCACCCGGCATGTTCAAAGATAAGTGAGGATGCCAGTAACTGTGGCAACTGCAACACTCCAGGTGAAAGATGACAGTGGCTTTGCCAGCTGGAGGTGAGGGTAATGAGGATAGGTAGAATCTGGAGAGCTTTGGGAGGTGAAGCTGGTATTTCTGTGTGCCACACCCACATTCAGCATACCCTTCCCAAGCTACCAGCTAGACCTGCCAGCCTTATTAGGAGCTGTTAACATCTCAGGAAAGATGTTTTTTCTTTTGAGACACAGTCTCACTGTGTTGCCCAGGCTAGTGTCATGGCATCAGTCCCTCTCACTACAAAATCACACTCCTAGGCTAAGCGATCCTCCTGCCTCAGCCTCCAGAGTAGTAGGGGCCCACCACAAGGCCTGGCTAGATTTTTCTATTTTTATAGAGATAGGGTCTCACTCTGTTGCTCAAGCTGGTTTGATCTCCTAGTCTCCTCCCAGCCTCCTGCCTCAGCCTCCAGAGTACATGGGACTACAGGCATGTGGAACTGTATCTGGCCAATAACACCAACCTTAAATGAACTCTTTTAAAAACTAGAAAAAGGAGGAACACTTCCAAATTTACTTTATCAGACCAGAAAAAAAAAATTTTTTTTGAGGCAGAGTCTCACTCTGTTGCCCTGGATAGAATACCCTGGCATCATAGCTCAGAGCAACCTCAAACCCTTGGGCTCCAGCGATTCTCTTGCCTCAGCTTCCCAAGTAGCTGGGACTACAGGTGCCCACCACAACACTGGGCTAGTTTTTCTATTTTTAGTAGAGACAGGGTCTCACTCATGCCCAGGCTGGGCTCGAACTCCTGAGCTCAAGCAATCCACCTGCCTCAGCCTCCCCAGAGTGCTAGAATTACAGGTGTGAGCCACCATGCCTGCCCAGAAAATTCCTGATACTAAACTAGGCATTCACATTACAAAAAAAGATGGGGAAAAGCTGAAAGTCTTATACCCTGCTGGAGGGTATTTCACTTGGTGCAAAAACATGGGGAAGCTGGTTCACATGTCACCTAAAGTCAAAGCGGCTCTATGAACAATCAGTTCTATTCCAGATACACACCAGCTGAAATGTGTTCACATGTGCGTGCTGTGAACAGTGTGCTGATATAGCAATATTTTGTTCCTAACAACCACAAACTACAGACAATCCAAGCACCCATCAAAAAGAGATTAGACACGAAAACTGCACATTTCTATAAAAAATTAAATATAACCACACACAACACGGATCGCACGAATCTCATTAGCTTAACAAAAGAAGCCAGACTCAAAAGAACACATCCTGTGTGATTCCAATTAAAGAAAGCTCACGACAGGCAAACCAATAAAAAAAAAAAAAATAAGAGAAGTCAAGTCCTTTGGGGAGAAGGAAGGAACTTTTGTTTCGGAAGGTTTACAAAAGGGACTTTGGTAGTGCTGGCAAAGTTTTATTTCCTTACCTGCTGGCGGTACAAAATTGTTCACTCTGGCTGTGATGGCTCATGCCTGTAATCCTAGCACTCTGGGAGGCCAAGGCGAGTGGATTGCCTGAGCTTAAAGGTTGG
>NW_003852420.1:11322211-11331220 GCF_000181295.1 Otolemur garnettii
AAAAACTTCAAACTAAGACAATTGAAAGCAAAATTCAAAAAAAAATTGTTCACTCTGTTAATTCATTCATCATACATCTATACTTTGAGTCATTCTCTATGTGAAGCAGGTTCACTTTACACTGCTTACCAACTTATCTGAGTCCAGTGAGATAGAACACTCACAGATGCAACAAGTAATATGAAGAGGATTTATTACTTACAGAAAGGCACCAAGGGACACCAGAAGTCTAGGAGTCATTGTGAGCTGTCCCCTAAAACTCAGGAAAGCAGCGGGCCCTGCATTTTATACCCCAGTATAAATCACTAGTAATGTAAATCACTAGACTGAAGCCTTGAAGGACATTCTGTTTCTAGAGGGGTCAATGGATCAGAGCCCAGACTGCTCCAGCCGGGCCCTCCCTATCTCAGCAAGTGGCATTTGCAGCACATTCTGCAGTTATTCTTGAGCACAAATGGGAAAGTACAGAGAACTGAGTCAGTTCAAGGTCACCCAAAGAACTGTCCTGCGCTCCGTATGCTATACAGTCAAGTAACCGAGGAAAAGTGGGGAGGGGAAGGAGGAAGGATCGATATAGACCAAAAGCAACTTAAAAGACATAGTGATGGTTCCTAATCAAATCCGTCTTTGATGATTCAGAAGGTAATCCCCACGTTTCACAGGCATCACTAAGCTTTTTTATTGAATGATGGTAGTGTAAAAATTTGGTGGTGGAAAACATGACATAATATAGTAACTGCCCAAGGACATAAAATGGTGAGCTTAAGGAAATAGAAAGGATAACAAACTGTCCAAAAAAGTTACTCCTGAAATAGGGCGTGACCTGGGAAATTGATTAATCTGGGTACATTCATGTCCCAGAACCCCTTAAATAAAGGGGAGGCTGGGTATACTTGACAAAGGACCATGCTATGACCTCGCAAGTTTTGTTCTGTAAACATCCTCCTTCCGCAAAAAACACCTGTGTGATTATTCACTAGGGAAAAACAAAAACCTTTCCAAGATTAAAAATACTGGTCACTGTGTAAGTGGAAAGTTAATGGAGCTTTGATCTAAGTCTGACTTACAGTAGCCCAAGAGATCTGAACCCCTCCAGGGTTAGTTCACCAATTCCTAAGTGAAGGGCAGAGTAGATATCCTTGGCCACAGTCAAGTAACCTCTTAGGGTCTCAGCTATTAGGGCAGGAAAAGCTGTAAGGGAGCCCCTGGGGGAATTAGAGGCAGGAGGTGCTTCCAGCAGCAAAGAACACAGGGAAGAGGCCAATTCAAAGGCACCTCTGGGAGTGGCTCCAGGCATCCAGGGCCTTTAAAGCTCCCAGGTGATTCAACAGGCAGCCTAGGTCAGGAAACATGCCTCTCAAGTTCCGATTGTTGTTGGTGTTTGTTTATTTTTAAATCTCCCCAAATGAGGAACCAGAGGTGTAGATAGCACATCTCAGGCTTGACTGTGAAGTCAAAACACCTGGAGCTCTTATTTAAAAATCCTTGTTCTGATTTGGCAGTTCTGGGGATGGGACCTGAGATCCTGAATCTCTAACAAGCTTCCAGGTGAGGCTGCACTGCCACCCACTGTGTACACTTCGAGAAGAGCAAAGCTCTAGTCATGACCTGGAATGCCACCCTGCTCAGGAACACTCACAGGCTATGGGCAAACTCTCCCTAGGAGGGGTGAGCTGGCAGCTCTGGGGCTGTATGACAGAGGAGGTGGGGGGATAAGGAGGTGATTAACTCCTGCTGTTTGGAAAGGGCACAGATGGACCCAAATGTACACACAAATCACCCAGTGACCTTGTTAAAATGCTGATTCTGATCCAAGTTAGAGGAGGCGCCTGACACTCTGCATTTCTAATGGGCTCCTAGGAGATGCCAATTCTGCTCATCTGGCAACCACACCTGAAACAGCAAGAGTATCAATAAAATGCAAGGAGGACCAGAGGAAGGATAGAAAGTTAACTTAACCCAGTGGGAAATGTCCCAGGGCCTCTGCTCACTGAGCCTTGACAAATGGCTTCCCTGGTATCCAGGGTGGCCCCACACAACTTCCAGGGATGCTTGGATAGAAATGAGGCTGCAGGGCCCACCCCGCCATCGGCTGTTATGAGATTAACTAGAAGGAGGTTCAGCTAAATTATCCTGAAGAGTAGAAAATGAAGACAGATAACAACCCAGAATCAACATCCCTAGAAAGAACCAGTGGGAAAAACCACACCTCCTGTCAGTGTGGAATGGAGGCGCTTAGAGCTATTATACCTTGAACTTTCTTTTTGTTTGTTTGTTTATCAGGCCCAAGAGAGGCTTGAACTCACTGCCCCTGGTGTGCAGGACTGGCAGGCCAACCACTGAGGTACATCAGCCAGCTTACCTTGAAGTTCTAAAGCGAAACCAACTAGCACTCTATGGTCCATCAGTTCTTCTTCTAGGCATATACCCAGTAGAAACGCATATACATGTTCACCAGAAGACATGCTAGAATGCTGATAGCTGCACTGTTTTTAATAATGAAAAACTTGAAACAACTCCCATGGCCATCATCAGGAGAAGGGATACATACATCGTAGCATATCACACAATCCGGCAGTGAGCATGAAATGCTTGGTACACAAAACAACATGGATGACTCTCACAGACAATTATAAGCTAAAAGGACTGTTTACATGAAGTACAAAAATGGGCACAAACTAACTATGGTATTAGAAGTCAAGATAATGGTACCCTTTGGGAGGAGGGAGTTACGATGGGAAGAACATAAGAGACACTTCTGTTTTATAATCTGGGTGCTAATTACATTAGAAGGTTCAAAATTCATCAAGCTGTACAGTCATAATCTGTATATTATTATACATAATTATACTTCCAATAACAAAAGCTTAGTAAAGTTTTAATATGAGACCTTATTTTGTCCCCATGAGGAAGGCAGATTTAATAGGACACAAAAGATATATTTATCCCTAAGACTTACTCCTCATATTCACTTACATTCACTTGTATGATGATTATACATATAATCCATTAAATCCAGTTCCATTTGGAGAACAAAATAAGGACCCAGCCCTTATTTACTTAGTAAACTTGATTTCTTAAAGCACAAGGAAGCTTTCTTAACACCGAGCTTGGCATATAAAAGGAAATCATTAAAAGTTTGATGGATGGGGCGGCGCCTGTGGCTCAAAGGAGTAAGGCGTGGGCCCCATATGCCCGGAGGTGGCGAGTTCAAACCCAGCCCCGGCCAAAAAAAAACTGTAGAGAAAAAAAATAAAAGTTTGATGGAAGAACAAAAGAATGAATGATTGAACAAAAAAAGTCTCATCTTGGAGCCCAACAAGGACTGTTCATACTGTGTTGCAAATTTTTATTGATAACCTATTATGATGCCAGGCACTATTTTGGGCACGCTAGACATGCAACAGTGAACACTGACCTTCCTTCAGGTAGGGAGAGGGAACCCAGCTGGCCATGGTGGCTCACCATGCACTCTGGAAGGATCCAAACCCAGCACTCTGGAAGGATCACCTGAGGCCAAGAGTTCAAGTCCAGCCTTAGTAACATAGCAAGACTCTATCTCTACAAAAGAAAAATTTGTTTAAATTTGCTGGGTGTGGTGGCATATGCCAGTAGTCCCACCCACTCTAGATGCTGAGGAGGGAAGATTGCTCAAGCCTAGGAATTAGAGGCTGCAGTGAGCTATGACCCCAGACAGCCTGGGCAACAAAGGGAGACCTTGTCTCAAGAAAAAAATAATAATCAATGATACTGTAAAATAAGTTACAATATTATTTTATTCACATATTCAACATTAATTAAAGGCACTTCTTGTGACTTAATGTTATTTGTTTTAATTCAAAAAGGCTCACGGAATATCCAGGACACAGGTGTTTTCGGGTCAGCCAGAGGGCTGTGTTCCTATATGGGCAGCAGGTGGCGCCAGAGGACATGGTTCAGTCCATGAGGGTGTTCCACCTCCAAGGCTAGAGTGAGGCTAGTGAGGATGCAGACAGAGCAAGTGTAAACATGTTCCTCGTGTTCCTGCAAAGCTCAGCTAAAGGAGAGGCAATGGAAAGGGGTTAGAGAGAGAGGTGGGTTCTGGGGAAGATGAGAGCTTATTAAAATGTGGCTAGAAAGGACGGAATAGAGATATGGGGGAGTGGAGAGGATGAGCCAAGGTCCCTGCGTTTGCGGCATGGTGCAGATGGGTCATCCTGGGAGAGATAGAAGCCTCATCTCCCATTGTGTCAAAAAGGAGGTCCCAAAGGAGGGGCGTGAAGGCTGATGAGCTTGGCCTTCGCATGAGGAAGTTGCCTAGAGGTGGCTTCTGTTTTATCTATAAAGCAAATGCCTGTTGAAGGTGGGGTGAGGGGACGTCTCCAGACTTGGCACCATTCACCTTGGTGCCTTCATTTCCTTGTTGATTCATTCTGCAAATATTTATTGACAACCTACTGTGATGCCAGGCACTATTTTGGACACTCTAGACATGCAGCAGTGAGTGTAGACCTTACACTAGGGCAGGGATGGGGAGACAGAAAAATAAACACGTAAATAAATACAAAAAAATAACATCAGGGAGAGAAGATTATGAAGAAATAGAAGGGGTGGGAGCAGGGAGTGCAGGAGGATGTGAAAATGGGGTGCTCAGGCTGTCTTCCCAAAGAAGTGACATCTGAGTAGAGATCTGGAGGCAGTGAAGGAAAGGGCCTTGTCAATATCTGGGGGAAGCATTCCAGATAAGGACAGCCAGGGCCAAGAGGAGAGAGGGCAGGAGTGGGGACCAGGGGGACAGATCACATAGAATGCTGGAAATCACCTTTGATCCTTAGTATGCTGGTTGTCATTGGAAACCAGGGAGGCAGCATGGCTGGGTTCATATTTTGAAATGATGACACTGGCTGCTGTGTAGAGAACAGGCTAAAGGAGGCAAGTATGAAAGAAAGGACTCGATTTAGGAGACTGTTGCAGCCACCCAGGGCAAGGATGTCAGAGCCATGGAGGAGGCACAGCATGGTCAGATTCAGGATGTGTTTTGTAGGAAGAGAAAACAAGATTTGCTGATGGCAAAGCTGATGAACAGATCTGGAGTGTGAAAGAAAAAAAGAGCCAAATGGTATGCCCCTCACTCCAATGGAGAAAACTAGGGGTAGATTAGGAAGGAGATGGAGATTAGCAGGTGAAGAGTTCTGCTTTGGACAGATTAGTCTTAGAAAGATCCTGTAGGCAGTGTTACGTTGTTTGCTTTGCTTTGCTTTATTTTGGCCAGCAGGTGTTGCTCCGGGTTTTTCTCCAGCCGTACCTTGGTAGCGTATAGCTATGGATTGATCTGATTGGAATTACGTTGACTGGCTTTAACAGAATAGAAGGCAAGAGAGCTTAGGGTATTTGAAAGAGACCAAGTAAAACGCTAGACCAAATGGAAAACCCCATTCCTGGGACAAATCTTAATTAGTGTGAACTGATCACAAGTGCCAGAAATCCAACCCAAACTAATTTAAACAAAAGGAAGGGAAGCAGTGGCTCACGTGGCTGGAAAACACATCCAAGGAGCTTACAAACCACCAGAAAGAGCTGTAAGACATGAAGTGGCCGTCTGGCCTCGAGCTGGGTTTGTAGGATGACTGTGTGATCCCACCTGTGGGAGGGGGACGGTACAGATCTAAAACAAAAAGGAGAGGGAATAACAAATCTGAAATACCAAAATTTCACACACGCTGAGTTTGCAGAGAGCCTAACACAGTGCATTCCCTGAGAGAGATCCAGATTTTAAATGTTCCTTCGAAATCAGTGTTAAACCACCACTAGAAACTGGGAAGTGAGATGACTTTTGTTACCTATCAATCTCTTGTTAAAAAGTATGAAACAGGGGAGTGACAAACACCTTCCTTTTTTTATATTAAACATATAGCATGAGCTTCAGTATTCCAGATGCCATCTCAGCAGGGCAACAACTCTTCCTGAGTGTTGATGGTTTGATTGCCTACACAAATCAGAAGCAGCCTCCACAGCCCAACCTATCGTGATTAAAAACAAACAACAACAACAACAAAACCCCCACAACTTCCTGCAATTCTACCATTAAGTTTAGAAGACCATTAATAAGACAGCCGTGTTCAAGAACTGAGCCAGTAGCCCACCTCATTGTGCACCTTGAAGTTACTCTTGAGCTTATCCTGATAGGCCCAAGTAAGTGCCGTGTGACTCAAACCAGAGGCAATCCAGGAGGCTCCCACTAGATAAGAGATAAGATACTGCTCACCTGTCACAGAGCAGAAAGAGACAGTGCCTGCCAAGCTCCCCAGCCCTTTGAGGGAACATTTCTGAGGCCTCCACAAAACCACAATGAACTTTGACTGTGGATCCCCTGATGCCCGCACCATAAGAAAGCACGCAGCCAATTCTACATGGAACCCAGTACAAGAAAGCTATCCTCTCCCAAGTGGAACTTCTACCAGGCAATAAGACTTCTATAGTGACCATGGGCATGGGTCTGCGGCTAAGCAGGCCACATTTGCCACCCCCAGTGGAGCCTTTTCGGTTTCAGTCAATGCCAGGTCTGCTTCAGAAACCTGGTCACAGCCTGGAACTCATCCTACTGCCTCTGGCTTCAAAGGTTTCTGGCTCTTCCTTACCCATCTGCCTCAAGTCTGTTTTCCAGAGCTGCAGATCATCAGTGTACCTACATTATGCAATTATTTGGTGTGGAGGCAATGCACTGGAGAGCTGGCTGCTTTCGCAAATGCTCCAGGGGTGCCCCTTTCACACCTGTCCTTCCCTGTGTGTCCCAAGGCTCCCCTTGGCTTCCTTACAGGGTTGTTCCCTCCCCCATACGATCATATCCTCTTCAAGCTGCGTGGCCTTGCACACAGCCTTGCCCACAGCCTCCCACAAATCCTTCTGAGAACCTCGATTTCTGCTGCTGTGAAACAATACCTGCTGCCCTCAGATGACTGCAGATGCAGAGAGGATGAGGGCCACAGGCAATGAATGGTTCTGGTAAACAGTGATACCCTGTAGGAACTTGAGGTCAATTCTTATCACCAGGTAGCCAGTGGGGTCTAAGTCAACCCCTCCTCCTGTAAATCAGTGGGGCCAACACAGCCATGCTTTGGGAGTGGGGGGGTGGGGGCAGGAAGGGGGTCCTCAGACTCTTTAAACTTTCTTCTAAGTTGGAGCATTTTGACCAATATATATGCCCATGCAACCACTACCCACATCAAGATATGGAACATTTCTGTGACCCCAGAAGTTCCCCTCAAATGCCACCCTCTCATTGCCAATATCATTGATTAGATTAGCCTTGCAGGTCCTTGAACCTCATATAAAAGAATCTTACAGCATACATCCTCGTGTCTGGCTTCTTTTACTCAACATGTTTTTGAGATTAATGCGTGTTGTTGCAAATATCCTTCCATTTACTCCAGAGCTTTGCAGTACTCCACTGTACACCACAATTGATTCACTCAACTGGGGATGAGCATCCGGGCACCTCGGCTATTACGAGCTATGTTGCTACGATTGCTTGGGAGTAGACTTCTGTGGAGCATCTACACTCCCTTCTGGGGGCACGTGGACAGCTTTAGGTAATTCTGACACAGAGTCTCCCAGTGTGACTGTACACATGTCCACTTTCTCCGACAATGGCCTCAGGCTTTTTGGTGGCATCGGAGTCTTCTTTTGATAGTACAATAGAACGAGCCTCCAAGTGCGGACTGGAACAGACCTCGGTTCATGTTTCAGCATCACCATCTACCCGAGTGACTTTGGACACTAGGTAACTAGTGGGGAAATGAAACCCCTAGGTAACTGTGGGGAAATGAAACCTAGAGACTTTGCCCTCTGCAGCCTAAGCTGGACCCCTGGTAAATCACACCCACGTGACTTAGCAGCAGGCAATCCGCTCTAAGTGAATATTCTTTCCCTCTTCTTAGCTGCACCCACAGCTCCAACAATGTAGTCACCAAACATTTCCAGCCCTTTTCCACCAAGGAGTCCTTTAAAATTCCTATGCCTCTACCCTGAGAATTTATTACTTTACTTCCCCATAGTTAGGTGATGGGGTTGCTTTTGTCCAACCCACTGCAGTTGGTGGAAAAATCCAAAAACTGGGGAGATCAGATGTAGACTAACAGAAGGCAACAGAAGGTCACAGAAGGTGGCTTCCCATAAAGCAACGCTGAGCCAGGGAGGAGACAGACACACTTTGACCAAAGCAAGCCCCAAATTTACATTGTCTGCTTAAGTGCTTTTATGGGAAGACGTCCAAGATATATTGTTAACTAAAACAAACAAAATGGGGGACAGGGAGATGACTTTGGGACCTTTGTGGGAAAAGGAAAGAGAAGAGTGTATCTTTCTTTCTATTGACTTGTATGTAGGGATGGATACACACGGAGCTGGGAGGGGCCGACAGTGGAAGGACACCGTAAGAGGGGACGTTTCCCTTAGTAGATCTTCATATACACCTTGTTATGGTCCATTATTACATTTCCCGGGAACAGTCAATGGCGTCCTTTCTGCTTCAACTCTGCAAGTGGAAACGTGGTCAGTTTATCAATGTTGCACGGAGGACTCATTTGTTTCCATCGGCACAGACTTTACATTTCTTGATTTGGGTGTATCTCAAAATTTTCATAATGACCTGTATGAGGTATGTGCACTAGGAGGCTGGGTGTGTCTGGGCTGCAAGTAGGTGATGGAGGTGGGCGTGCGTGCAGGTGTATCTGTGTGGGAAAGGATGTCAGGCCCTATCGAGGGCAGAGCCCTAAATGTCTGAGGAGGGGACCTACCTGAGCTCATGTGGGGTGAGACCAGAGGGGCCCACTCAGCATCTGGCTTTTCAAAACTTTTCCCTATCACCCCAACCCCTCAGCTCTACAGATTTCAAATTCCATCCTTAGAAACCTGGAGTGGCCAGGCACAGTGGCTCATTCCTGTAATCCTAGCACTCTGGGAGGCCAAGGCAGGTGGATTGCTTGAGCTTAGACTTCCAAGACCAGCCTGAGCCAAGAGTGAGACCCCATA
>NW_003852420.1:11331497-11338630 GCF_000181295.1 Otolemur garnettii
AAAAAAAAAAAGAAAAAAGAAAGAAAGAAAAGAAAATCTAGCTGCACATTGTGGTAGATGCCTGTAGTCCCAGCTACTTGGGAAGCTAAGATAGGAAGATCGCTTGAACCCAGGAGTTTGAGGTTGCTATGCGCTATGATGATGCCATACACTCTACCCAGGGTGACAGAGTGAGATTCTGTCTCAAGGAAAAAAAGAAAGAGAGAAACATAGAATAAGAGAACGACTGCTCTTTAAGGTACTGTGTGTGTGTCAAGGTGTAGTTGTGCCCTGCATAGGTGAATGTGTGCATGTATGTGGGTGAGTATATTTAAGGTGGTGTATGTGTTTTCACTCAGCAAAAAGGGGAGAAAAATCTACCAACAATAAGTGGCGAACCCTTGGATTGTTGCAGGTAGGCAATACAGGACAGTCGCCCCAACCCCTGTGACAAATAGAGTCCCAAATATGGCCTGATGATCTACCTTCCCAGAAGCTCGAAAGCAGCACCCCCAGGGCCAGGTGACACTAATAAATAATGAACACGTCTGAGCTTGGCACAGAGCCACAGCCCTGCCCACAGACCTGCCCTTCACTCCAGGCAGCCTGTCATCCAATCAAACTCTCAGGAATCTGGCAAGGGGCCAGCAGGCTGACCCCAGCCAGTCCCAAAGGAGTACATCACAAACACATAGGGGTGAGGGGACACCTCTCTCCAGGAAAGGCAAAAAAGGAAAAACCTTCCCTTCTGGGAGCACTGCCAGGCCACAGCTCCCTGAACGAGGGATGTGATAAACGCAGGCACAGAGGCTGAGAAAAACAGAGAAGTAGGAGGGGCAGGGAAGGGTGGCCTCTTTATTATCCCAAAATGCAAAGTATTTGAAGGCACTTACAATAACAAGGCTGGAGAGGAGGGCAGGGGGAGGGCAGAGAGAGGGCAGCGAGCTGAGCACAGAGGTAAATCAACAGGACCCACCCTGGTCATCACCCAGCTTGGAGAAAAGGGAAAGCTACAGGGCTGGGTCTGGAGCCAGTGGGGCCTCCAGCTCTATTCTACAGAAGGTAAAAATCCATCCTACAGAGGATCAGGAAGTTAGGGGCACACAGCAGCAAGGGACGGGGCTAGAGGTCACGAGTTAGTGGTTCTTTAAGGAACACGCTCGGCAGTGAGGACAGCCCTCAGGTCCCCTGCTGGAAGAGGTCTCGATACATCTCAATGAGACGGGCGGCTTCGCGCTGGCCAGAGAGCAGAGCACCATGGGTGGTGGAGTAGTACTTGCGATGGGTGGCCTCACCAGAGAACAGCACCTGCATGGGCTGGACAGAGGGAAGGGGGTGTGATGGTAGAGGAGCAGCAGAGGCCCCAAGGCTCCCCGCCTGCCCCAGAACCTGCCCCCCCTCCACTACAATCAGAGAGGCTTGAGCAGGCATCTGAGATGCAGGTATTGCTGCTTCCACAGGACGAGGAGCTGCCCATCCCACTGGGCCATCTTCCCCAGTGTCTTCCCCAAACATCCAGGCCTCAGTTCTTTCTGTTCTTAGGCCATTAAGAGTCCTATCTCTGCAGTCTCTTACTACTGAACTCAGGGAAAGTGGTTTAACCTTACTAAGCTTTGACCTTCTCATCTGCCAGATGGCTTTATACCACCTACTTCTGAGGGCAGTTGTAAGGATTAAGTGAAATCATGTATCTAAAGCACTTAGAACCTGGAAGAACGTAAGTACTCAATAAAGTCAGGTGGTATTTTAACAAACCTTTATGAAGCCCCTGTTAGGATCCAGGGACTGTTCTGGGCACTTGGAAGATAAAAGGTGACCAGGCTGCTGCTTTGTGGAGCTTCCATGCTGGTGGGGAAGCCAGACACGAAACCCAATTACTAAACAATGTCATGCATGACATGATGGGTGTTTGAACAAGGCACTGACAGCCCAGAAAAGAGGCCCAGTATTAGAGGCATCCCACAAAACTTCCCAGAGGACAGGACCTTTGGACTGGTTTTTCAACGATGCTGGGTAAATAGACAAGTAAAGGACATTTCAGATGGAGGGAAAAGGGGGCAAAGATGCATCAAGGCACTGTTTGGGGAACAGTGAGAATTCTGGTACAGCCAGAGCTCAACCTCAAGAAAGGAGGCTCTCCAGGCAAGATGTAGGTAAGGTACAAGCTTGTGTTTAGATTTTATCCTGTGCCTCTCAAAATGAATGTGGAAAGGCACCAGCTGTAGATCCTAATAGAAGGCAGAGGTTTTAATTCAGCAGGTCTCGGGTGGGCTGAGAGTCTGCATTTCTAACAGGCTCCCATGTGAGGCTGGTGTTTGTTAAGCATGGATCACCCACTCTGAGTAGTGAGGCTGTATCCCACTAACAAGGAGCCCACAGAGGTTATTACACTGAAAGGGGAGGGTGTATTGTGACAGTGTGCAAGCTGCCTTCTCCCACACCCACCCCTCCTCCTTTTTCTCCTCTGTAACAAAGCCCTGCTTTTTAACTGGGTTCATTGCCATCCAGAATAAAAATGAATTTGCCTAGCCTCTCCAGCAGCTAGATATAGTCACATGACTGTGTTCTGGCCAATGAACTTTCAAGTACACAGTTGCTTAGAGACACCTAATTCAACTCCAAGGAGTCACCTCTTTTGCCCATCTGCCTTTCCTCCTCTTACAGCATAAGAGGCAGATGTAAGAGCTGGAGCCTCTGCAGCCCTCTTGGGCCACAAAATGGCCTTGAAAATGGGAGCCAGACACTAAGGATACTGTGTCCTGCTACCTGACTCCAGATTTCCTTATGATTTTTCTTGTTTAAGCCAGTTTTTTGTTTGTTTGTTTTGAGTTTCCGTTTATTACATGCACTAGTCCTAGCTGATGCAGGTGACAAGAGAAGATTGACTGTGGCAGCAGTAAAGGTCTTTCCGGGGATCTCCCTCTCAGCGGGGAGGCACAGTATATGTTTGTTGACTAAAATCTCCTTTGCCAATTACATCAAAGAATTGTTTTAGATATAACTCTGTTGAGGTTTTACCAGTTATTATACATGTACACTTGGCTGGGGAAAGTCAAAATCTACTTTATGGGGCCAGGCATGGTACCTCATGCCTGTAATCCTGGCACTCTGGGAAACGAGGCAGGAGAATTGCTTCAGCTCAGGAGCTCAAGATTAGCCTGAGCAAGAGTAAGATCCCATCTCTACCAAAAATAGAAACACCAGCCAGGCACTGGGGCCTATAGTCCCTGCTACTCAAGAGACTGAGGCAGGAGGATTGCTTGAACCCAGGAGTGTGAGGTTGCTGTGAGCAGGCTGATGCCACAGCACTCTAGCCTGAGCAACAGAGCAAGACTCTCCCTCAAAAAATAAAACAAAAACAGAACTACCTTCTGGGAACAAAAATGTATATTTCTCTCAGATTCACCATTTGGGGGGTATAAAGTTGACATAAGTTTAGGTCTCAGTATTCCCAATTTTATTTTCTACAACATATTGGGAAAACATTTCCATTGAAATTAGTGCTGTTCAAGAGAACATTACATGATGCTATAGAACATTCTATAGCTACACAATCTAATATGGTAGTCACATGTGGCTATTGAACTTAAAATGTGAATAATGCAACTAAGGACTAAAATTTTAATTTTTTGTATACTCTACATTTTAATTAATTTAATTGGACGTGGCTGACAGCTACCATGCCATGGAATGGCTCTGTTTTCATCCCCTCAAGAAAGCATGTCAAGTTTCCACCTGATTTTTTTCTTCCAGATGTTAAGTGCACATTTTCTTCTTGTGTCCTCTTTATTAAAGGAACTAGTCCATCACCTTAGCACCCCTCAGTGAACATTACCCTTCCCCTCCTCACCCTGGACCGAACCCACCCCACACTCACCGCTGTCTTAGAGATCTCTGTGTAGGGCAGGGGCTTGGCCAGCTTCTCCACATCTGCCCCACTCGAGCCCACCTGTGTGTACGAATAGGAGCCTCGGAAGTAGGGGTTGCTGCCCCAGGCCGAGCGCAGAATTCGCCGAGGTTTCGGAATGTTTGGGTTCCCTGTTGCGGAGCCAGAAAAGTCAAGAGGAGGGATAATAAGAAATGACTGCACACAGAAGACACCCCTGAACAGACACCTGTCGCCCCACCTCTAGGGCCCTAGGAAGACCAGGCTGCCAGGGGCGGAAGATGCGGGAGGAGAGAGGGAACCAGGCTCCAGCTGTGCGTCACCCAGTCCGCACCACCTTGTCACCCAGCAAAACACTCGTCTTTCAGGGCCTGATAATCATGTTTTCCCTTCTAACATCAGGGGTTCTTGTGAGGCACCTCCTGAATAGTGGCTGGAAAAAAATACTCGCCTAAAAGGATCAGAGTAAAACATAAATCTCACTCTGAGCAACAGAAAATGAGTAGGAAATGGGCAACTGGCAGTGATGTCTATTTTTTTTTTTAATCATCAGCCCTTAAAAATAGAGAAGCACAGTAAGCAGCATCTTTACTGTTTCAGGCCCCAACCCAGGGTGACAGCAATTCAGGAGCCTGCGGCTGAGTGTGACACTCTGTGGTGGCTTCCCCAGTGGGCACAGCACCTCGGCCTCACAGGCTGGGGAGGGGAGAGCTGCCCGCTCTGGCAGAGGGCACAGGTAGGGAGCAGGCAGTGGGGCAGTGGACACACCTGTGAACTGACGCAGCATCTCTGTGCAGATCTCGGCCACTGCCTCGTCATCACACCTCTCCATGACGAGGGCCTCCTCCCCACAGATCCAGCCGCTCAGCACGTGGCCATAGCGCTCGGGCGGGTAGAGGACATCAAAGCCACAGATCTTGCGGAACCAGAGCTCGGGAGGGTAGGTGAGGGTGCTGCTCTCTGCCTCATCCTCCCACACAAACTGTAGGCTGTTGCACTCCGGGCCCCAGAAGGGCTCCTCGAATTCAAGAAAGATCTTGTCAGTGGTGCCGATGCCCAGGCGGTGGATGGCGGCCACCTTCTCCGTGGGCAGGCCTGGCCGGAAGAAGCTGGTGTACTGCCTCTTGAGCACGCCCAGCGACACGGTCACGATCACATGGTCTGCCGGGATCATCTCGCAGTCCTCACACTCCACCACCACCGGCCACTGCTCGTCCTCGTCCTGCCTGCGCCCTTGGGGTTCCTCTCCTCCCTGGCTGCCCTCCCCAGTGTCGTGGTTGTGGTCACCCTCACCCCGGGGCTCAATCTCGGGGCCCCGGGCGCGCGCCCAGGCCTGGTCCCAATGAACACAGCGGACGGGTTTCCCCAGCTGGATGACGTGGGCAGGGATGCCCTGGGCCAGCAGCTCCACAACCTGCATGAAGCCAGAAGGGATGACGTGGTGGGCCCCGGGGATCTCGGTCCACTCCCCAAAGGCACTCAGGGACACCTCGTCGATGCTGTGTGAGCTGCTCTCACAGCTCTCCACCTGCAGGAAGACCCAGGGAGAAGCCAGGTGACCGCTGGGGCTGGGCAGGGGTAGGAGCAGGACCTCCGAGCAGCGTAGCCCTCCTCGGACCCAGATGCCCCCAGAATCAGTCTTCCTCACTCTGGCACCTGCACGCGAGACAGCAACAATACCTTCAGGTACTGCTGGATCATGGCGAGCTTCAGGCGCTTGGTGGCCTCCGGGTCGTCAGGGTCATCCCTGATGCGGTTGCGCACCTCCTCCCGGGTGAACACCCCCACACTGTTTCGACTTTCAGCATTGACAGGTTTATCATGCTGGAAGAACTCCTGGGTCAAGTTATAGACCTGTCGGAGAAATCCCAGGACACTGAAAACACGCTCCCTGGTCACACCTCCCTCTCAAAGAAGGGGCCTCTTCCCAAAAGTCACAAGCTCCCAGGCATCACCCAGATGCACTGAGCCCTTGGTCTCCCTCCCATGGGGAATTGACGTTGCACCCAACGCTGCACAGAGGCTGTGCCTGGCTGCCTGTTCCTCACCTCCAGCCCATGAGGGGATGGGATGGGCCTCAGAAGCCGTCTGGCTGGGCCCTCACTTAGAACAAAGTGAAACATGTGGTGTGCAGGGGAAAGACACCACCACCACTGAGTTCTGCACAGGTGTACACGGGCTCTACCTCCCACACATTTCCATTCCAAGAACCATGCTCACAGCCCTTCCCCTGCCACCACTTCCCAAGTGTGTCTGCTTCGCTCTCTCCCCAGAGGTCAGTCTGGAGCGGTGGACTGGCCGGTGTTTGAGGGGAAATGGAGCAAAAGAGGACTCTAGAATCTGATCCCTTGGAGATGTCTCTGCAGGCCTGCCTAGGTCCACACAAAGTACCCATTTACTTCAGGCCTCAGACATGTATAAGGAAGACAGGACGCAGAGGGGAGGGAGGAACACAGAAGAATGATCTGAAGGAGGTTTGAGTGTGCCGAAGAATGGAAAGACATTTCACTGGCATATTTCAGCAGAGCTCCAACCCAGATTGCACAGATAATGACGATTCCTCAGTCCCATGGAACAGGGTCCCACGGTCTCCCCCTGCCTGCCTGGTATAGAGCTCCCGCCAAATGCTACGCAGGCCTCACCGAGGAAATAAGCCAGTCACAGGGGAAGACAGAGGGTCCCCAGAGGCAAGATCTGAGCCCCAGAACCCACTGGGCTCTGTGCAAGACACAGGCTGTAATGTGAGTAAGACAGGCAGCCCTAGCCCCTGCCCTCACTCAAGTTAGGGAGATGTTCCAAGACTGGGCTGCTTCTACATGACAGGCTGTAATAAGAAAGAATGAGGGGACTGTGCAATCAACCCAGACAAACCTGCACAGTCAGGAGACAGCCAGGTTGGTAATTGGGGTGGAGGACATTTCAGACAGAGGGATCAGGCTCCTTAAAGATGGGAGCAAGACAGAGATGCATTCAAGAAACTTTAAGTGGAGCGGGCAGCAGAAGAGAGGAAGTTGTAACAGGAAGGCAGAAGCTGGGGCATAAAGCACTAAGAGTCACGCCAAGGCCTCTGGTCTTAATTCAAGGGCCTGGCATCACTGAAGGGCCATGCACAGGAGGGCAGCACAGTCACATGCCCACTGCTGTCATTCCCAGGGCACTGGCAAAGGGAGGATCCTCTGCCAGGTCTCTGTGGCTGAGCTGATTGGTGATTCTTTCCCTTCCTAAAGCGAGTGTGAATTCAGTCCTGCCCCCAGCCCTGGGGCCACAG
>NW_003852420.1:11339765-11348375 GCF_000181295.1 Otolemur garnettii
AAAGAAAGAAAGAAAGAAAAGAAAAGGAAAAAGAAAAAATTAGCAGGGCATGGTGGCAAATACCTATAGTTCCAGCTACTCAGGAGGCTGAGGCAGGAGAATCACTCAAGCCTATGAGTTTGAGGTTGTTATGAGCTAGGCTGGGGCAACAGAGTGAGACCACTCTCTCTTAAAAAATAATAAGTCGGCTCAGCACCCATAGCACAGTGGTTACAGTGCCAGCCACATACACCAAGGCTGGCAGGTTCTAACCCGGCCTGGGCCAGCTAAACCACAATGACATCTGTAACAAAAAATAGCCAGGCGTTGTGATGGGCAGCTGTAGTCCCAGCTACTTGGGAGGCCGAAGCAAGAGAATTGCTTAAGCCTAAGAGTTGGAGGTTGCTGTGAGCTGTGACGCCACTACGTTCTACTGAGGGTGACACAGTGAGACTCTGTCTCAGAAAATAATACTAATAATTCAGTCTCTTTGCACATGAGTGAGAACACACAATACCGGGGGACTGAATACAACATTCATTGTCAGCGCACACACTCAAGATACTGAGTGTGCCTGTCCTCCATAGAGCAGGGACCACCTCAAAGCCAGGGTCATTTCTCCTTTCTCACGCCCAAGAGATAAGCAAATGCACAATAGGCGCTTGATGGCCAATTTACTGACCTGGAGCAAAGGATGACTGTACCATAAATGACAAGCTAGCAGAGGAAAAATCCTATGTATTAGTCTGCTAGTTCAGTGCAGTTTACAACACCACTAAAATATACCAGAGATAATAAGTTTTAAAAATCTAAATAAAAAATAAAATAAAATAAAATAAAAAATAAAAATCTAAATAAGATGATGTTTGCCGCTGCCACTTCTATCCAACACTCTACTGAGATACTAGCACAGTAAGAAAAAAAAATAGTCTACAGCTATGCTAGCCTACACAATAGCCACGAGACACCCGTAGCAACTCGAAATTAAATAAAATTAAATATTTGGTAATAATAAATTCTATTAAAAATAAAAAAATAAGGAATTCTATTAAAACAGAAAAATGTAGATATGTAGAGCTACTACTTCAGTGGACTAAAAAGAATAATAACAAATAAATAAATTAGATATTTAGCTCCTCAGTTTCAGGAGCTACATTTCAAGTACTCAAAGGCCACCACACGAGGCTGGTGACGACTCTTGGGGCTAACGCAGGTCTAAAACATCACCACCATTGCAGAAAGTTCTATTGGTCTGAGGATTAGAAAGGAAAAAACAAAGGTATTCAGCACAGCTCTTGGGTACAGGACACAGCTACAAGAGGGACTCTACCTAACAGATGCAAATATTGTAACCTACTTGTTTGTACCCTCACATTAACCTGAAATTTAAAAAAAAAAAATTCTCATTTTTGTGTAGGATTATACACATAAAATTCCAGAGCAGCATTAAAATATAAATCAATATAATTAACATAACAGATATATAATTATAGTTAAAATAATTCAGCAATGTAGCTAAACATATAAAAAACCAATTATATTTCTATATAGTAGGAACAATTAGAAAATAAATTTTTTTAATTAACATATAAGAGCATTCAGAAAATAGTAACAATAATCACTTCCACCCAAGTACCTAGTAATAAATCTTTAAAAAGGCCATTTGAAGAAGTATTTAATCATACATAGCAGTAATCTTGCCTGGCACTCGTCCACTCAATCATGTTCATTTATCCCCACATGGTCCCGGTTTTTTTCAGATGCAGGGCCCAGAGAGTGTGCGAGGACACAACCAGGTTCACAGAAGACCTCCCAGGTCTCCCAACTCCCCCAACACCCTGATGTCCAGGTGCTCTGCTCACAATTCACCTCGTTGTATAAATCGCTGAATTCCTCAACCACGTCCTTGGGGATCCTGTGGCCGCGGTTGGTAAGGTAGCAGGCCACGCCATTCTTGGAATAGAGGCTGATGCGGCCCACACTGCGCTCTCCATCGGTTGTCTCTTCCAGGAGGCCATTGGCTTCTGCTAGATGATAGACAGGATTCCCATGGGAGCCATGTATCCAGGTGGCTCCCAGCTCAAAGGTGGCGTGTCCTGAGAGTGACAACAACAGGCCCTTAGAGGGGCAGGACCTGCTCCAGAGGCGGCAGACCACTGCCTCCTCCATCCTCCAAGAGCATTCTTCCACCTCCCACAGCAGGGCCGAAGGGCTTAGTTAGAGTCCCCTTCTGGCAACCAAAGTCCTTAGTGAAAAGTTCCCAGTGAAAACCACTTTATAGCAGAGATAACTGCCACCCTGAATGACTGTAATTTGAATCATCTCACTGCACCAGTTAAAGGCTCTCTTTTTTCTAAAGTTACGCCAGATACCAGCCCCCTTCCTCATGAGTGCTTCCCCACTCAGGAGAAGTACTGGGGGCCCCTGAGGGTCCCAGTGAAACAGCAAGGTCCCCAACTAGCTTCCTCCAGTTCTTCAACATCTCCAGAGGCCACAGAATCTAAAGCCTTTTCCCAGACAGAAAGTGGTGCCCTCCCAATTCAGCACAGGGCAGGAGCAAAGGACAAGCATTCCAGTTTGGAAGATTCCTCCCTAGAGCAGCCTAAAACAGATTTCAGGGAAAATTAAGCTCACTAAGCCTCTGGCACAGTTGGCGGAACCCTGAGCGTCTGACTGCAGCAGGGTCCAAGTAGGGCTGGGCCTGGAAGCCAGTTGTACTACCCTAATCCCAGCCGAGGTGCCAGGTGCTCTAGACTGTCCCTGTCCCTAGGCCTCAGTTTCCTCTTTTGATGCTGCAGGGACTATGACACATTCGTCTCCTTCCCTGCCTAGCACGCAAAGAAGGTGAAACAACGATAGGAGGACAGGAACATTTTGGAGTATTTTGTTTTTACAGGTCTAATTCAAAATATGTGTGGTATATTTTTTGCCAGACAGTCGCAATAATTCCTCCTCATCCTTGTACACATGCTCCTTTGCAACGGTACCTTGTCACTTCTCTTATTGAGAGTTGGAGTCTGTTTCCCTACCCTTTGAATCTCGGCTGGACTTGTGACATGCTGTGATTGACAGAATGCAGGGAAAGTGATGCTTACAGTTTCCAAACTCAGGCCTCAAGGGGCCTCATGGCTTCCATTCTCACCATCCTAGAAGGTGACAATCACAGAAGAAAACCCAGGCTTTTTTTCCATCCTGCCAGAAATGTCTCACATACCAAAAGACTGTGCCCACCACCAGACAGGTGGGTACGGTCATCGTAGACAAAGAAGCCCCAGTCAAGTGGCCAGATGACTGAAGCCGTGTAGGGAAGCCTAGGCAAGGCTGGCAAAAGAAACACTTAACTCGGTCCTGCCAAAATTTCTGACAATACCATATGATGGTGTTGTTCTAAGCCATTACATTCTGGGGCAGTCTGTTATGCAGCAACAGCTATTCAATACACTGTAACAAACAGCAATCTTTTCAAGATGAGGGAAGGGACGAGGGGGAGGGGAAAAGAAAAGGGAAGGGTGTGCCCCCACTTTATGGGCACAATGTAAGGGTATGGCACACCTTCTGGGTGAGGGACACAGCTACAACAGGGACTTTTCCTAACAAATGCAAACATTGTAATTTAATAGTTATACCTTCACATTAATCTGAAATTTAAAAAAAGAAAGAAAAAAAAAACAGCAATAGTACCCTTCACCCCAGTAACTGGCATTCCTCTTTTTCATGCCTTCCCTTTCCTGGGCCACTTCTAATCAAACTGCCAGTTACTAAGTATAACACCGTATGCAGGTACTAAAAACAAGAGAAAACACAATCAACGTAACACCTCAGCCAGCAAGACACAAATTTCCTGGTATCTCTGGAAAAACAGGCAAGAATATATAGGCCCCTTGTCTGGGAAACTGGGCAAACTGGAGGGTGCCAAAAGCTGGAAGCCCACTGTCCTTCTTTCAATGGGTTCCTGGTGTGCTTTGAGGGCATTTAATTTACAACCTCCTTTAGCGCCTCAGGCTTGAGGCTCCTGAAATGTCTTGCCTGGTTTGAGCTCTCAAAAGGAGCGAAAGGGGACCTGAACCCTTCACAGAACATAACAAAGAGCTCTCAGCACACAGCCACTAGGCAGCCTTACTCAGCAAAAAGCAGGAAAGAGGTCAGCAGTTCCGGATCAGGAAAGAGGTCAGTTGCCCCACCTCTATTCCCAGGCTCTTTTTTTATTTTTGCTGGCAGTTTTTGGCTGGCTGGGTTTGAACCCGCCACCTCCAGTATATAGGGCCAGCGCCACCCTACCCCCAGGCTCTTAAGGAGGCAAGAGGGCCAGAGCAGGCCTCCACCTGAGAATGTTTCCTGCCCTCTCCCACAGCCCCTTCACCTCTGCTATCCTTGCCACACCTCTGCAACCAAAGGATACAAGCACCATCTCCACACCTACCCCATTGTGTTCTTGGAACCTCTGGCCCTTGACCTCTGTTCTCATCACTGACATGTTCACAGCTACCATTTCCAGGGGCAGTAGGTGCAAGTGCAGCTGGGCTTTCAGCCCCACGTGTCTGCATACATGGCACCTGCCCTGACTTGTTCTCCCTCTCCCAGCAGGGTTCAGCCTCAATCTTCATCACATACATCCTATTGCTCCCTCTTTCCTCTCACTACCTACGCAACTCCCATGATCACCAAGGCCCACCCAAGCACACTTGAGCACGCGCACGTTCTCTCTCTCGCACGCTCTCTCTCTCTCTCCCCCCCACCAAGGGAATGTTCCCACCCCATCAACAGATGAATCAACTGATGGACTGTGTATCCTTGGCTTCCTGCAGAGCCATCCCTTGTGCCTCACTGCCTAGTACCACCATTCCCCTTCATGGCATGTCCTAGCTGTCAGCTACCACTGAGTCTGGGCTATGTGTCTTCCCATCTTCTGTTTCTCTGTCACACCCTGAATGTCACATCAAGACTGGAGAACCATAACCAGAGCCCTCCCCTTCACTAAGACATCCAGCCAGCCAATTGGGTGTTGGCCGCAGAGTCGCCGGGCCTCCCTGCTGGCTGTCCCAGGTTTACTAAGCTTTGGATGGTGCTTTTACCCTCAGTGCCAGCAGACTGTCCTGCGTGTGCCAGGGGAAGAGTGACACAACTTCACGTACGCCTTCCAGGCAATGCCCTTAAGGCAGTGGTTCTCACTTCCTCATGCCACAACCTTTTTATACAGTTCTTCATGCTGTGGTGACCCCCAACCATAAAATTATTTTCATTGCTACTTTATAACTGTAATGTTGCTACTGTTATGAATCATAATGTAAATATCTGCTATACAGGATGGTCTTAGATGACCCCTGTGAAAGGGTTGTTCAACCCCCAAAGGGTCACTAAGGGAAGAAGCTTAACATAATCAAAGTTTCTGCAAGAAGAAAGTACCCGTATGTCATCAACCTCTGCTGATTCTACACCTGACCACTTCTCTGAGCAAGGGGGCTAGTCTCTGCCTGGCCTTGCTGCCTGGTATGGAACTGGACACAGACACAAAATCCTCCACAGGGTCAGTGTCGCCAATCCACTCCAGGCCACCATGTATGGTCTCATGGGGTCATTGTCATGGTCCCTATACACTCAACCACTGAATGGTCAGACCCCTTGCTGACTAAGAAGCTCTGACCTCCAGCTGCATTTCAGAAAAATGTCGTCACTCTCTAGGACCCCAGGCAAAAAATCTGCCCACCTCTGGGTGCAAGTCTCTTACCTGGCTGCTTTCTCCATGGTCCTCATTACTCTGTAACCTGGACAGATCCACTTGCCAGCCAATCTGAAGGCATGCCCATTGCCCACAAGGAGGCTCAAAATCCCCTTCCACCTTTGGGAACCTGAGCTCCCTAGAGGTAGGGAGCCCTATCATATACATTAATTCACACTTAAAAGTAAATGGCTAGGTCTACGCAATAGCTTACAACTATAATCCTGCCTTTAAGAGACCAAGGCAGGAGTATAACTTGAGGCCAGGAGTTCAAGACCAGCCTGAGCAAGAGTGAGACCTATCTCTACCAAAATTAGAAAAATTAGCTGGGCATGGTGACAGGTACCTGCAGCACCAGCTACTTGGGAGGCTTAGGAAGGAGGATCAGTTGAGCCCAGGAGTCTGAGGTTGCAGTGAGCTATGATGATGCCACTGCACTCTAGCCCAGGGGATAGAGCAAGGCCCTAACTCAAAAAATAAAATAAAATAAGTAACAACTAACAGGAACTTGCCAAATTCTACTTCTTGTAAAATAGAAAGTGGCCCACTCAGGGCCATGAGAGCTTTGGTGTCCCCTCTCTCCTAAACACTGTGAATGAACTCTAGGCTACCATCAAGCCAGCATTCTCAAGAAAATAGAGATTAGAGCCCAACCAGACTTACCTTGGAGGGCTGCCACGAGGGGCAAAGCAAGTTTCAGAAAAATGCCCAGGCAGGATCCATGATGGAACATTTATCCCAGGAAAGAAACTAAAATAATAAGATTTCAGGCAGGGCCAGGGATTAGGGAACAAAAGGTGACCTTGTGAGGCGGCTAGGCAGGGATGGTACTTACCAAGTTTCACACTCTGCACTCGGCCTCCTATGCGGCTAGAAGCCTCAAGCACAGTGACATCCGTGAAGCCCTGTTCAAGAAGTGCTTTGGCTGCAGCCAAGCCAGCCAAGCCGGCACCAATCACCACCACACGAGGCTGTCCCCTTCTCCGTAGGCCACGACTGAGAGGGTCATCCGCACTGTCGCCACTGGATTCACAACTTTGCATACCGTCCGTACTCGCCTCCTAGGAACCTGCAGGAGGAGGGGGTGTCACACATCTGCCCTGCCTTCACTTCACCTGGCCCAAGTGACACTCACAGGTTCCCATCACATTCTGCCCTCTGGGGAAACCAAGCCCTCCATGAGGACCTGGGGAAGAGGAGCCACCCCCAAAGGAT
This sequence comes from Otolemur garnettii, assembly GCF_000181295.1. Lineage (NCBI taxonomy): Eukaryota > Metazoa > Chordata > Mammalia > Primates > Galagidae > Otolemur > Otolemur garnettii. The sequence continues at coordinate 11,346,676 of NW_003852420.1, forward strand.
GAGAAAGGAAGAGCCATGGGAAGGTGGGAAGAATGGAGAGAAAAAGAAAGTAAGGGAGAGATATAACTTGGGACCCCGCCAGTGGACAAAAGAACTGGTAGCCAATTCTAAGCCCTTCGAATCCTCAATCCCACCCTCAAACCTGTTAGGCATTGCCTCTTCACTGACCACAGACCCCAAAGTGGTGAAAAAGGTGGCCGGTGAGGAGATGACTAAGAAGGACAATGTTAGACTGATCCTGGGGATGCTGGTCTCAGAGCAGCTCAGCCCAACACAGCTACTGGGGATCCAGCTCATGCCAACCCAAGGATACTCACACAGACCCCAGGACACTTGCACAGACCCCAGGAGGCTCACACCAACCCCTGGACACTTGCGCGTACAATGTGGACCCTTGGCTCTCCCTCCCTTGCCTAACTCTTCCCCAGTACTTTCTTTTTCCCTTGCCCCTTCTCTTCTCCTCTGGCCTTCTGTTGGTCTTTCATAGCCTCAATGAGGTGGCAATTTGGTGGGCAGGATATAGTCCCGCCCTCCCCCCCAGAAAGTGCCACGAGGCCAGCATCCAATAAGCCTGCTATTCCGGGTAGGCTGTTTTCCCCAACCACCCAGCCCCTCAGTCACCGCAAAGCAGCAAGGAGCCCAGGAAACGGTGGACCATGAGGACCCATGGCACCAGAGGCCAGACATGAAATTGACAGTTACACTAAGCCAGCTTGTTCAAAGACGCCAGCCTAGGGGAGCTGATGGCTGGGAGGCCAAGGGTCCCTGAATTTGACCCTAGGGCTAGGAGAGGCTGCCCTTCTCTTCCCAGAATGACGAAGAAGTTTTAGAGATATGTGGGGGCCAGCCTGGGGGGCCACTCAGCTCTGATCCTGTCACTGTTCCTTCCTATACAATTGGCTTTGCTGAGGTTCCATTGGAATCTAATACTATCCAGGATCTAACAGGGACAAATGTGAGTGGAGGACAGCAGACAAGGGGCATATTAAAAAGTCTGTTATCCTGGCTGGGTGCAGTAGCTCACGCCTGTAATCCTAGCAATTTGGGAGGCTAAGCAAGGAAGATGGCTTGAGCTCAAGAGTTCAAGACCAGCCTGAACAAAGAGTAAGACCCCCCATTTCTACTAAAAGTACGAAAAATTAGCTCGACATTGTGGAGGCACTTGTAGTCCCAGCTACTGGGGGGTGGGGGAGAAGGGGGCTCAGGCAGAAAGATCATTCGAACCCAGGAGTTGAAAGTTGCTGTGAGCTAGGCTGATGCCATGGCACTCCAGCCTGGGCAACAAGAGTAAGACTCTGTCTTAAAAAAAAAATTAGCTGGGCATTCTGGCAGGCACCTATAGTCCCAGCTACTTGGGAGGCTGAAGCAAGAGGATCACTTCTGAGCCCAGAAGTTTGAGGTTTCTGTGAGCTATGATGCCATGGCACTCAATCCAGGGCAACAGAGTGAGACTCGTTCTCAAAAAAAAGAAAAATAACTGTCGCCCATACCTAATAAAGCTGTGCATGACATAAGAATCTCAATCCTGGCTCAGCCTCTGTAGCACAGTGGTTACAGCACTAGCCATATAGACCGAGGGTGGCGGGTTTGAACCCAGCCCAGGCCAGCTAAACAGCAATGACAACTACAACCAAAAAACAACCAGGCGTTGTGGCAGGTACCTGTAGTCCCAGCTCCTTGGGAGGCTGAGGCAAGAGAAT
>NW_003852420.1:11348440-11356631 GCF_000181295.1 Otolemur garnettii
AATCTCAATCCTAAGAATAAACCCAGGAGAAAAAGGGCACATTCTACCAAACATGCATAGCAGTTTAATCCATAATAGCCCCCAAACAGCAATCCCCCAAAGGTCCATCAATGGGAGAACAGAGAAATACATTGTGTGGTATATGGCATATTCACACAATGGAACAGTCTTCAACAAATAAACAGAACCCAACTATTGATGCTGTCAGCGACACTGATGCACCTCAAAGACATTACACAAAACAAAAGAAGCCAGAGATAAAAGCACACATACTGTATGACTCCATTGACATGAAGTTCAGGAAGAGGTAAACCCAATCTGTGGAGACAGAGGTGAAAACAGAGGTTAGGAGGAAGGGGAGAGGACTGTAAAGGGCCAGGAGAGAACTTGAGAGGGTAGAGAAACTATATATCTTGATGTGAGCCACTGCATGTATACATACAAAGATTCCTTGAGTTGCATGTTTAAGATGCATGCAATTTGCTGTATGTATTCACATATACCTCAATAACAAGACATGCATTCATGCCTTCCAATTAATCAACCGACCAAAAGGCTGCCACACTGATTTCCTTCTCAGCACATCTCAAGGTCTGACCACTGAGGTTTCCATGCCATTTGGAGCAGTGTCCTCCAATATCACACTTCATTAGAGGTTTAGAAAAGGGGGCTTCTTTGAAATATGCTCAGGCCAAAAAGCTGTTCCTCGAGCCTCCTCCCATCCCTTCCACCCACCGATGGACAGTGGGACACCTGGGCCCAGACAGAAACCACTCCCCACTCCTCCGCCCCTTCTCCAAATTCCCTGAGACCCTGACCAGCCCCAGCCCCACTTGGTGCAGAGACAGTTTCTAAGAAGGCCAGGAGATGGCGCCCGAGGCCCGGAGCCCCTCAGGGCAGCCTCCCATTCAGTGGCTGGGGCTCCCCACCCCCTTCCAGGAGCGCCTCTGTCCCTGCTCTCCCTGGGGGAGAGGCCACGCAGAGTCAGGCGGGCTTGGGCCCTTTCTTCCTCACCCCTCCCCGGTCCTAACTCTCCTCTCTCCGCCTGCCCCCAGGGGCGCGAGGTCCTGCCTCCCGCCCAGAGGGCAGGGGTCAGGGCTAGGTCGGCTCTCTTCCTCTCGTAGAGGAGTCCTGTCCTCCCCTACCCGTATCCCCTACTGCCTCCTCCCCCAGGTCCTCCTTCCTGTGGACTAAATTTAGAGGTGAGGATGTGGCTGCCCGCACGGGGCTGCGGGGGAAGGGTCAGCGATGATGCCGCCGCTGCCGGATGTCTGCCCGCCCAGCCCGGGACGCTGCGTCAGGTTTGTAAACACGCGGTGTGCTCTGCAGGGCCCCAAGCCAGCTGCCAGGATGACGCCACCGCTGCGAGTGACGCCACTGCTGCTGGGCACCCCGCGACTGACTGACGTGGCACTGCTGCCGCCCCACTTCCTCCTGGCCACCGCTCCCCAGGGCTGGGGAGGCCCTACCAACGCCCAGTCCCAGGCCATCCTCCTCCCCAAACAACGTTTTGGGTACACTAAAGGGGCAGATAGCTGCTGTGGTTCTCACACCTTACCGGTGGAACCCCTTCCTGAAAAGCTGCAATGGAGTCCAGGGTATAACAGCCATTAAACTGGGGGTTCCCCAGGCTCCCTTGGGCACCAACTCTGAAACCAGGAGGCAAGATAAGCTCCGTCCTTGGGAAGCCAGGGGAGGGCTTGTTGCCAGCAGGGCCTACCCAGCCAGCTAGCTACCTGCTTTCTGGCTCCAGGAGCCTCGCTGAGCCAGCAAGGCCAGCTTGTCCTCACCACATTGTGGTCACAGTCAAATAAGGCCCTATGTGGATGTCACAAGATTGCCAGCATTTTCTAGGGCCTCAAGGTCTACAGTAACTCTCTGTAATGGGCTATTCTGTAGGAAATGGGGGCAGGCACTCTGCCTTCAAGGTGAGTAGAGAAAGAACCCCCCACCCCCACCCCCTGGCTCCCCATACCAATTTTCAGAGGACTTGAACTCAGACATCACACACGGGGTGCCAGGGAGAGGTGATGCAGGTAAGCAGGGACATGTGTGTCCACAGTACCCTCACAGCTAACCCTACGGTCCTGTCCCTCCTCAGGCCTTATACCAGATGAGCCCATCAGCCCTGTGCTCCAAGAAGCCAGAAGAGCCCCACACCCAGCCCCCAGAGGGCAGGGAAGTGAGTCTGCCCTGAAGCCCCATATCAGCCCCTGGAGCAAACACTCTCCTCCACCCTGCAACTGAAAGTGAGGAGAAGACACAGCTAGGACACTTCTCAAAGGCTCAAAAGGACCTTTGAGGATACTGGTATGTTGGGGAGGGGGGAACAACTTGTTTTCTGTTGGTTTGTGTCACCTTTTCCTTTCCCTTTTGGATTTTTTTTAAATTATGAGAAACTGCCTTATTGAAGAAGGAGAACCTCGTAAATGGTCCTCAGTGCCTGCCTGTCCTCCTCTCGCCTTGGGGAAAGAAAGAAAGAAATAACATCCGCTCCTTGATCTGTATGCACAGGAGAAACAGAACACCCTGTACTCTTCAAGCAGATAAAGGAGAGAAGAAAAAAGTGCTGGCTCAGCCAGGCAGGGAAGAGGAGGAGGGAAAGAAGGAGGGCAAAAAGACACTTGCCTTCTTGCTCCAACTTCCATGGCAAAATGGTAGTGGGAGCTGGGGCCTCTAGCCCACTGCCCGCACCCAGGCCCTCAAGTTCATGCTCCCATGTCTCCCAGCAGGCCAAGCTTGGGAGCTTCAAGAAATCAGGTCAGCCAGGGCATAACTGCCCTGCACCATTCACGATGCCTAGCTACCTCCCTGCAGCTACTTCTCTGGCCTGCCCGCCACTGCCCAGAGCCCCTACTACTCTGCCTAAAGCTGCCCAAGAAGCCACACCTTACAGAGAAAGGCAGCAGGGGAAGAAGAGGGAAGGAAAACCCTGCCCAGTCTTACGGCAGAGTCGCTAAAGATGAACAAATAAAGATCAGTGGGAATGAGCAGCCAAGCTTTGTTTTTGTTTTATTTGTTTGTTTGTGACAGTCTCACTCTGTCATCCCTGGTAGAGTGCCATGGCATCATAGCTCATAGCAACCTTCAACTCTTGCCTCAGCCTCCTGAATAGCTGGACCTACAGGCATGTACCACCACATCCAGCTTGTTTTTCTATTTTTAGCAGAGACAGGGATCTCACTCTTGTTCAGGTTGATCTCAAACTCCTGAGGGAAAGCGGTCCACCTGCCTCAGCCCCCTAGAGTGCTAGGATTACAGATCTGAGCCACTACACCCGGTGCAAGCTTCCTTACTCCCAACATCCTCACCAAGTTCATTTGTCACCCTCAGAAATTTACCTTCCAAAAACAACAAAAAAGAAAAGAAAAGAAAATTTACCTTCCCAGAGGGGCCTCCTGATGGCTAAACGCTAAGTCCTGACCCTGCCTGAGAATTCCCAGATCTGAACTGGGGCACCACACATCTCCTTACATTTGCCTTATGGGAGCAAACTCAAGGCTCAAGGCTCTATTTTTAAATAGAAGACATTCCTTATCCATTGGGTCAAGCCTGATTCACTGTCACCTCCACTGCTTGCTTCCCCTGTCTGTTCCTTGCCTGCACCATTCTCAATCCCCCAGCCCCATCCTCCAAAGACAATCCTGACCAGGCTTCCCATGGGAAGGGGAATAAAACTCAGCAATTCACTCAGCACCTGCTATGTTCCAGGCACGGGAAAGGCTCTGCATGGCTGCCCTCTGCCACTTCAGTTCTCACTCATAACCCCCCCCCATACACAACATAACCACAGAACCCCAACTTTAAAGCCTGGGGCCTCCCCAGCCCAGGCCACCCAAAGGCCTATAGGAAAAATCCTCCTTCAATCATGTCAGAATACCTTTGTACAGGGTGCTGTGATTGTGTAATTGTGTGACTGCAGGACTGTGAGTTGTTCAAACCGCCAGCAAGCTCTGCTCCATTACTGTTTGCTGAAGTAACAGTCACCCCTGACATGTGACTCTCTCAATCTGCAATATAACCCTCCCACCCCGGCTGTCCCTAAAGCTTGGGCATCTCACCCCAGCAAATCCTGTTGTCATTATCTCACGACTGAGGCTGAGGCCCCACAGGCACTGAGCAGGCTGAGGTCCCTAGCTAGATCAAGAGCCTCTCCCCAGGGACAGCACAGCCAAGCCCTTGAGCGAACCTCAAGGGCATCAATGGGCTAGCTAGATATGAGGTGCCCCCTCCTCAACATGAAGCCCACCTCAGCCTTACCCAATAACCAGCAAATCACTTCCCTGCCCAACAAAAATGATGCCACCCTTCCAAGTACCTCACACCCTTCCAAAGATGCCTCTCAAAAGAAACAAAAATTCTACCTCTCCCTGGCCCCCTCTGAACAAAGACTACTCCCAAGTGTAACTGTACCCTACGCCTTTCCCAGGGAATTTTCTTGTCCATTTCTCAGAGAAGGGAGTAGGCCTGAGGCAATTAGCCCAGCTAGCTTACTTCACCCCACTCCCCCTTGGGGCCCAAGATTCCACCAGCTGAAGCACCCCCAAACGGGCCCAGTTCTTCCATCAGTAGTGTCCTCCCTCCTCCAAGCCCCAGGTCCAGCTCACCTGTACCCTCCCAGACCAAGCTTGGGGATTTTAAGCCTCTCCTCCCCAGTTCTCAGGGCAGCAGCCCCACCTCATTTCCCAGGAGGAACACCTAACAGGAGCGGGTAGTGGTAGGGAAGCTGGGGGCTGCTCTGGGGGAACATCTTTGGACTGGTTGGCAGGTCTGGGGAGGGATTCAGATCCTCCAGGCCCCCCAGACAATGCAATTATTCTTCAAATGTAAAAATCACCCAGAAATCCCAGACCAGCTGCTTTGCTCAACTATCCAGACAAAGGAGCTCTGTGTCTGCCCGCAAGGCTCCTCCCACCCCTCATCCCCAGGGAGGGGCTGGCCGCAACTCCTCCCAGCCAGACCCTCCCCAGCCTCTTCACTGAGACCAGCCTGGAAGTAAAAGCAGGACTGCTGAGCCAGGGCCCACCAGCCATGGAGAGGGGCAAAGGGGTACAGGCGAGAGGGACAGAGCAGTGGCAGCCTATGCGCCCAGTAAATAGCAGGGGAGGGGAAAGAACAGACTGGCCCAGGAGCCCGAAGAACAAGTTTAGGCCCCAGCTCAGTCTCTCCCTTGCCAGGTACCCCTTGGACCTGTGTCTTGCCATCTCCAAGCCCCACTTGGCCAATACCTCTGAAACTCCCCAAGGGCACAGCCCCTGTACCTGGCCTCCTTCCATTGTCTAAACCTCATGGAATATTTAAATGCTTCCTTTTTGAAGTCCAAAAGCTTGGACTTCAAGCTTTCCCATCTGTGAACGGGCTTAGGTACAGCTACCTGGTAAGAGTGCTGGGAGGATAAGGTGCGATAGCACAGGTAAAAGGCATGGCCACCTGCAAGGGCCATCTCAAAGATGGAAGAAGAGGGAGGAAGATCCCCCTCCCTCAGTAGGCCAGTACAGAGGCTGAAGCCACCTCTCATAGACCTAGAACTGTTTCACTTGTAGAAAAACCCCAATCTTGATCTGAGCTCAGATCTCAGCTTCAGACTCAGCCCCAACTCTAATATCAGACTGGCCCTTGACCCTGACATCATTTACACACTCTATATCCCAATACTAACTGGGCCTGAGCCCCGCAACCCTAACTCATTCTATCCAGCGTAGGCAGGGGTACCAGTTTCAAGCTCATAAAGAGAAAGGGTAGGAGTGCCTCATTCCCCACCAGCAATGTCTTCTGGCCCTCACAGTAGCACAAAGGAAAGGACTCCACTTCACACCTGGCACATAGACTCCTCTCGAAAAGAATATCTTTGCTACCCTGATCTCTTCCCTAAAAGTATAAAGCCCCTAAAAATACAACTTTAAAAGGCCTTCTCAGAAGAAAAGCCAATCTCAGAAGAAAAGAGGGGAGCCAGGGGTAGGAGTGTGTGTGCAGCATGCTGAGGCACCCCTATCTCAGTGCATGAGGGGACAGAGCAAAAGACATGGCCCCTGGGGCACTAAAGGTGGGGGGAGCAGATAGAGACATACCAGGAGAGGTGAGCACCCTTGGACTGGTCTTTATTTTTATTTCCCCTGATGGCTTGGAAGGCACACACCCAGGTTAAACGGAGACATAAAACAATTTATAGCTCCCTGCAGGGGTGGAGGAGAAGATTAGAAAGAAGCCAGCAAAAGAGTAAGATCTTGTGATAAGCACAAAGCTCAACTGAGGGCCCAGATGATGGTGTCAGCAGGAGAAACAGGTAGAGGCCAGCCAGAACAGAGCCTGGGACTGCAATTCCTCCCCCAGTACCCACACCCCAAGGGCTTTCCCCAAGCCCCACCCTATAGATGCCATCTTCAGCTAAAAGTAGTGCATGGATCATCACCTCCCATAAACTTTTCAAGCTCATCACCAGCTCAGCTTCCACCTCCAACGCCAGACTCCCCACACTCCATGCCCTGGTTTCCCATCCAGGAATAGTCTGTACATAGACGTCCCTGGCTTGCCAAGTAGAAAGTCACCTCCTGGCAGACAGGACCCATACATATTCTTCAACTCAGATCCTAAATCTTGCAGAGGTAGGCAAGACCCATGGCCTTCCAATGGTCAAGAATCTGATGGGAGGCCTATGCCATTGCTGGATGTCTCTAGAGAAGACAAGGTTGCTCAGACAGCAGCCTCGTTTTCCCCATCTATAAAATGGGGACAGTCACACCTATAGCTTGAGTGATGCCAGCCCTGACCCCAGGCCCTACTTTCCAGCCCCTGTGACCCCAGCAAAGTCTAATGTGGTGCCCTTCAGCCACTCTCAGAAGGAGACACCACAGCCTGGACTCCCTCCCTCTGATAGGATCTGATACCCCAACTCTGAATCCCCCTCCAGGAAATCATGTAAGAAAAAACACAGAGCTGGTCACCGCCCTGATGACTATACTGGTGCAAAACTGCCCTTGGTTGACAGCAGACAGGCCACAAGCAAGGAGGGCCAACAGGAACTGCTCGCTCCCCTGGAAAGAAGTCTCCTGACGGGGCTAAAACTCAGGGAGGGAAAAGCAGCCTGAAGACCAAGAGCCTAGCCCTGTTCTGAGGTGACCAAGTCATACCGCTTTGGGGGGACCCCAGGAAAAAACACCTCTCTCTCACACACACAGTCACAAAAGCCCACTTCCTTAAGTTTCCCTTGATAACCCAACTTAATAAACAGTCCCTTATTTGAGGATGCCTTATAGCACCAACGTTTTCCCATGGGTCCTGGGGTCTGATACCGGCTTTTGGATACAAGCAGTTTGAATCTCTACCATTTATTAAATGACTAGGGCTGTGAGGCCACAAACAGAATGACAGGACAACCCATGAAGAAGACCCTCAATGATCCTGGCCTACTCTTCATGCCCTAGTGTAGTTCCCTGCCAACTTGACCTCTGTAGCCAATAGGATACTGCAGAAACAATGAGATACAACTTCCATGATTAGGTGATAAAAGACACTATGGCTGGCCTCCTCCTTGCTCCCTTGGACAGCTTACTCTGGAGAAAGCCAGAAACCATTCACAAGGACACTCAAGAAATCCTATAAAGAAGCCCACAGATAAGAACTGAGCCCTCCTAGCAATAGCCAAAACCATCTTGCCTAGTATGTGAGTATACCATCTTGGAAGCAGATCCCCAGCCCCAGTCCAGCCTTCAGATGACTATACCCCCATGAGAGATCCAGAGCCAGACTAGTGTTTAATTAAAGTGCTCCTGTGCTGGGCATGGTGGTTCATGGTATAATCCTCACACTTTGGGAGGCTAGGTGGGAGGATCTCTTGAGTCCAGGGTTTGAGGTTGCAGTGAGCTATGACACCTCTGCAGTGTAGCCAGCCCAACAGAGTAAGATCCTCTCCCAAAAACAGAAAATAAAAGAAACCTCTCCCAAATTCCTAACCCACAGAATCTGAGCATAATAAATGTTTATTGCTGTTTTAAGCTACCAGTGTTGGGGTAATTTGTTACCCAGCAATAGATAACTAACAGCCAGCAACTCTCTCTCTCCAGAGACCCTCAAGTAAAACCTCTATCCCACTCAGGGCTTCCCTCTTTCCCTGAAATGCAGGACTAGGGAGCCTGGCCCAGACCCTACAGCTTACAAGGCCCAGGAGACAGGATCTTCTACCCCACCAGCACAT
>NW_003852420.1:11356695-11374966 GCF_000181295.1 Otolemur garnettii
TCATTTAAATCAGACTCTCTGGGGTGGACCCCAAGCACGTATCCTTTTTTAAGGACCTACATGATGCCAATATACAGCCAAGGCTAAGAATCTCTGTCCTAGAGTAGCCTTCATTTGCAGACTCCAGACCAGCCCAGAGACATTCAGGGTCTGCTAGTGCAGGAGTGGAGGCAGAGAAAGCACAGAGGGCCAGGGGACCTTGGCTTAGTCTGCCACTGCAACCTGGCTTCCAAAGCCCTCTGGGTTCCATGTATATCATATACCTAAGCCAGAAAGGTTTCTTCATCTGCCCTTGCTCTCGTGCTACTACACACAGCCATGTCGTCCTCCCCATCCCCTCTGCTCTGATCTCTACTGAGTCATAGGCTCCTAGTTAAAAGTCCACGGGAGAAACCTGTATTTGTACGTTTTGTATCCCCCAAGACACAGCCTTGCCTAAACCTGAGTTAGTCCCTGAAGAGGCCATAGCCACAGATTAAGAGACCAGGCCTTACCCTGAAGCTCATAGCCAGTTAACTCAGTAAAGGTTATTATAGCTGGCACCATGGCTCGCACCTGTAATCCTAGCACTCTGAGAGGCTGAGGCAAATGATAGCTTGAGGTCAGGAGTTTGGGATAAGCCTAAGCAAAAGTGAGACCCCCAGCTCTAAAAATCTCTGGGTGTTGTGGTGTTTGTAGTCTCAGCTACTTGGGAGAGTGAGGCAAGAGCACGGATCTCTTGAGCCCAAGAGTTTGAGGTTGCTGTGAGCTATGATACCATAGCACTCTACACAGGGTGACAGAGTGAGACTCTATCTCAAAAAAATGAAAATAAAAATAATAATAAAAATAATGTTATTGTGAATCTGGAAGAGGATAGGAGGAGGCAGAAGATTTCCAGGGGAGAGAATTGAGTTCTGGCCAGGGGAACCACACGTGCAAAGGTTCTGAGGCACTGCTTACAATCTACTCCTCGCTACTAAATCAACACTATTGTTCTCCCTCTCTACCAGAACTCACCCCTGTCCCTGCCACACACTCACCTGACCTCCTTGCAGTGGCAGCAGCAGCCCTACGAAGTGGGAATCCCAGCACCAGGTAGGGAGGATACATCTTATCCCGCCTCCACCTTGCCTCTGCACTGGGCCTTCCCTAACCCCACCCCTACAGGGGTGGAGAGTGCACCCTAATGCAAGTAAGCTCCCCCCAGCAGCACCCCAGGGAGAGGCAGAGCAGCGAAGCTGGGAAGTGAGGGCTACCCAGTGCCAAGTGCTGTCTGAGGCACTCAGGATACAACAATGGACAGAAGCCTTCCCTCAAGGATCTGACAGGTCAGAATGACAAGTGACATAGTAAAAAGATAAGCAGGGTGGGGGGACAGGGACATGCTGGGACAGGAATGTCAGAGAAGGCCTCTGCCAGGTAAGCCTGCTGCATAGGGCTGTGTCCACCTCCTGGGGATTTGCTGAATGGCATGGGTGAGAGGGGAGAGCAGAGACAGGGTCAGGATGCCTTGGCTGACCAGGCATGACACCATTGGGATGAACCCAGACCAGTTCTAACTGTGTCAACTGCTCGTCCCCTTGACCCTTGTGTTGCCAGACCATCAAAGCAGGACCTGCAGGTGGGAGGCAGGCCCAGGGGCCCCGATTCCTAAGCCCAGCTCTCTCTTCAGGGCTATCACCAGGGTTGAGAGAGCTTCTCCAGGCCACCTTCCCTCTTGGGGCCCAGCAAGCTTCAACACAGCCCCTCTTCATCAGGCATCACCTGTAGACACAGACCTGGCATTAATCAGTGTCCCCATCACTACACTGCACAGAGTTCCACCCATTCCGGGCACTGGATCCCTGAGAGGTGCAAGCTGGCAGATGAAGAGGTAGCTTCCTGGTGGGGCTTCTCCCCTCCCCCTGCCAGGAGCCACAGCCTCACAGTTCTGGGGTGAAGGAGGACAGCCCAGTCAGCACTTTCCACTGACTCTTTCAAAACCACTTTCAAGAACTGAGGCTTGTAAGAAGCTCAGCCCAGGCGCAGTTCCCCCTCGGCGGCCCCTCGTGACTCTGCACAAAGCCCAACTGTGCTTTCAGTTCCAGCCCCTGGGAAGGGGGGTCTCCTGCCAGCCGATCTTTTTTCCTGAGCCTCAGGGTCCCACCCCATCCAGCCTGGGACCTGCACACAAAGACATGGCAGCCTCAGTGGTAAAGGTTTACTGGGTAACGTTTGTAGGGGAAGGGCCCATCTTCACTGTAAATCCTTTTCCCAAAAAACTGTCTCTCTAACAGTCCCCACACAGCAAAATTCATCATAGAACAGAGGGAGTATGTATAATCACAAAATGGAAAACATGACCAAGAAAAATCCAGATGCCAAAAGAACCCCACAGCAAACCTCTATTTAGTTTACCCTTCCCAGCCCAGGCACTATGCTGGCCACCTTCCATTTATTCCATGTACCCATTTTACAGATGGGGAAACAGGCTCAGAGAGGTTCATACGCATGATGGAGGCCACCCAGATGGAGTGAGGGGGAAAGCAGGGCTTGGCAACTCTAGGCTCAGCTCTTTCTATCAACCCTTGCCTAGCTTTCAGGCCCCCAGTCAGCCTCCGCATGTACTGACTGACACCACAAACATTGTGCCAGCAATGGTGAGAGTTGTCTCAAAGCCTGGCAGCTCACCCCAGCAGCACTGTCAAAGCCTGGGGCTGCCATAGAGAGACCACCTGCCACCAGGGCACTTAGCGGGGTGACTGCAGGCCACCATGGGCCCTGCCCCATGGGGCTGGCTTGGGCTTGCCAGCCTCTACACTACCCAAGCCACAGCCCCTCACCCTCAGTTTCCACCTCCATTAATGGGGTCAAAGACATTGCCTAACTGCTTTTGCCAACACAAAAGAAAATTCAGGCCAAGCGCAGTGGCTCATGCCTATACTCCTAACACTCTGGGAGGCCGAGGTACAAGGATCACTTGAGCTTAGGAGTTGGAGACCAGCCTGAGCAAGAGCAAGACTCTGTCTCTACTTAAAATAGAAAATTTAGCTGGGTGTTGTGGCAGGCACCTATAGTCCCAGCTACTCCGGTGGCTAAGTCAGGAGGATCATTTGAACCCAGGAGTTGAACCCTGAGCTAGGCTGATGCCAATGCACTCTACCTGGGACAACAGAATGAGACCTCATCTCAATAAAAGGAAAAACGCCACTAAGAAAAATTCATAGAGCAGCTAACTCTTAATTCCCTCTATCTAGACTAGTGATTTTGAACTGGTGTTTTTAAAGATTATTAATTATTTTCAAAAGAAGTTCAAAGCATAGTAAGTATATTCTTTTTTTTACTCTTCTTTTGATCAACATAATTTAAGTGTGCCTCCAAGGTTTAACTATAGGTTCTAGTGTGCCGTGAGATAAAAAAGGTTGAAAAACACTGGTCTAGACAATTGTCTCCTCTCCCTGGCCTGAGATTTCCCTTAGCCCCACCAGGAGACTTCAAGTGTTTTAACTGTGCCATCCTAACCAGTGCACAAGACCAGACAATGAAGGGCTCTCCACTCTGAAGCACAGCACCCCCACCCACTCTAGCAAAAGCTAGAAGCAGGTTCTGAAAAGCCACTGGTGTTCATTTCAAAATGCACATGTGGGCCCTGGGCTCATGACTTAATCCATAAAACACCTACAGAGTTAAGACACTGAGTTTGGACAATAAACATATTCTTCAGGCCCTTGTGTTGAGTTCAAAGAGAGACTTAATAACTCACCAGCTTTTGTTTTTTGTTTTTTGTGACAGAGTCTCACTATGTCACCCTAGGTAGAGTGCCGTGGCATCACAGCTTATAGCAACCTCTACTCTTGGGCTTTAAGTGATTCTCTTGCCTCTGCCCCCAAGCAGCTGAGACTAGAGGCACCCACCACAATGCCCAGCTATTTTTTGGTTGCAGTTGTCACTGCTGTTTAGCAGGCCCAGGCTGGGCTCAAACCCGCCACGTTCAGTGTATGTGGCTGACACCCTCCTCACTGAGCCACGGGTGCTGAGCCTCATCAGCTTTTGAAATCAAGAAAAGTCTGTTTTTAAAATTCTATCATCATTGTTACTGCTATTTTCCACTGAGGTACAGAGCGCAGAGGTAAGCATTTCACATGGAATACCTCAATCCTCCCATCAGTACCCCCATGCTGCAGAGGAAAACTGAGGTCCACAGAGCTTTCACAACCTGCCATATGACAGAAGGCACTCTAAACTTTACTTGGTAAGATCCTAAACCTCAGGTCTTATTCTTTTTAAAATCTAACCAAGGAGTCAAGTTCATTGTCTTTCTTTCTTTTTTCTTTTTTTCTTTTTTCTTTTTTTGAGACAGAGCCTCAAGCTGTCGCCCTGGGTAGAGTGCTGTGGCATCACAGCTTACAGCAACCTCCAACTCCTGGACTCAAGTGATTCTCCTGCCTCCATCTCCCAAGTAGCTGGAACTACAGGCACCCGCCACAACACCCAGTTATTTTTTGGTTGTTAGGTGTCATTGTTGTTTGGCAGGCCTAGGCTGGATTCGAACCCGCCAGCTCAGATGTATGTGGCTGGTGCCTTAGCAACTTGAGCCACAGACGCCGAGCCAAGTTCATTGTCTTTCCTCAGTTACTTTTTAAACTCAAAACCTTTCCAGATTAACTCATAAGGTTTCACATTGTGTGTGATTTTTTTTTTTTTGGTAGAGACAGACAATCACTCTATCGCCCTCAGTAGAGTGCCATGGCTTCACATAGCTCACAGTAACCTCCAACTTCTGGATGCAGGCAATTCTCTTGCCTCAGCCTCCAGAGTAGCTGGGACTACAGGTGCCCACCACAATGTCCGGCTATTTTTTTGTTGCAGTTTGGCCGGGCCCAGGTTTGAACCCACCACCCTTGGTATATGGGGCTGGCACCCTACCCACTGAGCCACAGGCGCCACCCCATTGTGTGATTTTTAAAACTAATGTTCAAAATAAAAGAATGGCAAAGGATTCTGTGTGTTTAACATTCAAAAGCATCATTTAAATATCTTTCTTAAGAATATTTTCCCATTGGTGGTCCTGGGTGTCTCCTCCTTGAGTCATCCTAAAATCTAGCTGACTCAGGGCCTAGTTTTTTGCCAGCCTACAAACAGTACCACCACCCACACGCACACACCCAAGACCTGAAGAGAGTGCAGGAAGCCGAGCTAGGGTGGCCCAGGGGGTCTGGTTATGAGTGAGGCCCTTTCTTCAGGTTTGAGGACAGACTCTGAGGGGGTGGTGGGGTGAGGTAAGGGCATAGGGCCAGATGTCCCAGAGCTTGGGTGTGAGACCCATCCTGCCTAGCTCAGGCCTCGTGGGACTGTGTGGGGAGGACAGGAACTGTGTGTCTGCCAGGGCCTGGCAAAGAGTTGGCTGGGGTGGCTGAGTTCTCTGTTCTGTTCTCTAATAAGTTACAACTCATTTCCAAGTGCTTTTCCTCCTGGCCTCAAATCATACCTTCCTTAATACCCTCCCTCCAGAAGCAGGTAGAGGTTAAGATAATCTAGACTGAGGGCACAGGAGTGCTGCATTCTCCCCTGCTCTTCCTAAACCCAGATATTTTTCTTCATCCTCCCAACCCCAGATGTAGAAAGCCCTGGACTCTTGCCTAATTGAAGAAGATAGACAAGGGACCAGATGAGGTGGCTCACACCGATAATCCTGGCATTCCAGGAGGCTGAGGCAGGAGGATCCCTTGAGCTCAGGAGTTTGAGACCAGGATGAGCAAAATCAAGACCCTATCTCTACTAAAAATAGAAAAACTGAGGCAAGGGATCTTAAGCCCAGGAGTCTGAGGTTGCTGTGAGCTATGATGACTCCATGGGACTCTATCCAAGGCAACAGGGTCAGACTCTTTCTCAAAAATATAAGTAAAAATAAAAATAGAAAAGTTTTATCTGTGGCGGGCACCTATTTTCCCAGCTACTCGGAAGGCTGTGGCAGGAGGCTTGCTTGAGCCCAGGATTTTGAGATTGCTGTGAGCTATGACACCAGGGTACTCTAGTGGGCAACAGAGCGAGACTTTGTCTCACAAAAAGAAAAAGTCTCTTCTTCCTTGCAAGGGGGACCCTTTTCCGCTCTCTGGAAAAGCCTCTGGTTCTCTCTGCTTTCCTTTAAATGCAATAACTCTTTTTCTTCATTTTAAAAAAAAGAAGACAACAAAGGGGGCAAAGGAGAACAGTAGAGAGTAACTGGGGTAAGACAACCCCCTGAACTCCCTACCTCCCTGAAGGCTATTGCCCCCCTCACCCCCTCAGCAGCCTGCCAGACCTGACATTGCCCCATTGCAGCTCCTCTTCCTGGGTACCGCTTGCAATGCCACAGCACATCTCCCCTACCTGAGGGGGCTGAACAAAAAGCCCTCATACTGCACAGGAAATGAGGGGAAACGGAGCAAAGCAGGACAGTTTCATGACTGTCCTGAGGCTCTGAGGATGAGGGTCCATAGGCGACCTGACCCCTCCCCAGGCTGAAGCCCTGAAGGGGCACAGCTCTCTATGAGAGGTCCAGCACACACACTCAACCCACCATTACTGCACATCCAGCTTCATTTCTCACTGATGCACTGCTCTGATCACATCCCTGCCCTGCTCAATAACCTTCAATGGCTCCCTACGGGTCTAATGAATGAAGGCAGATCCCTGATGCCTCCTCCCTGCCCATGGACCACCTGTCTCCTACACACACACACACCAGGATCCTCTGACTCCCAGACCCAAACCTGTGACTTCTCATTCTGCCTGAACCTCCCCACCCAGCTGGGCACTCTTCCAGAAAACCAGTCCTGGTTACCCCCGCCCTCACTCATCCTTCCCCTCTACTGACTGCTCAGGTCTTACCAGGTCCCACATTGCAGTCTGCTGGCTTTTATGCCTCTGGTGTCCACAATGAAAGCCCCTTTCCAGGGTCCCTCCTAGAGAAACTCACTCCAGCCATGTTAATCACACTCATAAAAGCTGACAGGTATTCCAGCATCACAGCCACTCCACAAGGGAGGTAATGCTATCACCATGGCACAAATGAGGAAACAGATGCCCAGCAAGGTTTGGCTTCTTGCTTGGAGATCACAACCTGGCTCTGTTAACCTGAGATGAAAGACGGTGGAGAACTTGTAGAGCAAGGAGGTGCTAAGAAGGTATAGGGTAAAAGGCCCTCCCAGAATCTGGAAGAGCCAGGCCCAGCTACCATGAGGTCCTGGGCACCAGACAGCTTGTTCCAGGTCACTTCCTCATATACCCAGTTGCCACAAGATCCCAGAGCTGGCTTTGGGCCCAGGTCACAGCCAGGCCATCCCTCCCTCTATAACGCCCTTTTCTTCCTCTGACTATACAAACATGCCCATGCCACCAAGTCCAGGAAGCTATCCCTCCATCCTTACTTTCCTTCCCGGCATTCCCACCATCTGTGTTTGTGGTCTCCAGATAAGCAGCATCCTTCCACATTAGCTCTTCCCATGGGGTGTCTGTCAGTGGAATATTATTGGGAAGTCTTTAAAAAAAGATTTCCATGGTCAGATCAGTTTGGGCAACACTAAATGGTCTCAGTTCTATAGGACTTGCCAGAGCCTTTAATTGTCTTAAATACATTCTGAACCTCCCACAGAGTAGGGGGTTGAATTTACCAGTTATTTGTCTCTACTCTTATTTGTCCCTGAACCCTTGAGGTTGTTCACAACAGTCTTAGAGAAACACTGCTCCCTCCCACCCTAGGACTCCAGCCTGACACAGGGGCAGAGATCAGGGGAGTGTGATTGGCTTGGTCTTGCTCACCCTCCTTTGAGGTGTGTGGGAGGGATATTTAGGGAGCTCAGACTGACAGCATGTCAACCCCTCCCCTGCCAGCCCCCTCTCAGCACTGCCCAAGGCAGCAGAATCTTTGCCCTCAGAATCTGCCCTTCCTACTTTCCTTGGAGTGTGATGACTACTACCACCCCCCACCAGCATCTAGCTCCCCCTAGATTCTAGAGGAACCTCAAATGACCACTGCCCTCAGATATCCATCCCAAGCCATGCAGAGCCTAGAGAACAAGGGACCTTGGGAGATCCCCAAAGTAAGTTGGACAGGTTTTTCCAAGCAAATTGCAAATTCTACTCCATCATTAGCATGCTAGTTCTAATATTAAGCCAGAACTAAACTATGTTAAGCTGCCACTCTGGAAAGATGCCCCACCCAACAAACCCTATGATATCCTCCCTTCTTCCCAGCAGGGCATTGACTCCCTCAGTTTACAAATGAGGAAAATGAGGCCTCATGAGGGAACAGACACTTACCTGTGGTGGCCCAGACAGGGGCAAACCAGAGAGAAGCATCCAGGCCCCCTGACTCCCATGTACACCAGGGAGGTAGCCAGAGTGGGAAAGACCCTGCCAGCAGCTCACGTAACCATCAGCAGTAGCAGCACAGATTCACACAGGCCAGGGCAAAGGACACAACACACGCTGGGGGTGACAGCCCAGCGGCTGGGGAGACTGAGGATTTTTATGAGAACATGTCACAGCTGGAGCTGGAGGGCTAGAGTCAGCTGTTTTCCCCAGTCTCTGGGCCCCACCCTGGCTGGAGGAAGGGTGCTAACCCCAGATTGGTTACCCACAGCGCCAGACTCAGCTGTGAGAAGAGATAAGGTGCCCTGCATGCTGTCTGCATGTCACCCTGCCCTGGGACACAGTCACCCAACATACCCCCTTGTGGTCTGGGGAGCTCCTTGCAGTCAGGCACCCTGCAATTCAGGGCTGTATTCCTGGCCTGAGACCCAAGTGCCCAGAGACCCCTCACCCAGCCCCACCTCCCAGCAGAGTGCCCCTTGCACTCCACACCCCCTATACACACCTCTCTGCCTGGTCCCAGCCTCATCTTCACCCCCTGGGACCTCCACACAGGCAGCTCCTATACCTCCCCCAACACAGTCTACAAGAGGGAGGTGGTTCCCTTTACCTGTTCTGGCCCCACTTGAACTACACCTATAGCCTATAACCTTCAATGGCTCCCCAGGGCCCAGTAAATCAAGGGCAAACTCAGCACTTGACAGTCACAGCCTTTTCCAGCCTGGCTTCAACCCACTTCTCCAGTCCTGCTCCACCTTGGGAATGCCATCTCCTCCTCAATCAGCCAAAGCTGCCTAGGACTTCAAGATCCTCTCAAAGCACCCCTTCCTCCAGGAAGATGATCTAAACTGCACCTCATCATAGCACACCTGGCATGGCTCGTTTTTATTTCCTAGATAGTGGGGACCAGAGCCTCTGAGCATCAGGCTGGGGCACAGGAAGTGCCAGGTGCCAATTGCAGCCAACAAGGCCCAGCATCTAGTTGTTAGGAAGTCCACCCTCAGCTTTAGCCTGCCCACCTCTGTGGCTTTGCCACAGCCTTTATCTCAAAAGACAAGGACTTAGGCACAATGTACAGGCCTCCTCTGTGCCCTCCTGACAACAAGGAAGCCTGGTGAACTTCCAGTAGCAATTTGTTTGCTCCATGCCTCAGTTTCTCCAGATGCAGAAGAGAATACCTGTTAACCTTGCCTCCTTCTCTTCCTTCGGGACCAATGGGCAGATCCCCTAAACTCTGTGACTAAGAATATGAAGAAAACAGACCCCATTCTTGTGTGGTCAGCAAACCCTTCCTCAGACAGCCAGTCAGGTCCCTGGGAGGCCAGGTCACCTGCCCAGCAGTGTCCTCATTCCCAAACAAGAAAGCCTCACAGCCAGAGCTGCCTCACCCTCCTCCCTCCTTCCTGGCCCAGTTCCTCAGCACCCCATGGGACATCCCTACTCCTTTGCACTGGGTCTGCAAGAAGGCACTCAAGAATGTACCCTCAAGAATTCTCCTGGCCTCTACAATCACGGGGAAGCAAAGAAAAAAGTCTCCTTAATCCCATTTTACAGATAGATAAAAAAAAAATCAAGGCAGGACCTATAGCAAAGTAGATTAAATTTCCAATTCTCATTTTTGTTTCCCCAAATCTGCTTCCACATTCCATTGGGCCCAACTCAGCTCCCCCCGCAAGGTGTCCCAAGGCCAACCCTAAAGCTCCACCTCACAGCATTCTAGAAGGAATCCAAAACAGGCCAGCTTATCTACAGAGCCTCTACCTGACCTCTCTCCCTTCACCCAGAAGGCTGGGATTTTAAGAAGCAGATAATAATGAGAGAGCAATGCTAAAGCCAGAGGCATGATACTCTGACAGTGATATCTCCAGCAGAGAGATGTTTTTATACCAGAAACACAGAAAGCTCTCCCCGGCACCCAAAGTCATAGGGTACATGATGCCCAGCTTCTTAGCCTGGGTCCAGAGAGTCTCCTAGAAGAAAAAGTGGGGCATGAAGCTTGCTCACCCCAAGCCAAGACCCCTTCTATCTTAGAGGACATAGCTTTTTTTTCCTACCTCCCTATTCCCCATGGCCAGGCACCTCTGGGAGGCAGGAAAAAGCTCACTTGTTAAGAAGCCCTCAGGCACAGAGAGAAGTGGCAGAGTAGACTGGTGTATGGCCTGGATTTGGAAGCCAGACTACTTGGATTCAGTCCTCCCTCTGTCACTAGTTAGCTATATGAGTGTGCCTCAGTTTACCCCACCTTAAAATGAGAATAAGATCTACCTTATAGAGCTGTTAAGAGGATTAAAGGAGTTAATATTTGCAAAATCCTTAAAACAATGTCTACTACCCACACCAGAGACCTGCCCCCACCTTTTGGCCTAATTTCTTCCACCAGGGATACCCTGCTTGTTCCCACCTATACCAGCTTAAGGCCTTTCCTAGGCAGGCCCAATAACCCCAGATGTGGACTACCAGCCCCTAGTTCCAGTGCCCACCTCATGATGTTATCTTAGTTCATCCCTATCTCCCTGCCCCCTAACTCCGCCCCTTTACAGATCTGAGGGCCCCTGGCTCTTAGCCCTCCATTCTGAGAGTACCAGCCTCATGATTCAACACTCAACTGGCTCCTCTATGTACACAGAAGAGCTGTAGGTAGAGAAACAGGATCTACAGGGAGACCCCCCAGGGCTGGACACGCAGAAGTCACCCAAGGGCATTAGGCTGAAATAAATCCCTGCCTGCCTAAGCTGCCCCATGTCCAAAGTTAATAGAATCTCCCTCCCACCTAACACACACACATACACACATACACACGCACACACACACGCAGCCCCATCTGTGGACTCAGCTTGGATTTCCACCAAATAACTCAGAGAAAATCATTTATGCCCTACCCACAGACTCACACTCCGTGGGGTCCCCAGGCTCTTCTGAAGTGTACAGGCCAACTCTTGAGCCACTGTACCTTCTCCACTTCCCTTTTTCACATCCCATTGGCCCCCTCAGATTCTTGCAGCAATGTGCACAACTGCTTTTGTAGAAAGAAAATAAAAATCCTCAGGGTCACCTGAGGTTTAAAGGGGCTCCTTGTGCTGACTGCAACACCTCAGTCCAGCCCCAACCTGCCCACCAGGCTCAAGATTTCCTGGGCATCAGCTATATGCCAGACCTCATGTTAAATACACAGCAATGGTTCATTTAGTGAAGGTTCAAGTCCCTAAGAAACCAGACAAAGTAAACAGACAACTATAACGAATGGTTACAGACTATAATATAATAAAGTAAGCAAGTCAGGTGTTATGATGAATTACAGGGGAGGAGAGGACCTCTACCAAGACTGGTAAGGCATTTGAAGAAGGTATAATCAAGTTGAGGCCTGAAAAATAAGAAGGAGCAGAGCTAGTCCAGGGAAGAGTACTAGAAAAACACTCCAGGCAGAGAATATAGCATGAGCAAAAGGCCTGGGGCAGTAAAAAGCTTAGGATGTTTAAGGGGCAGAAATGATTCAGCTATACCTGTCAGGGAGAATTCAAAGGGGACGATGGTCAAGATATGGCTGGGAAGACAGCTTCAGCCAGATCATGGAGGATCTGGAAAGTCATGGAAAAATGTCAAAATCTTTTTTAAGTGCAATGGAGAGTTATCATGGTTTTTAAAGAAATGAGAGGATCTATTCAAAATTTTCTGTGTCATTCTTGCTGGTCTGCTAAAATGGATCAGAGAAAGCCAAGGAGAGACATGGGGAGAGGGTTAGCTGCTACTACTACACCATTTAGGCAAGAATTTTTTTTGTAGGCGTGGACAGAGTCTCCATCTGTTGCTTGAGCTAGAATGCAGTGGTGTCCTCATAGCTCAGTGCAGCCTCCAACACCTGGGCTCCAGCGTTCCTCCTGGCTCTGGGACTACATGTGCACACCACCACACCCAGCTTTTTTTTCCTTTCTTTCTTTCTTTCTTTTTTTTTTTTTTTTTTGGAGAGACAGGATCTCCCTACTTTGCTCAAGCTGGTCTCAAACTCCTGGCCTCAAGTAACCCTTCTGCCTCAGCCTCCCAAAGTTCTAGGATTACAGGCATGATGAACCTCCATTCCCAGCCATTCGGGCAAGACTTAAAACGTAACTTGGACTTGGACAGGTGGCCTGGAGCAGTAAGAATAGAATCAGAGCACAAAGAATAGGCCTGAGATTCTGTGAAAAGAGTCAAAAAGACTATTTCTTGGAAAAGTTGATGCCACCTGGTCTCCTGCCATAAAAGGTAAGTGGATTGTCCAGCACAGTGGCTCATGCCTATAATCATAGTACTCTGGGAGGCCAAGGCTGGAGGATTGCTCAAGCAAATATTAGCTGGGCACTGTGGCAGGTGCCTATAGCCCCAGCTACTTGGGAGGCTGAGGCAAGAGGATCACTCAAGCCCAAGAGTTTGAGGTTGCTATGAGCTATGATGTTAGGGCACTCTACCCAGGGCAACAGAGTGAGAATCTGTCTTAAAAAAAAAAAAAAAAGTGAGTGGATTATGGGCCATTTACTGACATGGGAAGACCTGGGGAAAAGCACATTCAGGGAGTGCCGTCAGGGCTCTGTTTTGTCTATGTTAAGGTTTTCATCATCCAGGACACCATAAATCATTAACTGGAGGGGAGATACAGGGGCTGGTGCTGGAGATCAAATCTGCTGTTTAAAACCATGAAAGTGAAAAGTGTATGCATTTAAGATCTGTGTATTTATAAATTAATGCTTGATTTTTTTAAATCATAAAAGAATGAATTTAGGGGGTATAAATAGAAAGGGAAAGAAGGGGAATCTGAGAAGAGGAGGGGGCTGAGGACAGAGCCCTGGGGCCTCTCAGATTTAGAGTTGAGTGAAGGAGTTGTCTAAAAAGACTAAGGAAGGGGCAGCCAGGAAAGGAAGAAGAAAACCAGGACAAGCCAAGGGAGGTCATTAATTCTAGAAGAAAAAAGTATTACTCAAGGGGACCAAGAGAGGGGGAAGAAGATCCCCCTGCTTGTGGGGGCAGGGAAATCGCTGGAGACCCTGGCTGGAGCAGTTTCAGTTAAGGAGTGGCACAGAAGTCAGGCCAAACTGCTAAAGAACCCAAGAGATGTGCTCTGAGGAGCAGGCAGAGCCAGCTCCCAGAGAAGTTCTGCTATGAAGAGAACAGGGTTCCCAGCTGGAGGGGAATGAAGGATCAGGCAAAAAAGGGACTACAAGGTGGGAGGCAAAGCATATTCTTTTTGGTTTTGTTTTTGTTTTGAGACACAGTCTTACTTCGTCACCCTGCGTAGAGTACCATGCGTCCTAGCTCACTCAAACCCTCAAATTCTTGGGCTCAAGTGATCCTCCTGCCTCAGCCTCCTGAGTAGCTGGGACTACAGACACCTGCCACGCACCCAGCTACTTTTTAGAGATGGGGGTCTTGCTTTTGCTCAGGCTGGTCTTGAACTCGTGAGCTCAAGCAATCCACCCACCTCAGCCTCCCAGAGTGCTATACAGGCACAAGCCACTGTGCCGGGCGGCAAAGCATGTTCATATACTGTTATGAATGATCCAGAGGGAAAAAAAACCACTTGTAACACTGGAGAGGGGGAAGGTGTCAGAGTAATGGGAAACAGAGAGTGGCCCTTGGAGCTCAAGTGGGGGCACTGGCCAGCAGTAGGTATTGCAATCCCTCCTCCCCCATGACTCCTCCGGGGTAAGGGGCCATCTAGCACTGCACTAAGAACAAGAGGGAAGAGGGCAGAGGTGGCAGAATGCAAATGTGGGGCCTTCACTTCACACACTTTCAGATGCACGCCTAACCTGCCCTCCATTCATGCCCATGCCGGCTGACCCGCGGACACCTGCTGCTTGCTCCTACCAGGGCCAAGTTGCCCTAGCGGACTGGTACGTGACTTGCCACCACCAGCAGGTTCCACAAACAACCTGTGGGCTCTACTCACTACATGTGCCAGCCACCACGCTTAGTTCACCGGGCCCGACCCTGCTGGTGCAAGCTCCGAAGGGTCCTCCGGCTCCTGCCCGCCGCCCCCGCGTGACTTTCTTCAGCCCCTCCCCCAAAGTGAGCACTCCAACACAGTCAATTCCTTTCGGAGCCAGACTCTTGCCTAGCCCGGGAAAACCGGTGAGCCTCTAGTTGGCCTTCCGGAGACCTGTGCCCCGGGTCCCCGAGGAAACCACCTGGACGCCCGGGACCCAGAAAGAGAGCAACCCAGCCTCCCCGCATCCTGGCCATCGCCCCGGAGCCCTCTCTCTTCTCCTCAGCGCACACCCTCCGGGACGCCCGAGTCGTCGCGGGGTGTCGGCGCCCGGCTTTGTCTGCGCCCATCGGGCGCGCCTGCCGGGTGCCTGGGGCGCTCCCCTCCCTCACGCCGTCCGCGGGGTCCCGCTTACCCTCCAGCCCCGGCGTCTGGCCCGGATTCGCACAGCTCCCGCCCCGCGATCGCCGCCACCCGGGGTCACACCGCTGCTTTCCTCAGTGGGAGCCAGGGGGGCGCGGCGCCCACCGCGCTCCTCGAGCCTCCCGGAACGCCCCGCACCCCAGCCCTCTCGCCCGAGCGCCGCGCTGGCCGCCGGAGCCCCGGGCCCGCCGAGCCCTCGGGGGCCGCTCTGGGCCCCTCACCCTCTGGCCGCGGCCGCAGCCCCCGCCTGTACCCGGGGGAGGGCTGAAGGCCGGGGCTTGCGGCCAGAGAGCGAGCGCAAGGTACCTTTCCCTGCTGAGCCGGGGAAATGAGTCTTCGGCGAGCGGCGCTCCGGCTCGGCCTCCTCCGCCTCTCCTCAGCCGCCAGCCGCCTGGCTTCCTCCTCCAGCCGCCGCCGGGACCGTAGGGGCCCGAGCCAGCCGCCGCGGCCTGTGTGGAGCCCCGCTCCGCCTCGCGTCCCCTACCCTCCCCGCTCGGGCCCCGCCCTCTGCTCCGCCTCTGGGCGGGGACGCGCAGAGCCCCTCCCCGGGCCCGCCCCTCCGGGGAGGGGAGCTGAAGGCCACTGGAGCCTGGGACTGCGGCGACCCTGCCTGGGAAGCCAGCTTTCCTGGTTCCCACCTGGACCCACACTCCCTCCCGACTTCCCTAAACTAGACCGGCCGCGGGACAGGCCCTAGCGCAGAGCTTAGGTCAGGAAGGTTCAGAAGCTAAGAGGGTACAGGTGACCCTGGAGAGATGAGGTTTAATGCTCCCCTGCAAGAAGGAACCGCTTGGAAACAGGCTTCAGGGTATGGAAAAGTGAATTTCAGGTCAGGTTTCTTCTCAGCAGAAAAGGCCTGTCTTGGACCAAGCTTTCTATCCACCTGGAATTCTCTTCTCCTCACTCCTCCCCGCAAACTCCTTTGCCCCTTGAGGTTAAATGTCAGATTAAATGTCATACCCTCCTCTGTGAATCTTTCCTTGTCACCAAGAAGAACAAAATGTTTATGAGTGAGCTTTCAGGGTTACATTTCCTAGGTTTGAATGTAGCTCCATGTAGTCTCAGGGAAGTTACTTAAACTTGTTTGCTTCTTCATCTTCTGTAAAATAGAGTTAATGAATGGTACCTACCCCAAAGAGTTTATTAAATGAAAATATTAACATGGGGACTGGGCTCAGTGGCTCATGCCTGTGATCCTAGCACTCTGGGAGGCCAGGTGGATTGCCTGAGCTCAGGAGTTGGAGACTAGCCTGACCAAAAGCGAGACCCCATCTCTAAAGATAGCCAGGCATTGTGGAGGGTGCCTATTGTCCCAGCTACTAGGGAGGCTGAGACAAGAGGATTACCTGAGCCCAGGAGCTTGAGGTTTCTGTGAGCTATGAGGCCACAGCACTCTACCATTCAAACCTAGGAAGGATGGCACAGGAGGCATCTGGCTTCAGGAGAGATGGCAGAGATGCTGGAATACTTGCCAAAAAAAAATGCAGACACACGTTTTAGTTGTCCTTTGCTACCCAACAAACCACCCCTAAAATTTAGGGGCTTAAAGCAATGAAGTCTTCTCATAATTTTGGAGGTTGATCGGGCTCAGCTAGATGGTTCCTCTGCTGCATACTATGTTGACTAGCCATATTAGCTGGAAGTTTGGCTGCAGCTGGGACAAGCAAAATAGCTTCTCTCTCCATGGGGACCTCTCCAGCAAGATAGCCTACCTTTGCTTACAACATGGTGGCTCAGCTTTCCAGAAGGTGAATACGGAAGCTGCCAAGCATTATGAGACCTAGGTTCAGAAATGGCAAGTCACAATTTCTACGACATCCTATGGCTAAAGAAAGTCACAAGGCCAGATGGAAAGCATGGAGTGTCATATTCATTTGCTAGTGTTGCCATTACAAAATGTCACACCTTGGGTAGCCTAAACAATAGAAATGTATTGTCTCACAATACATTTAGGGGATAAAAGTTCAAGATCAAGGTGTCAGTAGTATTGGTTTCTTCTAGGAAGAAGAATCTGTTCCATGCCTCTCTCCTAGATTCTGGTAGCGGGCAATCTTTGGTGTTCATTGGCTTGTATTAATATATACCTCACCCCCATTTCTGCCATCATCTTCCCATGCGTTCTTAATTAATTTGCCAGAGCAACTGGTAAAACTCAGGGAAACATGTTTACTGGTTTATTAGAAAGGACATTTTAAAGGAAACAAATAAACATCAAAATGAAGAAATATAGAGAGTGAAGTCTGGAAGGATCCCAAGTGCAGGAGTGTCTATTCCTGTGGAGTTGGGGAACCCTCCTGGCATATGGATGAGTTCTTTTTCACCTTACTATGAGTTCAGCTGTCCAGAAGCTCCCTGTGCCCTACCTTCTTGAGCCTTTCATTGAGATTTCATTGGCTAGGTGTGGCTAAAGATGGACAACCATTTAGAAGTAAGATCAGACAAAAAGGGTGTGATGTAATACTAATAGACTGACTAGGAAAACCTAGCAGGTCTGTTCAGATTCTTCTTGGCCTTTCTGTGCAGCATTCCTTCCTCCAAGGTATGGGGCAAGACCCTTTCTGAGATATGGAGTATTATGACCTGCAATCAGATAAGTCAGAGAATTTCTTTATGGGCAGCTCCAAGACAGAAAGTCGGGGAAAGATTAGAGTATATGCTCTTTTTTCTATGTCCTGACTTAGGAAAGAAGCAGGTGAAAGGAAGTCAGGAGATCAGAGAGAGAGAGATTCTGTTTTATGAAGACTGCTTCTGAGGCCTAAAGTACCCCAACATTATGACAAAAAACTGACTTTCTCCTTTATCACTCTGAAGCTGTTCCAAAGCTACTTCATGAGCCAAAGACAAAAAGGGCTATGGGAGTTATGAGCCAGGAACTGTGAATAAATCTCAATGTATATTATTATATAGTACGTGTATATATAATAGTATAATTCCCTGTCTCTAAATCAGGTCATGTTCTGAGGTACTTAGGGTTAAACTCCAAGATATGTGGGAGAACACAATTTATCCCCTATCAAATGCGCACACAGGAATTGAAAGACTCTTTGGCAGCCATCTTTGTAGACTATCTACCACCAAGCAGAAGACCCCAGAAATACCTCTCCATGGTCTCTGAGAATGGATTCTTGTGAAAGGCAAGTTCAAGGAGGCCCTGGGAAATTTAAATTTTCCTACAAGGCATATCAGCACTAGCAGCAGCCTCAGGTCTGGGCCTCGCTTTTCAAGAGCACCGAGGGACTTGACTGGTACAAAGTGGTGTGAAGTTAACACGTTTCCTCGTTGCTTCCTCTCAGGACAACGAGGGGGAAGGAAGACAGGCTCAAGTATCTGACCATCAGCTCCAGATGTAAGCAAGTTTGGAACACTCCGTTTTGTCATCTGTAAAATGGGGGTGATGATAAAAAAAACCTATCTCTCAGGGTTATGGCAAGTATTAAAAAGAAAAAAGGGTATGAAAAGTGATGTCTAAGCCATCAAGTCCCCTTCAAATGTCAGTAATTATTAGAGTCAGTTTCTGCCACATTAGTACATCTGAGACACCATTTTGTGTTGAAACATTAGCAAAGTATTGGTCATAGT
>NW_003852420.1:11376130-11381113 GCF_000181295.1 Otolemur garnettii
TGCAATTAAACTTTGCATTCACCTTCTTGCCATGGACTCAGAGAGGTGGAATATATTTTTCTACTCACTGATGTTGGACTCGATCATGTGACTTTCTCTATCTTCTTCCCTCTATCCCAATGAAATGGGACAGAAGTGATACTGTGTCCATATTGAGCCTTACCTTTAAGAGTTCCTCTTCCTTCCTATGCCTTCAGCTTTCACCATCTCCATGAAAAGTACTTTCCTACGCAGCTACTGTCCTTTAGCCTCGGACGACATAATGAATGAATGAGAAGCAGGCCAGGGCTCAACCTGTCACCCAGAGCTGAACTCATGCAGACCAGTAGCTTGAGGCAAAGCCACCCATCTGATCCAAGCAAGCCTAGTTCACTTTTTAACAGCCAGCCAACTTATAGATGCATGAGATCAGCAGAGTCTTCCCAGCTAACCCACACACGTGAAAAATAAAAACAAATTGTTGCATGCCAGTGAGGTCTCCTGGTCATTACACAGCACTGTTGTGATAATAAATGGCTGATACAGAAAATGAATACTCATCATTTGCCCAATCTTTTCATAACTTGTGTCAGCACAATATGATTGAAGAAAAAATTAGAAAACAAGAGGGTATATGGCTTCAAAGCAGGCTTGCACGGCTGTGCGGTAAATGGAAACTGCATCTGAAGTCAAAGCCAAACTTCACACTTTATCTTCTCCTCTACACATATCCTGGCTGGTTTTTCTGAGGTTTTACCTCCAGAATAGGAGTCCCTGATCTTCCACCAACATTCTTGGTTAGCGTATGGTTGTTCCAAGAGAACAATGATACATTAATGGAAAAGACACAGACCCAGGCAAAAGACACAAGTTCCACTCCTGTAAGTAAAAGCTCCAACTTTGTACACCCAGGGTGGGAGGCAGGCTCTGGTGGAGAGACAAGCATATGTGACCTTCAGGTCCCCACTGAAGGACGCCTGCTGCTGCTGCAACCTCCCCATCAAGCTCCTGACCAGTCCGCTGAGGGAGGTCTTCTCAGACCACATTAAAATGCAGGTTCCGATTCAGCAGGCCTGGGGTAGGGGCTGAGGGTCTGTGTTTCTATCAAGCTCCCAGGTAAGGCTGCTGCAGCTGCTCTGCAGGCCACACTTGGAGCAGCAAAACTCTAAAGCAATGATGTCAACCTCGGGTGCACATCGGACTACTATGTGTAGTTTAAAAGCGCTGACGCCTGGGTCCCATCCCCAGAGCTTCTGATGCAGTGAGACTCGGGCGCAATCTGCATACCCTCATCTTGTAAATCTCCCAGGAGATGTCAGTGCACAGCCACAGCTCTGAGAACACCCTTTGCTGTTTTCAGGGGCGTGGTACCTTCTTGCCCCCTCTCCACTTTTCTGAAGGTTCTAGCTTTCTGTTTTCCACTATTTTGCCAAGTAAGGGAGCTTACGCTTTTTATTAACTGAAATTATTCTCATTTTGTGAAAGAAGAAACAATGCAACACACATCAAAAAGGCAAAATAGGAAGGCAAAAGTGGAGTCCTTGGAATCGATCGAATTCAAATGTGACCTTTTGAAAATCTCCCTCTCCTGCCCTTCTTTTCCTCATTTCCTGGTGCCTGGTGCAAACACTCCCAGCGCTACAGCCAGGGGCCGGGTCTTCCTCTGTCCCTCTGGAAAGTGGGGATGTGCACCAATCCACAGCCAGCTGTACAGAAAGGAGTGAGAAACAAGAAGAGCTCAAAATTTATGCGAGTGTTTGAGGTGAAATTTCAGACTTTAGAGTAATTCCAGGTTTGCCGTTGATGACTCCAGGTTGAGTAGGATCTGCCCTCTGGATAGTTTGGAAGGGTTGTCAGATTCAGCAGATAAAAATACAGGCTTCCCAGGTAAGACTGAATTTCAGACAAATAATGAAAACTTTTTCAAAGAGTGAACTTGGTCACACAGCAGGGAGTGGCACATGGGGTCTCCTAAGCCCAGAGCTTTTCACCATTATGCTTGGTGCTCATTCAACCTAGGAGGCCAGATTCCTGGAGAGTTTCAGGTGACCTCGGGAATTCCATAAATCCCCTTGGAGAACCAAAGGCCATGCGCCTAGCCTACTTACATGGATTTTGTTTGTTCCTTGTTTTCTCTGTTTGACAGTCTTTGTATGTTTGGGCCCTGTGCTCAGAGTTTAGGAATCAGGTCGTAGGCAAGCATCTTGTAAAAAGAGGACCACTTCCTTTGCCTTGAGTTCCTCCACGCCCCTATCTAAATGCCCCGTATCACCACCCTCTGTCTTCCCACCGACTGCACATTTCCCACCCATGCCCCCAACCCAGGAAGTCTTCACCAATCTTCGGTCAAACTCAGAACAGTAGCCATGGCACAGATTTGGGGAAACCAAGAAAAACAAAGGAGTATATCTCAAATCATATGAATTAAGGAGGGGCCCAATCACGGGAAGCGGAACAGAGAAAGGATGTGGTCAAGGGCGCCATCCACAAGCCCCTTGTCTGGTCCAGCCCTGACTCCCTCATGTGAAATTGGACAAGGAGCCTGGTGAGCCCCCACCGCCACCCAACACTGCCCTTGTCTTGCCTTTGTCACCTCCGCCAACCTCCAAGCAGCTGCACACTGTGCCCTCAGCTTCTATCAGGAGGTCTTTCCTGCATCCTGGGCCGTGCCAGGCAAGCTGGGCTGTCAACGTCAGCAGCACAAGAGGTGACCTCAGCCCAGTTGGCCCACAGCATCCTAAACATCAGAGCAGGGACAGCCCAGGCCTCCTCAGCCTGACCTGCTCACAGCTGTGTGAGTGCCCATATGTGTCAGCAGCCTCGTCCCCACCCCACCCTGGGGGGCCGTGGTAGGCAGGCTCAACCACAACCCACTGTGTTAGCAACAAGTAAACAGGATGGGTCAATGGCTGCCTCTATAAGCAGATGCCACTCACTATCTAAACAGGAAGGAGAACACTCAGCCCAGGGGGGAGGGCTGCCTCGTACTCCCTGTGATACAGGAGAGAGGGGAGGAGAGAAGAAGGGAAGGGGGAGGGGATGAATGTAGAAGAACAAAGACAACAGAGACAAGAAAGGTGGAACCAACGACCCACAGAGGAAACCACAGTCTCGGCTGCTGTGTGTGATTCCAACAGGTGCGCTGTGCCCCTAGGTACCCCCCAGAGGTTTCTCCTTGCCGAGCTCCCCTCCTTACCTCCCATTGTCACCCCAAACCTTGCCACCAGCCAGCCCTCCCCACACCTAACCTGCTGTAGCCTTCTCTTCTGGTCCTGGCCTCATCCCATGAAGGCCTCCCTACCTTTACTCACCCTTGTGCCAGGCCCTGTTTCTGCTACAGCTTGTCCTAGCAATCCACGAGGATAAACCACCCCCAAGGCTCCCTTCCTTTTACACAGTTCCAAAGTGAGTCTCCAATCAGACTGATCTTCTCTCCTTTTGAGGAATGTGGGTCTCCTAACATGGTAGGATACACGATTTCTCCATTTTCAAATGGAGGCGCTGAGTCCTTTGTTGATCCACCCACAGCCACCAGCAAAGAAGGAACACATTTAGCCTTTGAGTTATCATTTTCTTGGCTGGCGTCCCCTGGTCTTGGTGGTAAGTTGACCTTGATAGGCGCACCCCAGGACTGGTGACTCAGGTGGGGGGAGGCTGAAGCTGCCAACTTCCTGGGAGGAGCACTTACCCATTAAACAGACCATCCTCTGAGTCACTGGGAGGCCTGGGAAATCCTGGATGTTGAGAGAGGCTGAGTCATCTTTGTCTTTATTTCAGCTGAGAAGAAAAAGGCTTCACACACACAGATGGCTAGGTCATTGCTATTTCCCAACAGAACTGAAAATTAGAATTGAGCCAAGTGCAAAGACAGACTAAGACCCAAGAAGGACCTTGGGTCAAGCATAGAAGAGGTGACCTATGGAGAGAGAGTCCAGGGTCCTTTAGCAGGAGTGAAGATCAACATACACAAAACTCAGTATTCAAATGCAAACTCAGAAACCAAGAATAAGTATGATTAAGTAATGCTGTTTGCCTTCTGAAATAACCTTTCATTAGAAAGATTCAGTTTCTTGGCTGGGCAAGGGACTCACACCTTTAATCCCAGCATTCTGGGAGGCCGAAGTAGGAGGATCATTTGAGCTCAGAAGTTTGAGACCAGCCTAAGAAAGAGTGAAACCCCATCTCTACTAAAAAGAGAAAACTAAGCATGGCACCAAGGTGGTTGCCTGTAGTCCCAGCTACTCAGGAGGCTGAAGCAGGAGGATCATTTGAACCAGGAGTTTGAGGTTTGAGGTTGCTATGAGCTATGACACCACTGTACTCTAGCCTGGGGCAACAGAGTGAGACGCCTGTCTCAAATTAAAAAAAAGATTTAGAGTTTCTTTAAATGACTTTCCACTCTTGGCAATTTCCAGGGTTTACTTATAGATCTGTCTGTCGCTAGTTAAGAGAGAAAAAGCCGCCACTACGCTGGGAGCATCTGCCGCCTGGGAGGAAGGCAGGCGTTCTCATCCAGATGTTGCTGATCATCTGCACACCCTTGGCTCCTTCACCCTATTTCAGTACTTCTCAAACTTTGAGAATTACCCGGACAGCTTGTGAAAAACTCAGATGACTGTTCCCACCCCCAGAGCTTCTGATCCAGTAGGTTTGGGGTGGTGCCCAGTGGTTTGCATTTCTAAGTTCCCAGGTGATGCTGCTGGTCTGGGGACCTCATCACTGACGGGGTTAGACCCACCTACCACCTACTCCCACACTCTGCACACACACCTGCCCCCCCGCCAGAGAACTTGTAGAGAGAACGTTGCTGGGGAGATGGCTCAGCCTCATCACACTGGTCTCCCTTTGTACCTAGGCCACAAGGTTCCCAAGACCCTGCACTGTCTACTGCACTTCCCGCGTGGGCTGTCTTTCTCACTCTGTTCTGTGACCATCCACACCTTCTCGTGTGTCCTCAAGCCTCTAACTCTCCTTGAGTCCCCAGCCTAGCAGCTGACCTTGCTC
>NW_003852420.1:11381361-11392916 GCF_000181295.1 Otolemur garnettii
ATTGTTGTTTGGCGGGCCCGGGCTGGGGATTCAAACCCACCACCTTAGGTGTATGTGGCTGGCGCCTTAGCCGCTTGAGCCACAGGCGCGGAGCCCTCACCACCATTTTCAAGCCCACCTCCTCAGGCCCATCTCCTTGCTGACCCTCCTCCAATGGAGAAGGTAGAGATCCTTCCCACCAAAGGCCCTTCAGACGACAGTATCCCTCGTCCTTCAGGTCTCTTACTTCTTCCATCACCCCTTCTCTTATGGACCATTGCCATAAGCATACAAGCATTCCTGTCTCTTTCACCTAAAACAAGACTATACCTCCTTATCTGACCCCAGCAACACTCCACTCCTCAGCTAGTATTCACTCCTGACAAGGGCTGGGGATCATTCCCTCCCTAGCCTGCCTCCTCCCAGCTTCCTTCCTAGCCTTCTGCTGAAGCTATGCCTCCCACAGCACCAAATCCAATGGTCTTCACCTCCCTCCGTCTTCCAGAAACATTCAGTACACTAACCACTACCGCCTTCTGGGGAGGCTTTCTGCCCTGGGCTTCTCTGACCCTCCACTCCCCTGGTTTCCCTCCTGCACCACTGGACAACTAGTCCTCTGAATGCGGGAGGGCCCATCCTGGCCCTAATGGCCTCCCCTCCCCAAGACTCTGGCAGCTAGGCACCATCAACATGGTGTCTGTTACTGTGACAGTTACAGCCCAACTCACTCTCATGAGCCTGGATTTTTATCCAACTACCTCCAGAGCATCCCATACTTAGCTGGAATCAAACTGTTCCTTGGTTGGCTGGTTTTTGAGACAGTCTCACTCTGTTGCCCAGACTACAGTGCCAAGGCATCACAGATCACAGCAACCTCAAACTCCTAGGTTCAAGCAAACCTCCTGTCTCAGCCTCCTGAAATGCTGGGACTACAGGTGGGTGCCACCACACTCCAGCTAGTCTTTCTATTTTTAGTAGAGACAGGATCTCACTTACTTATTGTTTATATTTGTTTCAGAATTTTTACATATGCCCAGCACAATGATGCTTTTTTTTTTTTCTTTCCTTAATCAGGCCCAAGTGAGGTTTGAACTCACCACCCCTGGTCTGCAGGGCTGGCACTTTAACCACTGAGCTACGGGACTCAGCTTAAAGACAGAGTCTCAGTCTTGCTCAGGTTGGTCTGGAATTCCTGAGCTCAAGCAGTACTCCCTGGTCTGCCTCCTACAGGGCTAGGATTACAGGTGTGATGGGCCTTAAGTTTTTGTCTTTGTTTTTTACTTTTGAGACAAAGTCTCACTCTGTCATCCTATGTAGGATGCTATGGCATCAGCCTAGCTCTCTGCAACCTCAAACTTCTGGGTCCAAGCAACCCTCCTGACTCAGCTTCCCAAGTAGCTGGGACTACAGGCACCGGCCCAACGCAGGGCTAATTTTTTTTATTTTTAGCAGAGACCAGTCTCGCTCTGGCTCAGTCTGGATTGAACTCCTGAGCTGAAGCCATCCTTCCCACCTCGGCCTCCCAGAGTGCTAGGATTACAGGCGTTTCCTGCCCTACTTGTGTGAGTGTGTGCAGCCAGGGGGTGGGAGGGAGGTGGCAAATGTAACATAAAAGTTATTGTTTTAACTATTTTTAAGTATATCATTCAGTGGCACTAAGTATATTCACAATTTGTGCAGCTATTACTAGATTTCATTTCCAGAATATTTTCATCATCCCAAAACTAAACTCTGCACCCATATAGCAGCGACACCCTCATCTCCCAAGCTCCAGCTCTTGGTGGCCACTATTCTGCTTTCTGTCTCTATGAAGGTGACTATGGCAGGCACCTCATATCAGTGGAATCAAGCGATATTTGTCCTCTTGGGTCTGCCTAGCTAACTTTTCTTCTCCCCCAAGTTCCACCATCCCCTAAATGCCCAAGAACACGCCCCAGCAAATAAAGTGAGTGGTTGGCAGGCTGCTCCAAGGAGGTTTCTGAGCTGTTCTTCTATATTATTTTTTCAGGCATTTCTGTTTTGTCGTTTAAAATGTGTAAATAACAGAAAATAACCAAGAAAGACATAACGTCATGCTTCTGCTTCTCAGATTTTATCACTGTTAACATTTAATACCATTTGTAAATACAAGAAACAAAAACACTACAGATCAAATGGTAATCCCTTTAGCTCCCTACAACAATAGATAAATCAGTATCCACTTAAACTATTCTTATTGCTTAAATTTATGCCATGTTTAATTTAATCTGATTGGTTTCATTAACTGTAAGATGCACTATTATTTTAAGCCTCACTTAAAAGGAAAAATATTGCTCCCACTTAATGGGCACAATGTGGGGGTATATGGCACCCCTCCAGGGGGCAGGACACAACTACAACCCCTGGGACTATACCTAACAAATGCAAACATTGTAACCTAGTTCTTTACCCTCGAATTAACCTGAATTTTTTTTAAAAAAGAAAAAATATTGCCAATAAAATTCTGATACAATACTTTCTTAGATTTTTTTATTTATACTTATTAAAAGAGCTCTTTAGACTAATTTGAACATATATAGTTTATCATACCATATTTCTTTTTCTTTTTCTTTTTTTTTTTTTTGAGATAGAGTCCCACCACCCTTGGTAGAGTGCTGTGGCATCATATAGCTCACAGCAACCTCAACCTCTTGAGCCCAAGTGATTCGCATGCCTCAGCCTCCCTAGTAGCTGGGACTAAAGGCACCTGCCACAACACCTGGCTATTTTGTTGTTGTTGTTACTGTTGTTGTTGTTTGTTTGTTTAGCATGCCCAGGCCAAGTTCAAACCCACCAGCCCTGGTGTAGCTGGCTGGCGCCCTAAACACAGGGCTACGGATGCTGAACCATATACCATATTTCATCAAATTTAAAGTGCCATTCATTTTAAGATGCAACCTGATTTCAGAGATTTGTTTAAAATATGTGTGTTAGGAACAATGAATTATGGCTTGTCACTCTTGTACTTACATAAGAAGGAAATTTTATGCAGAATAAAATTGGCTAAGTATTTCTGAAACTTCACATTTAAAGTTCAACTCATTCATATCACCTTTTTTAATTAGTAGACTTTTTTTTCTTGAGAATTTTTAGGTCTACAGAAAAACACTCACTGAATAATATAAAAAGACTGAGCTGGTGGCCCATGGCTATAATCCCAGCACTTTTGGAGGCCCAGGTACAAGGATGACTTGAGGCCAGGAATTCAAGACCAGCCTGGGCAATGTAGCAAGATCTTGTCTCTAGGAAAAAAAAAAAAAGTTAGTTGAACGTTGTGATACATGCTTGTAATCTCAGCTATTCAAATGGCTCAGACAGGAGGATTGCTTTAGGCTGTAAGTTCAAGGCTATAGTGAGGTATGGTCACTTCACTGTATTTAGCCTGGGTGACAGAATGAGACCCTGTCTTTCAAAAATAAAATAAAAAATAAAATGAATTTACATTTTACTCCCTCCCATGCTGCCCTATTTTCAGCTTCTTGTATTAGTGTGGTATATTGGCACTACTGATGAGCCCACATCAATGCATTTTTATTAATTTGAGTCCATAGCTTGCTTTAGAGGTCACTCTTGGTGTACACTTTATGAGTTTTGATAAAAATATATGACATATATCCAACATTACAGAATAATAATTTCCTACTTATCCATCTCTCCTCCCAAGCCCCTGCAACCACTGATCTTTTACTATCTTTTAACTTTTGCCTTTTCCAGAATGTCATATAGCTGAAATCATACAGTACATAGCTTTTTCAAATTGGCTTCTTCCGTGTAACCTTAAATAGTTAAACCGTTCCCAAATAGCCCGGAAATGTTCAGAGATGACAGTGTCTGGTCATCCCACCAACTCATTATACTTTTTGGTGAGCTTATTCTACTTTTTAATATTCTTTTCCTCACTGCTCTTTTCAGCATACTTGTTAATAATTTTTAAAATTATTTTCCATGCTAGAATGTAAATATCCTGAGGTGCTTAGAAGTCATCTTGTATTCTCATATGAATCAGGAGAGGAAATTTGAGATGGAGGAGAGAAAGGTCAGATGTGTTCATCTAATCCAGTTGTCGGTAAAGTAGGTGGAAAAGTCATCTGTTAAAAAGAGGGCTGGAGGAAGCGGTTCTGGAAATTTGACTCAACAGCAACCAATGTTTGGGGCATGGGGAGGGGAATGTGGGTATGTGGGAGGGGGAGCGTATAAACAGCACTTACTTCCATGACAAAGACAGCAAGATTATAAAATACACTAGGGCAGACTCCATTTTCCCTCTCTCTTTTTGGTATAATTCACATACAGTAATGGTCACACTTTTTAGTGTATAGTTCTGCAAGTTTTGACTCATTCATACAGTTATGTTATCACCAGCATAATCAATATATAACTCAGTTATATCACCCCAGAATACTTCCCCATGCCACTTTGTAATCAATTCCTTCCCTTTCCCCAGCCTTTGGAAATAGCTCATCTGTTTTCTATCCCTATACTTTTTGTTTCTTCCACAATAAATGGCATCACACAGCAAATACCCTCTGGAGTCCGGCTTCTACATTTGAGATGGTTGAGTAGTATTCCCTTCTGTGAATGTGCAACAGTTGATCCATTCACTAATTGAGGGACATTTGAATTGTTTCTTATTTGGGGAGATTATGAATAAAACTGCCATAAACAAATGCTTAAGATTTATGTGCGAACACAAGTTATTTTTGGTTCATTTTTTTGCTTTTAGAGATGGAATCTTGCTCTGTTGTCCAGCCTAGAGGGCCAGAGTGGAGAAATTATGCTGAGACTTGATCATAGTGCACTATGACCTTGAACTCTTGGGCTCAAGCCATCCTCCTGCCTCAGCCTCCTGAATAGTGGGAACTAAAGGCACATGCCACTGCACTTGGCTCTGAACAAAAGTTTTTATTTCACTCAGATAAATACTAGAAGTTGATTGCTGGGTCATACTGTAGATGTGTACTGGCATCTCATTGTAGTTTTAATTTGCATTTCCATGATGACTAATGATGTTGAACATCCTTTGGTGTGCTTTTTTGTCATCTTTTCCATTTATTTTTGTTTATTTTTTTAGACCATCTTTATTTTTCCCCAGTGAACCAGTAAACTGCATTTGAAGATGAAAACTTTCATTGCCCTATGAATTATTCATCTTTTAGTTTTAAAAAGTATATCTTCTTTGTTCAAGTATATATTAAGTTCTTTGCCCATCTTTCAATTAGGTTGTTTGTCTTTATATCATTGAATATATTTTTTACAATAAGTTTTATTGAGATATAACTCACACGCCATACAATTCACCTGTTTAAAGTGTACAGATGTTGAGGCTGCTTAGCTATCCCAACAATATCCCTTA
Source organism: Otolemur garnettii (assembly GCF_000181295.1). Classification (NCBI taxonomy): domain Eukaryota; kingdom Metazoa; phylum Chordata; class Mammalia; order Primates; family Galagidae; genus Otolemur; species Otolemur garnettii. The sequence continues at coordinate 11,386,712 of NW_003852420.1, forward strand.
TAACAGGTCAATGTGCCCATTCTCTGGCTGCTGGGAGTGTTGCCTGGTATCAACTCATGGCTGCCCCTTCTCCAAAGACTTGCCCTCAGTTGATGAGAGTCATCTCACCTGGGAGATTATGCTAACAACCACCATCCCACAGTTGTCCATAGCCCATCGTTGACTCAAATAGGGATACGAAAGTCTAGCCCACTTGCCTCAAGGTAGGACCAGTTCTGTGGCTGCGCATGCTCCAGAGCACCCTGTGCAATTAAGGCAAGGGCAGACCCCAGCTGGACACATATATTTGCTTAGCTCTGCATCATTTTTCCAGCTTCCTTCAGCTTCCTTATTCTGAGAACCCTCCCTCAAAAAATCTCTCACACAAGAATCCCCATCTTCGTTGCTTCTTGGCCTTTTGGCTAAGATCAAGTAAAGACTATCCATCGTAGGACACAGGAAACAGGACATAAGAGTGATGTGTAACCATAAACAGTAATATTAGAAAAGAAGAAAGGCTAGGCCGGGCACGGTGGCTCACATCTGTAATCCCAGCACTTCGGGGAGGCTAAAGTGGGAGTTGAGGCCAAGAGTTCAAGATCAGCCTGGGTAACATAGCAAGACGTCCCTCTCTCCACAAAATACAAAAATTAGCCAGGCATGGTGACATACACCTGTAGTCCCAGATGCTCAGGAGGCTGAGGTGGGCACATAGCTTGAGGACAGGAGTTTGAGGCTGCATCATGGCTGCACTGAGGTATGATGACATCACTGCACTCCAGCAAGAGTGAAAGAACAAGACCTTGTCTCAATAATAAATAAAGAAAAGAAAGGATGAAAGACTGAAAATTAACACAGTTAACATAATGGAATAAATCCAAAGAAGACAGAAGGAATAAAATAATAAGATTTAGGAATTAAATACTTCTAAAATATATAGGAAAGAAGGCACAACTTAACAATATTCAAAATAAAAATGCATAATTGTGGTAAATTATTTAAACTATAAGCAAGTATAAATAATAAATAATTTTTTGCCACTAAACTGAAAAACTTAGGTAAAACAGGTAAACTTCTGGAAACTATATTCATGCAACACTGACTCAAGAAGAAATAAAAAGCTAAGTAATTTTATACCCATTTGGAAAATTTAATCGAGAATTTAACATTTACATACTAAAAAAATAGGCTCTGATGGTTTTATGGGCAATTTTTTTCAAAACATGTAAGACACAGATCATTCCAATCTCATACAAATTCTTTTGGAAAATAAAAACAGGACCTGCCCCAATTCATTTTATGAGGTTAAAAATGCTTGCTCTCAGACAGTGCCTGTGGCCCACTGGGTGGGGCACTGGCCCCATAGACCAAGGGTGGCAGGTTCAAACCCTGCCCCAACCAAACTGCAACAAAAAATAGCCGGGCATTGTGGCGGGCGCCTGTAGTCCCAGCTACTTGGGAGGCTGGGGCAAGAGAATCCCCGAAGCCCAGGAGTTGGAGGTTGCTGTGAGCTGTGATGCTGTGATGCCCAAGGGTGATAAAGTGAGACTCTGTCTCTAAACAAACAAACAAACAAACAAAATACTTGCTCGCTAAACCAAACAAGAGCAAAATATGAAAGAAAAATCACAGGCCAAGATCTTGGGAGGCTGAAGCAAGAGAATCGCTTAAGCCCAAGAGTTTGAGGTTGCTGTGAGCTGTGATGCCATAGCACTCTACTGAGGGTGACATAATGAAACTCTGTCTCAAAAGAAAAAAAAGATTTAACATTCACCACAACAAACACAAGCCAGAAAGATGAGCCCACAAAGCAGATTTTAAAATGTAATCTATTGTATCAAAATGAGCTAAAAGACATTGAGAACTTATGTAAGATATGAAATAGCAACATAAATCAGAATAGGAAAACTTAGAAATAAAGTGACAGGGCTGGACATGGTAGCTCACGCTTGTATCCTAGCACTGTGGGTGGCTCAGGACTTCAAGACCAGCCTGAGCCAAGAGTGAGACTCCTTCTCTATTAAAAGTAGAAAAAATTGACTCAGTGCCTGTGGCTCAAGTGGCTAAGGCACCAGCCACATACACCTAAGGTGGCGGTTTCAAATCCAGCCTGGGGCAGCCAAATGACAATGATGGCTGCAACCAAAAAAATAGCCGGGCATTGTGGCGGGTGCCTGTGGTCCCAGCTACTTGAGAGGCGGAGGCAGAAGACTCGCTTGAGCCCAGGAGTTGAAGGTTGCTGTGAGCTGTGATGCCACAGCACTCTACCCAGGGGGACAGCTTGAGACTCTGTCTCAAGAAATAATAATAATAATAATTCCAGCTCAAAGTCCAAGATTTCTGGGAGATGTATAGCTCTCTCCATCAGGGATGTTTTGATGGCCTATAAAATATGGCCATTATGAAGTTTTAAGATACACACTAATCAAAGAATGCAAAATCCACATGATGGAAATAAATGAACCCCTCCCAGCAACACTGGTAAGCAGAACAGGTTGAAACGTGGAGGGGTGAATCAGGAAGAAGGCTGTTGACTATGTTTCTTATCTCAAAACTTCTGTAGCAACCCACATAAAAGACAATTTACCTGGCCCCTATTACCCATGGGGATGTGTACAATATTGGAGTAAAAACAAGATAAATACTACCAATAAAAAAGCTTTACTTTGCACAGGAGAGGGTAGTCCATGGCCATGGTCAAGTCCCAGTAAGTGCACAGGAATTATGAAACTCTCTGCCCTGACAGCAGGGTGAATTCCTTGGTTGGTCCATTTAATGTTGCTCATTTCCTCTTGGACCTTGGCATTGCCCACGTGGAGATCAATTCTTCTCAATTTAGAGTGGGTTTTGAAGTGTGTGCCCTTCCTGGGTTCGGCATGGCGCTGGCAGCTGGCTTCCTGCTGGTGCAAATCTACAGGCCCAAGGATTGCTGTCAAGGGTACAAACCAGACTTGGAGTTAGCAGTCCAGCCCTTTCAACTCCCTACAAGGCTTCAAGCCTATTTGTTCATATTCAGTTTGATGTTTAAGTACAAAGAACATGTTTTTCTAACATAAGAATCTTAACTTTCACTCATTGGCTCTGTACTGTGACGGCCTCCCTTATTCGGTTTAACGATAACTCCCTCAAGGGTACATATAAGGGTAGACTTAGTTGTGAGGGCAGCAGCCATACTCTGGTCTTTGAGGCTGATCTGTTGCCCACTGTGTAGCCAAGGACCCTGCCTGTAAATCTTGAAGGAACCTTGGGGTCCACTCTTATCTCTTTTCAAAGCCACCTCTATAGATACCCAAGTATCTGGATGCTTCATCTCAAGGCTCCTTATGCTGGATCATCACCTTATGCCAGGTAGTCCTTTGTGGAAGGATGGAAGGATCTAAACAATCCTCTTTGCCTCTCATGTGTGGCCACATCTGCTATGAGAAGACTAATTTTTCTATTTTTAGTAGAGATGGGGTCTCACTTTGCTAAAGCTGGTCTTGAACTCCTGAGCTCAAGGAAGCCTCCCGCCTCAACCTCCCAGATTGCTAGGATTACAGGTGTGAGCCACTGCACCTGGCCAAGAACAGTAGGCCCTTTAACCCACCACTTTGGGCTTGTAGTTACTTTTCAAACACAACCAGTTTCTTTTAGATCTCTGATACTCAGCTATATTCAGTCCATCAAAGATCAAATTTCTTGGGTTTATCAAATACCAATCTACTTGTCCTTCAAGCTACCAGTGCTTATAACATGCTTTCTCCATGGTGTCATGAAAATCTCTTCATTAGACCCTAATGGAGGAAGAAGCTGTCTCTCTCTCTCTCATCCCAAAGGAGATAGACCCATTGCACAAGTGCCTATGAAATTCTCTAAAGAAATTTTCACTGATTTTCAACTCTCCCTCTTTTCCTCACCAATCTCTTTTATGAAGCCAGGGTCATCTAAGGCTCCCAAAGGTGGATTTCAACACCTCTTCCCACATCCCTGGCAGGTAGTCTAAGAGGACTTCCTCTTGGCATTGAGGTTGGGACAGTGCCACCTATTCTCTTAGTTACTCAGCCGAAATCAAGACTCAAAGAGTCTGATTTTAACATCCTGCCATATTAGAGGGTGACAAACAACCCAGCAGAAGCCTTCAAACCTCAGGGATGTTTTTTAACTAGGAACATAAGGCTAAATTAAGTGCTTCCTCTGTAGGAGGGAATGTTTGGGAGTGGGGGTGGGGGCTCGCTTAATTCCAACTCTTTCTTCATGAATGAAAAAATAAATAAATAAAACGCATTCACCAGGAACATCCTCCAAGCTCGGAAATTCCACAGTCAACTCAGCTCCCAGCTCCACTTCCTACTGCAAAGGGAAGATGGGTTCCGTTCCAGATATTCTGGCCCAGCCGTGGCTGGCTGCCCTGGATGGTGTGTTTATTTGGCAGTTGGCACATTCCTCCTCTACTTCTGTGTCCCATCATAGATTTCCTCCTCCCTAGCTGGATTTGAGGGACAATGAAGACCCCATTTCAAAGGGCTCCCCCTTCCTTCACCCATCCATCCCCCACTTTCAGCTTCTTCTCATTGCTTATGGAGCAAACCTTTGTTGGTTCCTCCCTGCCTTCTGCTGCGCTTGTCGCTCGAGCCCCTGGAATAGCACTTCTGCCTTCCTCACTCTACTGACACTGCTTTGTAATTATAACATCCTCAGCAGACCTTTGCACCTCCTCCCCTGACTAACCTTCTTGGGGATCATTTGGCTCCCTAACCATTTCCTCCTTCCTTAGAAGTGTACTTGGTTTCTTTGGCACCAGCTCCTGGCTTTCCCTTCACCTTTCTGGACATTCCTTCTCAGCCTCTTTCTTTCAACTCAGAAATGTGGCAATTCCTCCAGCCCTGGGGCTCAGTCCACTTCTCTCAAGCCACACTCTCGTCATCTGCCATCCATATACTAATTCGCCACAAATTGATACCTTCAGTCCAGGTTAAGTCCCCTGATCTTTCATACAAACTGTCGACAATTACATGTCTCTGCTTGGATGAACCTCAGGTACTTCAACAAAATATGTGTAAAAGGAAGCCCACCTCCCCACATACCCATAAAATCCTATTTCTTTTCCAATTACCAGACTCAGTGAAGGAACCCATATCAGTCCTGTTGCTTAGGCCAGAAAGTTGGAAGCTTTGCCCAGTTTTGAGACTTATTTGCCTGTTCTCACTCCTGATAGCCAAAGCCTCATATCCATCTACTCTAGACTAGGCTTCCGTGATCTTCAGGGTAATTGCAACAGCTCCCAAATCGTCCTTGGGCCTCTAGGTCTGCCCTTCCCTACTCCAGTCTCTATTCAGCATCTCATTCATTCAAACAATTTATGGAGCATGTGGACAGAGAAATTTGGTGTGGGCTCCTGGAAGGCAGTACCAGGTCTTGGTCTTTAAGTTGTTCTGTTCAGGAAATGGTGACTGAAGAATCAAATAACAAAACAAGATATTATTTGATAACTTCAGAGAAGGCTTCATGGAGGAGGTGAGACTGGCAATAGATTCTGGATCTATGGACTATCTGAACAGGTGAAGCAGTCCGGAGAAGCATTCCATGTTAGGAAATAGCCTTGGTAAAGAGTGTTGACTGTGCATGCTTGCTCAGTGAAGAGCACTGCTTAGAGCCAAGGTCAGGGTTAAGCAGGATGAGAGTCTGAGATCACAATCCTAGCCATAGGAAGTCACTGTCACAGAATCAGATCAAGGTTTAAAGAGAAATTTGCTATGAAGTTACATATGCTTTGGACCCAGCAATACTCTTCCTTGGCATCTACCCTGAAGTCATACCTCCTCAAATGCAAAACAATAGACATTTCACTGCAGCATTATTTGTCACTGCAAATGATCAAAAACAACCCACATATTTATCAGTGGTTGGTTAGGTGAACTCTGGTATATCTACACAGCTGCACAAGAGAATGAGGCTGATGGCTACGCATCGATATGGATGTATTTTTACATGAAAAACGCAAAGTGTGAATAGTATGTAAAACACCTACATTGCCCATTGTGTAAGAGTCAAAGGTAAATAAGAGAGAGAGAGAGAGAGACACAGAATAGATATAGTTATGAAGAGTGCATGTGTTATTTTTGCTTAAATTAAAAACCAGAAGATGAACTAGAAATAAATGAAGTTGCCAATAGGCATGGTAAGAACTAGAGTGGAGGGAAAAGGGATGGGCTATAAACTATTAACTTTTTCTCTTTTTTTTTTTTTT
>NW_003852420.1:11393049-11404825 GCF_000181295.1 Otolemur garnettii
ACCCGGCTATTTTTTGGTTGTAATTGTCATTGTTGTTTGGCAGGCCCAGGCTGGGTTTGAAACCTCCCGCTCCAGTGTATGTGGCTGGCGCCCTAGCCGCTGAGCTACAGGCGCTGAGCCTAGGTGCTCAAACTTTTGCCTTAGCTTCCTGAGTAGCTCCCACCACATGCCTGGCTTTTTTCTATTTTCAGAAGAGATGGGGTCTTGTTCTTCCTCAGGCTGGTCTCGAACTCCTGAGCTCAAGCAATCCACCTGTCTCAGCCTCCCAGAGTGCTGGGATTACTAGAGTGAGGCACTGCGCCCAGCCAAAGTGTTAACTTTCAAACCGTGCAAATATTTTATAATATTCCAAGACTAAACTGAAAAGAAAAAGGCAAACCCTAGAATTGAATACAACCCAAAATAAATGTATCTAACTATATTATCAGATTGGTACCAACTACTTAGAGAAAAATATTATGTCAGTTAACTTTGAACATAGTATTCTGATTATATAGCTATGGTGGGATATATTCCCACGACAAAACAGTACATATAAAGAAATCTTAACCTCGTTCAGGTTTATTGTTAAACTATTTTACGTATGTTGTAGAACATACAGTGTTGCTAGTAACCAATATTTCCGGCAAATTTATTAAATGAAACCTTTTTAAACCCCTATAAAATTAAAGCTGAATAAGAAATATCAATATGAACTCATAATTTTTTAAAATTTTTTTAGCAATGAGGGAGAGGAGTCTCCTTTATTATTTTAGTTGTTGTTGCTGTTGTCATTGTTGTTTGGCAGGCTCGGGCTGGGTTCAAACCCACGACCCCCAGTATATGTGGCTGGTGCCCTAGCCACTGTGCTACAGGTGCCGAGCCTGAACTCATAATTTTTAAAAATACATTTCCTTACACTGTCCAAAGAAAGGTCCTAGATTCCCTAGAAGCAATGGCACCTCCCCCTCCCATAACAATCAGCACACCTAGTATCTGGGTTCTGCTTTCCAAATACCATTCTGCACTAAAAAGAACCAGAACTCTTTGAAGAAACAGCTGAATCCAGGAAAATACAAAGTGAGCCTAGAACACCGTGTTCGGAAAGCAAGGAAATACTCAAAGATTTAATTGGGTCACAACAACAAGACATACGACCCAGCATGAGGGGACTCCCATTGGCCGAATTTGAGATACTTTGAACATCAAAAAGAATAATGATTGTCATTGATTGCAATACACGTAAGTAATAATAATCCGTAAGTCTGTAACGGTATGTATGTATTCCAAAAACATCATTTCTTTAGTTTCTAATGTAATGACTGATTCAGACAAGGACTATATATAGATGCTGAGACCAGTAGGTAAAAGGCAGAATAAATGAGATATTTATTTATGAGATGCCAAAATAAAATTCTGTTTATTAATTGTAAAGGGGCAAACATGCCCTCCATCTGAGAGAAGAAAATGGGCTTCACTAAGTGCTCAAAGGCAGCAGAACAAGCTGATACTGGGAGCCACCTACAAAGTATTTGTGCCCAAAATGTTCAGTCTAGGCTGGGCACGGTGGTTCATGCCTGTAATCCAAGCATGAAGGAAGGCCAAGGTGGTGGATTGTTTGAGGTCATGAGTTTGAGACCAGCCTGAGCAAGAGAGAGACATTGTTTCTACCGAAAATAGAAAAACTAGCCAAGTATGGTGGCGAGCACCTGTAGTGCAGCTACTCAGGAGGCTAAGGCAAGAGGATCACTGGAGCCCAGGAGTTTGAGGTTCCCAGGAGCTATGATGTCATGGCACTCAAGGGCAGCAGAGTGAGACTCTGTCTCCAAAAAAAAAAAAAATAATATATATATATATATATACACACATTCAGTCTAATCAATCTAATAATATATAGGCCTTAAATGTAACCAAACCTTTAAAGATAAATTCCAGAAATTGAGAGAATGGAAAGACAAGTAGAACAACATCCCAAGGAAACAGACTGATCCACTTATAGCACATTCCACAAGAAACTTGCCCAGATGCTTCAAAAAGTTAAAGTTATCAAAGAAAAAGTGCTAAAAGGGGTGGATGTTATGGATTCAAAAGAGGTTAAAGAGGCACAATAACCAAATACAATGTGTGATCGGCCCCTGGTTCAAAAATAGACATTCCTAGGACCATGGGGGAAATTGAATATGAGCTGGATATTGGATGAAGTAATGGAATCATTAGTTATTGCTTAAATGTGAAACGTTATTGTGGCTACAAAGAAGACTGCCACCCCTCTTTTTCTGGAGATAGCATCTCTCTCTGCCACCCAAGCTGAAGTACAGTGGTGTCATCATAGCTCACCGCAGCCTCAAAGTCCTGGGCTCAAGAGATCCTCCTGCCTCAGCCTCCCAAGTCAGGGAGTATAGGCATTTACCACCATACCCAGCTCATATTTCTAATTTTTGTAGAGACAGGGTCTCACTATATTGCTCAAGCTAATCTCAAACTCCTGGCCTCAAGTGATCCTCCTGCCCTAGCCTCCCAAAGTACTAGGATTTACAGCAGTAGTTCTCAACCTTTCTAATGCCGCAGCCCTTTAATACAGTTCCTGCGGGTCGCCACCCACAGGTTGAGAACCGCTGATTTACAGGCATAAGCCATGGTGCCTGGCCTCTGACCTTATTCTTAGGCAATATATTCAGAAGTGTTTAGAGGTGAAATATGATATCTATAATTCACTTTTAAACATTTCAATAAAAAATTATATATAAATAAGCAAATATTTAAAAAATTACCAATTTTGAACCCAAGTGGGGGTGTATATAGTATATTGTACAGGTGTTGGTTGTACTGTCTATGTTCCTTATGCCAGGAAGCTGTCACAACACAAAGCTGAGGAAGTAAGAGATTTCCTGTGGTGTTAGTGGTGGGAGAGGAAGCTGGCACTCAAGGAGTAGATGTGGGATGTTTATAATTATTTTTACGGTTTCATTTTTAATTATTGTACACATAACTCGTGTATATTGTAGAAGGTTTCAAAAATGCAAATAAACACAGACACAAACAGAAATCACCCATAATCACAGCTCCTGGGGAAAAATTAAATGCTGCAAATGTTTTATTGTATTTCCACAATAATATTTCTGGTCTCTTTATTTTTATTTATTTATTTATTTAGAGACAGAGTCTCACTCTGCCTCCCTGAGGCTGAGTGCTATGGCATCATAGCTCACAGCAACCTCAAACTCCTGGGCTCAAGTGATCCTCTTGCCTCAGACTCGCAAGAAATTAGGGCTCCAGGCACACGCTACAGCCCCCAGCTACTTTTTCTATTTTGAGTAGAGATGGAATCTTGCTCTTGCTCAGGCTGGTCTCCTGAGATCAGTCTATCCGCCTGCCTCAGCCTCCCAGAGTGCTAGTATCACAGGTGTGAGCAGGTCTCTTCATATTTTTATTTATCTAGGTTTACCTTCTGCCTCCCCCCCAGACTTCTAGGTATGTTCAGGGCCATAGTTACAGCCCAGGTTATGCTGTTCTTGTAGAACCCCAGAGTCCTAAAGTGCCAAAGCAAGGAAGTGGCTGGAGCTCAGATAGGTTATCCCACTGTCCTGTGCAGTGCCACAGTCTGTGCTCCCAATGAGCTCCAAGAGGGTAGTGATGAATGCTGAGTCAGTTGTGGGGCCTGGCTCTGGGAGAGGGACTGACAGCTCCTGAGGGTGATGGGGCTCTGGCCCCAAGACTGTGTCTGTGATAGAACCCAAGCCCCAAGCTCCTATATGCAAACACACCTCTACAGACATACAAACACGCAAACACACCCCAACATCCAACATACACGCACACACAAGCACACACAGACACACTTGCCATCTGCTCTGTTAACCACAGAAATTAACTGGGAAAGTAACTGATGTAACTTTCTTTTTTCTACTGAGGGCAAAAAAGTAAACATTTTTGCCTTCTCTCCTCTTAGGAAGGGCAGTCAGGGGAAGAAAGCAGCTGACCATTATTTTGTATTCCTTAGGCTACATGTGAAACGTGTCCCTGTGAAGCCTAGGGCAGGAGCAGAGATGATCTTTGAGGCCAAAGGGGAAATGACCCAATCACAGCTGGTGACAGCTCAGAGGACTCTGTCAGAGGCTCTCCCGACTTTCATACCAGCCTGAAAGTCTCTCCAAAGGAGAACCAAGCACAGATGCCTGCCAACTGGGCAGGCAGAGCCTTGGAGCCAGGTTTATTTTAATTTTGCAAAGCCAAGCCAAGTGACTTTTTTTTTTCACCAGTGTGTTGTGCAGTAATTCATACCTGTTGTACCAACAAGAGCTCTAGGCATTTGGAAGCAGCAGCAATTTGGAGCAAAGTCTAACTTTAGCCTAATTCCTGAGGTATTAGAAAGTAATTCACACCAGAGTGTCCCACCTTGAACCGAGGGAACCAATCTGGTGTACCCCTGTACCCATCAGTCATTGACTGTGGCCCAGGAGGGGCAAGTGTGTGCATAGACCCTCAGGCATATCTGGGTTTAACAATGAGGCACAGGGAGGAGGAACAGCTGGAGGAACAGCTGGAAGCCCTTAGCAGCCAACCCCATTTACAACAGCTGGGGAATGGCCTTTCTGCTGCTCAAGGGGACCTAGGCAGCACCAGGTCATCCACTGTGTGTCATCCTCTATGTGCACTTTTCCTACCAGCAACAGCTCCAAGCTGGTGGTTCCTACACTTGAGTGAGAATCAGGGTCACCTGGAGGGCGACCCTGATCTGGATCCGCCTGCCAGATTTCTGATTCAGCAAGTCTGGGATAGGGCCTGTATTCCTCCATTTTGTGTTACTATAAAGGAGCACCTGAGGCTGGGTGATTTAGGAGGAAAAGAGTTTGATGTGGCTCATGGTTCTGCAGTCTGCCCAAGAGGCATCAGGCCAGCACCTGCTTCTGGTGAGGGCCTCAGGGAGCTTGAAATCAAGACAGAAGGTAAAGGGAGAACAGTTAGCACAGGGTGAGAGAAGGAGGAAGAGAGGGAAGAGGAGGTGCTAGCCTCTTTTAAACAACCAGCTCTCCAGTGAATCAAGTGAGGACCCATTCATTATCACTGGGAGGGCGCCAAGCCATTCATGAGAGATCCACCCCCATGACCAAAACACCTGCCACCAGTCCCCAAACTCAACACTGGGATCAAATGTCAACACAGGATATGTTGGGGGAGGCGGGCATTTGTTTTGTGTTTTCGAGACAGAGTCTTAATCTGTAGCCTTGGGTAGAATGCTATGTGGCATCTTTGTAGCTCACCAAAACCTCAAACTCTTGGACTCAAGTGATTCACTTGCCTCAGCCTCCCTAGTAGCTGGAACTATAGGCCCTTGCCACTATGCCTACCTAGTTTTTTCTTTTCTTTTTTTTTCTTTTTTTTTTTTTGAGATATCTTGGGCCTAGGCAATGTTCACGACTCAGCCTCCTGAGTAGCTGGGACTACACACACCTACCACAACTCCTGGCTATTTTTAGAGATGAGGGTCTCCCTCTTGCTCAAGCTGGTCTCAAACTCCTAAGCTCAAGCAATCCACCCACCTCAGCCTCCCAGAGTGTTAGGGTTACAGGCATGAGCCACCACGCCCAGCCTCACCACACCTGGCCTCAACATTGGATTTAGAGGGGCTAAACATCCAAACCCTATCAGTACCCAAGAATTTGCATTTCTAACCGGTTTCCAGGTGATGCTGATTTTGCTGGTCTGGAAGCACACACTTTGAGAAACACAACTCTAAGCATGTGGACAGGCACCGCCAATGATTAAAGGCTGTCCACGGCACAGATAGACAGGATTTCCTGCGTTAAAATCGCATGGAACTCCCTGCTGACCACTATTTGGGGGAGAGGTAGGAGGAAGTGGCCAGAAAAGGCAGCAGAGGCAGGCATAGAGGAGAAGGCTTAGCTGCCACAGCACGGGGTTCTCACCCTGGTTGGCAGCCAGAGATTTCTGAATGAAGAAGGGAACAGCAGGAGACCTCTGGCTCCTCTCCCTGAAGCAGTAAGTTCCTAGACTCTGAGAGCCAGGTTTGAGTCAGCCATGTTCCTGCCCTCCATACCCACTGGTGGCTCCCAGGAAATGATGCTAACACTCAGCCCCATGCACGAGCAAAGCAGGGTAGAAAGGTCTCCCCACGGCTATCTGTGAGAAGTCCAAGCCCTGAGCACGGAAGGGACATCAACCCAACTAGTTAAAGACAGACCTAGGTTTGATTCCAAATCACAAGCAGGGACAGGCCTATCATACCACCATCAGGCTAGTGGAGGAAGGTTTTGGGGGGTCTCATCACAGCTAGGACTCCTCCTTTTGCAAAGGAATGAACACTGCATAAACGGCTTAGGCAATTCATCAATTCATATACCATCAAATGGTTCCAGGACAGTAGTTTCAGGAATGGCTTGATCAGGGCTCAACTAATGTCTCCATTTCTCAGCCCTGCCGCTTCCCAGGGCGTCTCCTGTCCTAGATTTAAAAGGATAGTAGGGAGGGTGGCTCCTGTGGCACAAAAGGGTAGGGCACCAGCCCCATATGCCAGAGGTGGAGGGTTCAAACCCAGCCCCGGCCAAAAAAAAAAAAAAGGATGGCAGAAGCTCCAGATCTCACTTCCTTCCAGCAGGTCCAGTGAGGAAGAGCCTCTTCTTGGTTAGTCAAATTCCAGAATCAGCTTTAGTTAAGCCCAGCTTGCTAATTGGCTTAGGTCTAGGTCACGGCTGCCTACCCTGAGCAGGGAACTGAGAGGGAGGGAGGAGATGCTCCCCAGGGAAAATCTGCTACCAGGAAAGGGAGAGTGGAGATGGAACAGCAAAGCCGGAGATGTCCCCCTCAGAGAGTGCTGCCTACCTGGTTGCCTGGTTGTCTAGTTCGTTGCCTATTATCTGGTTATCTAGTTGCCTAGTTGTCTAATTATGTACTTCTCTGGTTACCGAGTCACCTGGTAAAAGGGGACCTGTTTGGGGTGGGGTTCTCTAGTTGAGGGGACCATCTTGCCTCCATGAGGCCTTCAAGCTATAGGAGAAAAAGATACGATTTCTAGGTCCTTGGTGCCCAACTAGCTGAGATGGAGGGTCTAGGGGATAAATTATAATACTTGAGAGGGTCCCCCACTTCTCCTGCAAGTACTTTGCAAAGAGCCAGGACTGAACCCTGGCCTGAGGCCTGAGTACTTTGCCCCTGACTTGGCTGTTCCTACAGGCTGGGGAGTCTACAAAGATATTTGAAAAAAAAGAAGAAGAAGAAGAAAGGTAAGTTGGGGGCCAGCCTCTGTGGCTAACGCCTCTAATCCTTGGGAAGGCTAAGGCAGGAGGATCAGTTGAGCTCAGGAGTTTAAGATCAGCCTGAGCAATATAAGACCTCCATCTCTACCAAAAAGAAAAAATTAGCTGGCATGGTGACAGATGCCTGTAGTTCCAGCAACTTGGAGGCTGGGGTAGAAGTATCATTTGAACCCAGGAGTTTGAGGTTGCAGTGAGCTATGATGAGACCACTACACTGTAGCCAGGGTGACAGAGCAAGGCTGTCTCCAAAAAAGATTTGGGGCTACAGCAGAGAACAAAGATCCTCATACCAGTCAGAGACCCAGAAAGAAATAGATGGAAATTCAAGTTCGGATAATTCTGGGGGGGTTTAATAAAGGGACCTTTCACAAAGGTTTGGGCTATATATCAGGAGATCTCAAGGGAAGGAATAGTAATAACAGCTGGGTTCTGTGACCACCCCAGGACTGCAGGCCAAGGGAAAAGAGCTGTTAGCAGGGAGGATCAGAACCAGGGGCAGAGAGGGCTGGAGAAGAAGCCGGGCCCTGGGTCAGGACACAGCCAGGCTGCAGTGGCCCCAGGAGGGAGCTGGGGAGATAATACTCACCTCTCGCACTCCTCCCTTACTGCAGTTTGCTGCTGCTGCTCCCAACGGTCACATCCAACCAAAAGCCAAAGGGCAGGGAGCCCAGTGATGAAACCACACAGCTCAGCTTCCTGGCCCACAGGGAGGGTGAAAAAGAAGAGAGTGCATCTGGAAAGAGCCTGGAACATCCCTGTGCACAGGGAATGTGTCAGGGGTGGAGGGACTCCTGAGGCCGCTAAGACCCAAATCCAAGGGTCAGTGGTTGTCCAGGGAAGAGAAAAAGGACCCCAAGGGATCAGGCCCACATCCCTAAGAGAGGCCCTGAACAGCCAGAGCCAACACAGCAGCAGAATAAGGACCCACCCAGGGCCAACCAGACCAGAGGCAGAAAAGGTCCCATCAACTTCCAGGACTCCAGGGGCCTTAAGAAACTAGAAGGATTTCAGGAGGCTCCAAAGATAAGCCCAGGGAGAAAGGCCAGCTGGACAGAGAACTCTGGGCCTCATACATCTTCAAGACAGTGGTGTCTCGAGCTGAGTAAAGAGGCCCATTTTGTCTCTGTGCCCTTGATCTCTGAGCAGTTCCAGGGCTACTAATTGGTGCAAGGAACAGAGCTGATAAACCCAGCCCTGCTGGGCACTTCACAAGTGCATAGCCTGTGTATCCGTACCAGACCTACACCAAGATTAATGCTCTTCTGGCATCTTCTTGGAATTCTTCATCACTTTTGAACAAAACACCCTGCATCTTCACTTTGCCCAGGGCTCTACAGGTTACGTAGCAGGGCCTAACTGCAGTCTGCTAACTTTCCCAAAAGAGTGACTGGAAGGGGGCAATGCTTAACCCTGAGGTTTCATGCACAATCAGATGGCATGACAGTCTCATAGGGGAGATACTTGGGCTGGTAATGGAGGGTGCTGTTGGAGCCCCTTTCATCAGTTGATGTAGGTGAATACCTACTGCATCCAGGGGCAGGATTAGCCCCTCGCAGAATGTGAAGATCAAAGGCAGAACAACCTCCAGGAGGTGGCCCTGAGAGAGTGGGGTTCTAATGACTGCAATTTTGGACCAGGTCTGTGCTGTCACACACCCTCCTAAGAAAGTGCAGATCCCTCTGGCCCTGCAGGCTTCAGGCTTCAGGCTGAGGGGCTGGGTCACCTCCAGGTCCCTAACCTAAGATGGTGTAGGCTCCAAGAACCTATGAAGAACTCGCTGCCCTGCCAAGGTTATCTGGCATCCCTAGGCTCCTGGTGTCCTCTTACACCCTATGACATAAATTCAGACATCTTAGGTGTCTGACTGGTAGTAGCAGGTGCAGCCTAAATGGCCCAAGAGCAGGAGGTCAGGAATGGTAGAGCAGGGAGGCCCTGTCCTTCATCTACTGCCCAGTATTCTAACTGTGGCCACTGCTACAGTTAGACAGGTCACAGAATGGGCAAGTGCAGGACCACCCCAACGGCAGAAATCTGAGTCCCTATTCTATTAGCAAGGCCTTTCCACAATACCTTGAAGTAGGCACTACTATTACCCCAACTTGTAATCCTAGCACTTTGAGAGACCAAGGCAGAGGATTGCTTGAGCCCAAGAGTTTGAGGCCAGCCAGAGCAAGAGAGAGACTTTGTCCCTACAAAAAAATAGAAAAATCAGCCGGGCATTGTGGCCAGCACTTATAGGCCCGAGGCTAAGGCAGGAGGTCAGCTTGAGCCCAGGAGTTTGAGGATGTAGTGAGCTATGATGATGACACTGCACTCCAGGCTGGGTGACAGAGCAAGACCCTGCTGAAAGAAAGGAAAGAGAGAGAGAGAGAGACAGAGAGACAGAGAGAGAAGAAGGAGGAAGAGGGGGATGGGGAGGGATGGAGAGATGGAGGGAGGGAGGAAAGAAGAGAAGAAAGAAGGAAAGAGGAAAGAAAGAAACAAAGGAAAGAAAAGAAAAATTTCTCAACTTGACAAGTTTTTTTGCCCTGAAAGAAAATTTTCCCAATTGTACAAGTTTTTTTGCCCTGACACCACAGTGTCAGCAGCTAGGGAAAGCCCCAGGTAAAGAGATGCCCCTTCTGGCAGTTGAAAGTCATGATGTTGGAGGATGGGTGGGATCAGACAGCACCTAGTACACCCAGCACCCAGGTGGCCTGTTACAGGTTGTGCTAAGCAGTACACATTGTGGGACCCTAGACTTAAATCCCTTTATAAACAAGGTCTCTAATTCTAATAACAGCTGCATGAGAAAAGACTTTTTAATAGTTCCATTTCATGGGTAAGGAAATTGAGGCTCTGAAAGATATGACTATCTTTTGGGAGATATCCCTCCCAAGTCACATCCAGATGGCAAATGGCAGAGCTGAAATTAGAATCCAGGTTGGTCTGACCCCAAAGAAAGTACAAAGAGATACAAGATGCAAATGACAAGAGATATATATTACTCCTCAGATCAAAGACCTTTCCTGCCGCTGAGAACAGTGGCTGAATTCTGAACCAGTGACACCATCAGGTTTGAGGTTTCCAAGGCAGCTCAGGCTCGGTCCCAAGCACTGCGGGGGGAGAGGGAGGGAAGGAAGGGTAGTGGGGGGGAAGGCAGGAAGGGAAGTCGGGGGGCGTTCGCAATTTGCAGGTGCTCAGCCTCAGCCTCTGGTTACTTTGCAGTCTTATTCTGCCCCCAAGTGGTAATTTAGCAGAGTTGATTCCTTTGCTAAGAACCTGCTTGGGGCCATTTCCACAACTGTTCTCAAACTTGGACACACATGAGAATCACCTGGGCTAGGTCTGAGGCAGACCCAAGAATTTGCTTTCTAACAATTTCTCAGGTGATGCTGATGAGCTAAAAACCACATTGTGATAGCCACAGGTTTAGTTGCTTTCAAGGAGCCACCTAGTCTGACTGCCCTCTGGGGCACCCTGGAGGAACAAGGTGGCCCCTGACCTCTGAGAGCTGCAATCCCAGAAGGAAGACACCTGAAGCCAGGGAATAAGCCTTCTGTGGGTATGGGGACTGAGAACCATTAGGAATCCAGCTTTCAGAGGAGTCAGGAGCGTGGGGAGACATCTGTGAAGTGGCTGCCTCATTTGCATAGGTCATTTCTGCATCTTTAATAACAGAAAGCATGTTCCATCCCTGTTCTAAGCACCATACACATCTTACTGTGATCAATTCCATTACAAGTCTGTGAAGGAATAAATTCCAGTATTATTCCCCTGTTGTGGGCTGAATTATGTCCCCCCCTTCCCCCCAAATTCATATGTTGAAGCCCTAACCCCATACCTAAGATTACGACTGTATTGGAAGATAAGGTCTTTAAAAGAGGTGATTAAGTTAGCCAGGCATGGTGTGGTGGCTCATGCCTATAATATTAGCACACTGGGACACCAACATAGGCAAATTGCTTGAGTTCAGGAATTCAAGACCAGCTTGAGCCAGAGTAAGACACTAAAAATAGAAGGAAAAAAAAAAAAAAACTAACCGAGCATAGTGGCCTGTGCCTATAGACCAGCTAATTGGGAGGTTGAGGCAAGAGGGTTGCTCAACCCTAAGAGTTTGAGGTTGCTATGAGCTACAGCACCTTGTCATTCTACCCAGGGTGATGGAATGAGACTGTGTCTCAAAAACAGAAAGGTGATTAAGTTAAACAAGGCTTCTAGGGTGGACCCTAATCCAGTATGACTGGTGTCATAGAGGAGGAGGCCAGGGCCCCCAGGAAAGGCCATTTAAGGCGTAGGGAGAAGGGGGCTGAGGACAGAGACCTCAGACAACCAACCCTGCTGACCCCTGAGCTCAGACCAGCCTCCTGAACTGTAGGAGAAGAAATTTCTGTTTTCTAAGCCACTGTTTTGTAGTACAGCTCTAGCAAACTGCTACACCCCTACTTTACAGCTATGGAAACTGAGGCACATGGAGGTTAAATAATGTGCCCGGTTGGTACTTGAAGTCAATTAGTCTGGCTCTAAACCATGATCTTTTTCTC
>NW_003852420.1:11404894-11407080 GCF_000181295.1 Otolemur garnettii
TTCTCCCAGCCTTGAATGAATCTCGCAGCCCCTTCCCCTAACCCAGAGTAAGCAGTTCTTCAACTCTCCTTGTACTATTAAAATGGTTAACTCAGGGTGAGCATGGTAGCTCATGCCTATAATCCTAGCACTTTGGGAAGTTACAGCAGAAGAATTGCTTGAGGCCAGTAGTTCCAGACCAGCAAGAGAATGACCCGTCTCTACTGAAAATAGAAAAATTAGTCGAGCTGGGTGTGCATGCCTGCAGACTCAGCTATTCAGGAGGCTGAGGCAAGAGGATCGCTGGAACCCTAGGGTTTGAGGTTGCTGTGACCTATGATGACACTGCCTCATTCTGGCCTAGATAACAGAGCAAGACCCTCTCTCCAAAAAAAAAAAAGGTTAATGTAAACTCACCTTCTCCCCACCATGCTCTTCTCACCCTCATCCCCCTTCCCCACTGCAGTCCCAAATGATTTTTTTTCTCTGGCTCTATTCAACCTTATCCCTCCTCTGCCAAAAGCCTTCAGGATGGAGCTTTTGAAGACCAGTTGCAGATGTCACAATACATCATCTCTCAATACCTCAACATGTCTTGTCAACCCACAGAGGCAGTATGGACCCCAACAATTGGTGCGGCAAGGAGGGTGACTGGGGGCACGCCCACTGGGGTGCTCTCCTCTCTGTTTTCTTGTTAAGTGTCTCTGCCGCTACCTGCTGCCTGCTGCTTCCTTTGTGTTCAGAGCTGTGCTGCTGTGTTGTATATTTGCCGAGTCCTTCTGAACATCCACTAAATATTTTACACATCCAACTTGGAAGTTTCAATAATTGGCACTTAGGGACAGAAATATAAGTTTGGAGCCCTCCTTACTGATGCCGCAGGCTGGGGACCTTGGCCTGGCCTTATCTGTGTGTCTCATTGAATCAAGTGTCTGGATTGCAGTGTAAGTCATCACTGAGGCTAGGCTCAGGGGAACCACTGTTATCATGTGGCCTTTGGTAGACATTGGCCTCAACCAGACATTGGCCCTGAATCTACGGCATGCTCAAGAGAATGACTAACACCTTGTGCAATATTTAAGCCCAACAGTGGCCATTCTGTGGAGAAAAGCAATCACCATGTAACCTGCCGAGGTCTACAGACCTAAAAGCAGATGGCTCACCAAGTGCCATCTGTTGCTAACACTGCTGCTGCCTATGCCTCTGTCACAAGGACCCTGATCTTCAGGGTTATAGGAACAAGATGCCCTGGCACCCCATGGCACAGACACTTATGAAAAGGACCCAAATATTTGATCTGAGCCCTTCTTAAGGGGCTGGAGGACACCCTGGTCCTGTGTGACAAATGTAAAATGGACCAATATGTGTCATCAACACTCCACAAGGCTACTCTGCTCCCTGCCGTGGAGGAGGTCCCCAGCCCTCACCAAGCTGAGTCCAGACTCTGAAAGATGAAGCTTACAAATATGAGAAGGGAAGAGAGAACCTTCCCCCAAAACAAGGGGAGAAAATGAAAAACAGAGGTCACAGTTGGGCATGACCCACGTGGAAATCCAAAATTTGCTGAAAGAATTTCTACAACAACAGAAAAAGAGGGTGCCCAGTGGTTTTCAAATCTCTACAGCATACATTCTGAATTTACACCTGCTGAAATGCACCAACTGGTAAGATTTCATGGCGTTAATACTAGGGTTCCAATCACAGTTATAGTAGGGACCCCACTGAATTAAAACAAGCTACCCCTTAGAGTTCTAAGCATGACATTGAGGAGCAACAGGTATGCCTCACCTGAACCATCTGAACTATTGCCTCGTCACAGCACTCATTGCCCTTAAACAGTGTTTCTCAATCTTTTTTATCTCACGGCACACTTGAACCCTATAGTTAAAAATCTGTGGCACACTCAAACTATGTTGATTAAAAAAAAAAGAGTTAATAAAAGAAAATACTTACTGTGCTTTAAACTTCTTTTGAAAATAATTTAACTAATGACCTTCAAAAATTATCACAACACACCTAAGATCCTCTCATGGCACACAAGTGTGCCACAGCACACCAGTTGAAAACCACCGCTGTAAAATACCCTACCCCATAGTGGGCATGGACTCTCCAATCCAATGAGCAAAAAGCTGAAATTAAATTAATTCTTCGGGCTCGGCGCCTGTGGCTCAAGCGGCTAAGGCGCCAGCCACATAAACCTAAGGTGG
>NW_003852420.1:11407598-11429817 GCF_000181295.1 Otolemur garnettii
AATAGCTTGTTCATGAACCCGGAGAGAATGAATGGTCCCTTACAGTGATTAGCACCATCTTAGTGCTATGGTCTCTCCCACAAAGGCCCCCATATGCAATATTATTAAAATTACTGACAGTGCAATCAGCACCTAGAACATATTTTGCTATTGTAGATTTGGCTAATGCATATCCAGGGCCTATCTCAGCAACTTGTTAGCCACAACTTGCCTTCTCCTTCAGAGGGATACAACTCACCTTTACCCAGCTACCTGGAGGGTACCTCAACAGCTCTGCCATCACACCCAATCTTTGCAGGCAAGATCTTAACCACATCCAATTTTTTCCATGGCATCAGTGCTGGCTGCCTACTGGGCTCTTCAGGAAACAGAAGCCCTAGCCAGCCCTGAGCTTCCATACTCAGCTTTGAGTCATGAAAGCAGCACCCCAAAGCCCCACACAGCCCCTCTCTGCAACGAAAGTGGTACCTATGAGATAAAGCCAAATGTAGGCTCTCTGGTGAATCTTATTTGCATGGAAAAGTGGCCCCCCTTGTCCTCAGTCCCTTGCCACATGCCATGATGCTAGAAGAGGTCACCCCTTGGCTACCTGGAGAGCCCATTGGAATCAACTGAGTAAATAGCAAAGGTAGTTGATACACCTTATAGACACCATCCTCACCGACATGATAGAGATTAGTGGGAAGCTGATGCTCTATGTACCTTTACTACAATGTCCCAGATAAAGGACAGGACCAAAGGTCAGCACAATTGGCCAGACTTCACACAGTCATCTTAGCCTCAGATGCCCTGGCACCATCCTCACAGTTTTACAGGCCCTTGGACTACTGCCAGTGATCTGGCTATCTGGTCTGAGCAATGACAGCAAAAAGTCCTTGCCCAAAGTCATGCTCCTTTAGGGTAAAAAAAACTCTGGGAATTCATTGCCTCACAGATACCCCAAATTTAAATCAAGGTCACCCATGTTTCTGTGCATACTAAAACCACAAGTTTACAAAACCTCAACAACCCCTTTGGAGTTCCACACATCCATAGTTATAAGGGACCTATTTCACTTCTCAGAATACACAATACTGGGCATTTTAAAAATAGCTTTTTTTTTTTTAGACAGAGCCTCAAGCTGTCCCCCTGGGTAGAGTGCCGTGGCATTCAGCTCACAGCAACCTCCAACTCCTGGGCTCAAGCGAGTCTCCTGCCTCAGCCTCCCAAGTAGCTGGGACCACAGGCCCCTGCCACAACGCCCGGCTATTTTTTGGTTGCAGCCATCATTGTTGTTTGGAGGGTCTGGGCTGGATTCGAACCCGCCACCTTAGGGTTTGAACCCATACCACATAGGTGTATGTGGCTGGCACCTTAGTCACTTGAGCCACAGGTGCCTAGCCTTAAAAATAGCTTTATTAAGATATAATTTGCAGCAGTGCCCATAACTCAGTGGGTAGGGCATCAGCCACATACACCAAGGCTGGTGGGTTCGACCTCAGCCTGGGCCAGCTAAAATCAACAATGACAACTGCAACCAAACAATAGCCGGGTGTTATGGTGGGCACATGTAGTCCCAGCTACTTGGGAGGCTGAGGCAAGAGAATCGCTTAAGCCCAAGAGTTTGAGGTTGCTGTGAGCTGTGACACCACAGCACTCTACCAAGGGCGACATAATGAGACTCTGTCTCAAAAAAAAAAAAAAGATATAATTTGCATACCTTAAGGTGTATTTTAGGATATTCGTAGACTTGTGTAACCATTACCACAATCAATTTTAGAGAGCTTTTATTCCTCCAGAAAGAAGCTCAGTACCCCTCACCATCATGCTTCTGTTGTGTCATCCCTCCTGCTGAGTCCTAGTGAGGGACAGAACCTACATCCTGTCCCTGTAGATTCACCTGCTCTGGACATACCATGTAACAGAATCATGCTCTTTCAGGCCTTTTGGGTCTGACTAGTATAAAATTCTCAAGGCTCATCCCTGTCATAGCATTCCTTTTTATGTAAAATAATCTTCCATTGTAAGTAAATACCACATTTTGTCTATCTATCCATCTGTCAGTAGACAATTGGGTTGGGTTGTTTCCACAGGCTTGCTATATGGATAATGCTGTGTTCATGGATGAGTCTTGGTGTGGACATGTGAGTTCCCTCCTTTCAGATATACACCTGGGAGTGAAGTGGTAACTCTAACCATTTGAGCAATTGTCAGACTGTTTCCCAAAGGGACGGTGCTATTTTATACTCCCACCAGCAATGGATAAGAGTTACCTTTTCCCATAACATCCTCCCCATCACTCGCACTGTCTTCCTTTTTCATTATAGCCATCTAATGGATGCAAAGGGATAGTTCATTGTGGGAGGTTTTGTTTTGTTTTAACTGTTCCTGAAGCATTTACCCTTGTGGTTTTGATTTCCATTTCCCTGATGACGAATCATGTTGAAAATTTTTTCAGGTGTTTATTGGCCATAGGTCTGTCTTCTTTGGTAAAATGTCTATTCAGATGCTTTGCCCATTTAAAAAAAAAAAATGTTAATTTTGATAAAATTTACAAGCCAAGAAAAGCAGCAGCCTGTAGAACAAGAGAACAGCCCTCAGCTTATAGTCAACAAGAAAATCAGGATCAGGCTCAGCACCTGTGGCTCAAGTGGCTAAGGCGCCAGCCATGTACACCCAAGGTGGCGGGTTCGAATCCCCAGCCCGGCCCGCCAAACAACAATAATGGCTGCAACCAAAAAATAGCCGGGCGTCGTGGCGGGCGCCTGTGGTCCCAGCTACTTGGGAGGCAGAGGCAGGAGACTCGCTTGAGTCCAGGAGTTGGAGGTTGCTGTGAGCTGAGATGCCATGGCACTCTACCCAGGGGGACAGCTTGAGGCTCCTGTCTCCAAAAAAAAAAAAAAGAAAATCAGGATCAGCCAGATGCAGTGGCTCCTGTAATCATAGCACTCTGGGAGGCAGAGGAGAGAATTCAGTTCAAAACCAGCCAGAGCAAGACTGAGATGCTGTCTCTACTAAAAAAGAAAAATTAGCTGTGGAGTGTGACATGTGCCTGTAGCCCCAGCTCTGGATATTTTCTTAAGTGGGAAAAAGAAACCCTTATGTGAGTCTGACACTGGTCAGATGTTTTTGTTACTTGCAGCTGAACATGTTTCCAGCTGATTCAAACTGGTTAGGTAACATTTTAGACATTCAGGATTATGGGAGTGAAAAGTGAATGACCCTTGGGGGTAGGAAGACACATTCTAGAGGAGAAAAAGGAAAAAGTTAATATATAAACATATCATAATTCGAGATTATGGTAACTACTATAAAGGACATAAACAGACAAAAGAGTTGTGGCAGGCCTTTTTAATGAGAAAATAATTAGACTGAAATATAAAGAACTGAAAGGAGCTACCAACACACACACACACACACACACACACACACACACACGGAAAGGCTATTCCAGGCATAGGAAACAGAACGTGCAAACACCTTGAGATGAAAAAGAGCTTGGCTGCTCAAGGAACCAAAAGAAAGTGGTGTGGGAGCTGAGTGCACAAGAGAGGGGTACGGTGGGAACTAGACAGACAGGGCTTGGGGGCAGGGAAGAGTTTGGACTTCAAGCACAATGGGAAATTTATTTATTTATTTATTTATTTTTGAGACAGAGTCTTACTCTGTCGCCCTCGGTCAACCGCCATAGAGTCATCATAGCTCACAGCAACCTCAAACTCCTGGGCTCAGGAGATCCTCTTGCCAAGGCTAACCCCAACTAGCTGGGACTACAGGTGCCTGCCACAATGCTCAGCTAATTTTTCTATTTTTAAAACAGATAGGGTCTCACTCTTGCTCAGGCCGGTCTCAAACTCCTGAACTCAAGCAATCTACCTGCCTTGGCCTCCCAGAGTGCTAGGACTACAGAAACCCTTATTACAGATGTGACCTACTGCACCTAGTTGAAACTTTTTCTTCTTTTTTTTTTAAGTGAAAGTAGATATTTATTACAGATTTTTTCTTTTTTTAAATTTTATTTATTTATTTTTGAGATAGCGTCTCACTTTGTCGCCCACAGCAGAGTATCATGGCGTCACAGCTCACAGCAACCTCCAGCTCTTGGGCTTAGGCCATTCTCTTGCCTCAGCCTCCCGAGTAGCTGGGACTACAGGTGCCTGCCACAATGCCTGGCTATTTTTTGTGTTGTTGCAGTTTGACCGGGGCCAGGTTTGAACCCGCCACACTCAGTACATGGGGCCAGCGCCCTACTCACTGAGCCACAGGTGCCACCCTGGGTGTTTGTTCTTGATGAATTTACATATAATAAACTCTTACAATATATAATTCCAAAACATATGTATGAATTGGCTTCTCGTGATGAATAGTTTAAAGTTAAACATAAACATAAGGGCAATTTAAACTTGGGTATTAATTACATCAATTCAATTTATATCAGTCAATTCAAGGTTAGTGACTAGAGACCTATAATATATTTAAAAAACCTGAACTTGAAAATTCTTTAGAAACCAACCCTATACCAATGTACATTTGAAAATCAAGGCCTCAAGAATGGGGAAAAAAGTATCCAATGTATTCAGTTCTACAACGAAACTAATTATGGCCCAAGAATATGGGGCTAGGGGAAAGGGAAGGGAGGAAAGGGGAGGGGGAAGGATGGAGGGAAGATAATTGGTGGGACCACACCTACAGTGCATCTTACAAGTGCACATGTGAAACTTACTAAATATAGAATATAAATGTCTTAACACAATAACTAAGAAAATGCCATGAAGGCTATGTCAACCAGTCTGATGAAAATATTTCAAATTGTATATAAAACCAGCACATTGTACCTCATGACTGCATTAATGTACACAGCAATGATTTACTTTTTAAAAAAAAGAAAGAAAATCAAGGGTTAAAAATGCACTCTCATTAAGCAAAGGATGTATAATATCCATCAGACATCTATTTCAAAAACAGCATGTTTCTAAAACTATATATCTCTTTACAAATAGACATTACAGTATTAATAACAACAGAAATATCATCAGGATGAGTTCCAAACTGTGCTGCTTTCACAAGGCATCCCTGAGCCATCTCTTCAGATATCCATTTTAATCTTGGAGCTTTAAGAACACCTTCTTGGTCTTCTTGGCTTTAATCAGTTTTATGCCTCCATTTTCACCTCCTCCCTAATTAGTACAGAGTTTCCTCTTAGGAAACTTTTTCCCAATTGTCCCCACCAAGGTCTCCTACCTTCTGGCCTTTTCTTCATCTTGACACATTGACCTCCTCTGCTTCATCTTCAATTTCTTCTGCTTTCTTCTTAGCATTCATCTGAAGCAACAGTTTTTCAACCTCAGGATTAAATCCTCTGAATGACATTCTTCCATGGAGAAGGTCTTCCCACAGCAATAAACTCTGCTCTTCTATCATGAAATTCTTTTTCCTCCCTGGCAAATCCAAGAACCAGTGATCTTCTCTGCCTCCTCTTCTAGTTGCTTCTTAGTTTCTGAGTCCAGTCCCCTTTGCATGAACTTCATGAGCTGCAGGTTCTCGGACAATTTGGTCTTCTTGCCACTGCAGTGGGAAATTCGTGAAGGCTTTTTGATGTCATAGCCAAATGCTATCGAGTGAGTGAGTTCAGGTGCAATGTGCAATACGGAAGCAGGAAGACCTGGGGGAAGAGGCTGTATACAGGAGGGAAAATAGATAATCAGTCTGGGCAAGGTGGCTCATGCCTCTAACCATAACCCTCTGGGAGGCCAAGGTGTGTGGATTGCTTGAGCTGAGAAGTTCAAGAACAGCTTGAGCAAGAGCAAAACTAGAAATAGATAGACTATCTGGGCATTGTAGTGGGCACCTATAGTCCTAGCTACGTGAGAGGCTGAGCCAAGGGGATCACTTGAGCCCATGAGTTTGAGGTTGCTGTGAGCTATGATGACACCAAGGCACTCTACCCGGGGAGACAGAGTGAGACTCTGTCTCAAAAAAAAAAAAAAAAAGAAAAGAAAATATATAAACAAATTACAAAGTTACATGGTTACATAGTTATAATAAGAAGTAGGGTGGATAGACAGCTCCTGTGGCTCAGTGGGTAGGGCGCCAGCTCCATATACCAAGGGTGGCAGGTTCAAACCTAGCCCCAGCCAAAGTGCAACAAAAAAATAGCCAGGTGTTTTGGCAGGTGCCTGTAGTTCCAGGCTGAGGCAAGGGAATTCAGGAGGCTGAGGCAAGGGAATCTCCTAAACCCAGGAGTTGGAGGTTGCTGTGAGCTGTGTGACGCCACGGCACTCTACCAAGGGCGATAAAGTGAGACTGTCTCTACAAAACATAAAGAAGCAGGGTAGAAATTCAACAGGCAGAAAGATCCATGTGCTTGAGACTGCAAAGCCCTCTTGAATCTGTAATTACACTCTAAATTCACCCCTTACCTCTGGGGGCACAGGAGCTGATCTGATTCTCTCTACAAAGATGTGTCCCCTGCCTGAAGGCCACAAAAATCACTCAGAGAATCAAGCACTCCCTTCACCCCAGCGGATGCCAGCGTTCCCTAAAGTAGATCCCACACATTTTCCCATTAAAGCCACCAAAGCCTTTGCTTGGAAAACTACCTTAGATTTTGCCATCTACAGATTATCACCCTGATCCCTTCTCCCACCTTTCAGAGTTCTTATGTGTCACTTTTGGACAAACAAGTCATCTGGGGAAAACTATATGGAAATCACCCAAGTTCTCAGCAGGTCCACAAGGGAACAAAGAGAGTCACTGGCCTGAGGCCATCCTTTCTCCGGCTCCAAAGCACGTGGGGAAGTGGAACTGCGAGCGGGGAGGACGCCGGCTGGGACTCCAGGCTTAGGTGGGTGGGCAGAGGCGAGGGAAGGGAGGTCCCCCCAAGCGTGTCCATTGTTCCCTTGCCTTCCTATCTAAGGCGGGAAAGGCCTCTGTCGCCCCCTGTGGCTAAGCAGAGATGTCGTTTCTGCTGGAGTCCAGCCTCAGCCCGACTCCACAGAGACACTGGATCACTACAGCGCAGGTAAAACTCACCTGGCCGCCCGGGGGCGGGGCTTAGGTGTCAGTTGTCCAGCGGCTGCAGACTGCAGGGGTGGGCACATACCCTGCCAGGAAGGGAGGCTCCCGCTGGGCCAGGGCAGTTTTCTAGAGAAGAAAGGAGGCCACAGTGAGCCACAGCTGCTGCAGATGGTGCACCGTTCGGCAAAGGGCACCAGGCCTAAGGACCAATAGCGTCCACTGCACTGCATATCTAGTTCGTTGCTGTCCCCTGCCAGCCCCTCTGCTCCTCTTTCCTGGGTAAAAACAGGGAATGTCTATCCTCTCGCGGACCCAGACTCCCAGAGGGCTTCACAGTGTCTGGGACAGTGTGTGACTTTCTAAGGAGCCCGGAGCCTGCCCTCCTGCGGCGGGGGTCCGCGGACAGCTCCTCCTTCCCAGGGCCCGACGGGATCTCTCTTGCCTCCTCTCCTGTTTCCTACCTGCCTACCGAGTAGAAGGAGAACTGGGTCATGCTCTTCGCTTTGCCTACTTCTTTTTCTCCAGAGGCCCAGGCTAAATTTCTGCTATTTGTGGCTTTGCAAAAAGCCACAGTCTCATCCTCACTACCTTCTCAATTAAACCATAGGGGATTGTGACTTTAACAAAAAGAATGCTTATTACAACAGGAATGCCGCGTGCCGGCTGACATACCCGCCAGCTCCCGCGGCTTTGGGAGCCTGCTAAGCACAGGAAAAGATGAGAACAACTGAATGTCCAGCAGCTTTCTCCATCCTATAAATTCCTAGGAATCCCCCAGTGACTGAGTCCCCACAGAAATTAAATGAGAATTTTTTTCTTTCGTTCCTATTTCCCAGGCGAGGGGCTTAGCCTATTAGATGCCTCCACCTAG
This sequence comes from Otolemur garnettii, assembly GCF_000181295.1. Classification (NCBI taxonomy): domain Eukaryota; kingdom Metazoa; phylum Chordata; class Mammalia; order Primates; family Galagidae; genus Otolemur; species Otolemur garnettii. The sequence continues at coordinate 11,415,466 of NW_003852420.1, forward strand.
GTCCTTGACTCTGTAGAGAGTGATGCAAAGAAGGACATTGGAGCATCATCCTGGTGGTGGCAGCAGCAGCTTGGGGCTGCCTCAGTGCCCCCACCCCCACCCAGATGCTCCAGTACAGGGTTTTGTCTTTCTTTCTTCTTTTTTCTGTCTCTCTCTATCTCTCTTCTTTTCTTTTTTTCTTTCCGTCCTTCCTTTCGTTGTTTTTTTTTTTTTTTTTTTGAGACAGAGGCTCACTCTGTTGCCGGGGCTAGAAGACCATGACAATCAGCCTAGCTCACAGCAACCTCAAACTCCTGGCTCAAGCAATCCTCCCAGCCTCTCAAGTAGCTGGGACTACAGGCACCCACCGCAACACCCAGCTAGTTTTTCTATTTTTAGTAGAGACGGGCTCTCACTCTTGCTCAGGCTCAAATTCCTAAGCCCAAGTGATCCTCCTGCCTTGGCCTCCCAGAGTGCTAGCATTACAGGCATGGGCCACTGCACTCAGCCAGCAGCATGGTTTTCACAGTGGTCCTGGCTGTCTAGCTGCCACTCTTGGTACCTGTGTGACTTCTGGGTCTTGTTTTCCAGACATCCTGTGAGATTGATACCCTCCCATTAGATTCTTCTTTTGCCAAAGTCAGAGCCTGTCTCTGCCACTTGCAACTATGAAATAATGCATAGTCTTGGAAGGACTTGGGCAGGGGGAGAGGATATGACATGGTTGCACTCTGAAGAGGGCCTACTGGCTGCTGTGTGGCCAAAAGATTGAGTAAATCTAGCAGACTAGTTGGGTGGCTCCCGTAGCCCCTCTTGGACTGGAGTGAGGAAAGTGGGGAGAGTTGAATGAAGTTTGTGGGGTGAAATCAAATTGACTTGGTGATGTAGTGTGTATTGGAAAAGTGGTAGAGAGGAGTGAGAACGCCACCCAGGTTTCTGTCTTTCACAAATGAGTGTAGTGTTAGATTGATTATAAGAATAGTCCCAATTCCCTGCCACTCCCTCTGCAATGTGACTTAGGAGCGCCTCTCATCAAAATGCTAATTCTAAACCCTTTCCAGCAAGTCTGGTCCATGAGACTTGTTTGACCAAAAGAGCATGGAGGAAGTGACAGTAAGTCAGTTTCAAGTAAAGGCCTTTTGAGACCTGGCATGTTTTCACTTGCATTTCTGAACCCCTGCAACCACCATGTGAACAAGCCTGGACTAGACTGCTGGTCAGCCATTCTACACCAGCCAGCTTCCACCCAACCCAGTGTCTGACTGCAAAAGGATAGACCCATGAAAAATAATAAATGGGTAATGTCATAAGCCACTAAGGTGTAGAGTAGGTGGCTGTGCCGCAAGAGCTGATTGTGTATGTGTATACATACAGATATATGTGTGCGCATATGGACATAGCCACGCTAACCAAGCCGACCGCCCTCTAGACTTGCGGGGGTTCCTGGCTACCTGGGCTTCCTTCTGTTCTCCTCTGCCCACAAAATTCCCTGTTCCAAGGTTGGCTGCAGTCCCATAATCCCTGTGCCCACTCTCACGGCCTTGCTCCTTCTGGAGTTTCTGTGACTCACTGATCCACCCACTCCCTCTCTGACAGGATCCCTTCTGCCTGTTCCTCTCTGTCCCATGGAATTCTGGGTCCCAGTGGAGTGCCAGGCCCTATGCTAAGGCTCAGCTTTGTGGGTCTCCTGAGGGAAGAAATCATCTGTCTTCACCAAGTCAAAGTCTCTGGGCAACAAAGGCCGAGGACAAAGGGCTAAGGACAACCCAGGCCCTCTCTTTTGCCTCTATAAATAAAGATACCACAGAACACAGTAAGAGGAAAAACTTAATGGGTAGATTTCTATCACCTGACAAATAATTGTCACATCTTAGCAGTACATCTTTCCTTGGCAGACAAGGAAAGATGTACTTCCTAGGCCTGATGAAGACAGACAGAATAGTCCCCCCTTATCTAGGTAGAGTATATGCTCCAAGACCTCCAGATACTGCCTGAAACTGCAGATGATACCTAACCTTATATATACCTTTCATACACTATATTTTTTCTTATACATACATACCTATGAAAAAGGTTTATTTACAAATTAGGCACAGTAAGAGATTAGCAATAATAATAAAATAGGACAATTATAATAATATGTCACCATCACCACTTTTGCACTTCGGGGCCATTTTTAAGTAAAATAAGGGTGCCTTGAACGCAAGTTCTGTGATACTATGACTGTTGATCTGATAACAGAGACAGCTACTAAGTGACTAACTGGCAGGTAGCATATACAGCATGGATATGCTAGACAAAGGGGTGATTCATGCTGCTTAGACTGGCACATAATGTAAAACTTAATTGTTTATTTCTGGAGTTTTCCATTTAATATTTTCAAACTGCAGTTGACCGCAGATAACAGAAACCATAGAAAGCAAAACCACAGGTAAGGGTGAAATACTGAATTTTCTCTTTCTTTTGTAAACTACTCTCTCCCAGGGCCAAAACAAGGGACAGATGCTCTACAGAGCATTTGTATGGATCAGCTGGGGACATGCTGTGATTTGACTATTCTCTCCAAAATTCATGTTGAAATTTAATTGGCATTATAGCAGTGGTGAGTGGTGAGGCCTGTAAGAGGTAATTAGGTCATCAGGGCCCCACCCTTGTGCTGGAGTAATGCTGTTATCACAGGAGTTCATTATCTTGGGAGTAGTTTCCTGATAGAAGAATGAATTCAGCTGATTCTGCCTTCCACCACGGGATAGTAGCACAAAGACCACATCAGATGCAGGCACCATGCTCTTGGACTTCCCAGCTTCTGGAATCATGAACCTAATAATTTTTTTCATAATTTAAACAGTCTGTGGTATGCTTTTATAACTACAGAAACCAAACAAGATGGGATACAGAGAAGGAAGGAAGAGGGGAGGAGAAAAGGGAGGAAGACTCCCTCAAGAGCTGGAGAGAGGCCCCCCTGTGTCTTCTTTCCTGGGGATTACAAAGGTGCTGCAGACAAAACCCATAAGACTGTTCTGTGACCTGACCCTATCACCTAGTAACCTGGGAACATGCCTCCTGCCTGGGATGAAAGGAGCTATCTCCCCACCCACATCCACCCCACCTGCCCCATGCCCCCATGCCATGCACAGCATGTCATGGGCTCTCTGTCAGACCATGAAAGATCGTGCTGACAGATGAATTCCCATAACTGATCCAGAATGGGGGAAGCCTGTGGCCAGAGCCTGTGCCCTGTCTGTCCATGATAACTGCCCAGGGGCACAGGCTGGCACCAGACCTGAGAGGTACTATCTAAATAATTGTTCTGAGGAACCCTTCCTGAGAGGTAAGAGCCTTGGGAAGAGAGAGAGGCAGCAGTGCGGTCACCCCAGAGGCTCCCTGACACACAGAGGCCTGCCTGGAACCCCACATGGGCAGTTGTGAGAGTCAGGTGAAGGCATGCATAGAACAGGGAGAGGGGTTAGGGGAGTCCCCATGATGGGAGCTACAGGCTGGCAAAGAATGTGTGGGTGGAGGAGGTGAAAGAGCAAAGTCAGACCAAAGGGGCCTGAGGGAGGTTATCCCATGACTTGCTACTCTTGGATCCACCCTGCACATACAAAAATGGCCTTAGAGAACAGGGGCTAGGGATCTGGCAGAATCTTTACAAATGCCAAAAAAGATACAGTCCAGGCACTCCCTGGAGGTCTTCTTTGGTGAAGAGGAGGGCAAGAGCAAAGCAGAAAGAGCCGGTGAGCCCTTTGGGCTGGTGAGCCATTTGGGGCCCGGGGGCGGAGGGGCCCTAAATTAGGATGCCTTTACTACCTGTCTGAGGCTGGGAGGATGCCATGTCCGAGAGTTGGCAGTGACTACAACTGACCACCAGGAGGCAGCTAGGAGCCCACAGCCGGCAGCCGGTAGCCAGGACCTCCACCGCACTTTTTTTTTTTTTTTTTTTTTTTTTTGAGTAAGGATCTCACTCTGTTGCCCTGGGTAGAGTTTTGTAGCGCTCATAGCTCACATCCTCCTGCCTCAGCCTCACAAGTAGCTGGTACTACAGGCGCCCACCATAACGCCCAGCTAGTTTTTCTATTTCAGTAGAGACAGTCTGCCTCTGGCTCTGGCTGGTCTCCAATTCCTAAGCTCAAGCAATCCACCTGCCTTGGCCTCCCAGAATGTTAGGATTTCAACCATGAGCCACGACTCCTGGGCCACTCTTCTTTTCTTAGAGGAAAGAAAACCAGGCTCTGGCTGGCTAAGACTCACTTTAAAAGTCTCAGCAGGCAGGTGTGGGGTGGAGTGGGGTGGGGCAGTGCCTGTGGCTCAAAGGAGTAGGGCACCGGCCCCATATGCTGGAGGTGCAGGTTCAAACCCAGCCCAGGCCAAAAACTGCAAAAAAAAAGTCTTAGCCAGGGGCTGCCCCCTAGCCCTGTGAGGGGTCCTCAGGTTGACGAGTACAATGCCTTTCAACAAACCTTTGCCCCAAGGGGGGACCCCTAACTACTCCAACCAGGTTTTAGTACCCAAAAATGAGAGCCTTTGCTGATAATAAACTGACCTTGGTCTCAGAATGCCCCTCCAGTCCATTGGACCTCTACGTTTAATCACCAAGCACCCTATTAGATTGGGCACTTGGAATTCTTCAGTGAACAAATCAAAGACTCCTGCCCTCCTGGAGCTTTTATTCTCTGAAAAGAAGGTGCCTTCCAACCACCCACAGTTGCCCATGATTACCCAGAACATTCTGAGTGACTGAGTGAAACTGTCATGCAACTCAAGGTTGCAGTGAGCTGTGATGCTGGTGCTGCACTCCAGCCTGGTGACAGAGATCGTGTCAATAAAGAAATAAATGTTGTATAGAAAGGATCTAACAATTTTGAAAAGGAGTAATGAGAGGATCACTCTACTTGTTTGTTTGTTTGTTTTTTCTTTTTGAGACAGTCTTACTGTGCCCTGGGTAAAGTGCCATGGTGTCATAGCTCACAGCAACCTCAAATTCCTGGGCTTAAGCAATCCTCTTGCCTCAGCCTCCCCAGTAACTGAGACTATAGACACCTGCCATGGCGCCCAGCTATTTTTTTTTCTATTTTTAGTAGAGATGGGGGTCTTTCTCTTGCTTAGGCTGATCTTGAACTCCTGAGCTCAAACAATCCAGCCTTCTAAAGTGCTAGGATTACAGATGTGAGCCACTGTGCCTGGCTCACTCTACTTGATATTAAGGCCTACTATATAGTCACAATAATCAAAATAGTGTGTTATTGGTGAAGGGATGCACACATAGATCAGTGGAACAGATTTAAAAACTCATAAATAACCCCATACAGGCCAGTTGTGGTGGCTCACGCCTGTAATCCTAGCACTCTGGGAGCCAAGGCAGGTGGATTGCTTGAGCTCAAGAGTTCAAGACCAGCCTGAATAAGAGCAAGACCCTGTCTCTACTAAAAGTAGAAAAACTAGCCAGGTGTTGTGGTGGGCACCTATAGTCCCAGCTGCTTGGGATGCTGAGGCAAGAGGATCACTTGAGCCCCAAGAGTTTGAGCTTGCTGTGAACTATGATGCCACCACACTTGCAAAAAAAAATTTTAAGGGTGGCACCTGTGGCTCAAGGAGTAAGGGCACTTGCCCCATATACCGGAGGTGGCAGGTTCAAACCCACCCCAGCCAAAAAAATATTTCAAATAACCCCATACAAGCACAGCCAACTAATCTCTGACCAAGATGCAAAAACTATTCAATGGAGAAAGCGTAGTCTTTCCAGAAAATGGTGCTGGGGTGATTGGATATCCACAGGCAAAAATATGAATCTAGACCTACACCCCACACTTTATACAAAAAGTAACTTAAAGTGGATCATAGGCTTAAAAGTAAAACATAAAACTATAGAATGCTTAGAAGAAAATAAAGGAAAAACTCATCAGGACCAAGGGCTTAGTAAAAAGTTCTCAAACATGACAACAAAATCATAATCCACAAAATCAATAAATTGGAATTCATGTGGGGAGAAGGGGAGAAGCACCAGGAAAGACATGAGTTTCAGCTGTGGCTTGCAGATATTTCTTCCTTCTTGGTGACAGCAGGCTGTGGAGGCCTAGAAGCTGTAGTCTCTAGGGAGGAGCAAGACTGATGAGACTGCTCCCCTAGAGGGGTCCCACACCCCATCACAGGGTTTTCTTCTATCCAGAACACAGCTAGCTCATGATACCCCAGAAACTGATCTGTGCTGATCCTTGGCAAGTCTGTAGATCTACTTTGACTAATGGGGGACTGAGGGAAACTCAGAGGGGGCAGCAAATTTCCCAGTGTCACACAGCTAAATTGTCACTTCTGAGTGCAGATTGGAGGATTTGAGGACAGAGTAGTGGGAGGGTAGAAAAAGAGGGAGCAGGGAGACCACCAGTTAAGGACCATTGAAATGATCAAGGTGTCAGACAAGAGCTTTGAGACAAGAGGACTCAAGACTTAGAGACAGATTGCATAGGGAGCACGAGAATAGGGGAGGAGTCCAGACTGACCTCAGCCTTCTGTCTTGGGTCACCATTTTACTGCGCTGGAAGATACTGGTAAGAACTGGGTTTTGGAGACCTGTGAGTTTCATCTCAGATCTGCTCCTCTTGAGGTCCCTGAGAGACACTCAGGGTAGCTACTTAGGAAACTCTCGGCTACTTGAGTCTGGAGCTCCAGGAAGGGGTTTTCCTTGGTGACTGGAATAAACTTAGGACAAGTACGTACATGGGAAGTATGTCAAAATCTATGGAACATAAAAAGAACAGTTGAAGCCAGGTGGTAAAGAAACAAGAAAGGAGGAGGGTTTACAAAATTTCCAAACAGACATAGCACTCTGGGAGGCCAAGGCGGGGTGGGGAACACTTGAGATCAGGAGCTTAAGATCAGCCTGAGCAAGAGCAAGACACTACCCCAGTGTTTACTAAAATTAGAAAAAATTAGCCAGGATGCTTGCTTTGGCAGCACATATACTAAGATTGAAACACTACAGAGAAGATGAGCGTGGCCCCGACACAAGGATGACATGCAAATTTGTGAAGTGTTCTATTATTTTTAAACAAGTGGTGGTGCTGCCAGGGCTCCTGCTTGGGGCTGCTTTCCTAAAGCACTGCCTGTTCATGCACCCACAGACCCACCCTCCCAAGGGCATCCAGTGCAGATAGTACCTGGATGACCCAGACCTCAAGTATGGGCAGCACCCCCCAACACAGTGGATGAGCCACAGATGTTGACAAATGAGAAGCTGTCCATCTTCAATGCCAATGAATCTGGCTTTGAGAGTTACAAGGCTCTTACCCAGCACAAACTGATATGTTTTGGAGTGTACTGTAAGCACAATCATCTGTGTCCTATTGACACTGGCCTCATTAAGAAGAATGTTGAGCTCTCTTTTTCCAGTAGAAAGAAAGAAGGAAAGAAAGAAAGGAAGGAAGGAAGGAAGGAAGGGAGGGAGGGAAGGAGGGAGGGAGGGAGAAAGAAAAGAAAAAAAAGAAAGGGGCTCGGCGTCTGTAGCACAGTGGTTATGGTACCAGCCATATACACTGAGGGTGGCGGGTTTGAACCCAGCCCGGGCCAGCTAACCAACAATGACGATTGCAACAAAAACTAGCCAGGTGTTATGGCGGGTGCCTGTAGTCCCAGCTACTAGGGAGCTGAGGCAAGAGAATCGCTTAAGCCCAAGAGTTTGAGATTGCTGTGAGCTGTGACGTCCTATGTACCTAGGGCAACATAGTGAGATTCTGTCTCAAAAAAAAAAAAAAAATTATTTAAAAGAACCTAATTCAAAGGCTGATAGATAATAAATAAATAAATAAATACATTTCAAAACAGATGATTGAGTCAGAAAGAAGGATTCCACTGTCACATTAAGGGATGAGAGACAAAACTGAGAGTCAACACCATCCTCCAAAACACGTACAATCAACAAAAAGTATGTGGCTTCCAAGCAGTTAGTGACTCTCAGAGCCTCCCACCTTCCCAGCCAGATTGTGCCCCTACCCCAGCTCCTCCTTTATAGAAATTCTAGAGCTGTAGCACCTCTTCTCATATCCAGCAGAGAACCATGATTCAGGGCTGGGCAAACTGGCACAAAAACCCTTTGGTTCATCCAAGTCGGTTGCCCCCAGGTCCCAAGTCTGCTTCTGCAGATCCATTTGCATGCAGTTTGCGCTGCACTGCAAACCCTGGCTTCCCTTTTAAAGGGCCACTGTCTCCCTTTCGCATACCATTCCCATTTCTTCTTCTGTCTGACCAAGAAAGGTGGGCTTTGGTAATGAAAAAAAAGGGGCCTAGGTTTCTGTATTCATTCCAAACCCATTTACTGAGGATCCCAAATTCCTTTATAGAAGCATAGGTAGCCTTCCAGGACTGGAAGATATCCTTTGCTTCCCTGCACAGCCCAGAGAGATGGGAAGGGGGTACATTCCTACCCACAGTAGCCTCCCACACTTGCAGCTGATCGGATGTGGTATGAGAAGGATTGGGATCTGAAGGCCTTAATGCTTAACCCAGAGCCCATCTCCTTGGGGAGGAGACCAGCCCTTAAAACTCCCTGCAAGCTCAGTTGGAGTGACCCATTTATTTTTTTAAGAGTTGGTATTTATTCTGATTAATATTTTACAAAATTTTGACAGATTTAATTTATGTAAGGAGAGCTAATTTATTAAACACTTTACAGGTTTTTCTTTCCACAGAGTAACACGGTAAGTGGCAAAATAATACTTAGCACAATTACAAATAAAGAAAATATAAAATAAAAATATCCATAGCTTAAGTATAATGATGCCGTTTTACACCTAAGGAGTGACCCCTTTATAAAGCACCTAACAAAGGAGGGTGAGTCCTGCTCCCTGACCTGGAAGGCAGGAAAAGCCTCATGTGACCACATTTTGGCAACTGGCATTGCCCTGAGCTTGTGGCACAGAGGCGACCCCTCACACACTGCCTGCCCTGCCAGGGAGAATTCAGGATGAGGAAAAGACAAATCAGAGGCTGCCTCCAGGGTCCTGGCCCCTTGTATTAAGGGTATATAAAAATGAAGACCTCATCATCAAGGTTAATGAGACCCTCCCAGTGTGGCACCAAGCCACACTGCACACCAGGGCTGCTCACCCTATGCTCAGTCTAGCGGGCCCCTCATTTCTCTGCACCGCCCCTCTTTTGCAGCTACAAAAGATCCTCCTAGAAAGTCAAGTCCTTGAAAGCCACTTGGGGGCAGCACCTCACCACTGCCCCTGCCCTGAAGACCAGCACTATGGTCCCCCCCAAATTCCATCCATTCATCCCCTTATACTCCACAAGTTAACAATCCTACATAGTAGAACTGTGTATCACACAAAAATAGGGGAAAGACTCTTACAGTGGATTCTGCTGTTGCCTTGCTCTGTCCAGATCCCCTCTGCTGGGCCATGTACCCACCCAAGAGCTTCTGTAAGCGCTGCTCCCTTCTCAGACCTGCCCTTGGCTAATGAGTGGCTCTGGGAGGTTACATTCCCTTCTCTCCTCCCAAGGACTAACTGACACAGAGGTGCAAAAGCCTGCCCTGCTCACTACGGAGTGGGGCAGCTCTGTGGTCCATCTATACCCGAGTTCCTGTGGTTCAGGCTGAAATTACAGCCCAGCTGGGCCCCTGTCCTCACTCAGCCTATCCCCTGCCCTGGCCTGCTTCTCTCCCTCAGTCTCCTGCATCTCTAAGTCACACACTCAATAAATCACTTGCTCAAGAGTCCTCATTTCAGCCTCTCACTCTGGGGAAGAAAACATAACTATTTTCTCAATTTCTGTCCAGAACCCCATCACAATCTTGCTTCAGCCCCAGAACCTCACAAAGACCCTCATGTAACCAGCTCCTGCTTCTGTTTACAACCTCTCCCTGCAAGTCCCAGGGGCAGGTAGGAGCACAGACACCCCACTGTCTTTGTCCCCAGTACTCCTACTTGTTCCACCCCATCTCCCTCAGAAGCCCACCCACCAGCTGCCACATGAGCCCTTTCCCGCCTGCAAAGCTGCCTTCCTGCCAGATCCCAGACACAGGACCTCCACCCCTGTGCATTCATTTGACCTTCCAAACAACTGCTCCTTCAGTATTCTCACTCCCATTTTTTTTCCAATGAGAAAGCCAGAAGCAATTTACTGCTAAAGCTAATGAAGCTTAATCTCACTTACAAGGGTCCCTTCCAAAGCCCCGCAATTTTGTGATCATAATTTTTATTCTTCTGCTTGAAGAGGTTTCCCAAATTGAATCAGCTCCGGGCTCCACAATACTTAATTCTGCCCCTGGAAAAACTGAGGCTCTGAACCGTGAGGTTATTTGTCCCAGGATACAGACCCAATGAGCAACAGAACCAGAAGTCAACCCAGGTTTGTCGGCTCCCAAGTTATTTTTCTGTCTTCCATCCTATGATCTATCCCTAAAACTCCCCCAGGCCAACCTTGGCTTCCCTCCACCCCCAGAATGCAGCCTTCCTGGTTGCCAGCCATCAGCTTCCCTCTGTTCTGGCTTATTATTGAAGGAGACCACCTGGCCAGAGCATGCTTGGGCAGAGCTATATTTAAATACCAGGGTAGAAGAGTGTCTATACGCATGCCATGAACCCACTGTGATAACCTGAAATTGTCTTCTTTTCCCTCTGCCTGTGTCTTCTCCAACAGCTGAGGTGGCAGCTAATAGGATACCTATCCAGGGTGCACTGGAGAAGTCGGACTGTGCATCAGTTAGCCTTTGCTGTATAACAAACCCTGCCATAATTTAGTGGCTTAAAACAAAAACTATGTAACTGGGCTCTGCTGGGAAATTCTATCTCATGGAGCTCTCTTGTGTACATGCAGTCAGCTGCCAGTTTGGCTGGGACTAGAGTTAGCTGGCACATCTCATCTCTGTCCCAAGATTGCCCACATGGTGTCTGGACAGAATTTCAAGAAAGTGAGTGGAGTTGAGCATGTCCTCTTGGGGGGTAGGCTCAGGGCTCACAACTTCACTTTCACCACATTTTATGGCCCAAAGAGTGACAGGCCAGCCGTTAATTTTGTGTCAACTTAGCTGGGCCACAGTGCCCAGGTATTTGGTCAAATATTATTCTGGATATTTCTATGAAGGTATCTTTTGGATAAGGTTAACAGTTAAATCAGGGGACTTGGAATAAAGCATATGACCCTCTATAATGTGGCTAGGCCTCATTTGGTCATTGGAAAGCCTAAGTGAGAGGGAACACTCCATCAGAATGGGAGAATGGGTCTCCAGCCCGCAGGCCTATGCTACAAATTTTGGATTTGCCAAGCCTCCATGATTACATGAGCTAATTTCTTAAAATAAATCACCCTCTCTATATATACATCCTGTTTTTTCTGCTTCCCCATAGAACCCTGACTAATACACCAGCCCAGATTCAAGAGGTGGGGAATGGCCTCCACCTACTGATGGGAGGAATGACAAAGTCACATCACAAAGGGTAAGAGCACAGGAGGGGACTAATACAGTCATCTTTGCTAATGAGCTACCACAGGCTGGGGTTAAGAATGGGGTGGGAGTGGCAGGGGCTGGAACTTTAGTCCTTGGTGTCTATTCTCAAGCATTGAGGTTCTGCTGGGTCAATCAGATGGAGAGTTCAGCCATATTCATCCCCTCTTGGACATCAGATAGGGCACAAAATTGTCTCCCAGTCTCCCTGAGGGCTGTGCTGTCTTCCACCATCCAACTCAGGATTCAGTGTAGAATATAGGAAGCTGTCCTGTTCCCTCTGCAGAGCTCAACAGGTTCTGAGAGCACTCAATGGTCTGATGTCCCCCCCATGTGTCCCCAAACATGGGCACAATGGCTGGAACATATTAGACCCCCACAAGTAACTCCTAAATGAACAATCGAGAATCGTGGCCCATGCTCAGTTCTGAACACACACAGCCCTCAGCACTGAGACCTGGACATCTGTTCCCAGGTCCCCCAAGTAACCAGGACAAGGGGCAGTGGGGCTGCCCGGCTCCCTTGCCATCCTCCTGAGTGTGCTCTGTCCCAACTCTGTCCTATTCTGCATCTGCTCCCTGCTCAGCACACCTTCCCTCACAGCTTGACCACCTCCCAACTCCTGGCCCCATTCTGTCTCCAGCTCACTCCCCACCCCAGGCTCTGTGCGTCTCATGTAGGCACTTGGTAAGGAATCCAAGCCTTGCCACATGTGCGTGTCCTGCAGGCTTTCCTCCCCAACATATGGCTCTGGCCTCTGAGCTCTTGGTAACCTAGAAAGTGAGGAGCTGTCAAGAGGAAAAATACAGCAAGCAGGCAGGGAGGGCCAATTGGAGTCGGCCCATGAGGCCCCTAGGCCAGTTCCTCTCATACCCAGGAGACCTATAACCGCAGGGTTAAAAATAGTGGAAGACACTAGACTGACAAGTTCTGAGCTGCAGCTCCTCATTTGTTACAAACTTCCAACTTGCCATATGATATAGGACTGTCCCTTCACTTCTCAGTTTCCCCATCCATCAAGTATAGATGACAACCATCTCTGGTGTGTTCTACAGGCATCCTGCCCATCTCCTTGGGCCCTCACCTGTTCAGGGAGCTCCAGCTGCCTTCTCCCTGTGAATATGATGTCTGCACCCAAGAGCTCTCTTTCCTGAACTGTAGTAGGCCAGGTAGCAGGCTAAAAGTGCTGAAGACATGACACCCCTCAGAGGAAACTAGGAAACTTCCATCAGTAACTCACAGGAGTTGATGGCTAAATTCCCCGGCTCCCTCTCCCCTTAGACAGCATAACTCTGGGGTACGTATTCTACATTGATGCCGTATTCCCCAACAGGACTAAGTGCCAAGCCCATGAGGATAACCAGCCTCATGGTGCACCCTGTAGGGGCTGCCTTTCCTGCCCATTTCACAGAACTACTTGCACCCAAATCCCTGTCTTGGGGCCTGTCTCTGGGGTACCCCAAACTAAGACACTCACTATCCCCCTCCTCCCTATCTCTGGGTGATAATAGAAGCTACCAGGTGTCTGAGCCCAGGGCTAAGCACAGGGCTTCCAGCCCTCATCTCTAATCTGGACCCAAACTCCCCAGGAAGGTGCCAGAGGATGTTGGTGGGACTTCCCTAGTTGTCCTGGAATGGCCAAGGTCTGAAACTAAGGACTGGAGATGATTGGTACAAGCAAGGAGTGTCAAGTGAGTCACCAACAACTGGGCACCCAACTACTCATTTAGTGAGAGGCAGCACAACCTGCTCCCCCACCCATTCCACCTAAGAGAGGACTGGGGAGGAGACAGGGTACCATAGGGAAGTTCATTATCCAGGATTTTCCTCTGGTTCCCTGAAGCAATGGGAACAGGCGGTTAGTTTCAGACTAAAAGGTAAATATTCAACATGTCAGCCTGTACATCTCCCCAGACCAGGCTCAGACCTTCTTTCAGATCAGCTATTCTGTCTGGTCCATTCCATATCCCTAACTCATTTCCTTCTCTCCACCATGCCCACCTCACACTGGGCTCTCGTCCCTCCTGCGTAAAGCCTCTGGCAGCCTCCTTTCCAGCCTCCCCACCTCTCTTGGCCTCTTGATTATTCCAAACATTTCAAAGCAAATATTTCAAAATCAGGTTGGCAAACTATAGCCCATGGATCAAGCACTACCTTCAGTCTATTTTTGTGTGGCCTGTGAGCCAAGATGTTTTTTACATTTTTACATCTTGTTTTTAAACAAAACAAAGAAAACCATGTGACAGAGATGTTTGCCAACCTCTGTTCTGAAGTATAAATCTCTTCCTGCTTAAGGGAGTGACCTCCCTGCCAGCCTTATCCCACAACACTCACCCCTACACACCCTAAGCCTGTTCTCTGTGCCTGATATGCCCACCCTCCCCCCATAGGATTCCTGGGTTGCACTTCCAGACTCAATCTCAATGTACCTTTGGCTGGGCCTAGGCTTGCTGACCTCAGATCATGCCTTGACTTTCCCAATTCTACCCTGTATGTCAGGGGCTGGTCCCTCAGGCTCCTGTTTAGACCAGATCATAGCTGATTTTGACCAACAGGTGAGATGGAAGAGCTGGGAGAAGGGATGTTCTTCCCAAGGTCTCTGACTATAGCTGGGACTTGTCCTAGTAGGTATACCCACCATGGTTTCAGCTCCTGCTGGGTGGCGGCCTGGGCCCCTGACTCCCTATCTCCTCCCCCTCCCCAGAGTAGCCGCAGTTTCCTAATTGTTGCTAATCTCGGGATTGCCCCAGCTGACTTCTGAGCTCTCCCATTACTTGAGTAACCAATTCCCTGCACTTAATTACCTCAGTTTAAACTGTTTTTTATTTCCTGGTAGGACACTGACTAATCTTCCAGGCCTCTACTGACCCCTAAATTAGCTCAGGCCACTGCTTAAAAAGCCCCTTTTCACTTAATAGGTTATTGGATGC
>NW_003852420.1:11430542-11436079 GCF_000181295.1 Otolemur garnettii
GCAGTCAGCACCCTACTCCTTTGAGCCACAGGTGCCGCCCAGTTTTTTCTACTTTTAGTAAAGATGGGTGTCTTGCTTTGCTCAGGTTGGTCTCGAAATTCTAAGCTCAGGAGATCCACCTGTCTAGGCCTCCGAGAATGCTAGAATTTACAGGCATAAGCCACCATGCCCAGCCCACATGCATTTATTTACATGCTGTCTAGCTGTAGGCACAGATGAAGAGCCACAACAGAGACCCACATGTGGCCCACAGAGCCTAAAACATTCATTATCTGGGCCTTTTCAGGAAAAAGTTGCCAACTCTTGTTCTAGACAGACCTTTGATATTCAAAATATAGTCCCTGGACTACCAGCAACAGCCATAGCTGGGAGCTTGTTAGAACTCCAGAAACCTACTAAGTCAAAATCTGTGTTTTCACAAGGACTTCAGGTGACACATGTGCACATTGAAGTTTGAGAAGTGCTATCTTAAAAAGGCACCTCCTAATCAGAGTGCACATCCTGCCCATGAGTCATCATTGACCGATTGACTGTCCTCCCTTTTAGAGGAAAGTGCTGGAATGATCAGCGCGTTGGTCTCCCTTGGAGTCCCAGCATCTGGTGAGTTGACTGGCACAGAGAAGATGAATGCAATGACCGCCTAAAAAATAAATTGTTGAGGAGACCAATGGAACCTGAAAAAAGAGAATTACAAAAACAGCAGCTACCATTTTATTTTACATATCAAACTGGCAAAGATCAAAAAGTTTGTTGACAGTGAAGTTGGGAGAGTAAGGGAAATAGGTTCTCACATTGTTAGCACAACCTCTCTGGGGAGGTCAGTTTGGCAATATTCATCAAACTACAAATGCATGTACCCTTTGACCCTGCACTTCCACTTGTAGGCCTTTATCTTCCAGATAAAGACTGACGCCTGAATGTAGTGACGAGCTACTAAATTATTTATTGCCCAAGAGCAAAAGATTGGTGTAACCAAGTATCTGTCAGCAAGGGATTTGCTAGGTAAGCTAAGGTGTACAATAAAACCGTTTAACTTTATTTATTTATTTTTGAGAGAATCTCACTTTGTCTCCTTCATAGAGTGCTGTGGCATCATAGCTCACAGCAACCTCAAACTCTCAGTGTCAAGGGATCCTCCTACGTCAGCCTCCTGAGTAGCTGGGACAACAGGCACCCACCACAATGCCCAGCTATTTTAGAGATGAAGTCTCAATCTTGCTCAGGCTGGTCTCAAACTCTTGAGCTCAGGCAATCCATCCGCCTCGGCCTCCCAGAGTGCTAGGAACGTAAGTGTGAGTCACGGCTCCTGGCCTAAAACTGTTTAACTTTAAAAAAGAAGGAAGGAGCTAGTACAACCTCCAAGGTAGATTGTGAAGTAAAAAAAGCAAGGTGCAAAAACAGTACATGTTGAGTAATAACCAGAGCAGGGCAGAGAGAAAGAAGAGTACACATATATTTCCTTTTATACTTATAAAAAGGATGTACAAAAAAAAACAACACTTGATGGCCATGGGTTGGAATTGCTAGATTGCCGGGAGCAGGGACATGAGGAGACTTTTCACTATCTACCAGTTAGTACTTTTTGAATTAAGAACAACAAAGAATGGCGGGGCATGGTGGCTTAGCCTGTAATCCTAGCACTCTGGGAAGCTAAGGCAGGTTGAGTCACCTGAGCTCAGGAGTTCAAGGCCAGCCTTAGCAAGAGTTAGACCCCATTGGTTCGGCACCGGTAGCTCAGCATCTAGGGTGCCAGCCACATACACCAGAACTGGCAGGTTTGAATCCAGCCCAGGCCTCCCAGACAACAATGACAACTACAACCAAAAAAAAAAAGCCAGGCATTTTGGCAGGAGCCTGTAGTCCCAGTTACTTGGGAGGCTGAGGCAAGAGAATCACTTAAGCCCAAGAGTTTGAGGTTGTTGTGAGCTATGTGATGTCATAGCACTCTACTAAGGGTGACAAAGTGAGACTCTGTCTTAAAAAAAAAAAGGGTTAGGCCCCATCTCTAGTAAAAATAGAAAAAACTAGTTGGTGTTATGGCGATGCCCGTAGTCCCAGCTTCTTGGGATGCTGAGGCAGGAGGATCACTTGAGCCCCGGAGTTTGAGGTTGCTGTGAACGATGATGCCACAGCACTCTACCCAGGGCGACAGAATGAGACTGTCTCAAAGAAAAAAACAAACAAAAAATAGGAAAAGTTGCAAGAAAAAAATACAGAAATGTACGCGCACGCACACACACAAATAGATGTGTTTTAGCTGTCCAGTCTGGAGCGTTTCTACTCAAAATATGGTTAACAGACCAGCAACATCAGAATTACCTGAGAACTAATTAGAAAGGCAGAATCTAGGCTCCACCCCAGATGCTCTCAGGCAGAATCTGCGTTTTAACAGAAGCCCTGTGGAATTCAGCTGGCATTGAGTTACCATTTGAGACACTGCTGGTTCAGGAAGCCAGAGAATTCTTACCACCACCTGGTTTCCATGGTCTGCTACTAATAAAAACAGCTGCCTTTTCCCCCTAACTGGGGCTCCATCCCAGTGAGACACCAGGGCCCAGGCTGTTCCCATTAAGGGGGAGGTTTTCAGCAGTTCCTCCCAGGCCCTGGCTGGCCCTGAGCCCAGTGCCCTGGCGAGTCCCCAGCAGAGGAGACAGCTCACTTCCTTCTCCTGGAGCCGCTGGGACTGCTTGGAACGGAAACATCTGAGAGTTCTTCACTCCCCTAGATGTAAACTCTTTCCGACACGAATAAAGATGCAAGTGTCTGACTCAGGTTTATTCATAACTGGTATTTATTTATCCATCCACCAGGGCCTCTGATTGCCTGGTACCCTGACCTAGCTGTGGAAGAGAAGTCAGGGGAGGGTCACACCGGTCAAGCCCCATTGGAGAAGTGGGGAGGAAGAAAGGCCAGGGGCTTGGCTGCTGCCTCTGTATCCTTGATCCTCTGGAAATATTCCAGGCCACATCTGGAGGCCACATCTGGAAACATTGATGCTGCTGCTGGACTTTTCAGAGCAGGAGGTTGAGGAGGGGGGCCGCACTGACGTCCAGACCACCCAGGAATTTGCAATCAGAGGACTAAGGAGGGAGACTGATTCTCCCACCACATTTCCCCTGCCCAACTCCCAACTCTCTGACCCTGGTTGCTAAGAGAGCTCAGAGCCAGGGAGGACTGAATGCCCCCACATCACTGCTGTCCTGAGCCTTCCCCACCACAAGCTGGAGGGACTGCGTCCAAACCCTCTCTCTCTGTCTGGACCCTTCTATTCCCCCTACCTACCTCCTAACAGCAGGTCCTCCTCCAGAACCCTGAGAAGAGCCCTCCTCTTTTCCCTTCATGCTCCTAGGTCCCTTATCCATGTGGCTAATGTCTCTTAAATTTAAAAAAAAAAAAAAAAAGCAAAACCAGAAAGCCACTAATAAGTGTGTAGTCGAGAAGAGCTTATAAAATGCTTCCACACACAGTGAGCCTCAGCTGGCTGTCTGACAGCCCAGCAAGGTTAGAATGCCTCCCCCTACTCTGCAGAGCAGAGCACCAAGCCCAGGAAATGTTAACAGGCTTGACAAGATCTCTCCATCTGCAGGTAGCTGAGGCCTCAAGATTCAACCACACACCTGGACCACCATCTGCCAAGATCTCAAGGCCTTCCCAGAGCAAGACTCTAAATCGAATAGGCCTTTGTCCAACAGCCACCTGCTGACATAGCTCTGTGAATGGTCATCTCCTTTGCCTGGCCCACCAGGCCCCAAATCAGAAAGCTATTTCCTCCCCATTCCTTCCATCATGCCCCATCTCAGGTCTACCCCTTCTTGGGGTCTGGGCAAACATCCCAGCCCTCTCTTCCCAATCACTGTTATAGTTGCTTCCCAACCAGCCCGCCTGTCCCCTTCTCCAACAAGTTCATGTTCCTAACCACCCTCAAACCCTCTGCAATAGATTAATTACAAGAGTGGCCACAATGATTCCCCTTCCTGTATTCACACCAATGTGACTTTGTTTCTCCTCCTATCAAGAGACAGTCGACCAGACATGGTGGCTCAAGCCTGTATGAGTAATCCCAGCACTTTGGGAGGCTGAGGTGGGAGGATTGCCTGAGGCCAGCAGTTCAAGACCAGCCCAGGTAACATAGTGAGACCCCCATTTTTACAAAAAAATTAAAAAACTCACTAAGCGTGGGGGCACACACCTGTAGCCACAGATACTTGGGAGGCTGAGGCAGGAGGACTGCTTGAGCTCAGGAGTTGGAGGCTGCAGTGAGCTATAATATTGTAACTGCTCTTCAGCCTGCATGACAGAGCAAGATCCTATCTCTAAAAAGAAGAAAAAAGACAGAATTTACTTTCTGACCCCCTTGAATCTTGGCTGGCCTTGCGAATTGCTTTGGCTAATAGAATAGCACAATATGGTGAAAGTGCCAATTCTGAAATACCATATCCATACCCATTTCTTTTAGAAATTGTCTAGCCACTGTATGAGCAAGCACAGCTAGCCTCCTAAAGGAAGAGAAACTATGTGGCCCAGGCTTCTCCACTGGCACAGCAAATAGCAAGCCAAATACCAACCGATGACGAGCCCATCCTGAATTAACCTGCTAGTGTCCAGCCAACTTGTCGGCAGACTGCAGATGATGAGGAAACTACCATGACCAGACCATGAGAACCACCCAGAAGACCTATAGATTAGTGAGAAATGAAAAATGGTCACTAAATTTCTAGGGTGGTTTCTTACACAGTAAAAGCAAACAAATATACCCTTTCTCCTCTGCCCACTGGCTGTCAGGGACTTCCCAGGCCACACTGCTCTGGGCTTCCCAATGAAGCTGATGTCTCTGTTTCATTTCCCACAATTTCTCCAAAGCTTACCATAGCATCCTCCAATATTTCTTGCGCTTTCCATCCTCAAGGGCTTTGCATATCCAAGTCTTCCCTCCCACCCTTGTCCATACCCCCTTCCCTGACTACCATTTCACCCTCCTTTCTCCAGCTCTCAAAATTATGTCCTGCCTTTGTATCTTGACTCTGGGTCTACCTCACTCCGAAGTGTTTCTTGTTGTTCCAACTCCTTTGGAACATTTAGTCTCACACTTGGCTCTAATTTGCTGTGCTTGCCAAGGATGCACTTAATCATATCTTTATCCTGCCTTGTTTTATTCTGCATTGATTCATTATAGACCAGGAAAGGCAAATAAGTTTGAACTCATATGTCTACCCAGACCAATCAGTAGAAGATGCCTGGGAAACATCTGGCATCTGCTAGAAAGACTGCCCTGATTGATTAGTAATGTCTGCCATCAGTGCCGGCTAGTGGAGTCTGGCAGATAGGTCCATATTGGCTATTCCTGGCCCAGTATAGAGATTCTTAAACTTTTTGTTGGTAAACTTATAGACCCCTTCAAATAATGTTTTTAGGGCCAGGCAAGGTGTCTCATGCCTATAATCCCAGCATTCTAGGAGGCTGATGTGGACAGATTGCTTGAGCTCAGGAGTTAGAGACCAGCCTGTGCAAGAGCAAGACCCGGTCTCTAAAAAAAAAAA
>NW_003852420.1:11436634-11438393 GCF_000181295.1 Otolemur garnettii
TGTAGCAAGGGCCTACTAACTACAGCAGTTTTGAAGTACAAATGAGCTTCCAGAATATTTATTTTTTTATTTATTGAGACAGAGTCTCACTCTGTTGCCCCAGGCCTGTTCTGTTTGGGACAAAGACTCAGCTGTGTGGCATCATAGCTCACAACCACCTCAAACTCTTAGGCTTAAGAAATCCTCTTACCTCTGCCTCCAAAATAGCTGGGACTACAGGTACATGCCACAACACCTGGCTAGTTTTTCTATTTTTAGTAGAAATGAGGTCTCACTCTTTGCTCAGGCTGGCCTTGAACTCCTGAGCTCAAGCAATCCACCCGCTTTGGCCTCCCAAATTACTAGGATTATAGGCATGTGCCACGGTGCCCAGCAAGCTTTCAAAATATTTATAACTGTAAGCTGGGCATGGTGGCTGGGACCTGTAATCCTAGACAGTGTGGAAGCCAAAGCCAGGGGATCACTTGATGTTAGGAGTTCAAGACCAGCCTGGATAACACAGTAGAGCTACCCTAGACCCAAGTTTTTAACTGTAATCCGATATGAAAATATCTGTGACTTCTGTTGGAGACAAAGACTCAGCTGTGTGGTTTGTTGCCTAAATCCTAGTGGAAGGCAATCCTCAATTTAGAGCAAAATGTAGGTGTCATTCTTTTCCAAGTTTCCTGGACCCTCTAAATGATATCCACAGTACTCTAAGAACCCCTGGTCTAGTCTGTCACCACGCTAAAAAGGCAAGGTCTGCTATCATATTATTTTTTATCCCTGAGAAGAATTGAGGCTAGACCACAATGGTTATCAGTGTGATGTAAGATAACACAACCATGTGCACTGGCAATGTAGAGTTGCAAGGTGCCTGACCCTGTGCTGGGCAGAAAGCAGTCTGGATTTTCATCACACCATTTCTGTTCCATCTTGGTGGCCTCATAAGTTTCCTTCCCCCTCACAGGGGCAAGGCCTCAGGAACCTATTAGAAGCTGCTTCCCTACATTTCAGACCCAGGGAATCCTCCAGGCCCCCTTCCTCCCAGTCTCCTAGAACCTGCTGCCCTCCCCACTGTCTTGCTCAGGCCTCTTTGCTTAGCCCTGGAGAAGCAACATGGCAGAGCCTCTGTCTACTGGACTCCCTTTCCAACTTTCTCCTCCTTCAGCCCACAATCTGATGGAAGAGGGCCATGCACCAGACATTGCCATTCCCAGGACCTCAGAACCCCAACACTGTCTCTTGTTATCTATGTGTGGAATTCAACACAATCCCTTGTATTATCCCCATGAACTGGAGACACCATTCCCCTCTTTGGCCACCGCCTCAAGAACCACTTGGCCAAACCTCTTCCTCTGGCCAATACTGACCTGACCTGTTCTGGACAGGATTTAACCTGACCTGGGGCTTCTTCACTACACCTGAGTGGGACTCCCAAGGAAACATGCCTGGTCCTCATACATGAGCGGCCCAGAAATGTGGGGAACTAATAATTTCCCTTGAATGCTGGGAGTTAGGACCAGTGAAGAAATGCTTCTGCCCTTTGTCCCCCAGCAGAGAGTGCTAAGACATTTCAGAAGGCTCTTTGGAAAGTCACAGTGGCACTGACCTCCCAGACATTCATAGCATTGGCCCGCATGGTGACACAACTTGTTCTGGCTCTCCCTCATTCCCTGATTCAGTATCCCTGACCCTCCCTCCTAACTCCCTGAGATCACATTCTTAAATAAACTACCTGCTCATAAGCGGTTGTCTCAGGTTTTGCTGGGGAGAAGCC
>NW_003852420.1:11440334-11442111 GCF_000181295.1 Otolemur garnettii
ATCACTACTTGAAGCATAGCTGTTGAGACAGAACTACGTTGCCCCCTCCTTTCTCCCCACCTCACACCATATCCACTACTTTCTACACAACTAAACATTGCACTAGGGGATGAGAGCACAGAAGTGCTTTGAAAAATACATCTGTGTGGGAGGCCGAGGCAGGTGGATTGTGTGAGCTCAGGAATTAGAGACCAGCCTGAGCAATAGGAGAGTCTGAGGTTGATGTGAGCTATGATGCCCGGCATTCTACCTAGGGTGACAAAGTCAGACTCTGTCTCAAAAAAGAAAAAGAAAAGAAAAGAAAAAAGAAAGAAAGAAAGAAAGAAAAACACATCTGGTAGGGGAGACAAAGGCAAGTACGGAAATACCTGAAAGGCGAAGTACATGTCCAGAATATAGAGAGACAACTACTCCAAATCAATGATTTTAAAAATGGCCAAAAGATGTAAGAAGTCTCTTCACAAAAGAGGATATCCATATGGTCTACAAAGACACCTCATCCACCATCAGGAAAATGCATAATTAAAAAACTGGCCAGGCATGGTGAATCACACCTATAATCCTAGCACTCTGGGAGGCCAAAGTAGGAGGATCATTTGAGTCCAGCAGTTTGAGACCAGCCTGAGCAAGAGCAAGATCTCATCTCTACTAAAAACAGAAAAATTCACCGGGTGTTGTAGCAGGCGCCTGAAAGTCCCAGCTACTCAGAATGGATTGCTATAGCCCAAGAGTTCGAGGTTATTGAGAGCGAAGCTGAGAGTACATGGCACTCTAGCCTGTCTCAAAAAAAAAAAAAAAAAAATGAGATACTACTTCACTCCCACTGTAATAGCTAAAATGGAAAAGATGGAAAATTTCAAGAGTGCATGAGAATGTACAGCAACTGAAATTCTCAGACACAGCTGTTGGGAATATAAGTTGGTATAACCACTTTGGAAAACACTTGGCAGTAACTACTAAAGCTGACATACTCAGCAATGCTACTGTATGGTGGACAGAAACACATGCTACCAAAGATTTTACTAAGTGTTCAAGGCAGTATGAGTCACAGTAGGTCCAAATTGCTAGCCAAGCACCTGACAACAGAAGAATGGATATGATAATTATGGTATATACATACAATGGACTAATCCACAGCCACAGAATGAACAAACCATAACTACACATATAATTTTGATAAACTTCACAAATATAATGCTGAGCCAAAGAAAGCAGACACACAAAATACATATTGTTTGAATCCAATTGTATAAAATACAAAAGCAAGAACAATCAGAAGCAAAATAACAACTAAAACTAAGGAAGAATATCGGGGACCATTTTCTATAGCTAAAAGGGAAGAGCCACTGATGGGTGTGGACACACAGGGACTTCTGGGATACTGATAATCTAGTAATGGTCTATTGATCTCGGTGCTAATAACAAAGTGGATTCAGTTTGTAAAACTGCAAGGAAAGAAAAGGTGGTAGGTCTGCGTGTGTTTACATGCAAAGACTTCCCCAGTACCCTGTTAAGAAAAAGAGCAAGTTTCAAGACTATGTACGGTATGCTCCTGCTTGCATTTGACAAATGATGTACACAAAACAAAGTATTTTTGTATGCACAGTATTTGAAAACCTTTTAAACATCTGGGTTTTTTCGAGGAAAACTATTCCTATTCAAGTATCACTTTTACAATTTATTTTTTTCATATTATATAATGTTTTATTAAATTGCTACATTTTATTTGTTATTATATTGTTAAGGATTTTTCCATTATTTTCTTAAGAGATATTGG
>NW_003852420.1:11443188-11445147 GCF_000181295.1 Otolemur garnettii
AAAAAAAAAAAAAGAAAAGAAAAGAAAAAAGTTGCATCATCATTTTCACCAGCCCCTAAATGAAATACAGCATTCCCTTGCATTATGAATGTAGGCAACAGACCACAGTAGTGTCAGCAGTACCTGCAACTTTGTCAGCACTACCAACAACAACAAAAGAAATCACAGAAATTTCTCTAACATTCTACAGTTACTACATTTACCCTAAAATATAATTTATGAAATCATGACAAATATTAGCTCAAGTCTTAGTCTGTTTTCTGCTGTTATCACAGAATACCAGAGACTAGGTAATTTATAATGAACAGAAATTTATTTGGCTTACTCATGGAGCCTGTATCTGGCAAGGAGCTTCTTTGTTCCTTGGGAGTGTCATCCCAAGTGCCTGCTCCAGAAGGCAGAGGGGTAAGAGACAGTAAAAGGGCAAGAGTAAGAGAGAGCAGAATTCACTTTTGCGATGATCCACTCTCTAGAGAATGGCATTAATCCATGGAGGAAGGCAGAGCCTTCATGTTCTAATCACCTCTTAAAGGGGGCCCCACATCTCAACACTGTTTATATTGGGGACCAAGTTTCCAACACATACTTTTTGGGGAACACATTCAGACCATAACAGATCCACTGCTAGATTTTCTCCTTCTCTTTTTTTTTTTTTTAGAGACAAGGTCTCATTATGTTGCCCAGGCTGAAGTGCTATGTCTATTCACAGGCACAATCCCATTACTAATCAGCACGAGAGCTTTGACCTGCTCCATTTCCAACCTGGGCCGATTTACCCCTTCTTAGGCAACCTGGTGGCCCCCCTACTCCCAGGAAGTCACCATATTGATACCAAACTTAGTGCAGACACTGATCAGCACAGTGCACTAAACCCCAGAACTCCTGGACTCAAGGGATCCTCCTGTCTCCGCCTCCCAAGTATCTGAGGCTACAGGCACACACCACCACACTCGGCTAGATTTTCTTCTTTAATGTGTTAAAAACACATTATTATCCTATATTTTAAAATTTGTTTATTTTTTTAAAATTGACAGATAACAGTGTGTTTATCATGTACAACATGAAGCTTTAAAGCATACATACATTGTGGAATGGCTGATTAATCTGGTTAATTAACACATACATTACCTCACTTAGTCATAGTTTTTGTTGTGAGAGCACTTAGCATTCATTCTTTTTGTATTTTTCAAGAATACAATGTATCATCATTAACAGTAGTCACCTGCTTACAATAGGTTTTTGAAATTTATTCTTCCTATCTAGCGGTAATTATGCATTCTCTGATGAGCGCCACAACCCTTTCTCCTAACTACCCCAGACTCTCACAACCACCATTCTACTCTTGACTTCTATGAGATCAACATTTTTAGATTCCACATATGTGTGAGATCATGTAGTGTTTACCTATCTGTGTCTGGCTTACGTCACTTAGCATAATGTCCTCCAAGTTCATCTGCGTTTTTGCAAATGGCAGGATTTCCTTTTTTGTGTGACTGAATAATATTCCATTATGTTTGTGCATATATATGTGTGCATACATATTTTGCATATACATAATGGTGTTATGATATATATGTGTATATATGGATTTGCATCCACAGTTCCCATAGTCCTTGTTACAAAGTTGAGGTGCTCTAGGCTTCAGGAAGCAGAATCTCTCTATTCTTCTCCTGCCCAAGGCAGGGCTCTAATGATTGCGGGCCAAAAGACCCTCATTGCAGAGAAAGCTTTGCCCCATACCCTGGAGGAAGGAATCCTGCACAGAGAGGCCAAGAAGAATCTGAACGGACAAGCCTTGCTGGGTTTAGATCATGCACTTTTTTTTTTTTTTTTTTGAGATAGAGGCTCAAGCTATCCCCCTGGGTAGAGTGCAGTGCAGTGGCATCACAGCTCACAGCAACCTCCAACTCCCAGGCTCAAGCGAGTCTCCTGCCTCTGCCTCCCAAGTAGCTGGGACTA
>NW_003852420.1:11445208-11462646 GCF_000181295.1 Otolemur garnettii
GGCTGGATTCGAACCCACCACCTTAGGCGTATGTGGCTGGTGCCTTAGCCACTTGAGCCACAGGTGCCGAGCCGATCATGCACTTTTTGTCCAATCACATTTCTACACAGTTGTCAATCATGCTTATGTAACAAAGCCCTGTAAAAACCCAAGAGGACTGGGTTCCCAGAGCTTCGGGGCAGCTGAACCACAGGCTCCTGAGGGGTGGTGCCCCAAGGAGGGCACAAAGGTTCTGCACCCCTTCCCCATACCTCATCTGATGCATTTCTTCATATGCATTTGCAATATCCATTATAACAAATCAGTAAATGTGTTTCCCTGAATTTTATGAGCTGCTCCAGCAAATTAATTAAACCAAATGAGAGAGGGAGTCATGGGAACCCCAACTTGAAGCTGGTTGGCCAAATGCTGTGGAGGCCAGCCTTGCAACTTGGGTCTGGTGGGGAGGAGAGAGCCCTGGTCATGTGTGCTCAGACACTATCTCCAAGTAGATAGTGTTGCAGTTGGATTAAAGAATACCCAGCTGGTGTCCGCTGCTTGGTGTGTATGGGAAAACTCCACAGCTGGTCACAGAAGTCCTCTTCTGTGTTGATTATTGCAGAGTTTAGAAGAAAGCACAGTCTGAGGAGTGTTTTCCCAAAGCATACATATACAGACGTACACACATTTAAGAAGAGAAAAACCTGCATTAAAATTGCAATTCTCAATACATACAGATCGCAAAAGATGAATACAAGTCACATTTGACTTCTGCAATTACAAGACATGCTCAAAGTGATTACTATCAGCGTCCAGGCAGTTCTGATTACATCAAATTATTTGAGCAATGTTGGCCAAACCGTCCACTTTGACGGCTGCCCAGGCTGTTTCAGTTTCTTCCCAAAGTGCCACCAGTGTAGTTGGTTTCCTATGACACACCACATCCTTAAGGTCCCCACAGGTAGAAGCCAAGGGGTATTAAGTCAGAAGAACATGAGGGAAACTCAACTGCACCTCTTCTTTCTATCCGTTGTCCTGGCAAATTCTCATCCAGGTAAGTTCTCACTTCTTGGAGCATGTAATAATCTTGGGATGAGGGCGGTGCCTGAGGCTCAGTGAGTAAGGAGCTGGCCCCATATACTGAGGGTGGCGGGTTCAAACCCGACCCTAGCCAAATTGCAACAGAAAAATAGCCAGGCATTGTGGTGGATGCCTGTAGTCCCAGCTACTTGGGAGGCTGAGGCAAGAGAATCGCCTAAGCCCAGGAGTTGGAGGTTGCTATGAACTGTGTGAAGCCATAGCACTCTACAGAGGGCGATAAAGTAAGACTTTGTCTCTACAAATAATAATGATAATAATAATAATCTTGAGATGAAAACTTTCCATTTTGGTCTTTTAAGAATGCATCATGGGCGATGCCTGTGGCTCAGTGAGTAGGGTGCTGGCCCCATATACTTAGAGTGGCAGGTTTGAACCCCGTCCCTGCCAAAGTGCAACAAAAAATAGCCAGGCATTGTTATGGGTGCCTGTAGTCCCAGCTACTCGGGAGGCTGAAGCAAGAGAATCACCTAAGCCCAGGAGTTGGAGGTTGCTGTGAGCTGTGTGATACCATGGCACTCTACCGAGGGTGACAAAATGAAACCCTATCTCTAAAAAAAAAAAAGAAAGAATGCATCATATGTTTGTTCTGCTAACTTCTGTCTCACATGCACATTGTGCAGTAGACTTCTGTGGCAAGTGTGTCTGTTCAACACCAGAGTAGAAAAAGCAGGACTTGCTGCTGTGTGAGGCCTCTGGGATCTTCCTTTGTACGTATCACACACCGTACCATACATCTCAAACTCAGCAGGAAGGCGAGTAATTGTTAGGTATATTGGAGGTTCTGCTGCACACTCACACCTCTTTTGTCATTGTTTTTCCACAACATTCTCCGATTTCAATTTTTTTTTTTTGAGACAGAGTCTCACTATGTCACCCGCAGTAGAGTGCCATGGCGTCACAGCTCACAGCAACCTCAAACCCTTGGCCTGAAGCAATTCTCCTGCCTTAGCCACCCAAGCAGCCAGGACCACATGTGCCCTCCACAACACCTGGCCATTTTTTGGTTGTAGTTGTCATTATTGCCTGGCAGGCCTACGCTCAAACCCGCCAACTCCAGTGTATATGGCTGGCACCCCAGCCCCTGAGCTATAGGTGCCATGCCAACGTTCTCTAATTTCAAATACCCCTTCAAAATGGTCTTATACTCCCCCCAATAACAACAGTGCTTATACCATTTTCTTTGACTGTCCTTCCTGTCTCATGGTGACACTAGCATTAATTTGATAAAAGCCATCTTTTGAGAGAACATCAAACTATAGATTGCTACCATAATTCAATTTAACTTTGAAAAGTAATAGATACTTATCTATTAAGATCTATTGCTATCTTAAATTATATATACATTTTTTGGCACCGTTGAGTGCATGTGCACACACACACACATATATACACAGTGCCCAAAAAATGTATATGAATTTTAAGAAAGGAAAAAACTGTATTAATTTGCAATACTCAAGTCACATGTGACTTCTACAATTACAAGAAGTGCTCAACGTGACTTGTATTCATCTTTTTTTTTTTTTTTTTTTTGAGACAGAGCCTCAAGCTGTCCCCCTGGGTAGAGTGCCATGGCATTACAGCTCACAGCAACCTCCAACTCCTGAGCTCAAGCGAGTCTCCTGCCTCCGCCTCCCAAGTAGCTGGGACCACAGGCGCCCGCCACAACGCCCGGCTATTTTTTTTTTGGTTGCAGCCGTCATTGTTGTTTGGCGGGTCCAGGCTGGGGATTCGAACCCGCCACCTTAGGTGTACGTGGCTGGCGCCTTAGCCGGTTGAGCTATAGGCGCCGAGCCTGTATTCATCTTTTGATATTAGTGCTATTTTAAAATAGTTTTTTCCCTTCTTAAAATGTATACACATTCCATTCATCCCCAATGGACATTTAGGTTGAGTCCCTATCTTGGCTATTGTGAACAGTGCTGCAGAAAGCTCTTCAACATACTGACTTCACTTCCTTTGGATACATAGAGCCAGTGGGTGGAATTTCTAAATCTATATCATATTTTTAAATAAGTCGATATCTACATTTTAGTATATTTTGTTTCCTTTGTATCCAGTGTATTTTATGCTATGCATTTAAGAGAATTATTTTGAAAGAAGCTTTATCAGTCTGCCAAAGGGGTCCCAACCAAGGTTATAGGGAAGAAAAGGGGTACTCAGCCTAGCTCTGCCCCATACATTCTGGGACAAGAGTCCTGGGCCGGGTGCAGCCCTGGGAAGCCAAACCCCAGGATACCTTGCCCTCCTCAGTGAGGAGCTTCCTTTAGGGAACCCAAACAGCATTCTGGAAGAGGTCAGGGAGGAAGAAGCCCTTACGGGTTGAGACCCATTCCTTCTCTGAACAAAGGACACGGAAGTCAGCTCCTTCACAGGGCAGAGTGTGGGGTAAAGGTAGATGCCCCTGCAGCCAGCTACCTGCCTGTCTGTTGCCCTGCCCTCCATAGGTCTAGAAGCTTCTGGGTGTCATCATTCCCATGACCCCTGTGACAGTTTCTCCCAGACCTATCCCAAGCAACCCACCCAGTCCCATTTGAGCACTGTGCAACGGTAGTAGTCTCGCTCAAAATCTTTTGAGCCACAGTTTGGACTTAAGGAAGAACTTCCCTAAAACAAACACAAGGCATGAAGGACAGCGAAAGAGGATAGGAATCTCCTCTGGCAGCCTTCAACACCCAGTGTGATGTGTCATTTTGGAGTTGGAATGGTCTGGGTGGCCAGGTCCACAACTGAAGATGGGGAGAACCCACTGACTCCCAGAACATCCTAACAGAGGTCAGACCTCTCCTTGTTCAGGCAGGGCTGCCTTACTCTCGCCTGTCCAAAGAAATTGTAGGCTTGAAGAAATAAGTTTCCTTCCACAGGTTTTCTTAACAGATAAAGAAAAAACAATCTAAAAATAATTGACATCCAAACTGAGTCTGATGATGGATATTGGGAGAACAATCAGAGGTGAGTGATTCTGGGACCTCTCCCCCAGGGCCAGGCCTGGTCAGCACAGGAGAGCAGTGAGTGGCACTCCTGGGGGGCAGCCTTTCAGTGACTCTGTCCAAGATACCTGATCCTCATAGTTCACATAAGCAACAATACCCCATGCCAGTCCTTCAGTCCTCTGCCTACCCAAACTCCATCTGCCCTCTGAGCCCAGCTTTATTTCACTACTCCTCAAAGCCTTCTCCAGCCCCAGAGCCTGCCCTGGACTCATGTAGGCTGTAAGACTGGAGGCCTCCCAGGACTTGGGCCAAAGTTACTCGCTTACTCCATTTTTTGTTGCTTTTACCAGAGTATCTGAAAGTGGGTAATTTATAAAGAAAAAGAATTTAATTTTTATAACATGGGGGCTGAGAAAACCCAAGTCACAGGGCTGCATCTGGTGAGGGCCTTCTTGCTGGTGGGGTCTTTCCACAGAGTCCCGACATGGGACAAGGCATCACATGGCAAAAAGCCTGAGTGTGCCAGCTCAGTCCTCTCTCCTTCCTATGAAGCCACTAGTCCCACTCCCACGATAACTTATTAATCCACTAATCCATTAATCCTTAAATGGATTAATTTATTCACCAGGGCAAAGCCCTCATGACCCAATCACATCTTAAAGGCCCCAACTCTCAATACTACCACCTTGGGGATTAAGTTTCAGCATGAGTTTTGGAAGGGACAAAGTTTCAACCCATAGTAGTGACCCTAAATCTCTGAGGAGGCAGAGAGACCCCAAAGCATGTCTCGCCTGCTTCTTAATAAACCCAACGCCCAACAAGTGAGCTAAAGTTGGAAGCCACCAAACCTTATTCTCCCCTTCATGTGTCTCTTATTTGAGTGCCTATGACATGGCCCGTGCTATTCTGGGTACTGGGGATACAGGTGCAAATTAAGCAAAGTCCCTGCACTTGTGGAGCTGACATCCTGATGGAGGAGACAGAGACAAACAACAAACCCATAAACCAGTGACTAGATTGTGTCATAGGGTAGTAAGTACCATAGAGACGAACAAAGCTGGGAAACCAAATAGGCCTGAAGGAAAGTAAAGGAGGGAGCCCGGCTCTGCACCCGTAGCACAGTGGTTACAGCACCAGCCACATACACTGAGGCTGATGGGTTCGAACCTGACCCAGGCCAGTTAAACAACAATGACAAATGCAACAAAAAAAAATAGCTAGGCGTTGTGGCAGGCACCTATAGTCCCAACTACTTGGGAGCCCGAGGCAAGAGAATTGCTTAAGCCCAAGGGTTCAAGGTTGCTGTGAGCTGATGCCACAGCACTCTACCGAGGGCAACATAGTTAAACTGTGTCTCAAAATAAATAAATAAATAAGATAAAGGAGGGAGCCATGTGAGTATCTAGAGAGAGAGCATTCTATTCAGGAGGATCAGCCCAAAACAAAGTCCCAGAGGCAGAGGCATCCTTAACATATTAAAAGAATAAGCACAGTGTGACCAAAAAGGAGAAAGGGGAGATGATGAGGGGCATTATTGGGGGTGAGGGGAGATCACATAGGGCCTCATAGACATTCCCAAAACTGTGGCTTTTGCTTAGAGTCAGGTAGGAGCCATTGGAAGTTTTCTAGTGAAGGGAGAACATGGTCTGAGCCTCTAAAGGGTTAATCTGGCTGCTGTGTTGAGAATGGGGGGCCCGGAGTTTGGTAAAGGGAAACAAGAGTGGAAGCTGGAGAGAAGACCTGGCTGGTAGCAGCGGAGGGGATAAGCTATCAGGTGTTCTGAAGGCACTTATGATGGGATTGCTGATAACTTGGTTGAAGCATGTGAGCACAGAGGAATGCAAGGTTTCTGGCCTGAGCAACGAGTCCAGAAACACAGCGAAATGGAGAAGACTGCAGAGGAGCAGGCTGAGGGACATCGATAAGAAGTTCAGTTAGGGATACGAATTGTGGCTTCATGGGGAGACTCACCTGTCTTTCTTCCTAGTTGAGACCTATGGCTAACTTGGCAGGGATGTTTTCCAGGATGTTTGGCAGGACAGCAAATCAATACCCTGGATGAAAATGATGTTTGATCACAGAAAGGTTTGTAGGAGAATGCTCATAGTTTCATCCATAAGAATAAAAATCTGTAGACACAATGCTAATATGAACCCAATACACAATCTAATACATACCCACATAAGAGAAAAACTCAAATCAAATGAAGGTGGGGAGCAGGGTAACAAGGGAACAGGGAGAGGGGAGTAGGAGAGGGTATGCTTTCACTTAATGGGCACAGTATTAGGGGGTATGGCACACCTCTTGGGGGTGGGGCACAATTATAAGAGGAACTCTACCTAATAAATGCAAACACTGTAACCTAATTCTTTGTACCTTCAAATTAACTTGAAACAAACAAACAAAAAATAAAAACCCATAGAAAACTCCAATGTCCATCAACAAGGAAATGGATAAACAAGTTATAGCATTTCCATACAGTGAAATATTACTCAGCAAGAAAGAGGATCAAACTCCTGAACAGGCAGCAATTTGAATGAATCTCAAATACTTTCTGATAAGCAAAAGAAATATTACATAAGAGTACAAACTGTATGATTCTCTTTACGCGAAGTTTAAGAATAGGCAAAACTAAGCTAAGATCAGAGTAGTCATTTCCTCTGGAGGGAGATGAAATTGACCAGGAGAGGCACAAAGGCCCTTTCTGGGGTGATAGAAATGCTCTGCATTTTGATCTGGCTGGTGGTTACATAAGGTTTTTTTGTTTTTTTGTTTTTGTTTTTTGTAGTTTTTGGCCGGAGCCAGGTTTGAACCCACCACCTCTGGTATATGGGGCTGGTGTCCTACTCCTTGAGCCACGGGCGTCACCCTGGTTACATAAGTATTAATATATAAACAGATAAGAAAAAATATTTGCCGAACTGAGAATCATTAAGATATATGCATTTTTCTATGTGTAAATTAAATTTCAATTTTTAAAAAAAATGGTGTAATGAAAGGAAAGTGACTGCAAGGATGGGCACCCAGCTCCTCGTATCAGATCTTAAAAGGATGGAGTGGTAGGGAGAACATCTGTCCCCCGTCCTTTCATGTGGAGAAGCCCAACTTTGTAACCTGCTTTCTCCAGCAACAAGATTGCCAGCCCAGAACCAAGCTCAGCCTCTCTCTCCGTCATGCCTCTCAAAGTTCTGAGTGTAGCCACAGAGCCCACTGGGAACACCACCACAGACTGAGGCAGTGTTGGCAGCAGCAGTGCCCAGCCATGTTCCACCCACGGTCAGTCCTTCTCATTAATCCCAGAAGTTACCCTGTCCTCTTCTACTCTGGCCACTCAGAGTTGGTTTCTGTGGTTTGTGACCAAACACCCTGGGTGGTAAATGCTATGTGGGAAGAGTCCAGAGCTAAGTGTCAGAGAGAGCTGGTTGGTATCCTAAGTCATTCTGGTTCATCAAGTCCTGGACAGCCAGCAGGAGCTGGTCTCATGATGAGCACCGTTCCAAGGCAGAGACATCGTGCAGGGAGGGACTTGGAAGGGCGGGGAAAGTGGCTGAGGGCAGCTCCAGGGCAAGCTTGTCTAGCCAGGGTTACTAGTTTTATCGCTATAAGTGGGGGCCGAGACTGACTAGTCTCGCTGGATTTAGGGACAGGGCAGAGAAGTTTATGGGATCGAACCAAACGCACAGAATTAGATCCTTACAACCTGGGCTGAGCATCAGGCAGAAGCAGATTTTAAGAAACGAGGATTCCACCTAGGGAATTTCTTCAGGAAATAAAACACTACCTGGAATTCAGGGAGCCCTCAGCAAGAGAAGACCACTGACTCCCAAATGTGAGATGTGCCTTAGAGGTCATGGGTGCATGCATGTGTGCTCAAACACACACACACAACATAGCCTTCTCTAAGAGGAATACAGGGAAAAGATGAGAGCGTGCCAGGACAGTCCTGTTGATGAGGCGGAAGCCAAAACATGAGAGAAGTTTCTGCAGAAGCCTCCCTCAGACTAAAAGCTGCTGTCTTACATTGGGTCAGACTAAGTATACAGCTGGGGTGAAGGAAGGAGGTTTGATGACCGGGAGTTGAGTGTATGCTAGCTAATTCGGTGTAAGAAATCCCTTTGAAACTTAAAATAACCAGGATTTATTGTTTATGAGTCTATGGGTCAGCTGGGCAATTCTTCCTGTGTTGTCTGTGGTTAGCCCTGGGTTGGATAGACATCTTTCCTGATCCTGGCGGGGCTCTGACACATTGGCTGGTTTAAGATAATCTGATCTTAAAATCTTATCTCTTCTCAATGTGGTCTCTCATTTCCCCCAGGCTAGTCTGAACTCTTGAAGGCAGCAAGCAAGAAACCAAGCAGAAGCAGGCAGGGCCTCTTGAGGCCTAGGCTCAGAAAGGACTCACTCTCACTTCCGCCACCTTCCATTGGTCAAAGCAAGTCAGATTCAAGGGGTAAGGAAATAGGTTCTTCCTCTCAATGGGAAGGGCTATGAGATCCCATTGCATAAGATGTCAATTTAGGGAGAGATGGAGAATTGGGGCTTTTTTGCAATCAATCTGCTACACAGGGCAGTGGCAATCTTGTCACGGAATGTGACAAACCCTAGGTTTTCATGCAAATTTCTAAATCACTCACTGGTTGCTCTGAGGACATCCTCTGGCCCAATTTTCAAAAGGACACCCTTCTTCCCTAAAGTCTAGACTAGGGGAAAACAGAAGGACAAGCCCCTGAAGCCCTGGAAGCCAGTCCTCACTCTGATCTGAGTGAGTATCAGAAAGGAAGATGGGGCAGGAGGGCCAAAGAGAAGAGAAAGAACGTGAGGTTGGACATGCGCTTTCTGGTGACCAGGACCCACCTGTAGAGGATGAGAAACAGGGCGTCATTTTAGCACCTCTCCCCTCTTCTCCTCCATTGCTGGCTTCCGGTGGTCACCGAGCTCTCACAAACTCCCCTGATTCACATCCCTCCTAGCAGGACTGCGTCCTCCACAAAACTACCCCCTCCCCAAATTATGCCAACTTCTTCAGGCTTTTTAAGACTCTCTCCCTCCACTCCCTGCTCTCTAATAGCTGCTGAGAAAGAATGAATCTGACAAATTCCATCTGTTTTAGGGTTGGGGTAGGTTTAGTCAACAGATTTCATCTCTAAGCAACAACAGTAATGATACCAACAGCTTCTGTTTGTTTATTGGGCACCTACTGTGTGCCAGGTCTCATGCTAAATGCTCACCAGAGATTATTCTGGAACTATTCCTTTTATGTTATGGGGGCCAAGTGGAGCACTCCTTCTCTTGAGAGGGGTTATAAGGCCTTGTCTGAAAGAGTTTTGTGATCAGTGAGTATTGTTTCCCTGGTTGTAGGAGAAGGCAGTAATAGCAGGTGTGCCTGGGTAGGGACTATGCTTCCTGGGCCCATGGCAGGGGCAGAGTTAAACAAGGTAAGTCTACTCACATTTTAAAGAGAATTGCACATTGGCAAAAGTTAGGCTGCTCTGATTTTCAGTGGCCAGACTCCTATGAGTTCTTTAGGATCTAGGGATCACACGTGTAGAAGATACTGGTTTTGCTTTTTCTCACTTCCAACTACCACTAGTGCCTGTGATTTTTTTTTTTTTAATCCAAGAGCTTTATTTGGCTACCTAAGCATATTCTGTCCAACTATACCCAGGAATGGACATCCTACCCCAGCAGTCTTCAACTCAGGACCCAAGGGTGTTGGAACAGAGGTTTTTAACCAGGTCTGTCTGACACCTCAAACTTTTTAAACAGGGGGCCAGTTCACTGTCCCTCAGATCATTGGAGGGCCAGACTGGGGGCCCCAAGACCAGTCAGCTGCTAAGCAGGACAGGCAGTGGTGGCAAAAACACCCGGTGGGCCGGATAAATGTCCTAAGCGGGCCACATGTGGCCCATGGGCTGTAGTTTGAGGACGTCTGCTTTATCCTTTCACAGAGAAGACAGTAGTGAAGGTCTTTAAGCAAAAAGAACAGCCTAACATTCCTTTTTCTCTTAAGAGAAGCAGCCGAGTGTCGACAGCTGCTCCTCCTCCCTGCCTTGTCTTCTCCAGTCAGGTGGACTAGAAGGCTCTTTGGGGATCAGTGAGGAGCCTTGTCCCACCCCACAGCCACCCCACAGGTCCTCTGTCAGGCCTAGGCCCCATCCTCACAGTCCAGACTCTCTCACCTACACCAAGGACCCCCTGCTCTCACTCACTTGCTCTTGGAGCTGCTGCCTCTCAGAGAGGGCTGGAAGCCACCCAGGAAAGCTGGACATGAATTTCTAACTACAGCGTCCATGACTGGGGCACTTCCAAACCTCCAAGTTCTGGAAAAAACTTGCAGAGGCCTTCCCAGGGTGGTGACACAGCACTCCTACAGGCAGGGGGCTGCAGATGGGGCCAGGAGCCCGCTGGCCAGGCAGCTGCCTGCCCAAGCTTGGCTCATGCTCTCCCAAGGGGCAGCTCAGGACTCGCAACTTTTAGTACATTCTGGACCCTGCTCCAGAATACAGCGACTCCCAGCTCTGAGAAGCCTCAGGGATGGGACTCCCAGACCCAGACAGTGCAGCTCTCCACCTCTCCTTCCTGCCTGGGCAGAGGCTTCCCCTGTCCTAGAGCTGCGTTCTGTGGAAGGAGGCAGCAGGGAGGGTGAACAGGCCAGGGAGGGCAGGACAAACCCACAAAGACCTTAAAGCAGATTGTCCATAATGGGGGTGGGCCTCATCCATTCAGCTGAAGCCTGAATAGGAAAAAGCTGACTAACCTCCCCAAGGAGGGAATTCTGCTAGCAGATGGTTGTTGGACCAGAACTGCCACACTGGCTCTCACTCCATCACCCCAGGTCTCCTGCCTGCCAGCCTTCCCTGCAGATGTTGGACTTGCCAGCCTCCCTAATTGCATGAACCAACTCCTTAAAATGAATATCTGTCTCTCTCATTATACATTGGTTCTACTGGTTCTGCTTCTCTGGAGAACTCTGACTAACACAGAGGGCAGGAACACTGGAGGTGGGTAGCTGAGGGCTCAGACACTGGCCCATGGACATGTTCCTATGCACCACCAACCAGGCTTGTAGGAAGTTTGTGACACTCCAAATTCCCACTTGTTATAAGGCTGAATTCCTGGGAATCAAACGGATCCCCACACTCTCTGCGGAGCATGACACCCACTTGGGGAGGATGCTCACACAGCCCCTTCAGGAAGGCTGGACCCCAGGTCCCTCCCACCAGTCCCCAGCCTGCTTCCTGCTTCTCTGTACCCCTGCCTTCTCCAGCCTAGGTGGTCATGGAGCAGGAGGAGGGGGTGCAGGGAGATCCCAAAGGGGCAGCAGTCACTGGAGTTCTCTGCTGCTCCACGCTTGGTGATCACACCAGGATGTTAAGGGCCATCTCAAAGCAAAAGGAGGGAATGTTAGGACCCTCACATATCTCTCTTTTCTTCTTCTTCTTTCTTTTTTTTTTTTTTTTTTTGCAGTTTTTTGGCTGGGGCTGGGTTTGCACCAGCCACCTCCAGTACCTGGGGCCAGCACCTTACTCCTTGAGGCACAGGCACCACCCCAACATATATCTTCCTCTCAATTAGCTCAGGCTCTGTGATGTTCTTTTCTCTCTTCCACAGTGAGTGCTCCCACCCCTTCCATCCACCATCAGAACTGACAGATGAGTTTTTGGTCCCCGCCCCCATCCCACAGAAAAGTTAGCACCTTAGACAGGGGGCAGTATTGACCCCACAGGAGGACACAGTTTGAGTGAGACTTGGGGCAACAACTGGCTGGTGGAGTATTTAGTATTCTTAGGCTGTGAGTTTCCTAGTATTTCTCAAATCCCTTTGCAGACATGTTAACTATGTGACCTGAGAAAAAGAAAGTTTTCAAGAGTGTTCTGTCAACATTACCGGCTACCAGCAGAAGGCTCAGCTCCCAGAAAGATTAAAAAGTGGCTCTCTATTCTGGTGGAGACAGCTCCACCAGAGAGCAACTGGTGGAACAGTGAAAGAAAGGGGGAAACAATGTTAGCTGAGGACCTACTATGCGCTGGACTTAATACACAATCTTTTGTCACGTGGTTCACAGTGCCACCCTGGCAGGGAGGCTAAGTATACCCATTTCATGGTTGAAGAAACTAGATCACAGGGGGCTCAGCCATTTCCACAAGGACACAGGGCACTTCCCTGGAACAAAGTTAGAACTTGACTGATTATGTGGTATCCAGTCCAAGGAAGGGGCATAGAACTTAGGCAGCACCTGAGAAGGGGGTGGCCTGAGGATCACACTCTATAGTTTGTCTCCAGCATTATCTAGTGATGTAGGCACTGGGCCCTGGCTCATTAGAGCTCCCATTAGCACTTACCTTAGTCAGGCTTCTGGTTTATACATCAAACTCCTGTGATTTTGACAAGTGGGAGTCAAATTCAGAAAGTCATTGGCCTCTGGGCATGCCCAGCACAGAATTTCTTTTATTTTTTTTCAATTTTCTAAAATGAAAGTATAACTTATACTGAAGGACTGAATTTCTTTTTTAATTTATTTTTATTTTTTAAATTTTTAAATTGAAGTAAAATGTATGTACCTTAAGTATACAGCTCAATGAATATTTATTTCAGTATATGTACGCACGTACAACCCATGCCCCTTTTGAGATACAAAACATTTCTAAACACACTCCCCTGAGGGTTCCCTCCCTTCCCACTCAGTATCTCCCCCCACTATTATGATACCTATCAGGTTTGAATTTCACATAAATAGAGTCAGACAGCATGAACTCTTTCATTTATGTTGTTGCTTGTATCGGCAGCTTGTCTTTTTGTTGCCGAGTACTATTCCATTAAGTGAATATACTAAAATTTATCAATTTTTGTGGAAATGAAGGCTCAGAGAGGGTTAGTAACTTTCCCAAGGTTACACAGTTGACAAATGGTGGGGCTGAGACTTGAACTCAAGTGGACTTGAGTTTCTCAAACCCAGGATTTTTGTGACACCTGGCACCACCTAGGCAGGCTACTGGCAGGCTCTTTCTCAGAGCTCCATCCCTGCTGGCTTAGCTCCTA
The DNA here is from genome assembly GCF_000181295.1 of Otolemur garnettii. Lineage (NCBI taxonomy): Eukaryota > Metazoa > Chordata > Mammalia > Primates > Galagidae > Otolemur > Otolemur garnettii. Next base: position 11,458,258 of record NW_003852420.1, read on the forward strand.
TTTCATGCTGTGAGTCAGAGCAGCCAGCAAATTTATGAGCCCTTGAATGGGCCAGCTACCTGATAACCTGATTATGTAAAAACCCACATGTGAAACTACCGCCCTCATAACCACATAAGTAATAAGGAAATGAGTCCGCCTTCTCCCCAGCCTTTGGCTGCCTGCCCTCCATGAGGCTCGCAGGTGCCTTTCAGGCCAGAGTATGAAAGCAACAAAGAGGGGTGCCATCCCACCCAGTTCCTGGACTCACAGAGCTTCCACCACCCAGGCCTCCTTCCTAGCTCAGCCTCTATATATTCCTTGGTGCAGAGAGATCCACAGTGGTGCAGGGAGGCCAGAGAGGAGACTTGATGGAGAAGTCAGAGACAGCCAAAGGGAAAAGGGAGGGAAGGGGACCGTGGAATTAAGAGACAGACAGGAGAGGACTGGGCCTTTCAGCTCCTACTGCTCAGAAGCTGGGGCCTGAGACAAAACCCACCAGATGAAACAGGAAGTCTGTCCCCTCTGACCTGGAACTCCAGACCCAGACAACAAGGCAGAGTCCAGAGTGCAACAATGGCCACTGCTGACCAGTCTACCAGGTGGTCATCCACTCTACCTTTAATGATCCCTTTCAATTTTCAGGACAAGGGCTTCTCATTTTTCTCTGATTCTCCTTGACCTCTGTCTTCATCTCCCTCCCTCCCTCCCACCATTCCTTCCCTAGGAAGTTCTTATCCCCATGAGGCATGTTGCTGGGGACACAGAGATGAGTGAGATCACACAGTCCCTGCCTCCTGGAGTCTAAGATTGTCTTTCATCTTCCTCTTCTTCCTAGATGCTGATGCTCCCTGAGGCTCCCTGAGGCTCCCTGAGGTTCGGTCTGCAGCATTCCTCTCTCTCCTCAAGTCTCCCTCTGATGATAATTTCATCTGCTCCCAACTTCATGTCTGTCCCTCCCCAGTGTTTCCTCTCTCCCTGGATGTAGTCAATTCCTATCCATCTCAAAAGCTATCTTCTGAAAACGAATGTCCTCCCCATCCTTTTTGTTTGTTTGTTTATAAAGTTTAATAAACAGAACGAAATCCCCTCTTCCTCCCAGAATTTGTCATTCCCATGATTAATAAGAATATGCTACCCAGGACTTCTTCGAGTCCTTTATATACATTAACTCATCTAATCCTCCAAACAGCCCTAGGAGGTAGGCACTGTCATGCTATTACCTGCTGGCAGTTCTTCCTTCTCCCCCTGCACTTGACCTGATTCACTGTGGGTGGAGTATACTTCCCCTACCAATTTCAGCCTTGTCACTTGCTTTGGCCAACGGAATGTGGGTGGAAGCAACGCGCCAATTCTGAGCCAAAGACTCAAGAAAGCATCATGTGTTCCCATTTGCCACTCATACGCTTGACCTCTTGCCTAAAAGGAACACGCCCTGGATAGTTACTGGTAGAGACTCTTGGGCAGACCTGAACCCAACCTGCAGCCCAGCCCAGCAGAGCCACAGCGACCCACAGACTTGTGAATGGGAAAGGAGTGCCCATGGTCGAAAGCCACTGAGCTTAGGGGCTGTTTGTCAAATACCATTAAGGCAGTAATTACTGGTTAATACAATTGGCACTTCCCGCTTTACACATAAGAGAACCCAGGCCTGCAGAGGTTAACTTTTCTAAGATTGTACAGCTAGTAAGAGATGGAATGAAGTTCCAAATCCAAGCAATCTGGCTACAGGTCCCAACATTTTATGTGGACTCCCACATTGAGTCTTAGCCTTCCCAAGCATGCTGTTATTTTTTTTTACTACATATGTGTGTGTATGTTTACTATATGTGTTTGGGTATATATGCATACTTATAGATACATGCATACACATGTATACATACATATGTGTATAATACATATGCGTAAATACTATATCCTATTATTTTGCATGTTTTTAAACTACATATAAATGGCAACATTACACATATCATTCTGTAGTATGCTGTTTTTGCATACACATGTATACATACATATGTGTATAATACATATGTGTAAATGTTTTTAAACTACATATAAATGGCAACATTACACATATCAATCTGTAGTATGCTGTTTTTGCTCAACATCAGGCTTTTAGAATCATCTCCAATGATGCCGCTAACCCTTGTATGTTTTTCCTGCTATATTTCATTATGTGAACTCACCCAACTTCCTATAAGATGGACATTTCATTTATTTCCAACTGTTACAACTTCGAATTTTGCTGCAATGAAACATAGTTGTATGGGTCTGTTTGTGCACATGTAAAGTTTCTCCAGGCTGGAAGTGAAGTTGCTAGACCCATAGGGAGTGTGTGTCTTCCGCTCTGTAAGATACTACCAAATTGCTTTCCAAAATTTTATACCAATTTACAGCAGGATGGAGATGATCTGCTTCTCCACACCCCGGCTCTAGTGGACAATGCTGGTGCCTCACACAGATGCCCTTTTCAGGCTGGTGCATCCCTGGCCCAGTTGCTGTGTGTGGTAGTTGCTAATGGCTCCCAGATACCGCTTTGCTGGAGGATTGCCCTTGACCATGGGAGTCTCCCCATCTTGTAGCCCCTGTATGATTCCTGGCCCATAGTAGGCCTCTATTCATCTTTGTTGTTTTGAATTGAGTCCAAAGGGTAGGCAGAAAAGAGGGAAGCAAGAGAAAGAAACTGCGGTCCCTCTCTCCCCTGACCTTGGGCCTCTCAAGTTCTAGGGCAAACAAAAATAAGCGTAGAAGAAGAGGAAAGAGGAAGGAAAGAGAGAAGGGCTCCAAGGAGAAGGAGAGTGAGGGATATATGCTCCAAAGCTGTTCCACTGGGCAGGTGGACTGGAGGGTGGGGAGTGGGGAGGGAGCCTCCCTGGGGAGTTGACAAGGATACTGAAAACCCCATAGCATTCCCTGCCAGAAAAGCCAATTCTGCCTCCATCAAAGCCTTGCCCACTCGCTCCTTCACGTCCTTGCCTTTCTGTTTCTGTCCTACGGAATTCCCTGCTCCCATCACTCAGCTTGTTCGTTCGCTATCTGCACCTTTGGTGCAGAGAACACGGCCTAGTGCATGGTGGCAGCTTTAGTGGAACGAATGAATGGGTGAGCCTCATTTGGTACACACAGAGGATTTTTAATAGAAGACGAAAGGCTTTATAGAAGTTCCAAATTTATAACTCTTCCCCAGGTGTTACCAACCCTGCACAGACATTCATGGTGCACAGGCACTTCCAAGAATGAAACCACAGCCCCATTTTCCATAACAAAGCCGGTTTCTCTTTCTTTTTCCCCTTCCTGCTCACACTGCCCTACTCCCTCATCTCTCTCTTGATCCCGTGGAACGGGCCCCCACCCTCTGGGCTGACCAAAGTTCCAGGCCACGCTCCCTTCCTCTGTTTTTACTTTATGCACACATTCTTGGCAGCCTTTAAAACTCTCTGTAAAATCCACAGGCTCCACCCTCACCCTGCCTCTCTGCAGCCCCACCTCAGCTGAGGCCACTTCCTCAGAAGTTGACCCACCCTACCTATGTCCTCACTGTTCCTCGTGTTCCTTTCAGCCCACAGGTTACTGGTCACTGTCACCCTCATCCCACTTCCTCTCCCTCCTTCCCCAAGACCCATGCGTGCACACACATACTCACACAACTTCACGCTGAGTAACCACTGAAATATGCCTTCCTCTGTGTGTTTTTCCATTTGGATCCTGGCCCCTTATGCCACTTTCCTCCTCTTTCATAGCACTGGCTTCCTCTGGGCAGGTGTTGCCAACTTAGAGCACTTTTTATTCTGGTCCCTGGGACCACGGGCACTGTGACAGACAGAATATTGACCCTTCAAGATCTCCACATCCTGATCTCCAGAACCTGTGACTATATTACTTTATATCCCTTTACTTAAGGGACTTTGTGATGTGTTTAAGGACCTTGAGAGGAAGAGATTATCTTGGATTATCCAGGTTGGTCCAATGTAATCGCAAGGGTCTGTATGAGTGGAAGAGGGAAGCAAGAGCATCATCAAAGAAGATGTGATGACAGAGGAAGATATATAACGAATAAGCTTAACATGACACAAATGTGTTATTTTACCTTCCTGTGTGTGTGTGTGAGAGAGAGAGAGGAATTTGGAGGTGTTATTTGGTTATATTGCTGGCGTTGAAGATGGCAGAGGAGGCCACAGCCAAATTTAGAATGCAGGAAGGCTGAAAAAGTTGCAAAGGCAAGGAAACAGTCTACCTCCTATAGCAGTGATTTTCAAGCAACGTGCTGTGGCACACTGGTGTGCCACGAGAGGCTCTTAGGTGTGCTGTGAAAATTTTTAAAGATCATTATTTAAATTATTTTCTTTTTTTTTTTTTGAGACAGAGCCTCAAGCTGTCCCCCTGGGTAGAGTGCCGTGGCATTACAGCTCA